>NC_142177.1:3730000-4417500 GCF_026936395.1 Plectropomus leopardus | reverse complement strand
CTTCCTAAAATCCGAGAAGTGTCCTTAAAATCAAGAAATGTCCTTAAATCCTTGAAATGTCCTAAAATCCTAAAAACATGTATGGGACTGCTGCAACTGGCTCCTGGCCCCCTGACATTTGTACAAGTGGCCCCCCAAGCAATGCAAGTTGAGTATCCCTCCTCTATCGGGAGGGTTAGTCTCATGTGGTTGATACTGAATCTTGTATGTAATCTTGTGTTTTTTCCCCAACAAGTGCTGAGCTAAACATAACACACAGTGCATCTTGATATTCGAGATAAAGCAGGTTGGACGTGGCTTTTAGGGCGAGATTGCTGCTCACATCACTGGACCTCATAGTGTGAATATGTCTTGTTTAGTATGTGTGAGTGAATGTTATTGTTGCATGGTAAAGCAGCTGAAAAGCGCAGGCTGGTTTGAAAAGGCCAATGCTGACTTGTGTTGCATTCAGGTGCTGAGAGGCTCCGAAAAGTGACGTATATGTGCGTTAGCAGCTGAACAGGATTGTGTCGTTGCACTCTGCTTTGGGAACTCAAACACTTGGCAAACATGAACACTGAGCGAATAATACGAACATTGAAATGCTGCTGTTGTATTATACGTTATTATTATTATCAGAAATGATTGATGAACAATGACTTAAATGCATGAGCATCGCATCCAGTCTCCTGCAGAATGTTAACCACAATTTATTTATTAATTTATTTTGAACAATCATTCAACACAGCTTAATCCTAATGCATTCTTTATGGTTATTTAAAGTCAGAAAAAGATAGTAGCCTTTACTGAAAATATAAAAAAAAACAAAGATGATTTAAAGAAGACAGGACATGTTGAATTTATCAGTATTAATCAAAACTACAATCTTTCCCTTTTCTTAAAGGAGCACTTCACCTACAGAATGATCATTTGTATATCAATTACTCACCCTGTGTTAAGTAGAATTTTAAAAGGAAAATTTATTTTTCTCGCATGCCTCCACATTGAACTAAGAATCCAAAAATGGAGGAAAAATTTGATAAATTGGAATACATGAGGGCCACATTTAACAACAGCAAAACTACCTCAGATTACTGTTTCCAACCTGCTGCGGGTCATATTAGGAGTAGTGCTGTCAGCGTTAACGCGTTAACCATGATGCAACTAAGGTCCATAATTAAGCGTTTCTTTTTAGCAAGTTAATTGCATTTTCCGTCTTTAAGAGGCTGCACCGGAGTTTTTAAGCAAGAGTGATGATACTGGTATCATATGAAACTATGAGACCTGAGGAATCCAATAGAGCCAACAATACTAGCTGATTAACAAGGGGGCAGAAAAATGTTCCAAAGGTAGGTTTAATTTTGGCGATGGTTAAACACCATGGTCATTTCACAGGGGTCCCTTGACCCTTGATCTCAAGATATCTGAGTTCTATGGATACCCATGAGTCTCTTCTTCACAGACACGCCCACTTTATGCCCGTTCCATGCAGTTTCCTGCTGTCATTAGATTCTTAATCAAGACAATCTGGTAAGAATTGCTTCACCTTGTAAAGTTTATGGACTTCATAACTCTTTGGTAAAGCTAAATAATGGAATTGAAAACATGCACTTTAAAATGCTATTGATCACAATTAACAATAGGAATTCTGCAATTAATTGCAATAAAAAAAATAATTTGACATCTCTAATTTAGAGGAATGAATATTTAACTTAAGTGGCCGTATGGGTTAGAGAGCTTTAACTCCAAATTATAGACAATTTTTGTGGAGTTTTTATTCAGAGAGGAGGCATGTGAGAAAAACAGTTTTGGTAGTTTCCTTCACAAAGTCATTGTAACAGAGGGTGTGTATTTAACAAACAAAAAGTTTGTGGGTCAATATTCCTTTAACCAAGCGCTTTAGTATCCTAAATCATATCATTGTGAGCTTTAATACAAATCAGACAAAATTAATTAATCAAATAACCATATTTATTTATTTACCGTTTGTAAATTTTTGAAAGAAAAAAACTAAAAACCTTAGTAAATTAATGAAAGAGAAGGTAAATTGTATGTTGCTGTGGAAATTAGTTTCTTTTATATATTTAATGGCTATGGTGATCTATATGATACATTAATCGATCAACTGTCTCTGATATCTAAAGCCAAAAATGTCCAGGGGAAGAACTGTGTGACAGCTGTGATCAGTAGCCTAAACGACCAAAACATCAGAAAGAGGATGTGAACCCCGCTGTCCCGCTATATTCCCTGACCTCCTCTCTATGGCCTCCATGCTGTATAAAAGCATACATATTATAATTCCTAATTCATAAAAAAAAAAAAAAAAAAAATCATTGCCAGTAATCCAAATCAAGGCAGCAATTTAAAAAATTAGCATTTGTAAATAACGATAGTTTTCGCACACAGAAACAGAGCTTGAATCCCCTTCGGCCAAGCAAGAGATGCCAATAATCCACACACAGGGTGCCAAATATGTCTGCGTCCACAGCCATCCAATAACCCAGATTCATAAAACTTTATCTTTGCTATAAAGCGGTGCAATCCAATAAGTGTCTGCATTAACATTTGTGAAAATATGATGGGTAGACAACAACATGCACATCAACAAAAGTGCTTAAGTATGTCAAATGTAAAAGACAAAAACACATCATGACATTTCCAGTATGACGGTGTTCTGGAGTGAAACATATTAGGAAATCACCAGCATGGAGTGCATTAGCTAAAACATCAAATATGTGTGCATCTCTAAAGAGCTCAGTGCTTTAAATTGTCTTTGAATGAGTTTTTTTTTTTGTTTTTTTTTTACAAACGCTCATCTCTCCACATACACACACGCACAGAGTCTGTCTCTGATGTGCTTTCTTGGCCTGGTTTGTGTGAGGAGAAAAATAAAAGGAAGAAGCTCTGTTCAGACTTTTCTGACTCTTAGCTGTCGATAGCCACGTTTGTACTGCCATATATTCCGCAGAGATACAGAAGAACAATGAGCGCTTTCAGCTCTTCCTCACACACAGCTCAGATTGCATGTCCGCAGCTCGGCGTGCTTCATCACACCACTGTGTTTTAGGCCTTGTGAGGAAATCCACGTGTGAAGTTAGTTTCAGTGGAGTTTATTTCAACTTCCAGCCGTGCTAGTCCATGGAGAAGTCTGAGGAAGAGCCTGCTGTTTCAAATGTTACAAAGTATTAAAATCTCCTCTATCGGGAGCTACTTGGTGCGCGGACCTATTAGCTTTAACTCTTCTAGTCCATGACTTTGACACTGGAATTAAGCAGCAGCCACTGCGGCTAAATAGTGAATTGTGTATAATGACTACTGTAGCATGTGCTGGTTTGTTTCATATTGCAGTTCCTGCAAAAACCGTCAGAGAGATCTTATTTAAATTCTTAACAATTAAATAAGATGTCTGTGGTCACTGATTGAAGGCATTTTTAAGGCTTTATATGAGCCATTAATTGATTTAGAAAGGAGAGAATTGTGTGCCATTAATGCTGATTTTGGGTGCTTTGTATTTTGGTATTGTTAACTTCTTTTGTAAGTGTTTTGGGATATTATTATTGGTTTCATGATGGGCGGTGACATTTATCATCCAGATGAGCATGCGTCTCACCTGTGTCAGGTTGACAGGAGAAAGGGTACAGTGGGTCGCCGTATTTTTTTGGCGACCGCACTTTTCCTTTGATTGCTGTGATTGCTTTAAATTAAGTTTGTGCGCCTTTCAAATTTTTTGGACGTAAACCAAGCCCAGCCTCATTTTTAATTTGTTTCCTGTAATCTCTACAATCTTAAAGAAGTATTTCAGTGATTTAAAGAGTGTTCACATAAAATTAGGCTGTCTATGCAGTCAAAAGATGCAAATGCACGACCAGAGAAAACAATGAAAAAGGACTGTGTGTGTGGTATTTCAGGCAATTCGAAAAAGCCATATTACTTAAAACTATAATGGAAACACTTTTTGGCTTTTCTGGGTCACATGATGCTATGGCTATGTGCTTGTCAGTAGGAACTGGCTCCCTCATGATGCAGCAGGTGCTAAAAGAGGTGTTATTGCATCACATAACTCTTAAAAAGTTGAGTGGATTATCCGTTAGTTTTGAATCATGGACTATCATCTCCCAGAAATCCCTCATGTGGCCACTTCCACGTATCCACTCCCCATAACACACCTGCGTGGCCTTGGATTGGAAATAATGGCAGCTAGTGTGGTGACTGCAATAGAAATAAAGCTGCTAATGTTTTGAACATCCATCACCAACTTAGCTTTTAAGTTTTGCTTTTGCTTTGCTAATAGCATCGGTCAGCTAAACGAATAATCTCACATTACAATTAAACAGTAAGCTAAAACACTCCACCGTTGTGGAATTACTGCAAGTGCAGTGGTTAAGAAATGGCGGAATGATATTAATAGTGATGAGGAAGGTGTTCTGCTATGCAGATTTGAGCATATTCCACATGCCTTTTTTAACAATCAGTTTGCTTGGTACTAGGAACTAACTGTTGGATAATTGATAAGCATTGCTTAGTTTAAACTCAGTTATTTTGGCCTCATTTCACTGTGCTGGAAGCAGTACGGCACACACTTCATGTTTACAAACTCTCGCTATTACAGCTAAATCCCACGGTGTCATGATACACCACTGGGTGGAGGCAGTATGATTTGCTGCTGAGTGGCGTCAGTTTAAAACATTGCTAGTAACAACATAATTTGCTCTGAAGCCTACTAATTGTGTCGGGTATGAATGTTAAGCCAAAACATGTTTTTTTTTTTTAAACCTAAGCATGTGGTTGTGTTGCACAGAAGATAACGTAAACACGTGTGTTTTGCTAACGTTCAAAGTATTTTTTCTAAAAGACAAAATACATTTAACAAGTGCAATTTGGCACACCATCCTGGATGGTCAACAACAGACTAAGCAGTGATATTTAACAAGTTATTAGAGCCCCAAAAGCCCCTCCTGCACCCCCCTCAGCTCCACCTCTGTTACAGATGCTGTGATGCAAAAGTACAGATGTTGCTAAACCCAACTGGGTCACATCAAAGTCCCGATTCCAGATCAGCTAACTATCAAGTGGTCATCAGAAAGTAAGCACCAGCAACACACCCACTCACATTACACAAACTACACACTCACTTCCATAAGAAAGTGCTTCATATTTCTAACTTTAGCTGCAATTTAACCACTTTTTTTATATTTGTCCTCTTTTTGAATCTCTCCTCTCTTTGTGTCCTTTACTCCTTTTGCTGTCTTTTGTTTTTCAAGCCCCCTACTTTACCTCCTTCCGTCTTCATCCCCTCCCTGCTGATGCATTGCAAGCCGAAATTCCACCACCCACCGCCCCGTTCCTCAGCCATATGTTATTTGGTTAACTTGATTAATGGAGTATGATTTAACCTCATCACATTGAGCTTGTGTGTGCAGAATTCACTGTCCACTGTAACTTCTGATCAGACAATGAAACTAAACTTTGAGCAGAGCCACAGTCAAATGTACTGTAAATAATGACAAGAAGATTCTGGACTAACATAGTTGAATAATAGTCTAAATGCAATTGCACTGGGAGGAATCGTGTGTGTTTGTGTGTGCGTGTTATTTCAAAAATACAGAGGATTTTACATCATCAAAATATGACTGCGAGGGCCTTGCAAAATCTAATAACTTGTTTTTGAACCAAACTGTTTTGACACGTACAAAATCAGCATTGATTGCATCATTAAAAATATGCAATTTTTGGGGTTGTTTTTTTTTTTTTTTTGTTAAACACAAAGGCACATACACAGTGGCTGGGCAAAATAAAACTCATTATGAGAAAATGTGTCAGCAGAGGTTTTAATAAAGTAGTTATTAATTTGTCGGGGGACAAAAGCTTTTGATCACAAACATACGCACACGTGCCAACACACACACACAAACCAAGCAACATCCTCCATCAATTTCATTAGAAATGGTCTCATCAGGAGCCAAAATGAGCTATGAGAGAAGGCTGTGGAGCAGACAGGAGGTTTCATTCCCTTACATTGTGGTCTGCCGATCGGCTAGCAGAATACTAATGCTAAGCTGGAGGGGATGCAGGGCTGCCAGCCTGTGCAAAAAGCATGACCTTGGGCCAGTGGCTCTGTGGGAAAAAAAAAGAAAACAGAAACGGCTGCAAAAAAGGAATCAGAGTGCCCCCTGGCTGTGGAAGCGGCACCAGCTTTCAGAACTGGGATTCTGCTGTGACGAGAGATGCAGGGAGAGAGGTGGGAAGTGTTTTATCCACCCATCATTAACTCAAGAGACTATCCCTCC
Source organism: Plectropomus leopardus (assembly GCF_026936395.1). NCBI lineage: Eukaryota > Metazoa > Chordata > Actinopteri > Perciformes > Serranidae > Plectropomus > Plectropomus leopardus. The sequence continues at coordinate 4,411,234 of NC_142177.1, read as the reverse complement.
CTCTGAAATCTACTTCACTCTCTCTCACCCCTCCTGCTCTTCCTCTTCTTGCCTTCTCCCCCCCAACGCCCCCTTCCCACACGCTATTTTTCATTCCCTCTTTCTGTCAGCCCTTTGATTCTGCTCTTATTCCTCATATCCTCCCCTGACGCCTCTATCTAGGTCACAACAGGGACTTACATAGCTTTAGGACCCCCAAATCCCACACACGTCCCCCTTGTCAAAATCAATGGAGAATCCCCATGTAATAAAACACTCTGGACTGGACTATTTAATGGCCCGTACCACTTGTGAGAAGGGGGGAGGGGGTACTCAGAGGATCAGAGGATCAGAGGATCTGTAGACAAGGCAAGAGACTTATCTCTAACATAACGTGTAGAAGGCAAATGAGCGCGGGTTTTAACACACATAGAAATAAATAATAACCTGGGTTCAGTGACCCAATAGTTGGAGTGATAGGTTTGAAAATAATTCAATCACTTGATGGTCAAAAAACACATTCTCATCTCAAGTTGTCACATCTTGCTGCTTTGTCAGTGCACTTTCACACATATTATGCTCTCCACCTCCTGCATCTGGTTTTGACATTTTGGGATGCCACAACCAATGCAAGGATGTCAACAAAGGCACATGGTTAGATTTAGGCTACAAAGGCACACATGGTTAGGTTTAGAAAAAAAGTCATGGTTTGGCTCTACATCCATACAGGAAGCAAACGCTGAGCTCCCGGGTAAAAGACCAGGGTTTGCTGGAACCAGCCACCACTTGTAGGACCTGGAAGGTCCATAATATAAGGACCTGGAAGGTCCTTATATTATGTTGATACTGACGGCATTTCAACATAACACGTCCAGAGGCATATCATACATCCGCAACACATTCTGTTTGGCCATGTTATCCACTGACACCATCGGTCCACATATCATACAACCGCACCAGGTGTTGTCCGCTTGATTGGCAGAGTATCAAAACACAATGGAAGTATCATACTGCACCAAAAGGTGGCCTTTGTCGTTGGTATCTGCACAGATAAAATGGTGGTCAGAATAAGAATGGGCTGAAAAATCCCAGTTGACTCTTGGCTTTTCAGCCTATATCAATCTCAATACCCACACATGAGTTTTATATTAATCTTCTCCTTATTCTGGATACTCTACCAAAATTGTGTAATGTCCTTTTTTAAGTTAGGACTAAAGGACTATTGTGTTAACATTCCAAGTCAGAATGTTATCGAGTAACACAGCAAGCCTCCTATCCCTTTCAGTATCAAAGCGTTCATATGAAAAGTTACACAGAATATACTCTCAGTTGCCAGTTTATTAGGTACAGAGTTATTCCATGAAATCCGTGAAGTTTGGGTGAAATAGTCACATGAAAATAGATTAAAACTGTCACTACTGTTACCAATAGCTGTAGACACTAAAGTTTACTTGTTAGCACAAAGTAAAATAAAACTGACTTTTATTGACTATGAATAAATTATTTTCTGACTATAGTCCTTTTCCTCAGGTATTGAATAAAAAATGGACGTTTTTATTTTTAGGAGTAATACTTTCTTCATAGGAAATGTGTTAATCTTTTTTTTTTTTTCATGTTCCATTTGCACTGTTCCTGTAAGCAACTTTACTAAGAGGAAATGAGGATAATGTAGTCAAATGGTGTGTATTTATACTAAAACATGGCATTGTGAGTGTGTATAAATAGAGTAACGGTGCAGATCAGTTCTGTAAAGCAGAATCCTTTTTGTTTATCAGCCGCCGCTGATGCCACTGTATGTTAAAGCCCTGAGATGTTTACATGAAACCTTTTGATTTGCTCAATCTTGCCACCCATCTGTGTGAGAGCAGGAGTCAGCTGGAAGCGTAAATTCTCCACAGCGTCAGTGTAAACAGCAACACCCACGTCTGACAGAGCACCACCATCTCATGAAAGCTATCAGTTGTACGTCAGATATTCTGCGCAGTCCCATGGTGCATTTGTGGCGATGATATCTAGTTCCCTCTGAATGCATGCGGGAAATTGAAGGTGTTGTGTGGCAATTCGCAGTGAGAATGTGAAAACTTATAATTAACCCAATTCAACTTTTAAAATGAAAATGTGTGCTTGTTTTTGTTGAAGGTGCTGTATGTATCATTTTCACATCAGCATATCATTACCACATCAGTGTCAATGTCAGTGTGAATATCATAACAAAATGGCACTGCCACTGAGATATTGTGAGCCTTCAGCCGTCTATTCACTGAGTTTTACATGAATTATAACCCAATTCACACTCCACTTCCTCTAAAGTCTGCATTTAAAGATAAACACTTTAAAAACAGGTTGACGCGACATTTCCATTCCTTACTAAGAGATTAGCACAAATTATTCAATGTCAAGCTACTTCGCTTATTTGAGTGGAAATGGAAACACTGTTGAATCCTCTGTAGACGTATTACTTGGGAGAAAGTGCAGTTCTATGTTACACTGGCGCTGTGCTCTTTGCGATTCCGTGGGTAAGACTATCCTCCACTCTGTTGATATTTATTTAGAAGTAGCTGGCCAATCAAGATGTGCGCATCCCAAAGTAGGCAGTAGCAGTACACAATGCTGTTTGCTGTGGCAATTTGCCCACTAATCAGCTTTCTCGATGGATTGAGTTCACACTTTCGGACAAGAACTTAACGAGTTCTCTCAGGTTAAGAGTTTTACAGGCACTTTCTGTCTTTGCTTTTTTCCACTTTCTCTCTGCTTTGCCCAGTTTGGGCGTTAGAATGTTGAATTGATTGCAAGCAGCTATCAGATGCATGGATTGTTTGCCTGGGGATTTTGAGGCAAGGGAAGGTAAGGCCCCATTCAAGAAACACCTTGCCCAATGGCTTCTGCGCGAGTGCTTCTGCCAAGCCTATAGGAAGGCTCTCTGACTGTGGCCCATGCAGACTCTTCATGTGTTTTGGCAGTGTCAGCTTGTTCAGCTGAGTGAGTGCCGTGGTCGACGCCTTGCCCGTTTATACAGTCCTATCTCTTGGACATCTAGGGTTCCTATTCAGGGTCTGTGCTGAGATGACACAGGACTGGTGTAAAGGGTTTGGTGTATGTCAGCTTTGTTGTGTTTCAATGTTCCAAAGTGACAGGGGAATGTGGTGTGCAAGGTGTCTCTTTCTTATATTTCGACCCTTGCAAGGTTAAGCAATGTCTCTACCCGGTTCAGTTGCATCGTATCTGGGCTACCAGCCTCTCCTCTGCTGCGGCCAAGGTTATAAAGTAGTAGTTGGACTGCGGCAAACTTTAGCCGGTCAGGATCTGTACGGCTGGGTTAATGTTATATCATGCCAGGGTGTTTATTTTTCAGGGTCCTCCCACGGATAACGAAGAAATGGCCATCCTTACTCTGTTTTACTCTGCTTCTGATTTGTTTACCATGATATTCTTACCTGAACTCTAACTAACCCCACACAATTTGCCTGAACTGAACCAATTCAACCAATGAAGGCAACAAGTACCAACCAGTCATACAGAGATTAGAATGAGTGACATTGCAGACCATAAAACCAAAACAAGCTAAAATATGCTAAAATGCTGTGGTGAGCTAAGGCAAACCATCCCGTTTTCATTCCAAAGTTGTCAAATACTGTTGTGATTCCAGCGTCAGACACCAATGCAAAAAGCCACCTTTTGCAGCAGTATAATACGGCGACGGGCAGCGTCAGTTGATAACGCAGTCGGACGGAACCTGTCTCTGCTTTACAAATCGCTGCTGTTGATGTTTTTTTTTTAATCCAAACTATGTCATTTTTTTGACATCCTGGTTTTGGTTGCCTTGTGCTTTTGTTGAAATCCTGGCGTTTACTGTGGCATCACAGAACATCAACAGCAGACACAGGAGGATGCCTAGAGTGTAATATGTAGACATGAAAGTCTACTGACAAAGCAGCGAAAAGTGAAAAGTTGGAATGAGATTGTGTAGGGGGAACTGTAGAGTTGGTGATGATTCTCTTTAGGTGTGTCACTTCCAGAAACCCCCTTCACTTTGCACCCAGTAATTTGATCCATTGTTCACGTAAAAATATTGATTCGTATAGCTTTAATAAGTTAAACGTTATTTCCCTGGTGTGTTTTCTACGTTGAGGGGGGAGTTAACAGGAAGGAATATATAGGATTATTAAAAATGGTCCCTTCATTTGTTAAATTAAACATTTTACCTTTTTAAAACCATAAAATAAGAGGAGCTATTTTCCAGTGGCCTGCTGTATCTTAGCACTTTGTAACTCAGTGTGATTCTGATTATCTGCAGCGATAAAATGGCTTATGAAATGGCTGGCTGATAAATTTGTCAGACTTGATTAAAAAAACGAAACTTTGGTGAAATAATGACATAGTCAAAAGCGAAAGAAGCAGTAGAGGAATAACTTGTGAGAGTCTAATATACCTTTAAAACTAGGCTCGACTGGAATTAATCTCTTACTGGCTTTAAGATGATATTTTCACCCCCTAATGTGATAGAGATTGATAACAGAGCAGACTTCATGTATATTCTAACTTTATCATTCTGCTGATCCAAAGCAGCGTGACTTCTATCTATAAACTGGTTTTGAAAGCTTGAAAACCACCCTGTCTAAAAAGTGGACCTTTCAGCTTTCATTTTATTTTGTGTACAATGACGGTGAGATAATGACCTTGGGGGAATAAGGAAACACAGCTTGTTTGTTAGGTTTTAGGCTGAACCACAGAAAGGGAGAGGTGCATTGTCTTGGAATAGCAACAGTAAAAATGTGAAGTAAACTGAATATATTAGAGGCCGAGGAGAAATAATAGTGTGTATGGGGATGAGATGGCCTTCCTGGTTGACCTTCGCTGTGGCTTCATTAGGAGAACACAGTGGCCTACCTGCATAACAGGCTGTAACACTGCAGTCTGATTATGTCTCAAGGCGGGTCTCTGGATGTTTTTTCTTTCTGTTTTTCTGCACTTTTTGTGATTTTTTTTCAACTCTTACTTTTTATTTCCAACTGTTTTAGTTCTGTCGGGCATACATTTAATTTATTTTAGAAGCAGTAAAAGTGGACATGTAAAGTGTATGGACATAATAATTCCAAGCCACTATTTTCTGCCCTCCCCTGGTGTTCCTCAAGATGACCAATAAGTCCACTGATGCCTGAAAACCGGTCTGGTTCAGGCACTGTCAATTTTGCTATTTTCGTCCATGTGTATCATGTGTGTGTTGTCCAGTCACTCCAGACTTTAATGTGCCTGTAGTCTACACCACCTAAAATACGGATATTAAACCCCAAGGGTTTGTATGGTTATGAAAAAAATGTTTTACATTTTCACAAAGAATTTTCACATAGCAACTTCCAGGCCTGGAAATGTTTTTGAAAACTAAATATACCCTGAAAGTTTTGGAAAAGTCATGTAATTTTTTTAAGGAAAGTTGAGGTAATATCACAAAAACTTGTTTTCCTTAGAAAGAAAATATTATACACAAAATCAACATGAATGGAAGAACATCAAAAACAAAATTTTTGACAAAATCTGGATCACAAAAAGGTGAAATATTTTTGCTGCATGGGAAAGGTTCTTGTTTTTAGCCCACCTGTGCATCTACAGTATGGTTAAAAATCAAAAATCAGTTGTACGATCCCTAAAAATGACTCGCACAATGCACATTTAAAATTAATTAAAAGGTAGATATTGGTTTTAAAGCCGCAAGCCGTGCCATCTAGTTCCATTATTTTTGAGAGACTAGTTCCGTTATATTGGAGAGAAGTCAGATAACTCCAGTGCTTGGCAACTCATACCAAAACTATCTAGACTGACAAATAGCACTACAGGTTAGAGGAAAAGTGTGTATTTTTGATTTGGGGTTGAACTGGAAGGTTTGTACTAGGGATATTTTTTTCTCTAGATCCAGAAACATCTTTAAGAGTGACTTAACCAGGACTTAATCTGTGCAGCACCCCCTAAATATAAACTCCCATATAAACTCCCTTCCCTGTAACTGAATTATTTTGATACAAATTTAGAGGATTTAACATATTTTGGTGTGTGTGTTTTGTCCAGGAGGCCGTTATTTCTCCAGTCTCCCCCGATGTGCTGTACCTGTTTCGAGTCCAGGCCGTCTGCATGAACGACATGCGTAGCGACTTCAGCCAGAGCATGCTCTTCAGAGGTAACAAAGACACACACACACACACACACACCACTTAGACCTCAAGTGCTCATGAATTGCAGCCACATTATCTCTAATGTCATCATGAGCGTCAATACGAGCATCAGCACGTATCTCTTTCATGTACACAGGTCTCTCTCAACACGCCGTACATATTGTCTTACAATTGTGCAAACACTATTTTCTGACAGTTAGGATCCCTTTGATCGTAATATCACAAAATCTTTCATATTCAGGTTATTTATATGAGCTCAACAGCTGTAGGCTAAAGGAACAAATAACAGATGAAGGGAAAGAAATGAACTAACAGTGAGCAGATAAAATGCAGTGAGAGGAATTCACTTCATCTAACTTAATTTCGTGTATTGGCTGCGCCATTAAGTATTCAGCGTTGTGCATTTACATTCTGTCATGTTGTGATTAATGCGCTTGCAATGCACTCATGGATTACTATTGGACACCCCCTCAATTGAAGTGTTGCCTGGGTGTCTCTCCTGTGTTTAACTGTGGATTATCCTGTTTTTTTTTTTGTTTGTTTTTCTTTTTCTCCTGTGTTTCAGCAAACACCACAAGGATATTTGAGGGGACGAGGATCGTGAAAACTGGAATGGTAAGGGAAGCAGAGGTGAATCACCACTATTGTCTTTTCATGTTTTATCCAGCAGAGAGCAGTGTCTATATGAGCATTGTTCCCTGTTAGGGCAAGAATGTCTCTGAGCAAAGTGTTCTGATTTTTTTTTTTTTTTTGTCAAAAAAACATGGGGGAAAAGGCAGTGAGCAACTTAATGAGAAACTGTCAATTTAGTTTTTGAAAAATGTCCAGGGAACTATATTTATAATAACCATGATTATATGTTGTTGTTGTTTTAACTATTATCATGCTAAATTCTGGCTCATGTCTTCTTAAGTCGCCCATTGCCTTCTTCCTATGTTTTTGAAAGACATCAAGCCAACATGCCCAGGTTTCAAAGGGTTAAGGAAGAAGTCATTTTGGACTTTTCTGACACTATAGTACAAACATGGGGTAAAAGAAAGGCAATGAGCAATGTGGCAAGAAATGTCAAATTTTATTTTTAAACTGCGAGGGGAAATGTCTGGAGAATTATATTCATTATTATGATTCCTGTAATTTTTAAGCATTTTGGTTTAGGTCATTATGTTTTTTTTTTAACTTTCCTGTTTGTTTGTTTGTTGGTTTACAAATTTTGAGTTGATTGTCTTGTACCTCTTCCTCTTTTCTTGTTCGTGCCTGGGTCATTTCTTCTTAAGTTGCATATTGCCTTCTTTCCAGGTTTTTGAAAAGGTTTGGAAGAGTAAAAGTAAAAATCATTCTTTACTTTTCTGACACAGACAAACATCAAATCTATAAATCAAACAACTTGAGCGTAACATGCTTAATTCTAAATTTGTGAGGTCCTTCGTTTTGCTTAATTTTATACCTTTCTTTACTTTAGCAAGAAAAATATCCTGTTGCCTTGTTCCTTATTTTAATGCACATTTCTTTTGAATTCTAAAGTGTTTTCAATGTTTCATATTAAAAGATTCTGTTCCCAAACATTTTTTTTAAAGATATATTTTAGGACATTTTTGCCTTTAATTGATAGGACAGCACAAGTGTGAAAGGGGGAGAGAGAGGGAGTGACAAGCAGGAAAGGCCCGAGGCCAGAATTGAACCTGTGGCTGCTGTTGTGAGGACACATCCTCTATACATGGGGTGCCTGCTCTATCTACTGAGCCACCAGGCGCCCCTGTTCCCAACCATTTTTACCTGTGACTCCTCAAGGTGTTCCAAAGCAACAGTTTGTATCACTATCTTCTAGACTTTCATTTGGTATACATTTCAAGTGAGGCTTAAAATTAAGGTTTCATGGTTTGAAATTTCAAGATTTTTTGTGACCCCTTAAGGCCTCACTATGCTTAAAAACAACCGGTTTGTTGAACATGTCATATGACCACATCTAAAACCAAAAGTGTTTATAGGTGTTCTCTGAATGGCCACATTTGAAGGCAGGACCAAAAGCCTACCAACAGAATTGTTAAGTTAGGGATGATACCACTCTTTCCCCAAAGGCATTGATGCTGTTTCACTCTCAGACAACAGAGGTGAAAGAAGTAGTTGTGTGAAGAATGAAAACTGAGATCTTAATAGAAATGTTCAAAATGAGCAGGGTTCCTGACTACATCCAAACTTAGAGTACTGAACCCTTAAATGTACCTTAAGGGGTTAAATTCTTTAAGGTTTGAACATATTTTCCATGTTGAATGTCGGTGGACAGCTTCTGGACTTGTATCAGTCACCATAGGAGTACATTTCAGGGGGGACCCAGGGGGGATTTTTTTAAAAAGTTGGCACAAACTTCCAAATGGACTCAAGGATTAACTGTTTCAATTTTGGTAGTTAAGGTCAAGGTCACTGTGTTGTTGTGTCTGTCTCATTCTTGTAAATGGGATATCTTAGAAACTTCCGGGTGGGGGTGATAATGCACCCTAATACTCTCCGTAAACATCATAACAATCAAGAATCATGTCCATTAGAAAAGAAAATGTCGACTTGTCAACAGCAAGAAAAGCTCATTTTTGTTGTTTGTGGCTGAATAAGAAAAAACTATTCCATTAAAAAAAATGTATATAACAATGAGTAACGTTGGATCTCCTTCTACAATCTCCCTTGAAAACAAGCATTCTTTTTGGTATCCTCTTCTTTTTCAAACCAGCTAGTGGTGCATATGGAACTAACTGGACTCAAGTGTCAAACAAGATATTATATTTCGTAACAGGAGCATGCCCAGTTGGCACACTTGCACACATGCAAAGTCTGCGCATTCACAAAAACCCACACGGATATCCACATAGGGGTCATGACATGAGGTCAATGTCAACATGAGCAAATGTTAACATTTACATCATGTGAACTCAAGCAGACCCTTGCAGTCATGTGAATGCATAAAGTATGGAGCAGACTTTAGTCAATGGTGTCAAAGTTCACTGAGTAGAAAAACAACAAATGATTTATATTTTAATCAGTAAATTATTTCTTTCTCAGCCGACAGTGTCTCCAGCCTCCTCAGCTGACATGGCTCCCATCTCCTCTGGCTCATCCACTTGGACCTCCTCAGGCATCCCCTTCTCCTTTGTCTCCATGGCGACAGGAATTGGCCCATCCTCCAGCGGTAGTCAGGCAACAGTGGCGTCCGTGGTGACCAGTACCTTACTTGCTGGCCTGGGCTTCAGCGGTGGTGTTATCTCCTCCTTCCCCAGCTCTGTTTGGCCAAGCAGAGCGCCAACCCATAATCCCTCTCGCCAAACCGCCCAACCCACCGAGGCCGCCAAAGACGCCACCACCTCTGCCTCCGCTGTCACGGCAGCCACAGCCAAAGATAACAGTGATGCTGGGGGTGAGGACAGAGAGAACAGCAAGGGTCAAGGAGAGGATGGAGAGAGGGAAGGAGAGGATAAGGAGGAAGAGGAGGAAGAAGAAGAGAAAGACGAGAAGAAGGAGAGGAAAGGATCAGGACATGTGGGCGAGGCAGGGAAGAAGGACAGCAGCACAGCAGTGAAGGAGCCGCCCAGCGAGACACCAGACGCTACGGCAAAGGAGAAAGAAAAGACAAAACCAGATCCAACTAACATGCCACCTGGTATAGAGGACCAACTGGAGGTGTATACCCACAATCCCCTTAAGTCTAACCGCACTGCCACCACAGGGGCAGCCAAGGAAACGGCAGAATTCCTTGCCCCAAAGGATCCAGTGGCAACACTCAGACCCAGCTCAGGGAGGGACAAGAAGCATTGGCCTTTCTCCATCCACACTGGTGAGTCAAGTCATGTGCTTAAACCTTGTGTAAACAATAAACTTGAAACATTTGTAGAGCAAGAAGAAAGGCTGTGAATTTATAGAACTGCTAATTATCAAGTTTTCTTTTTTGTACAAATGTGATCACTTTTCCTAAGTGTTTTGACTCATTTAGTGACACCATCCATAGGTACATGACCCAGATTTTTTATTGCCTCTGCGTCAGTGACAACCATGCGAGAGGCATTGTACGTTCAGGTTGTCCATATATCTGTCCATCCTAATCTCATGAATGCGGTATTCAAGAAGTCCGACAGCGAATTTTCTCAAATTTGGCTCAAATGTCCTCTTGGACTCAAGGATGAACTGATTAAAAAGTTAGCAGTGAAGGTCACTGGACTTCACAAAATATGTTTTTAGCTTAACCGGAGAATTCATATACTAATTATGACAATTTCAGACAAATTTGTAATAGGATAAAATGATGTAGTGATATTTGAAGCATTGTTTACTGTTGTGGAGCCACGAGTTTGGACAGACATGGATATAAACTTCAACTTGATTGGTTGCTGAAGGCATACAACTGTGAGGTAAGTAACTCTAGTTTCTTCCAAATGTCTTCAATCTGTTAAATTAATCCCAATCTTCTCCCATTAGCATAATTAAAATTAACTGGATATGGTTCACATGGGGCATTTAGAAAGTCCTCAATAGTAGCCTACTTGTCTCTGCAAAAGGTGGTTCCTTTATCAAGCACTTTCCAGTCAAGGATCCAATTTGAAGAAATCCTTCAAAAATAAAACCATTCAGCCAAGTGTGTGACATCTATGGCTCTCAAAGCCCTCCTGAAGGACCTCTTAACATGAGGTTATACTGACAGAATGGTCGTATTTCTATGTGTGGATGGATTGAAATTGTGTATGCCCTTACAGATTTTATCCACCTCAGTGTAGTAAGGTAATGCAGGGTCTTTTTTGAGCAAATAAGTAAAGACATAATACCATTGATTTGACAGACATACAATTTTTATTCACGCAGCAGTGTTTCCAAATATTCCCAAGAGTAAGAAAATATCCAGATGTCACTATTGCTGTTATCATGTTTCAGTGGGGAGTAACAGGATGATGTAGTAGAGTGGCTGCTATGATCACAATTTAATTTTCTCAACCGTTATCTCCTGGAGGTGTGAGATCAATAGTTATGTAATTCTTTTAAGATTAAGATAGAGGGATGTGAAGAGAAAATCCAGTGCATCAGCTGGTTCTGGCAATGTATGTGGCACTGATCTCATAGTTTTTTTCATTAAAATCAAGAATAAAGACTGAGTAAACACATAATATTTAAGCCACACCTGAGGACAAACACCTTGATCAAATATTTATAATCGTCTCTCTCCTGTAACGCTGCAGCTTTAGAAGTTGTCTATAAAAAGATAATACATTTTGGGGATTGACTATAACCAGGGAGGAAGAGAGTACAAAATTATATACAAGTATTGTTTTAGGCTCAACTCCTTTGTTTGTTAAAGCATACAATATGATATAACAAGTCCTCTTAGGTTCTCTGACCCAGTATAACCAGCCCACCTTTAACACTTAGAGCTGTATGAGGCTAGGCAGTGAAAGCTGAGAAATCAGAAATCGCTGCTGAGGGATCCAACATGAGCATGTTGGCATTTAGCATGTTAGACAGGCCCAGTGTGCACCTGCTGGTCATGCAACATTGTTTTTGATTCTGGGCAAATTATTATAGCAGTTTAAATCAGCATTTAAAAAAAATAGATGCAACCACTTTCACCTATGTGGAGGTACAATGACGGTAGTTTTACCTCATGATTTCATCATCCCATTTAAGTCATCACATATTGCAGCTTTGCAGTGGACTTCTGCATCTACATATACAGTCTATGTATCCTTTTGCATCTGCTGTTGACATCCTGGGATGTAGCAACAAGACAAGCACATGGTGGGGTGATGCTGCGCATGTTTGTGTTTAAACACAAGCTCATAGCAAACAATGCCGGGATGTCAACAAACATACATGCTGGCACGGATGGTTAGGTTTAGGGGAGAGAGGCACATGGTGACATGTAAAAAAAAAAACCCAAAAAAACATCACATCCAGATGGGGAGCGAAAACTGGACTCCCACGTAAAAGTCCGGGGTTTGTTGGACCCATCCACCATCCCTCCTGCCACCCTACAGACGCCCTCATGCTGTCTATATCATGCTGTTGCCATCAGCGTTTTTACCTGACACTGTCCTGCTGCATTTCATGCAGACATGGCAGGTTCTGTCCAGCTGCGTTTTTAAGTGAAATGACAATGTTTATCAGAGTAAACAGCTTAGAGTTAATCTTTTTGATTTGAGTTTGTGTGCAAAAATTTGTAGTATGGACAAAATAGAGTTGGAAAATAAAGTGTTGAATGTGTTGTCTGCAGGGTAAGAGGTGGGACTGGGCTCTTGCATGAAGGCCTGGTCTTCATGCAAAGGTCTTAATGTGATAAGTAGTGATAAATTGCAGTGATTTAAAGTGGATGAATTGCGGCGATGTAGAGCAAAGTAAAGTGTTAGCAGAGTTGCAGCTGGAGCTGAGAGCAGACCTAATGCCTTTCCTCTCCCTGTTACCCCCCTCCACTCCCCACCAGCCAAGACTTTCAGCAGGGCACTGCATTAGCCAAGCAAACACCATGGGACATCAATTCAATTTCAAGTGCTTTGAAACACAGTCTAAGCGCAAGACCAGACATTATTATGAACAAAAGCAATCTTCTGATATTCCCCGGAAATGGCTTTCTCAATCTCTTTGTCAAAGCACATTTAACGAATTTTATTCTGTTTGAGCTGGAGGGACTCAAGGGTAAAAGCTTAAAAGTTGTTGCACAACTTTGTACAAGTGGAAACTGTATACATTTCTGCTCAGAACCTCTGTTGTAGGAGGTGTTTTTATGATGAGTGCATTTTCAGTACTTCAGACAGCATGATCTTGTAAGCTAAAAACAACTACAAATCCCAGTCTGAAAGTTTTCAAGGAAGAGGAGAAGTAACTATCCCCTGTCTCTATTCCCCCCTTCCACCCTAAAGCTATCCTGTCAAATAAAGGTGAAAAACCAAGACAAAAAAATCTATTAAAAAAAAAAAAAAAAAAGTTGCTCAGTGGTGCCAAATCCTTAGGAACAGCGTAAAGGTTCAACAATAATTTTACATGGTGGCCAAAACTGAAATGACACTGTGTGAGTCTGTCACACTCAAAAATTCATCCATTGATTTACAGGTGTCTCTTTCCCAATGTAAGTCAATGGGAAAAAGTCTTTTAGGGCCCCATGGCATCACACCACAGACCAGACTGCTGTATTTCCACTTTAGGTCACTGTGTAAAAGTGTTTTTTTTGGGGGGGAACCAGAAAATGGGCACTACAGGCCCGCCATGATGCTGTCCTGATATCACAACACGTGATATCTAGGTATCCTTCTGTGTCTGCTGTTAATGTTCTGGGATTCCGCTACTGTGATATAAACAAGCATATGGAGGGATGGCGCTGCACATGGTTATGTTTAGGCAACAAAAGCACATGGCAGCCAATGCCGGGACGTCAACAAATTCACGTGCTGGCATAGATGGTGAGGATTAGGCAACAAGGGTATGGATGTTTAGGTTTCGGCAAAAGAGACACATGGTAAGATGTAGAAAAAAACCCCATCCCATTCAGGAGGGAAACAAAAACCGGACTCCCACATGAAAGTCTGGGTTTGATCGATTGATACTCTTCCTCTTATATTGCTCTGTAACAGCATTACCGGCAGCATTTCAACCTGACACTTTCCAGATAGGTTCCATCCTGCCACGTTCTCAACTGATGGCGCCCGTCTGTGTGTCATGCTGCTGCGGCAGATGTCATCCAGGGATTCCGTCTGGCCACATTCTTAGCTGACGCCATCAAGGTGACTTTTGGTGTCGGGATCTTACGCCGAAATCACTGCAGAAGCGGCGGTATTTGACAGAATGATAACAGGCTGGATATCAGCAGTAACCACCATCTGAGCGCAGTGCAAAGCAGGGATTATGCACTAACATGCACATTCGGTCAGACTGGTCTATCACAACAAACCATAGTGGAATTGGGATTACAACACACGCAGGGGGGAGCATAACTTCATCCTCTGCTCAGGATGCCATTACTCCACTGTATCTTTACGTAGCAAATAATGGTTTGCTGTGATGTTAATGTGGTTTAAAGAATTTAAGATTAGATTAAATGAATGCATCAGATTCAGTTATATAATATTTACTATATAAAACATAATCTGAAAAGGGGCGGTCCTGTAAAATGAGTATTTTACTTTGGAAATGCATCTTGCTGCTTTATAACCTTGAGTCCACCTTAGTTACATTGCAGAAATAGTGTGATAGTGGAGAGTCAAGGAAGAAGACAGGCAGTTTTCCTGCCTCCACACAGTAGGGACACTGATTCTGCATCCTGTGGAACTGAATCAGCAAATCTAAAAAATAAGGGTGAACTTTTTTACAGTTTATCACCAAATTCCCTCATTATTGTCCCATCACTATTGCTCTATCTGTCCTTCTCGCTCTCTTGCATCCCCCTTTTTCTCTGCTGAGCAAACTTTACCATACTTTCGCCATACTTTTCATTTTGTTTTCTCTCTCTCTCTCCATCTCTTCTTTTTTGTCCTCTTTTCCTCTGCCCTCTGCCCACTGCCCACTGCCCCCCACCCCTCCCTCACTCTCACTCCTCCAGCGGCCCCCTCATCCTCTCTCTCTCTGCCTCTCCCTCTCTTCTCGCTCTGATCTGAGTGCTGGCCTACTTTCAGACATGGCGAGAGGAGATGAGGCTTGTAGGCTAGACTCAGCTGCAGGGGAGGAGAAAAAAAGCTTCATTTATAGTTACATGTGTGTATGTGTGTGTGTATGGTGTGTGTCGGCTGTGTTAGTGCCTGTACAGTATGTATCTTGCTGCACATTAGTGACTGGCTGTGTGTGCATGTGTTATGTGTTTGCGTGCTGCTGGCGAGGGTTTATTTATTTATTTATTTATTTATTTTTGGCAGACCGCCGTAATCGTAAGAGAGAAGCAGAAGGAAAAGAGAAGGGAACACAGGCAGGCAGCATCTCTGGGTGTCTCTTGTGTGCACTGTGCATGTCTGTGCGTGTGTGTGTATGTAAGGAAGGAGATGCAGAGTGGATGCCGATGCGAGCCAGCTGTGGTGCAGTGCAGGGGCCCAGCCTGATGTAGCGTTCGGCTCCAGGCAAAAGCTGCAGATTGAAGGCCATGGGGGCCGGCGTCAGCTCCAGCAACGTCACGGCGGCAGCCGCTGAAGTGGGTAGGTGGTGGTGAGGGTTGCGGTGCAGATTAAGGGACCTAAAAGCAAATTGGATTTTACAAAAGAGTCAAAATGTTCCAGAGCTGTGTGTTGTTTTGATGCAGTTATTTGGCTGCACTTCCTCAAAGAGTGTGCAGAGTGTGCAGGGCTCAGGGCAGGGAGGACATCATCTGGGAGACAGCGTGTCAGTCTGTAGTGACCTGTATTCATCTAGATTCATGTGATGGGTTTTATTTGCTGCAGCAATGTCAGTTTTTTTCAGTTAGATGAAGTTAAAGTAACATCATGTTTTGGTAAACATGCCTTTTTGCTGTCGTACCCAGCATGAGATATTGATCTGTTTCTTTGTGAGTCCTGTACAGAGTGCACTATGTTCACATGATGTTAGAAAAAGTTGAATTATTGCGTCAGTCTGACTGAAACTGGACTTGTAAAATACATGTGAACATATAAGTAAATTCTCAAAGTCGGACTAACACAGTTAGATATTGCAGTTGGGGTTGATTTACTCTTTCATGTATACACCTAAACCAGACCTGAACTGGCCTAGGTGTTCTGCGCATGCTCCATACTCCCCGGACCAGGCTTTGAAACAGAAGTCAAACAGCATAAATGCCGACTAGGGAAAAAACAAAAAAAACAAGATACAAGTATATAGTTCAGCATAGAGTTTGTTTAACGTGTACAACGCTGAAAATTTATCCATGTTGTCATCGTTGGACATGCAACCCATTTTGCTGCTAGCTAACTTGTTTGGTATGTGACGTAAAAGGTCAACCGGAAGAAGGTCCAAGAGCAGCTAGCTGAAAGATCGCATATCGCCACCTACTGTGGCGAAGCCGGATAAACTTCCATCAATATATCAATTCTACCTTGGTGCTTGTGCACTGGGACAAGGACAGCAGTCCAATCAAATAGTCTAGTCGAGCTGTAACCGTAGCTCCACTTTATTGTGTGTGTAAATGTATTGAGTGAGTCCAGGACGTGTTTAGTCTAGTTTAGCAGTTTCAAACTATATGCAAATTCTTATAAAGTGTAGTAGTACTTAAGTACTGCATGGTAATATAAACATGGAATTAGACAAAACATGTTCCAAAAGACGCCACTCAAACTTTGAAAGGCTTCTACAAATGTAGAATTAGGAATCCGAACAGCAAAATGTTTTTCCACAGATTTCGTGCTTTTGAGGGCATGTCTCATTACCATCCACAGTTTATCAGAGTTTTTGTACCCCAGCTGTTAGCTGTTAGGTAGCTCCTTATTTCCATTGTTAATTGTATTATTGGACATGCAGCAGCAAGTGACTTTAGTAAGCATACTGACGTTTTTGAGAAAATTTTGGTTTTGTCAGTTTTTTCAGCGTAAACCTGTGGACAGCCTTATTCCAAGATTTGTGAAGTGATTCACCAGTTGTCTCACAGAAATACTTGAAATGGACATGACCTTTAAACAATGCATTACATTTTAGGGCACAAATGTGTTAAAATTTTGTGCTGAAAAAAAAAGTCTGTTACAAACAGACGCTTTGTTTTTTTTTTCGTGAAGTGGTTGCAGTTTGGTAAGGTGTAGGGAAGAAAAAACAGTGGTTTGGGCTAAAATAACTACGTAAGTGACATAAATCTTTGTGTTTTGCATGGTTATGTAAATTCCCTATGTAAAGTACTTCATGTAGTTATGTTAACTCTGTAAAGCCACATAACTACGTTGACTTTTGGTCTTATACAGGACATAATTAGCAGCCTCCTGGTTGAAAGTCCATGTATGTTTGACCCAGCCCTATAGGACTTGTGGTCACCATGACAAAAAACCCTGATAGACTCTGCATTAGCATTGATTTCTTGTTGCCAACACATAATTTTAACATGCTGCCGAAAAATACAGTTCCTTGAGTGGCCACCTGAGGCTGGCTCCAAGAGCAAGTCAATCCCTATAGGTTTATATAGTAAATTTCACCAGTCATGACAACTGTATACATTTTTTTATGTTACCCACTTGTTCAAATTCTATTAGGGGTTAGAGCTGCATATAATTACGGGCATGGCTGCAACAATGTTGATTAAGTAATAAATATAGTCATAAAGTAATAAATATAGTCATAGCTGTTGCTATTTTAGTAGGTTTTCAGTACATTAAAGTTAATTGTAATGTTTTGGTCACCAAAAAAAGTTTTGTTCAGCGTTCCGTTGTACTGAAAGAGGATTTTAAGGAGTCGGATATCCAGTTTTTCAGTAAGTACGTTGGGTTCAGCTTTAGTGATGTATTTCTCTAGCATTAGTATTATCACAATGAAACATAGCTGAAAATACACCATACTGGCTAAGCTGAAATTGGTGTTATCTCATCCTTTTGTACAAATATGGTCACTTCTGGCTCCAAAAATCCAAGATGGTGATGGCCAAAACAGGAGTCCACAAACCAATGGCTGATGTCACAGTGGCTACGTCCATTATTTCATACAGTCGTTGACGCACTTCCTTTGTGCCGTAGTTTGAACCTACAGTTTCCTGGGAGATTGCAGGCCTATACAGTGGCAGAGACAGGTGTAAAGTGAAAGCCAGGCTTATTGAATATAATCTAAAGACTAATAGTGCTGGACCCAAATATTCAGCTGTTCGAGTATTCATTAATTGGGTAGGTATTTGGTTTTCAATTTAGGCATTTAGATTTTTTTTTTTTTTTTTTTTCTTTTTGCAGAGGCTTAATGACATTTCGGTGTTTGTAATCCTGCTGCTGCACCTGTCACACTCACAGTGACACTAACAATCATTTTACCCAGTGGTTATCAACGGGTTTATTGACTGAGTCGAGTCCGATTTCTGTGTTGGTGTGAGCAGCACCGGAAGGCAAACACGGAGCCTCCCCTGCAGCTCACCTTGAGTGGAGCTCTGTCCTGCAGCACAGAGCAGGTGAATTTCATATCTTCCGTAATAAGGATACTTATCATTTCAAGCACACAACAAAATGTAACAGAGTAATTTAGAACACTGGACACAAATTATTGCACTGATAACTGTCAAAGTTTTTATAACAACAGAGTGTAAGTGTCACAAAGCTGTCAGGGAGTTGAGGGCACACCGGGCTGTCTCTCACGTAACACTGAAGCTCTGTGGCGCACAGTGTCTCTCTCTCACCTGGCGCATGGTCTCTCCCATCCGACGGTGAAAAAGTGAAGCAAATGTTATCTCCCTGACCTTACGATGGTGAAGCTCTGGGACCCAAGGTGTCTGCCACCCCCCTCCCAACCAAAGCTCCAGTTATTTGCCGTTAATTAATGCCAAAGCTCTGGAGCCCATAAAATGGTATTCTGGACAGCCCTAAACACTAAATCATGCTTCTTTAAGCATTCCGTTGTGCAATCATAATTTACTTTTTAATGATAAGGTAAATCAAAGGAAACAGTAATGCTCTCATGCTGCCTCTCTTCTGTAGACATCTTTCCCCTCATTAGTTTCTCCATCTTTTTCTTTCAGAGCGTCCCAGTGCCGTGACCAACCTGACTCACCAGACCAGGCCCGGGTCTGCTGCAGGGCTGGGCCGTGTGGAGTGGCTGGTACCTTTGGTGGTGGTTTCAGCTCTGACTTTCCTCTGCCTCGTGCTCCTGCTGGCTGTGCTCGTCTACTGGAGGTAGGTGCCCCCAACAACGTCACCACCTCTGAACTTCTTTGGAGTTGAGGCTGGAAGGTTCCATATGTGATGATTTGTTTATTGTTGTTGATAGGAAGGAAATAATTAGTTATTGCCAAGCTTGGTATATAACAGATACAAAGGAAAGAAAAACGTGCATCCAATTTCTCATATAGTCATATTGCTGAAATAGCTATATCCAGTTGCTGTCTGAAACACTCCATTTTAGCACCTGTCTTTTTAAAAGGCAGACATAGGAATTTTGAATTCTGCTAGATTTTGTTTACTGGCATGTTCACAAGAATTTACAGTAAAGGTCTGTCACTTTTAACAGTATTTAGTAGCACAACCTAGGTTTTTGGGAGCAACAAAAAATCTCACAAACACCTTGAGGGAGTTTCTTCAAATATGGCACAAACATTCTGTGAGACTCAGCGACGAACTGATTATATTTTGATGGTCAACAGATAAGGTCACCATGACCTTGCATCAGTGTCATTCTCTTGACCTTGATATCTCTTCTTGAATTTTGGCACAAATGTTTTTATAAGTTCAAGAATGAACAAGATAAGAATGTGACAGTCAATTATAGCTTTACTTTTTTAAGCATGAGCTGAGTACTAATATTTAAAAACCATCTCAGTGTTGACTTTAGGCTATACTTGTAACCAGGGGGATGTGTCATCCCTTTAAATATGCTGACTAATCCCACTCTTCATGTTTCCAGCACTGTTTACACTTAAAGCACAGCTTCATTACAGAGAGAGTCAATGGGAGTCATTTAGTGTGAATTTGTCCTCCGAGTGAAGGTGTCAGGGGGATGCCAAATCTTTTGTTATGTTAATTAAAACTCAGTGAAATGATAAAAAAAACACAAAGAGTATTACCTGAAACCTCCAGGGTGGTCTATTATGGGGAGAAAACAAGTTTGCAAGATAATATTTAGCACAGTTAATAAGCTTTTTAGGTATTCAAATCACACCCAAGAATTAACTACATTTATCTTAAATTTATATTAATCTGTTTAGAAATGATTTCCATTTAAGGCAGAGACAAATTGAGTCTAGACATGGACAGGATTGACTTACATTTTTTTGCAATGAAACTAGTGTGAAATTACACATGTGGCTTCATTTGATTCAGTTACATTTATCACAAATCTGTCTGTGGTTCACTCAGTAAAATATCACAACATACTAAACACAGGTTTACAGTTCTCATTTGTTAGCAGAGCAGAGGTTTTGATTTGTAATTTCAAACTCAGAGACATAATCCAGCCCCCGGCCTCACTACATCCAGTCCAATTTTTTCTGACATGAAATCCCGAGGCTTCCATCAGCTCCAGCTGGAGATGCTGCAACATGACATCTGATGACTGACATGCAACAAAACCATCAGAGGCACCCTTAATTAACATGCCAAAAAACTCAGCATGCAATACAAACAAGACTGGCCAAACGAGAAAAACAACAGCATGAGTGTAATTTTTTCTGATATACAGCCTCTTGTAGCTGCAAATAAGCAGTACGTTTTCATGCAAAGATAAATGGAGCTAAGGTAATAACTCCATCAGGCCATGGACTACTGTCCCAGTCCCAGTATACAAGCACTGGGGAATAAGCCAGTTATTGAGGGAAGTAAGTCTGACTAGACCACAGCATGTGGAGATATGCCCCCTTTCAGCTAGCTGCTTTAAACATATAAAACAGCTTATACAGTTCATGATGTAGACCGAATCACAATTATCACTGTGTTCAGATTATATTTACATGCCCCCTATACTACTACACACCACCAGAAATCTGATCCCATTCATTTTGTAGAGATGGAGTCACAATTTCAAAAATTCAAACCGTGCTAACATCAACACCACCACTCAAGCTGCAGCAACTGTGATTGCAGTGCCTTATTTATTTAAAAATTATATAAAATACTACCTTTTAAAGTTATATGTCTCTCACTAAAGCCAGAATTAAAAACACAGGTCCTTACTCAGTGCTTTCTTTTTATTTTTTTTAATGCCTGACCCGTTTTGCAGCACTCCTTCCCTCCCCATAAGTTACAAACAGTCCCTAATCCACCACCAAGGGAGGCCGGCGCGACGACGAGGAGCATGTGCAGAGCACCTTGTCCCGATAAAGACTAAAGTTTTCATGACGTAATAGCTCAACTACCAATTGCATTATCCAAGTGTGTTAGTCCCATTTCGAGAAATTCGATTGAGTCCAATTTCAATCGGACTAACATGTTTACATGTATTTTAAAAGTTGGATTAACACAATGGCATCGACTTTTTCTAACATCATGTAAATGTACTCAGCTATTAAAGAAGCAAGGGCAGGAGGAGCATGACATTACTAAAGTGCTGCACGTCATCCTGGGGGAGGCCAGGGTTGCTGCAAGTGTTAATGTGTTTGGTTCTATTTGTGTTTGTATGTAAATGTATGTGAGTGTTGTTTGTTTGAGTTTGTTGTGGCATTAGCTCAGCAGCAACTCAGGAGATTTAAGATGTTTTGAATACCTTTTACTCATTGTTCAAAATGTTTTGGGCTGAGTTTAGCTCCGGCGTTACCTGCTCTGTTAAAAGATTAAACCGCTGTTTGATTGCAAGTTGGTTTTTTTTTGTTTTTCCAATTTAGCAGAATAGTTTTCTTGGTGATAGTTAGGGCTGCCAGTAGGGGAGTTGTGATTTGTTTTTGTTTTCTTGGTGCTTTTGAGCAATTTACTGGATTTAAAGACATGGTGCTTGATTTTAGAAAGAACAAAACAGCCTACCTCAGAATTAAAGTAGAGAATAAATTAAAGTTTGGGGACTGCCACTTCAAAAATCAGGAAATAGCCGAAGAGAATGCACTTTTTAACAAAAATGTTTACCATTTTAATTTAACCTTTGAAATTCTGAGCGACCTATCCCTTTTCTTGTGCCGCTTTCACATTTATTTAAAAAAAACATTGGAAAAAGTCAATCAGCAAATAAGTTAGAAATGTTCCAGAAATTTGCAAGAAATTATTAAATTAAATATAAAAATGTCTCGGGGAAAACAATATTAACAATTGTCATAATTAAACATTTAAAATTATGTTACAGAATCTTAAGGTATTTATAAATGTTATGTTTTTTTACTTTATTTTTCCTTTTGTTGTACTAGTTTCTGGGTAATGATTGTTTTACAAGGTACAAGGTAGATTTTTGAGTCATTTTTCTTTAAAAAAAACAAAACATTTCAGTTGACCCTAAATCCAATTTGGATGGTAGTGCAGGATTACTTGTTGTAGAACAGAATTTATATGTATGTATATATATATATATATATATATATATTTTTCTCATTTTTATCAAAATATTGAGGGACACATTTTGAATACATTGGAAATCTGGGGTGATGTGTCCCCACCCCAGTAAATATAATAATAACAGCCTTGTGGAATAGCACTTATTACTTTATTAGGAGCAGCAGCAACCTGACCTGGAAAAGTATCTTTTCCAAAAAAATAAAAAATAAATCAAAGAAAGAAAGAAAATAAAATAAAAAAGGAGATAAAAATATATTTTATTCCCCAAGTCAGTGGCCCACATAACATGCAGCTTTTCCTACAGGTCTCATTATGTTTCATTATGATTGTGTTGTGGTCATTGTGAGTACTACTCTATAGTTTTACTGTGAAATTTATGTTGTTTTAATTTCAGGAGCACTGAACCACACAAATTTCCCCGTGCGGGAAAATAAATAAGATTTGTATGTGAAACTCTGGACCAAAGTCCAGTTTTGCTTTCAGAGTTCTTATTGCGAGTGCTGGTATGCACTGGCTCGTGTACAAGTGTGGAGAAATTCTGCATAACCCTCGAGCACACACACACACACACACACACACACACACACACACACACACACACACACACACACACACACACACACACACACACACACACACACACACAAACAGAGGCCTGGCACCAGGTGCTGGGGGGTGTTGGGGTATTTAATCCTATTGTGGAGCAAAGCTCAGGTCACAACCCCATGTTCCGCACAGACTCCACCCCTGCTGCAGTCCCATTGGCCCTCCTGCAGCAGTTGGTGCACCCTTTTTACCCAAACTGTCGCTCTGCTGCATTCAGGTTGTATGGGAAAGAAGTAAATATCAGCCTCCCAACAAAACAAGTTATATTACGTTATAATGCATTATGTATTGTAAATGTTGTTGGGAAACACATTGGACCTAACCTCATGAAGAATATCTGGGGACATTATACAGTGTTTAAGTCATATCTACAGATGCAGGATAGTTGGTTGATATTTTATTTCTACAACTTGATAGTATTTACATTTTCACTATGTTTCATTGCAAACAGAAATGACATTTGTGGGTTTTATATATATATATATATACGTATATATATATATATATATATATATATATATATATATATATATATATATATACGTATATACACACACTTGAAAAATGCTGTGAAAGATTTTTATTTTGCCTCTGTGGTAGCAATATCCGAGGCATTATGTTTTCCAGTTGTCTGTCCATCCCATTCTCATGAATGCCATATCTCAGGAACTCTTGAGGGAATTTCTTCAAATTTGGCACAAAAGTCCACTTGGACTTGAACTGATTAAAAAATCAGACAAAGAGATTTGTTAATGTCTCTGCTCAGAAACAAAGAAACCCTTTGAAATCCTGATCAGCTTCTTATTTTTTTTGCAGTACATTGATTGCAGTGTTTG
Organism: Plectropomus leopardus; assembly: GCF_026936395.1. Classification (NCBI taxonomy): domain Eukaryota; kingdom Metazoa; phylum Chordata; class Actinopteri; order Perciformes; family Serranidae; genus Plectropomus; species Plectropomus leopardus. Next base: position 4,387,594 of record NC_142177.1, on the reverse strand, counting down.
TGACATGGTGCTGGAACAGGAACTTTAGTTTGTTTTGAGGACAGAGTGAGTTATCTGTAGCAGAATCCAAAACAACCAAGTATAAAAGGTTGGCTTTGAATTCTTGCTCCTCTACCTGATCATACTTCCTTTCTTCCTCACCCTGACTTCCTCAGTTAGTAAATCACTTCTCTGAACCCCAGCATGCTATTGTCAACTTTGCCCCACATGACCTGAACGCATCACGACACCAGCTGTCTCACACCAGGAAGTGGCTCGGGATTGACTTGCGGTTTGTGCGTGTGTGTTGTGTGTGTCACAGAGAGGGACCAACCCCTTCATGCCTTGTTAGGAAAGCCCATCGTCCCTCCCTCTGTCTTCCCTCCTCCTGTCCCTCCGTCCCTCCGCACTTGCTCTTAGTTCATGTCAGCAACAGCATGCGGCAGCTTCCCTCCTCTGCTTGTTCACCAGGATGAACACGTTCTGCTCTCTGCTCTGTATCAAATACAGGTAGGGAGAGTCTGGACACACACACACACACACACGGTGGGTGTTGAGTAAGTTGTTGACACTGGATGTTATAGTAGCATATAAGGAAATATCAGCTTGATGTTGATGATAGCACACACTGTCAGTAGGTTTAGTTTGTTGTTGAATTTAAATCAAGGCATGTGTCAGTCCTTCAGTGTAACGCATTGTAATAAGAACTGAGTGTGTAAGTAGAGCTAAATTGGTTTGCTTTATTTTTTTAATGTGTGAACAGAAATGAATTCATGCTACCTTGAGCTAAAAGAGGAATGTTCCTGGGTGAAATCACTGCTGTTTCTCCACTAATATGAAAGCCATGATTACTTCTCTTTGGCAAATCTTCTAATTCTGTTTATTTTATGTTATTGTTATTGTATCTCTTTGCTGGAATTAAGAACTTTACAGTCTAGTATTTATTTGAAATTAACCATCAGCCTTCATCATAGACTGTATACAAAGATGGATGGCGCGCACCCACTTGCCCCCGCTATGCTTGATTGAAGCTAAAATATCCCTGATTTGCCTGTTCCCATCTTTCGCTGATGACATCATTCAGAGCTGGAATCTGTGCCATAGCAATATCTGCAGTGTGGGAATTCCCACCTGCTGAAAAACCCATCCAACCAATCATGAGCAGCCCCATTGAATGCGAGCGTATGGATTGGCTGTCACAGCTGTTGATCATGACGGGAAATCCCCTTTTTGTAGAACTGAATAACTCACTGAACTCTGAAACTGAATTTATCATATAAACACACTTATAAAGACACTTGAACAAACATCAGGGTGATGAGAACTACCTTTAGTGACAAAAACTATCTTCAGGGAAAATATTTTGGTGTGTACTTTGAGTTTTTAGTTTGGCCTATGTCCTATTCACTAACACGGAGGGGCGGGCTTCATGACCTATACTGCAGACAGACACCAGGGGGCAAGCTGGCTTGAAAAGCACCACTTCGGGGGAACTGTTATGTTGGCCATCTTTATATACAGCCTATGACCCTCATCCAATAAATCTCCACATCTAAATGACAAAACAGTTTTTTTTTAATGCCTTCAGAAATCACCCATATTGCATTTTTCGGATCTGCAGCCCTGATAGGCAGCAGTACAACATGTCCAACAAGACCTTACATACCTAACCGTCACAGGACATGTAGCAGCGCCTTCTTAACCAAACCATGTGGTTGTTGATTAAATCAGTTCATGCAAGTGTATTCTGAAACTTTACTACTATGGTTAGGGTCTCTTTCAACAGGTGACACACCCAACTTGTCAAATACGACAGCTTGGTCAGTGGCCTTGTGCTTTGAACTGTGATTATTTAGGTCTGTTCTAGGTACGCTCTAGGTACGCTCCAGGTTCTCACATCCAACATGTTAAATATGGCAGCTTGGTCAGTGGCCTTGTGCTTCAAATTATGATGCTCTAGGTACCCCTCTAGCGTCAATTTAGGAGGTGTACATTTTGCGTGTCAATTTCCACTTATTACATGTTAGATTGTTTTTGCAGATGAACTTCATTTTCCACAAGAAAGATAGGATTTGCCTCCAAGACTACTTTAGGTTTTAGCAACAAAAATACTTGGTTAAGTTTAGAAAAACAATCAAGGTTTGGCTTGAAATAACTATGTTTGTTACAGTAACTTAACTACTATGTCACTTGATGAGTAGGTCATGTGACATACAGCAGTGATTATATATTAAGTGGTTGACAACACTCGAGTTGACTTCTGGTTTCATGTGGGACACCAACACCTTTTTCTCATCTTGTCTTTGTCAAGAGAAAAGTATTTCTCAACTGCGTTGTCGCCAAAGTGTAGTCAGCGCTCTTACTGTTGTTAAATGCTGTTTTGGGGGTCGGCATCGACAGGCCACCGGCTCAGTCACCTCCTTGTTGAAACCGTGTCCACACAACTCATGTGCTCTATATTTCACATATCTAAGTTTTGTCGCAGCTGCCTGACAGCTGGATTTAAACACAACAAGTCTACTTCTTTTACATGCTCTCTGTCTATGGATTTGTTTTGAGTGTTTTCTGAGAAAGAAGACATGTGATACCTCTGTATTTAAACTTGTGTTGAAATGCCTGATGCACATCTCCATTTCAAAGCAATCTGATGTCAAAACATCACTACTGTGAACTGTCAAAGTCACCGTCACAGACTAACAACATGACAGGAGTCCCTCTGAAGTGTTTGCTCCTAAAAGCTTCCCCGTACGACTGCTTCTACATGTATGTGGTTTCAAACACATCCTGAGAAAGGCGTGTGTGTGTGTGTGTGTGTGTGTGTGTGTGTGTGTGTGTGTGTGTGTGTGTGTGTGTGTGTGTGTGTCAGCTACGGTACACAATGCTTTGAAATTAGACAAATCACTTGGCTATAAAACCTGCAGGACGCTCTGACATTGTGAGAAAGTGGCAGATCTGGCAACCTTAAAAGACTCCGGTGTGTCTGTGTGTGTGTCTGTGTGTGCGTGCATGCATGCGTTTGTGTGTTTATGCACCATTTGTGTGAAGTTCAAAGTCCATTTCTACCATTTGTATGTACTTTGAGGGGAGGAGGACTATCAGCAGCTGACTGCCATGGTGAAATCTGTATTCTGTTTTTACACACACACACACACACACACACACACACCTCTCTCTGAGATAAACTATATACAAACTACAAACTATAAAAAAATGTACTTTGCAAGTGTGGTCAGATTCAGGAGTTCACTGCAAGAATCCAGCTTCCAAGAGAGACCTGAACCTGCTCCTCCTCCCCAGATAACATTAAAACAAATGGTTGGTTTAGTGCTGCATGACCTGAATGATGAATACTTCATATGGACAGAATTGCATTATATAATGACCAATATGAGTGTTATCAGCCACGGCCATCATCAGTCCTTCAAAAACTTTTTAAAAAATGATTAAATATGATGAATTTTTTTTTTTTTTTTTGGTCTTTCATTTCTCTGGTTAACATCTGGTTAAGTTCAGGCAAATATAACCTTGTTTAAGGATGGGAAAATGTGGTTGATGTTGTCTAAAAACATAGCAAGTTAATAACAAGTTTTCTATTGGAAGAAGACAGAACATCAAATGAGAATCACAACAAAGTGAGAGCGCGAATGAGTCAGGACTTTGTAAAACGCTCTACTTGTGAAAATAAAAGACACTGTTAAAATGTAACCTCTCTCCCTCTGCCAGGCGCTGCTTTCAGACAGCTCACTTCTATGTGGAAGACAGCAATTCACCCAGGGTGGTACCTAATGAGACGATCCCTGTCATCCCCATTCCAGGTAACCAAAAACAGCACTTCTCACATTTACAATCCTCTTACAAAGCTGCCAGCCTGATGTGCTGGTTTATGAGATGTTTAAGTTGTTTGGGAGTAGGGATAGATCAAGATATGTGTCTGTTTAGTGTAATATGTTCAAAAGAATGTAGTTTGCATGTATGCCAGCTCTAAGTACATTGAAGAGAATGTACTTGACCCTAATTACAGTGCCATACACATCCCACTTTGGAGCTGTAAAACAAAACACACTAGGTGGGTTTCCATTACAGATTTGTGCAAATATTAAGCGATATTTTCGAAATTTTGGTAAAACACAATTGCGAGATGACTGCGTTTCCGCTGAGTGATTTTACGCAACTTCTCTCGCAATGTTACGCCACTTTCGTCTTGCAATAACATTCCAATGACCATGGCGATGGATGTCTAAAACATTGGCAGGTTTATTTCTATTGCAGCTACTCAATAAAGTCAATCTAATATCGCCATAATTTCTTTGTCTCATATTAGAGTGATTAGGATCTCGGCCTGTTCCTCCATCCACACATACTGAGATATGTTTTGTAGAATGTCATGTGATTTTGTTGTACTTTTTCTTCTACTTTGGGTTTCATGGCAGTTGGCATCCATAAAGTCGCTTTACTGCCACCCAGTGTTGCACATCATATGAGCTCTAGCAGCAAAAAAAGTGTTTCCATTGTAGTATGCAATATACCAATATACCTTTTTTCGAATTGCCTGAAATACAACCTCATGCGAGCGTCAATACTTCCTTTGCCATAAATGGATGTTTTTTCGAAATTGCTTTAAGAATTGCTTAGTTTCCATAAGGCGTATTTTGTATCCCCGATTTCATTTTGTGCAATTTGAGGGTGAATGCAAACGTACCTACTGATGCATAACAATGACACAGTCTGAGACACTTCTAAATTTGTTCACAGAGCACGTTCAGGTAAGAAAATATTGATAAATCCCAGATTTCTACTAAAATGCTGATACACACTGTTTAAGCACAGATTATTGCGCACACTGTCTGCTGACCACATCTCAGCAGTAAACTTGTCTTTTTGGCTTCTTCTCAATACAGATATGGTGCCTTTCCACTACTTTCCACTACTACATGGTACCAGCTCTACTCTTCCCTCACTACTCGCCTTTGGTATCGGGTACTTTTCTGGGGGTCATTTTCCATTAGAAGATAGTACTGGCTCAGTTTAGCAGGTCCACATAGCAACGCCGTGGGACACTCCCACTTCAGGGGAGCCCCATTTTCCCTTGCGCACCACTACTACAAAATGTAACATTCAAAAAGTGTGCGACAGCATGCGATCAATAATAGGGTTACTGCGAAAAAGAATTTACTAATACCCGCCGTTAACATTTCCTCTCTCTCTCTGTCCCTTCTGTCGGATGATGAGGAGTTCAGGTGACTACGTAAATGTAGGAATTTGAGCGCAGCAATGCTTCATGCAAAGATGGCCGCAGCAGGAATAAACAATGAGTGAATAAACGCACAACATTGACATATTACTACTATATTTTTATTATTTTAGGAACCTTTATGTGCAAAAAATATATTTTCTTTAATACAAAAGTGAACCATTTTTTAGAACTCCCCCTCAGGGGAGCCAAGCTCCCCTCAGCTCCCCTCAGCTCCCCTCAGCTCCCCTTAGCTCCCCTTAGCTCCCCCGTAATTCCAGCTATGCATACACACAGACTCACACTCGCTGGATACGCTCGTCGGCCAGTAAGGTGAGGAACGTTTGCACCTCCTCAAGCGACCACGGCCTGATCTTTCTGGTTACCATTTTGGAAAAGAAAAAAATGATACAAAACTGCGGCCGCTACAATAGCTTGGCTGTTTGCGCTGTTCAGGGTATTCTGAGCGTGCCGCACATTGATGACTCAGTGATGTTTCTCTCTGACCAATCAGTGGTCTGCAGTGTTTCACGTCACCTTTTAGTACCCGGTCAGTTTTTTTGGAACCCCAAGAGAGCAGGTCCTAAAAAGGTGGTACCAGGTACTTTTCCTAATGGAAAACCAATAAAAAGTAGGGTACAGCCGGCACCATGCAGTGGAAAAGCGCCATTAGATGACCCTTAACAAGCGTACCATTAGCTTTTAAAGCCATGTTGAGCATGTGACCATCGCTCTACCTTTTCCTCAAGATCAGTGACTGGTTTGTGTGAATGAAGTTTAAAAGACTTATCTTAAAATTTCACAGTGACACAGCGCATCAAGAGAGCAAATGATTTCTTGATTTTGGTTTTAGTTTTATTTTACTCGTCAAACTAATTTTAAAAATGTTTTAAAATATATACTATATATATATATATATATATATATATATATATATGGAACTAAGTGGTAGAAATGAGATTTTTGGATTAGCTCAGACTTTAAGCCATTGATGCCCTCAGTCAAAAATATAATCTGCAGTCACATTACAACCAGTGCTGTGTTTGTGAAAAGTGTGTGTGTGTGTGTGTGTGTGTGTGTGTGTGTGTGTGTGTGTGTGTGTGTGTGTGTGTGTGTGTGTGAGTGAGTGAGTGAGTGAGTGAGTGAGTGAGAGAGAGAGAGAGAGAGAGAGGCTGTGACCAATTACACACACACACACACACACACACACACACACACACATTTAAAACCTCTACAGGGCTTGAAAACTGCTCTCTGGCTGCTCCAGCTCAAGTCCTCAGGTCCAGGATTTGGATCCAAACCCGTCAAATCAATTAAAAGCTTGTGGGGCCTCTTTACAATGAGCCTTGGCTGAGTCCAGAGGCCTCCTTTCACACCGGGGCCAGTGAGCCCAGCATGGCAGAGTCCAGCACAGACAAAAAGGGGGTCGACCATTGAGCCTCTGTCCCATCCCCCAGCAGCAGGAACACAGACACTCTGATTTCACATCTCTGCGGTGCTGATCTGTGTTTGTTGATGACCCCTGCAAGTGTCATGCAATTTTCCAGACTCTCCGAGGCTAGAAACACTGTGTGGACATCAGAGTCCGCTGCAGCAGACAGGCCGGTGTGTGTGACCATATGTTAGTTGTGTTAATTGTCACAATAAGCTCAGACCTCGAGCCTCGCACATCCCATAATCCTCTTTAAGACCTTCTGCTGGATTTAAAACCTGCAGGCAGCAGCCACTTACTGCGGAACCCACCAGTCAACACACACACACACACAGACAAACAAATGTTACAGATGTTTGTCTGTGATCAATATCAATTGAAGTCATCAAAAATCTTTATCTGCTAATGCTTATTTAGTAACCATGTCTTTCATATCTAGATAACATATCATATCATATTGTTAAACTTATTATTGTTAGTTACAAAAGCAATCACAAGATTTATTGATAACTGAGGTGTAATGATACAGTCATGTCAGGGGAATTCCACCAACCAAACAGGACTCAGATGAAGAGGCTCTTGAGGAAAAATGTGCATGAAAATCTGTTTGTGCTTAGTGTTGCGTTGTCAAGTGGGGAGACACAATCTGTTTGTAGCCAAAAGCCCAGTTCAGCCCAGTTCAGAAAAGTGATTCACAACATGAATAGTTAAAGCATGCAACTACTTAAAATGGGCCATTATACAACATTGTAAAAACCTGTCAGTTTACACCAATGAGATGAGATGGTATATCATCTCTATGCAACAACTCTGTACTTCTGTTCTGATTTCCAGCTTTTCAGGCTGATTTTGTAACTGGATTAATCTGTAGCTTCTTAAAGTATAAATAGGAATAGTGAGAAACTTGCTACAGTTGCATTTTAGTGATAAAGCAGCAAAAAATATAATCAAAATGTCTTAAACAATGTGTTTGTGGTCAGCGGACTTCACTATAAGCCGGTTGGCTGTTGAAAGAGATAACATGCTTTTTGTTTTAAAGCCAGCCGCTGGGGATTGGACCAGCCGAGTTTCAGGTGACACTATCAGTCTGCCTGAGAGAAGTTGAGACGAGCCACTTCACATTGCTGCAATTTTTCTTTGCAATGTTCCAATGTTCTAAAACTTTGGTCTGAACTGGGCTTTAAAGAATGCTTTTGCTATCATATGATAATGAAATGGAAATAATTTTAAGTTGCAGCCCTATTGTGGCTGGTATTGTTTCCAAAGTAATACTTACTTAAGTCCTGTGGAGAACTTTAGTGACCGTATAAAGTTAACTGATGATTCATATGCCTTGGTGCCAGGGGGATAGCTATGGCCAGAGTATGGCATCAGCAAACTTCTTGTTTATTATCTTGTGTATGTATGCCCTTTTTTATTTTATGCCATATCTAAAATGAGTTCATAAATGCAGCAAAGGCGAAACTCATCACGAGTTATGTTTTTCCCTCAGCAGCAGTCACAGGATGGATAATTGAAAGTTTGATTCGGTCAGAGCTGATTAGGGGAGAGGAGAAGCAGAGTGAGTGACTGCAAACTTTTAGACCTAGCACAATGAATAGTTAAGTTTCACTTTCACTGTGCTGGACGTTCTGTTGCTCTATCTGTGACAACAGTGCGCTCTGTCTCCAAGAGGGTGGCGGAATGAATAAACCATGTTATATATATTTCAGTAGTGTTAGAAAATCTGTTTTTGTCAGCAGACGTTCTAGTTGTAGTGGCCTGCATAAAAAATGAATTTCTAGGAAACCCTGTTATGTTTTGGGGTTGTCCCTTCATCTGTCAATCCATACTTCCACACGTACATATGTATGTCCCATTCTTGTAATGCAGAATCTCAGGAACGCTTGGGGCAAAGGGAATTTCTTCAAATTTGGCACAAACGTCCACCTAGACTCAAGGACGAGCTGATTAATCTTTGCTGGTGAAAGGTCACTGTGACCTCATGTTTACCCTGTTCTCGTGATCTCAGTTCCTCATGAATGACTTTGGACTGACAGATTAAGTAATGGTTTGGTGAATGGAATTTGATGGTGAAAAGGTCACTGTGGCCTCACAGAATGTGTTTGGCCATAACTCAAGAATTCATACAAATTAATTCATTCATAATTCTAAGAAAATTTCACACAAATGTCCAAGAGGATGAAATGATGACATTTTCTATTCAAAACACCAAAGGTCAGCTTCAGTGTGACATCATAATGTTTTCTGGCCATTATTGAACACCACAACTCAGAAACAGAGGGGGAGACATTTGCTCAGATATTTTAAGTACACCTTGATGGAATTTCTTCATATTTGGCTCAAACATCCACTTGGACTAAAAGATGAATTGATTAGATTTTTGTGGTCAAAGTAAAGGTCACTGTGATCTAACAAAATATGTATTATTTTTTATATATATGTTTTTATTTATTTATATATATAGTTTTACATAAATATCTAAAATGATAAAATGATAAGATTTTATATCCAAAAGGTAAAAGGTCAGCCTTACGATGACATTATTGTGTCCTGAAAAAAATAAAAACAAGAACAGAAGGGGAGACATTTGGTCAGATACCGAATTGGTGACACTAATCATGGGTGTCCACCTTAAACTGCGCAGATTGTATAGATTACTGCTGCCGTGGGGGAGATTGTGTTTGAAGCATCGTCCTTTTTGAATTTGTAGCTTCTTCACAAAAACATCCACATTTGAAGCATTGTCAACTGTCATGAGTCTGGACAGACATGCATGCAGACTGCAACTTGACTATTCAGTGGAGGCATAACACTGCTAGGCGGTAATTCTAGTTTTTGAGGAAACCAGGTTATTTACTCCTTTACAGCAGGTGGTTTACTGCTGTAGAGCAAATATTTTACATTCAGTACATGCTGTTGTGTAAGTGATTGTAGTCTGCTGTGTAAAATATGTCAAAGCAACACAATGAGATTGCATCACTGCTCCGTGCAGCTAATTGGCTTTTCCAGACCCCTAACATTCAGCAGCCTGCTGTGTTTACTGACACACAAATCACTTTGACATATTTGCATACTTAAATGAGTGTCTCGCAAGACACAAAGTGAGAGCGAGTGAGTGTATGCTCTTGTTAATATTTGATGAGGACTAAACGGAGGGGCGCTGTGAGAGAGTTTTAGCTGTTGTGTAATGTTTTTTCATCCTTTTTCACTGAGCGGATTCCAATCATGTGGGTCGAGTTCAGCTTTTTACGCTGTCAGTGTCTGAAGAACGACTACCACTTTGCAACCGTTTGTATGTGAGTGTTTGCCAACTGATGAAACATGCACATCGGTCTTGTGCCGTCCCGCTAAAAGCTCCCACAAGCAACCCAACAGCACAACAACAGAAAATTACTCATGCAAGCTTTCTTGTATGTTTTTAATTGCTTGCTCCTTGCTGAGCTTGTATTTTTTCTTGGCAGAGATTGTTGTAGGGGATGGATTTACTCAAAACACCATTTAAGTGCATATGCTAGCATTTGTCCTAACCTCGGCATTTTCATTCATCAGGGTCTGTCAGTCTATTTCTATACAGTACTAAGGGTAATTAATAAAAAAACACTGAAGACAATTTAATTAATTATGCTTTGACTCAGTAGCCATTTGTCGCAGACATCATTTGCAGTACAATACATTAATGACAAGAGGAGTTGAAGTTAAATCTTGACTTTTGAAACAGTAGTTGACAAAACAATCTCACCAAAAGATCCACTTCATATTTGTTCTGGAGCTTTCGATTACATCACATGATCTTCATCAGCAGATGGAGTTTACACAACCAGGTCTCACAGGGATACATGAAATGGCCGCAAGCTCTGAACGCTGCACTAAGTTGCAGTAGTGGCACAAGTAGTAAAAAATAACAACTTGGTGGTGACACACTTGTGTTTGGGTATCAAACAGTTCCTGGTTAGATTTCAAATTTAAAAAATGTTCAGAATAACTAGGTTTGTCTCCAGTGTTGGGGGTAACTTGTTTCAGAAGTAATGCATTACAGTACTATATTACCACAGAATTTAGGGTAATGTTGTTACATTTACAGTGTCACACAAGTTACCACCTGAATTACACTGTTTTCATTTTATATTCATCTACATCGTGCCACTTCCACCAGTGTACAACCAGAAAAAATATTTCCCAAAGGTTTTTGTGTCTTGTCGTGTCATTATAGGCTACGTCATAGAAGGCTGTCTGTGATCAGCACATTGGGGTGATGCCATGCTGTGCATTATAGAAGGTAGAAGGTAGAGGGTAGATTTGTTAGTTATATTTTAAACAAAGTTTAAAAAACAAAATTACATTTGTCCTTGATGCTGCTACATCTTTGGAATTGAAGTTTGAGTTGATTAAAATCAGCAGCTACTATTAAGTTTCCATCTGGTCCAACAAGGTCTGCCCATGCAGTGCAATAGCTTGATCCAGGATGTTAGGGGTTAACCATGTCTCTGTGAAGATCCACGCAGAGCAGTCCCCATTAACATCAACATTATAATGCTCAAAGTGTTTACATTCACGTACCTGCAACATCTGTAGCATATCCCGTTATGCTTTTTTGTCCGAAGGCAAACTGCTTGAAAGTAGCAGGGGGATAAGAAAGAAGTCGACAGTGACTTTTAGTCTCACAGGGGACACAAACAGCAGTCGCTTGGAATTGTTGATGTTGACATTTCCATCTTTTCTCAGACTTATAAATCATGTTGACAAAAAATACAGGAAACATAAACAGCATTACACTGCTTGTTAAAATTGTTTTCTGAACCGCTATTTCAAAGGTCAAGAATAGACTTTTTTCAGCTCAGAAAAAACGACATTTAAACATTGGCAGTAAGTTGGTGAAGATTCACAGTCATTCATATCATGGTAATTCAAGGTGCTATATTGTTGGCAACTGGACTTGCATGAGTTTCTTTAGGACATTTCACCTCTCATCTGAAGAAGCTGAAACTGAAGAGGACGCTGGGAAGAGAGGTGAAACCTCCTCAAGAAACACAAGCAAGTCCAGTTGCCTACAATATAGCAATCCACAGTGTATTTAAATCGCAACTGGGGAACTCCATCCGCTAAAAATGGTGCAACACAATCAAAATCTCTAAAACAACTGCTAGAATAGCATTTGATGAAATGATTTGTTAACATCATCATTGAAAATTTTCTCCTTTAATTAGACATCACCATCCCAACTCTTCTTGCGTCTCATGCACTTGCTGGGCTCTCGTTGGGTTTTGCATTCAATGATCAATCAGTAAGAACGTGCCATTTTTCTTGAAATAAAAGATTTTGCCTAAGTTAGTTTTTCAATCAGTTTGGGCTGGGAAAAAGCCCAGGTAGTTGCTGATATTTGTAACACTTGGTTTAATACTTACTTACAAGGTTTAGGCATTTGAAGAGGTGAGTCATATCATCCCATATGGCTCTGCCATCAATGTGCTGGTGAGTCACTTCTCAGCTTCCAGAATGTTGTGGTGTAAACTGAGCCTGTGAGTTGTAGTAGTAGCCTGGCTTGCCAAGGCCACCTCTGATTCTCGTATCGCTGCAACCCTATATATTATGTAAAGGATGGATTGATTTGACAAAACAATGGCAATGGTCTGGCAAAGCCTCACTGACAAGTCACATAATACTTGTGGACTCTACCTTTATTTGTCAAAGGCAGGCTGCTCTGTTTCTGTACTGCACTGTCGAATTTCGAAGTTGATTCTTGCGGAGCGGGTTTAACCTTGTCCTTGTCTCTTCTCTGCAGATGATATGGAAGCCATTCCAGTCAAGCAGTTCATCAAACACATCTCTGAACTCTACTCAAATAACCAACATGGATTCTCTCAAGACTTTGAGGTAGGAACTTAAGTGTTGTTTGTACAAACTAGGGGTGAAAATCTCTAGCCACCTTAAGATTTGATTCTGATTAAGAGGGCTATGATTTGATTATACAATGATTACTGATGCATCTATTTCTGTGCATCATTTATTTTGGGCGGATGCTATTTGCAGCCAGGTGTCTGTAGCCGACAATAGCTGTTTTCACACCTGTATATATTCCTGGATTCCTCTAGAAACATTGAAATCTGAGACAAACGGGTCAGTTCAGCGATCCCGAAGTTTATGTACAAAGAATGCATTCAGCAACTTTTTAGTAAATGGACCTGCACTTGTCTAGCACCTTTCCAGTCTTCTGAACACTCAAAGCACAAATTTTTATACACCCATTCACACACAGATTCACACACTAGTGGCCGAGGCTACTGTGCAAGCTGCTACCTGCTTCACGATCGAAAGCAATTTGGTGTTCAGTATTTTGCCAAAGGGTACTTTGACATGCGGACTGCAGAAGCCAGGGACCAAACTGCCAATCTTCCTCTTAGTGGACAATCAATTCTACCTCCTGAGCTACAGCCGGCCATTATATACAGATCCTAAAAACTGAAAATATTAGGAAAACTAAGTCCAAAAAAAAAAGTCAATGCTGACTCACAAAGGACACAAACACCAGTCTCCTGTGTGAAAGACCTGAGCTTAACCCAATCATCCACTACATGTTGATCCCTCTGTGTGCCCTTTTTATTTTCTTGGCTTGCTGGCTGTACATTTGTGAGGTTTTTCTCATTCATTTACCACTTTAATTTCATAAAAATCCAAGATTGGCTTGTAGTAGCCCTAATTCCCGAATTTGCAGGTCAGGTTTGGTGTACAAGCTTTAACTGGTTTGATTTATGCAAACCGACTAAAACGGTATTTGTCATTATGACACATTTTTGCAATTTTAAAATAAGCCTACATCACAGCACTAAATCCAAGTCAAACTGTGTTAGTAATAGGCAATATGACACTGTGATTAATATGCTTTTATGTTTGTAAACAGACTAAGGGAGCCACTAGTGTCAAACAAGCCATGTGTAACTTACTGCTGAACTGGGATGCCACCTTGTGCTGTCAAAGTCTGTCATCAAAACAACAATGACAGCTAGAAATTACCTAGTAGGTATTGGCGCACAGACCTTAACAGAACCAGCATCGCCATGTTTCTTTTCTTATTAAGCTTGTCCAACCTAGCAACAGTCACGAATGCGGTGTGGAACCTTGGATCTGTCAAATCACAAGCATAAGGAGTGTCAGCCCAATCTTACAATACTGTTACAGGTGGTAAAGTGTTGTCAGGAATTGAGCTTTACATTTCCAATTATTGACTTTTTCAGCATTGAGACATATTTTTTGCCAGAGAAAATTACAATGCAACTCAGAACTGATTTTTCCCCCACCCCTATTGCAAACCAAACTGGATATTGCAAACATGCTACCAGTCATAGATCTGCAATCAATGTATTACCTAAGCTCTTCATCACCTGGTCTTTCCTGTTTCAAACTACACCAGTCCTTCCGTACAGTTTGAAAACACACCCGCACATGAACACATGCGTTATCAGATACTGAGGGCCAGGCTCTGATAAACTTATGAAAGAATGTACAAGAGCAGGTTAGCAACACAGATTGTGGCACAGCACACTGTGTCAGAAGTAGGCATTATCTTATTGCCGTCCTACTTTTAAAGCTCGAACAAGCATATTATACACTGCACATCAGTATGTACCAAGAAAACGCAGATGTAGTTGATCACGAAAATATATTTTTAAGTCATTAATCAAAAGTGTAGTTTCCTGTGTATTTAATCTTGAAGGGGAATAAAATATGGACTTTCTACTGTCTAAATACACTCCCACACCAAATACATATTGAAAGCAGAGAGATAATGCAGACAAAGAAGGCAGCATACTGAATGACTCACAGACAAAGCAAGAAAAAAGTTTCAGTAATGGGAAACTTAGTTTAGTTATAACCCTCTGATGCTTCATCACACCAGCCAGAGCTTCCTCTACAGTTGTGGTCTGTGAAAATATCTCACACTTTTCTTTCTTTTGCCATCTTCATTTGTGGTATTGTTTCCTGCATTTCCTCCAATCTCTCTGCATTCCTGGTACATGCTTTGCCCAGAAAGAGAGGAGTGTTTAGACTGGACCCCCTGCATGCGTAACTTAATAGTCAAACTACCAGTGTGCCCCCTCCCCCTTTCTTCTGGTTTAGCCTTGATGGACATAGGAAAGTGCTTGAGGAAGGGAGCCCCTTCTCAAATTAAATTAACATCTCCCCATCCCTGCTGTCCCACTTTCTCCTCCTCTGACAGAGTGAGAGTCAGGGAGGCCCAGGGCATCAATCATCACTGTGTAGTCTGAGCTGCATTGTAATGGCATTGTTGTCACCAAGCCAAATTTTAAAAAAGTATCAGTAAATTAAATAAAAACTTCCAACTTGCTTGGTGTAAAAGTGCTCGTCCTGTAGTTATCATAGATGAAGATGGGTTACAAATGAAAAGAAAAATCACAGGACACCAGGGGCCAGTTGCAGCAGTCTCGTGCACGTTTCTAGGGTTTTATGACATTTCTAGGATTTTAAGCAAGTTTCTAGGATTGTCGGACAATTTTAGGATGTTTCTAGGATTTTAGGACGTTTCTGAGATTATAGGACATTTCTGAGACTTTAGGACATTTCAAGGATTTTTGAATGTTTCTCAGATTCTAGGACATTTCCAGGATGTTCTAACATTTCTGGGATTGTAGAATGTTTCTGGGATTATAGGACGTTCCTAGGATTTTTTTGACATTTCTAGGATTTTTGAATGATGCTAGGGTTTTAGGACATTTCTGGGATTTTACTAAGTTTCTAAGGTCTTAGTACATATGAAGGATTTTAGAATGCTTTTAGGATGTTAGGATATTTCTAGCATTTTTGAACATTTTTAAGATTTTAGAACATTTAAAGGTTTTTTAAAATTGTTCTAGGATTTTAGGACATATCCCCTGAACTTAGGACATTAGGGGCTTAGCTAGGAGCTTTGTCAATGAGTGTAGGGGATCCTCCACTGGCACCTTTGCTGATAAACAAGCTCTGTTTGATGCTGGTTTATGCACTCTGGCACCTTATGTGTACTAAAAGTACAAAACCATTCCCAGTGTGAGTCACTTCATTTTTATTGTGAATTAGAAAATGGTAGCGGGGGGGCACCTAGCACCCTGTCGGGGGACAGATTTTGCCTGCGGGCTGTAAGTTGAGTATTACCACAGTACTTTATATGCACCACACTGAACAGCAGGTAGAACCTAAGTTACCCGTACATTAATTCACTGTCACAGAAGGAGATAGGCATTGGCCATCCCTTATGTTCCAAGATATATAGAAATGGAATGTGTTTATATGTGTCAATGCATGTGGGTGTACTGCAAATAGCTTGGAGTGTGTGTTGCATGTGATCGAGTGTCTGCACATATGTGTACAAATGTGCCAGTTCATGAACCATCTGCTGATCCCATCACAGGTTTTTTGTGACATCATCTTCAGTCAGATGCTGTCTCTTCCCATCACACCTGCAACCTGATCTGCTCACACATGCTCACCCAAGAAGCTCATACACCCAAAATAAATCCCCTTCCCAATTAGTATGATGAATCAATGTTTAATAGTGCTAAAACAAGGCAGTCGGCCTGTAAAGCTCCAGAGGAAATGAGGCCGAGGGGTCAGAGCCAAATCTAGCGCCTGCCTTCCCTGTTGGCCATGCTGAGCTAGCAGCCAACAGCTGTTTGCTTGGCAGGAGCTCAACATTAAACACTGACATGTATTCACAGGCTGCTAAGCCCGGAATTGGTCTCTGTCATTTTTAGGACTGTAAGCAACAGCCACAAGGCAGTATCCACATAGGAGAATAATTAGAGAAAAAATATATGAAGTAAACAAGGAAAGATCTTCAGGGTGAATCCTGTAATTGATTTCCAGTCTAAATTTACCCATAACTCAAGCACTAGTCATTTTGCTGTTGCTGTTACTTTCCAGCATGTTGTACCATGCCCTTAGGTCAAGAAAATAAATGATTACGCCAAGCAAGGGATGTAGCTTATTTAAGCCCAAGCTATGAAGAAAGGATGTTTGCTACAGCCAAAAAGGAAGAGTAAGGGAGGGAAAGAGAAAAAAATGAGGGGTTGAAGGAGTTCAAATCAGCCCAGACAGGTAGAACTAGTAGAGCAGCTTTTGCGCAAGAGATGTAGACAGTTATGCAGACAGCATGTGGTGGATGTGAGACACTCAGAAGGTCCAGTATACATCAAGAAAAAGCACTGTGTGGTATATATTGAGAAGTAATTAAATTCTTAGAAAAATAAACCAAAACAATTTAATCCTAACCCTAACCATGGAGCGCCTAAAAATAAGAAATGAACAAATAAATTACCAAATAAAAACAGAGATATCTCTTTTTGCAAATGCACCCTTCTTTTCTTCACATGACCTACTATACAGTACACTTGTTATCTGTCTTTTCCATCTCTGTGATTCGTCAAAAGCTGCATTCATACCTTGTCAAAACAATTACAGGAGACTGACTTGGGGACAAGGCTTTAAGTCTAAAGCAAAGGTAGCTGCCCATACTGGCCCCATTGTCCACTACACCACACAGTACAAATAAGTCACCAGAAGAAAGGTCATGGGGTCAAAAAAAGGAGCTTAATCCTCTGCATGAACATGTCCAGTTAATTTCATGGCTTTGGATTAAGATATCATGTGGACTTAGTCCAAAAGATTTAGCTATTTCTTAAATACAAGTTCAGCCTTACATGTGATGGTTACTGGATGAAAGGTCAGGGGTCACCAAGAGCAGGCTGGCCTCATGCACTGTTTGTATGTATACCCTCAGAAAGTATTGAACCACAATTTGTATACATTACAATTACATAATTGTTGATTAATATGTTGATGGGATTAAAGAAGAGAGTAGAATAAAGAGCAAATGTCCACGTAGGGAGCAGGGGTGGGATGGTTTATGGGTCAGACTGACACAGGACTTTCCTTAAGGAGACCACTGTTTGCGTTGCGTGTAAAACAAACTAAATTCGTTACGTAGGTATCTTTACTTTTCTAAAGCCTCTTTCTACCACTTTAAAAAACACCCTCTAACATCTGGCTTTTTAAAGCAATGGGAAAGCATAAAATTGGCATTCACACTGTTCCATTGGCTCTGTAGTTGTCATGGGTAGTTGTTGCTCCCAGCTCTGATCGGCATTAATGGAAACACAACCCCCGGATGAACGCACTGATTTCAGCTCCTTAACTGGGTATATGCAATGATGTTACACCACTAATTACACTAATTACAGTCCGTGTCAACCCAAGCACCGCAAACATCGATCCAAACTAGTCTGCACCGAGTTTGACAGAGTAACTCCTTCTCAAACGCACTCGTGCTCCTCATATTATGTGGTTACTGGCAGCGTTATTACCTAAAGCTGTCCTTCAGCGTTTCATGTGTATGCCACTGGTTCCCTCCGGCCACGTTCTCACATGACGCCTCCAATGTGCATTGCATGTCATCGCACCCAATGCCCAATGTTCATCCGTCACCGTATAATAACCACCCCATCGGTTGTGTCACACTTGTACGCTGAAAGCGCTGACAGAGCGGCGCCGTGTGACGAGTTCGGAGTGAGAACAGGCTGGAAGGAGAGACGGAATAAGTAATCAATCTATAAAGAGAAGTAAGGACTGGAAAGTTTTCACAGACCTCTAGTTATGCTGCTTTCTACTGTTTACCAGTTGGCTTGTCCGTGATGTAGAATGTGTACATAATTTGACACCCATCATGACTCTTTTCCGAAACCTAACATATACGTAAACTATTCTTTTCTGAACCTAATATACATAATTTAATATTAAATACATATGTTAAGAACACAACTTAATGTAAAGTATGGGGGTGCCTGGAGGCTCAGTGGATAGAGCGTTGCCCCATGTACAGAGGTTGTGTCCTCGCCGCCGCAGGTTCGATTCCAGCCAAAAAAAGCCAAAAAAAGTCAAGTATGGAACTTCATGTTAAGTATGTAATGTGACAACCGAACTATAATTTCTAAACCTGCCCCAAATGGTACATTGAGTGCAATTTGTTAGATACTCATACAAACCAGAGCACATGTTGGACAGGAGGACATGTTGCCACAAAACATAAGGGTTCATCTTCTGGCACATCCACAGTACATTTTCTGGAAATACGACCAGTAGATTAAGATATATTTTATATTTTATAGCTTTATCAGAATGTCAAAGTGGCGTGTGTGTGTGTGTGTGTGTGTGTGTGTGTGTGTGTTTGTGTGTTTGTGTGTGTGTCCTTCCCCAGGAGGTTCAGCGGTGCACTGCAGATATGAAGATCACGTCAGAGCACTCCAACCACCCTGACAACAAGCACAAGAACAGATACATCAACATAGTGGCCTGTGAGTATGCACTTCAGAGCACACCATAATGCATACTCTGTCCTCTGTCCTCTGTATGGTACACTCTCTGATGTAGACATCTGTCCCTTCGTAATTCAGACTGCTCCAGGGATTGCGGGGCCAGGTTATCTTATGTGTAAATAGACAATACAGAATTTGAGATGATAAAACTCCAGATGATCCGAGTGGATTTTCTGGTTGGTTGGCAACTTTTTTTTTTTTAATCAAATTGAACATAATGATTGTGTTGTTACCGTCAAACACATTGTTAGTGACATTGTAGTAAGTTATTTTCAGGATGATAGTGTTCTTTAATAGACTCAATACTCATGTGACAAATTTCTCCATAATTACAGCCAGTCCACAAATCTCTTCATTCCAAACATGTCACAGTTCTAACAGGGACTCTTCTCTTGTTGTTCTCTCTGAACTGTCAGCCCGTCTTACCTCACCCTCAGAAATCAACATTACTGTAATCAGCACTGAAATCACAGAAATGTCATACACGCTTTGCAACAAATGCTCATTTCACACTGTATATTATGTGTCAATACCTTTTATCTCATGTTGTTCAGTGAATTTAGTTCACTTTGTAAAAATCTATCTTTGCAGCCAGTTTCTATACACCATCATCTTAGTCCTAGGAACTGAAGGGAATCTAAAATACATAGCTCTGTTATGTCTGTTTCCCTTACATTTTAAGGTAATGGATGCTTGATCCAGATTTTGTCACTAGAATAAAGGTCATGCTGTCTTTAAATTCATATGTATACCTCAAAAAACAATTTCATTGCAAAAACACATGCATGTCTTTTTTTGTCCAGGTGCTAAGTCCAAAAATATGTCTGGTAATGTATGGTAGTTTCTGTTATGTTTAGAGCCCAAATTGGCTGAATTTGTGTTCAAAAGGGTTGCAGTTTTTCATAAATGAAATTAAGCACAAATCACAAGTCTTTCTCTGAACCAAAGTGTTCATGTTAATAGTTAAAACCACCATCCCAGGGCTCCACCACTAGCAGAGCAAAAACTTACCACAAATCTTATAGTTCTTGAGCAGTACATACACAGGCTTGGTGCTTGACTACCTCAATCTGTAATAAATATTTCACGTCTTGTGTTTATTAGAGTGCAGGCTGAAGGCAAAGGGCAAGTGTCCTGCTGATTCGCTGTCTGTTAAAAGCTACACAACCCAGTTTGACCACCGTTTCAACCACAAAGGTTAATGTGCTTCCTGGTTGGGAGCAGGTGCTTTGGCAGGGCACCAAGATAACAACAGTACACGGACAGCGCTGTGTTAGGGTTAGAGTTAAGGTTAGCACTTGCCGTGGTTTCAGTCACTCAAACACATTCACTGTTTTGCTGCGCTGTGTTTCCTCCTCAGATGACCACAGCAGGGTGAAGCTGAGGCCGCTGGCTGGGAAAGACTCCAAACACACAGACTACATCAATGCCAACTATGTGGATGTGAGTGCTTCCACTGGGCTCTCCCAAATACTGATTTGTGTCTGTGTGTTTGTGTGATAAGAATAATAATTTTGGAGATGATGACTGCAAATACAAAACTATCAAGATTCCAGAGATATATATTAGATAGACTTAGAGAAAATACATGAAATGTTTGGTCCATGTAATATGTTTAAAGACTGTCAGATATTTGAAAATCCAAAGATCTTTTTTTTTTTTTTTTTACAGTTTCTGGCTATAAGAAATTGTGCAGTATTGGTGGTTTTTGTTCTGGCAGGCCTGTGGGTTTGGAGAGTATGTTTTCTTTAAAAACCAGCAAAACATGTAAAAGAAAAAACAAAGAAAAAATTTAAATAAAAATAATTAAGAATTATACAAAATAAAACAACAAAAACATTGCGAAAAAGTTTTAAAGAAAAACAATCATCAAGTATTTTAAAGGACAAAAAAATCACAGAAAAAGTTTTAAAGGAAAAACAGCCAAAAATTTAGGGGGACCTCCCCTCTGATAAATAACAAACAGTCCCTAATAAAGATGAACATTTCTGGATGTAATAATCTGTTATTTTGTACATAATTATCCTTAGACTGTATCGCATTTAACAAAAAATACATAATATTTTTCATACACTAGTCGAATTTAAGTAAAAAATAGAAATACATTTTTCAGAAACAAGGTGCTTGAGTGCATAAGAAGATATCAAAATAAAGCTTGTTCATCAAAAAGGAAGATCCCCCCCAGACCCCTTTACAGAGGTCTGAGCTAAGTCCCCCAATGTCCTTGAATACAATAACTGCCCCTGATCTCAAGTTTTGGAAGAATTTTGATTGTGATTGTTGAATGACATCATTTTATGCCACATGTTGCCAAACTGATAATCCGTCTCTTCATCTTTCATCCATTAGGGTTATAATAAGCCTAAAGCTTACATCGCAGCCCAGGGACCTCTCAAGTCCACCTTCGAAGACTTTTGGCGAATGGTGTGGGAGCAAAATACCTGTATCATCGTCATGATCACCAACCTAGTGGAGAAAGGCCGGGTATGTTCTGACACTCATACAAACTCACTGTAGAATTTTGGATTGTTGAAGGTGCAGTCTGCGATTCTGATCCAGTATACTTCTTGTCCAGTTTTGCAAATATCTGCTCACTGTTTGCTAGCTGTCTGCACTGCGTGAAAAAAAATCCATTGTTCAGACACCTAAGCTAGCTGCAGTAACATCATTTGCTGACACCTAACCTTCATGTGAAATTTGCCACGCATTAAGGGGTGCAGATTCCAACACGTTCTCATCCCAAGTCATTATATACCACCATTTTGTCAGTGGATTTTTGTGTCTATATATTAGGCTTTAGGTGTCCTCCTGAGTCTGCTGTTGACGTTCTTGGATGCCACAACTAATGCCTGGATGTCATCAAAAGCACCTGGTTAGGCTTTGGCAAGAAAGGCGCAAGTAGTTAAGTTTAGAAAAAGACATCATGGTTTGGCTCTACATCCATACGAGAAGCAAACACCAGGCTCCCATTTGAAAGTCCTGGGTTAGTTGGACCCATCCACTACCTCTCCTGCCTGCCCTATAGATAAGTTCCAGCTCCTTATGTATCTCATTACCGGCAGCGGCTCAAAATGACACCACCAAACATTGTATTACACAGCCTCAAAAGGTTCTGTCTGGTCGCGTTATCAAATGCCGCCGCCTATCCATGTATCATACCACTGTGCCATATGCCATGCAGCCAGCTGGCAGCGTATCATACTGCCACAAAAAAGGTGCTTTCTCCATCGGTATCTTACACTGAAATAACCAACAAAGCTGCAAATTTAACAACTTCTGAATAAGAATGGGCTGGCAAATTCATAGGATATCACATAAACCCTCGTATGAGGATACGTTAGTTTGGGTCTCAAGTTAAAATATAACCAGTCTTTGTCCAGGATCGACAACTTCAACTCTAAAATCAAAATTTAATAATATGTTGTGGCAGGGACTCATTTATACCAATTTCTCCCAGCAGACATTTTGTCTTGTCAAACCCAGTTTAACAAAATTGAATAATAAATTCAATTTACGTGGGTCAGCCCTGGTATTCTGTCTCAAAAAGCTAACAATAATGTAATTAGTTACATGCTGTGCTTTTCCTGCTATGGCAAGAGAAAGCATTTGCTGAAAAATAAAGGTCTATGGACCCTTCAGTGTCCTGGTGCTAGAGCTGAATGTTAAAGTACTCATTTCCCTGGTGGTATATATGTTGGTGAGCAGTTTGGTAGTAAGAATCTTTGTAAAATGGTGTATGAGTGAGTCCTAAAACATGCAAATGAGTGTGCATGTTTGAATGTCCAGTTATCTCATCTCAAAGTCAGTGGGTTTTTGGTTAGAAACCTGAATAAGGTCTGTGGTTAACACAGACTGAAGAGACTTCCAAGGTTTGTTCAAAGACACAAAAAACATCAGTAAATACCCCATTCATGAACTGAATAGCTTTTCTTGCTAGCAATTGGCTCAATGTCAAATACTGCTTTACAGTCTTGTTGAGGTGCTGATATCAAATTCATGTGACTGTGTTGTAGTTAATTTATATCCCACTGTTAGCTTTTACTTCTGGCATTTGCATTTACACCTCAAAAATCACAAGAGTGGTGTTCATTTGCGGAAATCCTCTTGCTGAACAAAATGTGTAAGTATCACAAAGGTTTTTTTGTTATTTTCCGCAATAATCTAAAACTGTTGAACCGGTTCTCTAAAGAAAAACAGTTGCTCTTACATGCTTTTGTATAACTCAATTGCAAAGTGCAAGCCTTCTTTTTCTGAAAAGTCAGGGGTTTATACATCAGCTCACTAAAATGATTTAAGCTACTTAATCTCACTTTGGTACCCTTCTGGATGTCTTTAGTCCTTAAGGAAACACCTCACAGTAAAAATGCTACATGTTTTTGATTTGTTTCATCGGAGAAGTAATGCACATACGTTTCCAGGTTCTACACATACTCATGAAATGGACACACATCTACCACCATGCACAGTGCTGATAGAAATTTCATCTGATTCCTGTGTGTATTTGTTCTACAGAGAAAATGTGACCAGTACTGGCCGACAGAGAACAGTGAAGAGTACGGCAACATCGTAGTCACACTGAAGAGCACTAAAGTTCACGCCTGCTACACTGTTCGCCGCTTCACATTGCGCAACACCAAGGCCAAAAAGGTATGAATGAGAGGGAAGAAGTGGCACAGCGAGCTAGAGCTCTTTTCAGCAATGATGTGTAACAAATCACAGTGCAGCTTGTCACATGCATCTCTGTGCAGCTCACTGCGGCTGTTTCTGTTTGTGCTACTATTACACTGACTGGATGATAATAACTCTTCAGTCATGAGATATTACTTGACTTTATTAAGTTCCATAGATTTGTATTCAAAGGTTTGTGGGTATATGCAAGAATCTAATCACATTTTCGAGGTTAGTAAGTTCATGTGAATTTTGCTGTCTTTGTCCCTCTCACTTTCAAAACCAGCTTGTCTTCCTAACATCTCGTCCTCCTCCTCTTTTTTTCTTCTCTTCCCTCCAGGGGGGGAAGGGGAACCCTAAGGCGCGGGCTCAGAGTGAACGGACGGTGCTCCAGTATCATTACACTCAGTGGCCAGACATGGGTGTCCCCGAGTACACTATGCCCGTCCTCACCTTTGTCCGCAGGTCCTCCGCCGCCCAGATGCCTGACATGGGTCCCATGGTTGTCCACTGCAGGTGATGTCTCTGCACAGCTCTCACCTTACTATAACATCCCTCATGACTCTGTTCCCCATCCATCTTTCCCCTGCATTACTGTGTTTTCATTGAACACAGTGGGCCTCATGCTGCACTGATCAGCACAACTATGCTAGTGAATGCTAAATGCCAGCAGATGCTAATACTCTGAGCTCTCGTTGCAAAACTGGCGTGCCAAGTTGGCATCTTTTCCCCCGCCACGACCACGTCCACATTCTTCTCCTCCTCCTCTTAAATAATAAATAATGATAATAAATGCCGCTATTGTGACGCCTTGATTTATTTATTTAGGTGTTGCTCTTACCACTATAGCAGCGTAGATGGATATTATAGTCAAATTAAGATTTAATATTCAACATTTAGATGTAACATATAACATTTAGATTTAATTTTAAACAGTGACATTATCTCAAACATATTTTTTCACAAAAGAATAATCTGAAGTTTGCAAATAATGCTCGAAATGTGATTAAAAAGTGACTGAAAAATTCATACGTCTTTTTAATTATGTTTTAGAGCTAAATGTGGAGAAATGTTGCTGTTTCTTTGTACGTTACAGTCGTCGTCTCATAAGTATGGTCATTCTGTGTCTTTTTGATTTTCTTCATGTTTGTACACTTAGTTGATTTGAAGGGTCTTTTTTGGGTTAGTGTAAAACTAATTCATCAGTATCATCCTTTATATATTTGTAAAGAAAAACACTTTTTACACTGACCCACTAAAGCTACAATCTTATTCAAATCCATTTTAGGCATGTTACAGATCAACTTAACACCTCCCCCTTTCTCTGCAGTCACAGCTGCTTTTACCACAGCTGCATATCTGAGCAGCATCAGTGAACCTGCAGTCACAGTTGCCAGCTTGTATTTAAGGGCATTTTACAGTAAGGCGGGCGGGGAAATGCCTGGTAATTGTCCGCTGACTGTGGCCCCAGGGGGAATGAGTATGAAGCTCTCTGCTATCATCTGCACTGTGATCGTCGATAATAACTTGTCACACTACCTCGCCACCGCCGCTGCACACACACCGGCTCATTACTACCATTTTGTAGCAACACACCCAGACAGCCTCCCACTCATTTACGCACGAAACAGAGACACACTCACATTCACCCTGCTGCCCTGCTGCTGAAAAGCAACAGGACACTTAAAGTCCTGATTCCTGTTGGTACAGTGTAGGCGTTAATTGTATATGTGGTCATGCTTTCAAAATGTAGAAAGTGTTGAACGACGCTTCTCTGCTGCTCTGTTAATTACACGCTCCCCTTTTCCTTGTTTAACTGCTCAGTTTTGATCAGTGAAAAAAAGACAAAATTTTTCAAACATTTCATCACCGGAAGGGAAATCTTTCAAATGCAAAATACAATTCCTGTTCAGTGTGAGAGTACACGTGCAAGTGGCTACTGCCTGGAAAGGATCTGTCTTCTTCTTTTTTTTTCCTAAACTTTATTCATGGTCAAATTTAACCCTTTGAAACCTGGAACAACATCACTGTTCTTTTGCTGCTTTCATACACCGTCAACAAATAATTAAACCTTTGAATCCTGAGCAGTGGTGCAATATTTTTCATAACATGGGAAAGGCAATGAGCAGCTTGGTAAGAAATGTTCCATAAAATTGCAAGAAATTAGTGGATTTAGAAACAAGTTTTAAAAGTTTGGGGACATTTCTTGGTAGAAGAGAGAAAAAAGGGAAATACTAATTACATATTTAAAATTATGTTACAGAATTGTTGTAAGTAGGCACCTTTTCCAAGGTCATTTCCTTTTTTTGAAAAAAAAAATGTAACAGATAACTTTTTACTTATTTCATGCTAATTTTTTAAGTCATTTCTACAACTGTTGCTCATTGCCTTCTTCCCATGTTTTTAAAATAAATCTAAACAGTTTGCTCAGGTTTCAAAGGGTTAATCCACAGTTGTGTCTTTGGACAAATGACAACACTTTGAAATGCAGTCAGAGTAATGTTAATATAATTAACGGTAGGATAAAACGGTAGATGAATCATCCTGCTCACTGACGCTTTATTTTTGTTTTATTGTTTCATTGTTATTGTCACTGTTGTGTTGTTAAATTAATGCTGTTTTTTTTTTTTTTTTTTGAGGATGCAGCTTTGAAAGACAAAGTGGATTCAAAATGTATATAATACTAATAATTGTTTTTGTTAATGTATTGTGTTATTTCTGTGTTGGACCCCAGGGAGACTAGCTAATGTTACAACATTAATAATGGGGATCCTAATAAACTGATAAACTGATACATAGACTCCAAATGTTGTGTCATCAGGTATTGGATGTCCCCACCCAAAGTAAACAACTTATGCAAATATAAGGGATTTTAACCACCCAGGGCAGAAAACTGCTACTGCAGGGGTGGCAGTGCATTAAATGCATGTCATGAAGAAACACATCTGAAGTGATGACCATGTAGTTTCACTATCCCTTGCTGACATCTGAATCCCTCATTCCTTGACAGCTGCCACCGATGTAATGAAGGCATTTAAATGTAATTTCCCACCCATTAAATGCTGATTTCCCATATATAAACCATTTCTCTCATCTTCCATCTCTGTGACTTGTGTTTCAGTGCCGGAGTGGGCCGGACGGGGACGTACATCGTGGTAGACAGCATGCTGCAGCAGATCAAAGACAAGAGCACAGTCAATGTACTCGGCTTCCTCAAACACATACGCACCCAGCGCAACTACCTAGTCCAGACTGAGGTTAGTATACCTGTGTCAGTGAGTCAAGCCAATGTTTGTGAGACTCTTGGTGGGAAAGGTAGCTCTATTGTTGTGAAACATGGACAGAAAGCACATTTATATACCTCACTAGACAGGTTTCCATTAACCCTCAAATTGCGCATATTAAAATTGCAATTAGAAAATCGCAGTTTCGTAAAAACTCCCATTTATTGTAAAAACGTTTTTACGCTAGCATGAGGTGGAATTTAAGACAATTCAAAAAAGGCATATTTTGCAAAACTGCAATGGAAACACTTTTTTTGCTTTTAGAGCTCATATGATTTGTAACACGGAATGGCGGTAATGCGACTTCATGGATGCCAACCGCCGTTAAACCCAAAGAAGTACAACAAAATCACATGACTTTCTCCAAAACATGACTTGGTATGTGTGGACAGAGGAAGAGACCAAGATCTTCTTCACTCTGATACGAGACAAAGAAATTATGGCAATATTAGATTGGCTTTATTCAGTGGCTGCAATAGAAATAAACCTGCAAGTGTTTTGGACATCCATCACCATGGTTACTGGAATGTTATCGCGAGAGGAAAGTTGCGTAACATTGTGAAAAAAGTCACATAAAGTCACTCATGGACACACAGTCATCTCGCCATTGTGTTTTACCAAAATTTCAAAAATATCACTTAATTTTTGCACAAATCTGTAATGGAAACCCAGCTATTTTTTTGCTCTGGTGGGTTTGACACAAACATTTTTTTCTGCTACCTGATAAACCATTGAGACAATTAACGACAAGGGTAAAAGAACCTGCAAGTAAACAGGTCAGTAAACACCATGCAACGCCAACAATATCACTTTTTTATGAATGTCATTACATAATGTTATATCATGTGCTGAAGAGGAAGTTTTGGTGTACTGAAGAAATGCCAAGAGATCATGATTAGAATTCATTATGTGGTTACCAAGAAGATACAAGCAAATTCATCACCACTCAAAGGTATCATAGTCATTCATTTGGACTGAGGCACTAGAAGAAACATCAAGCAAAGACCACAATGGAAAAAGTTGTCTGGGAAGACTAAAAGTGTTAAGACAGAAGAGTAGAAGATTATATTTGGAAGTTTTGTCCAAAGGTTGAATGTCCCACAGATTCCAGGAAATTAGTAAAATGTGACAAGAAAATAACCTGAATAATGTTTCAAAAAAGAGGATCATTAGAAAATTAGACAAAAAATAGGGGAAAATGTCAGCTACTATCATTGTATTTTATCATTATCAGTATGTCATGTTACAGAACCAATATAACAAAATATATAAAATGAAGATTTTTTAGCACTTTTTCAGGGAATTTTCTTGTAACTTTTTTACAACTTTAGTGCTCATTTTTGGGCCAAGTCTTGTTAAGTTGCTCCTGGCCTCCTCCCTATGTATCTGAAAGAAAGAAAGAAAGAAATCAAACCAATTTGCACAGTTTTCAGAGGGTTAAACATCCTGTGGTGCGGCCACCGTAACTTGAGTGACTGTAACTCGTCAAATATGAACAGACAATCTGCAGTCCCGTCCTTGCTGATATGCTTCAAGACAGCCTTGCACACTCAGTTAAAAAGAACACTATGGCTGTATGCTAGAATAAAAGGTCACTCAAAGGTGAAGGCTGTATTTCTCTGTATGATGCCACAACAGTTTCATCTCCACAGCATTTGACCAAAGCATTGAAATAACTTTAATAATATCCTTTGTTAACTCTCAAGTCTGCGTCTCGTCTGGCGGCAGCTTCTATTAAGCTGGTCAACATGTGTCCTGAATTCTGTACAGTCTTTTTATCTGTGGAAATAACTCTTTGCTTCCACTGCATTCAAACTGCATATCGCATCCTTCTAGGAGGGTGTGTGTCTGGAATATATATGTGTTTGTGTGTGTGTGTCAGACTGATGGATCATTTTACTTTTTAAACCCTTTGTACAGGGGGCATAGTCAATTTCTCCTACACTGCCCACCATGTTTCAAGTCTTAAGAAAAGCCCAAAATGTGGCTACAACCAATCTTTATTCAATAACAAAATTATATTTACAAATCTACAGTTTGGGCATACTTAACACCATCTGCCATAGCAGCTGCTGAGCGTCTTTTTCCGTCTTTTGTCTTCATTTGGCTGGTTGCTCCAGGAGCAGTACATCTTCATCCACGATGCCTTGATGGAAGCCATTTTGGGGAAAGAGACGGAAGTGGCAGCCGGCCAACTTCACAGCTACTTCAACAGCATCATGACACCAGGGCACGGCAGCCGAACACATCTGGACAAACAGTTTAAGGTAAAGGGAGGGATGACATTTATGAGTGTTTTACATTGTCATTGGACACAACAATGGCAGGTTAGATTACCAGCTAACTATTTGCTTCAGCCCCTTTCCTGCTGGACAAAAACAACCCTAACACCTGCTAACATCAGGCTTTGTCTTTAGTGGAAAAGTGTAAAATCAGCATTTACTTCTGGGTCAGATGACTCTGCAGTGGTCATGGGTATTTATCGGCTCAGGGTCCAATCGCCTCAGGTCAGCAGTGATAGAAATATGTCACTCAGGTGGTTAAGCTCATTTTAGCCCCTTTTCCGGGACAATGCAATCAGAACGTTAACATGCATAGTTCAGTCAAGCAACTGTTATAGTTCAATTAGGCCCTTTTATTGGACTATCGTCCTTGTCCCAGTATACAATCACTGGGGGAGGATCCATTTATGGATGGAAGTATGTTCCACTCCACGTAGGTGGAGATACGCCCCCTTTCAGTTAGTTGCTATTAGACCTTCTTCCGGATGTTATATTACGTCACATAACAAACAAGTTAGCAAGCGGCAAACAGGTTGCATGTCGAATGGTAAGAACATAGATAACTTTTTGGAGGTTTCCATTTCGTCATGTGCGGTTTGTGCTCTAGCAGCTTCCCATGTTGATACCTTCAACTTGTTTTGTTTTCTTCACTTCTTCATCTTTTGTTTTTCCTGCTTTTCTTTTACCAATTTATGCTATTTGACTTAAAACCCCTGTGCGGGGACCATGGAGCATGTGCAGCCTGCCTAGACCAGTTCAGGTCCGGTTGAGGCGTAAACATGAACGAGAATCGAACGAGAACGCTCAACCACATTATCTTGGTGTGTTAGTCCGACTTTAAGAAATTTGACTTTGTACGATTTCAGTCGGACAGTCATGTTTACATATACTTTAATAGTTCAGTTTTAGTTGGACACAATTTATTCTTTTTCTAACACGTTCACGTATCACGTTAACTGGCCATCTCTATCCAAGCAGCGCTCGGATGTTGATCAAATTTCAGCAGCACCAGGTTTGAAATGGAGACTGAATAAGTATCAAATATGAAAAATAAGTAACCACTAAAACTTTTTACAACCCTTCCTGCTGCTTTGTACTGTTTACTGACCCTTTTTTCCCATGCATCTGTGACATCTGTACATGGCTCTGTACTAGTAATATGAAAGGGGTCTTAATTAACCTAATTTAAGCATTAAAAAAACTGCATGTAAAGGCTAATTGTGGCAGGAAAGGGAAATTACTAGTTGTTTAAACTCAATATTATCAGCTTTTCACTGTACTGCACTCCTTGACTTCACTGTTTTAGCTTTCTAGCTAAACAGTCTTTTAAATACATTAAGATTCTCCTGATAATCTTATAATCCAGTCCTGGTTTATGTTGATTTTGGGTATGATAAACATTGATATAAAGTGTTGACAACAGGAAGGTCATTTCTGTTAATTCATCACAATGTGCCACATTTGAGTCCAAGGACTCGACCAGATGGAGAGTGTGTGCGGAATGATAGTTTTTTCTCACAGACATGGCACGCTTTGTGCTCAAAAATTAATTTAATAGGCTTATTAATAATAAGCCTCTGTGAATGGAGATACATACATTTTGATCTCGATAAAAACTGCAAAGTAGATTTTTATACTTTGTAGTGCACATTTGTACAGTGTCATTCTGAACTCGAGGTACAATACAAAACATATTTTCCAAAATCTCAGCGTACTTATGTAAATTGAAATAACTTCTTGGCTTTCATAAGTTGGTGTGTCACATGAAGTCTGACAAAGTGTAACCTCATCTCCCTCTTCTTTTGTCTTTTAGTTGGTAACACAGTGTAATGCCAGATTCATGGAATGCTTCAACGCTCAGAAGGAGTGCAACAAAGAGAAAAATCGAAATTCCTCCGTGGTGCCATGTAAGTGTGTAAAAACATATTAAATGTGAAATGAAAAGTGCCCCCAGCAGTAATAACCACACAGCAGAAAATAAGAACTCCCAGAAAAACAGCTGCAATCACAAAGCATTCAGCTTTATTCAACAAATACCTTTGAGTTCACAGCATCTGAATTATAAAAAAATGCTGCACAGAGCATCTTATTTATGAATCATATGTCTGTGCTGTTCAGCCATGAATGAAAGGTTCTTGAATTTTGTAATACATGTAAAGTCCTGCTAGCTTTGTATATTTGCTTTTGATGATTTACTAATCTTGTGACTTTTAGGAAATTCTTATGATTTACAGTAATGTCAAACTTATAAAATGTAATATCGGTACATAAAATGCAAGTATTTATTAATTAATAATTAATTAAGAAATGTGTCTCATGTACTTCTGTAGTGGTACAGTGACAGTTTAAGCAAATATGACAAACTTTTTTTTTTTTTTAAGTTACTAACTACAGCTTTAATATGGACTACTGTTCTGTTTACAGGCTGCCTCTTCTTCTTCTTCTTCTTCTTCTTCTTATTATTATTATTATAATTATTATTCAGCTGCTCTCTGTTCTCTGCAGCTATTACACAACGTGTAGACAGTCACTGGCTGTTCCACAGTTCCCTGAATCAGCAGCCAAGCAATTCCAAGAACCGCTGACATTCAACCAAAAACAAAAAGCATGAATGAATGCACACAGAGGGGCCTTTGGGTGTGATGGGTCTGTTGTAATAAATTGGTAAATCTCTCTCTCTCTCTCTCTCTCTCTCTCTCTCTCTCTCTGCGAGCAGCGGAGCGAGCGAGGGTCGGCCTAGCACCTTTGCCCGGCATCAAAGGCACGGATTACATCAACGCCTCTTACATCATGGTCAGCACTTCCTCTTCCTCTGTCAAATCATTGTTCTTTCCAATCTCTCTTTGATGTTGTGACTCAGCAGATTATCACTTCAGACAGTATTACCGGCTCTGTGTTTTAATATACACTGCCTGATTTTGTAACAGTTTCAGAAAATCAAGTGTTAGGAATGTGGAAATTTAGGATCTCTGTGACAAAGTCAGGGAATGTTTAATAGGATTCTCCAGTAATTTAGTGTGACATAAATTCAGAGGCTGACATGCTGACTTGGTCATGAATCCACTCTGGGTATATTGATATACACATCTGACAGCATCACTTGTTTCTAGTAACCATGGAGACCTCTCTTGCATGACCCAATTTGTAATACAAACAACTTTAAGGTGTTAACCCTTTGAAAACTGAGCAGATTGGTTAAATTTTTCTCAAAAACGTGGAAAAGGCAATGAGCAAATTAACAAGACATGACTCAAAAAATTAGCAAAGGAAAAAAAGGTGAAAAAAAAAAAAAAAAACAAACGTGAAAATGATCCCAAAAAGTGAGAATTTATATATATTGTTTTGGGTGTTTTTTTTAATATGTATATATTTTTCAAAATATGTATGTGTATATAAACATTAAATATGTACATATACATATAATTTTGAATATATAATATAAGAATTATAAACAGCATTTTCTAGACTTTTTTTTTCTTTTTTCTTTTTTAAAATCACTGTCTGACATTAAGGCCAAGCAGTGAAAATAGACTGAATATAGCATGCACTTAAACTGATATTGATTTTTTTGAGGTGGCTTTAATACATTTTGTTGCTGAACCCCATCTACAGCAGTAGATGGGTTAACATCCATGTCGGACTCCTGCGTGCTTCTGTAAACTGGAGGCATGCTGATTGCTTACTACTGTATGTGATATACTGACTATAAATAAGAACCATATACAACCCCAATTCCAAAGTTCAGAGCTATCTTTTTAAAATGATACCAAATCCCAGAAGTGCAGATGGATCACTGATAATAAGCTGCAGATTTACTTACTCAGTAATGTCAGTGATATGTGTTTACAGTGTTTAGAGCAGAACCTAAATCCAAATTAATGTGGCATAACCTGTGTGTTTGTTGTTGTTTTTTTTTTTGTTTGTTTTGAACAGGGTTACTACCGGAGTAATGAGTTCATCATTACCCAGCATCCTCTGCCTCACACCACAAAAGACTTCTGGAGAATGATCTGGGACCACAATGCACAAATTATTGTTATGCTGCCTGCCAACCATGGGCTGGTAGGAAACACACACACACACACACACACGTATGCAAGGTAAAGGGTTATTAGTGCCATCTACCACTTTGCCAAGCATGTGCACCTCTGTGTTTTCTCCCTCTTAAACCTGTGTTTAAGGTATTATGAATCACACACACTCATCTTGATGAGCCAGACTTACGCATGTGTCATGTTGTGTAAGTGTGGTCAGCAGCATTGTCACCCCAATGCAAACACATGTCACTTCTTCTGAGTTCTGACTTTTCATGGGGCAGTTCACTGTAAAATTCATTTAAACAACATTCAAATATAATGACTTTCAGACTTTATACACAAATGTAAATTATATAGAGAAAAATGGATCCACAGTCAAAAAAAGGAAAAAAATAATTTAATTAAATTAAACCACATTAGACAAGCTAAACCAGAAAACAACAACCAAAAAAAGGATCCAACTTAAGTTAAGTTGGACCTTGAGGGAATTTCTTAAAATTTGGCACAAACATTTACTTTGAGGCAATAATGAACTGACTGAAATTTGCTGGTCAAAGGTCACTGTGACCTCAAAAATTATGTTTTTGGCCATAACTCAAGGATTAACACACTAGGTAGAATAAAATTTCACACAAATGTTTAGTTAGATAAAATGATAAACATTTTACATCCAAAAGATCAAATTCTCTGTGACTTCATAATGTTCTACAAAAACACATTTCTGGCTATTACTTAATGTCATATCTCAGGAATAGAGGGGGGCACATTTGGTCAGGTACTGAACTGGTGACACTCATCTTGGGTGTTACCTTGAAACTGTGCTGGGGAAAGATGTGTGGGAAACATCCATGTTTTCACAGACATGGATGTAAACTGTAACTTGACTGATTTGCGGAGGCATACAACAGCAAGGCGGAAATTGATGTTTTTTTAAAAGCTCATTCTGAATCAATTTTGTGGCGCAGGTTGCTATGTTTATTGTTTTTAATTTTATTTATTGTTTCGAGCCCCTCCCTCAGCCCCACTGCTGCTGCCAAGATGCACTACCCACACTCAGATGAATAGCAAGAGTGGAGTATTGCCAAAGTGCCTCATTTGGTGTGAATTAAGCCTCATATGTATCCCTCACATAACACAGATGTCCATATGCACACACAGTGGGCAGACGTTCTGCTCGTTGATTGTGTGTCTGCAGGGTTTCCGTAGGACAGCAGGAGAGTGACATTGTGTGGTTAGGATTTTTAACCTATGGAGTGGAGAAGAGTTGAAAGAAATGTTCTGCAAATCTGCTATCCCTCAGTGATTTTATGTGCCACAGTCTTTTAAGCATGGGACAATAACATTTTGGTGCAATATGAATTCAGAAAATGCATACATAAGCAGATTTACACAAACTGTAAGATCAGAACTGAGAGGATGCAGAAGCAACTATGCAGCCCTTTAAAGGGAACTGCACTGACTCTACATAACAAAGTCTGTTTACAGGAGTTGTGAATAAACTCTGCATATGTTTAAACATTTGAATAAATCCATGGGCTACTAGAGCAGGGGCTCACATACTTGATATTCAAAGGCTAAAAGTCCGGAACGATAGGTGAGAATGTGATATGTTTTTGCCCAGCAGCTCTCTCTGCTGTGTCATAGATCTCACAAACTGCTTGTTTGTTGATTCATAGGAAGATTTTAACTGTCAAAGTTTTGTTGTCCTCGCTTCTGTATTCTGTTTGAAGTGTCTGTGCTCTTGGTCATAGTGTCGTTTAACATTTCCACTCTTCACAACTCCAACTGAGCACATATTTCTATGTCCACTCATCTTTGAAAACTTGGTTTTCTTGGTCAACTTTTCTTTTCTTTACACATCTGGATAGTGACATCCTCACCACATTGGTGATATAATGTACACTGACAGAAGACGCTAAACTCTTGCTTTCTTGTGCCAGCAGGACATTAAGGCCCGTTAGCTATTAATAATGATGATAATGATGATGATGATGATGATGATGATGATGATAATAATATTGTAGATTTAAGTAGCACCTTACATGATACCCAAGGATGTTGTACAGTTGAATAAAGCGTAACACAAACAAACAAACTGAACAGATTTGGATGTAAACTATAACTTGACTGGTCGAATTTTGAATTTCTGCGTTAGCTAACCCTTGAACTCTGACACGCGATGACTTTAACATCATTTGTCACCGGCTGTCAACGTTTCCATGACAACAATGTCAAACAGGAAAAAGATTCTATTTTAGGCTGGCCGGGATCGCTGTAATGATCTCCAAACAGACAAAACTAACTATTTATTGCAAAGAATAAAACTTTTTTTTATTCGAAGTAGGAAACATACACTTATTGCATTGTATTATTGCATTCCAAATACAAGGTATTTGTGAGTGAAAGTGACATGATCAGGACCGGAGAGGAACAACGAAAGTCATATAAGCAGTTTAGAATAAAAATAAATAAAATAAATCAGGACACTCGTCTAAACTCGTAACAATTTGGAATGTACACACACTAATAGATAACCATGTAAGGCGATACACTCCACAAAGTCTATCAAATAAGAACATCTCTGTTAATAATATAAGGCTGGTTGCTGTTATAAAATAGCATTGTAGTAGCTGTAGTAAAAAGATGTGCACTTTTACAAGAAGCTTTCATTGGTGTTAGAGCAGCACTGCAGGCTGTGCAATGAGGCTTTGCAAATTGCCAGTTATACAGAAGGTCAATAGGTGCTCTTTAACTAACTGGAACGCTGCGTAATTGGGTCACCTTTAACAAGCCAGTAATTGAAAGACTGGGTCACAGCAACATTTTTGGCATTCAGAAAATCTAGGAAATTGGAGTCCCTTGATTGCAACATCAGGGGACAAAAACTCTGAAGGGATAGTATAACTTCAACTTTTGCAGGTTCAGTAACTCAAAGGTGTTATGCACCAGTCGTATGAAGCAGAGAGAGGTCATTTCACAAGACGGGCAGCAAGCCAGCTGATGCTAATGTTCAGAAGTTTTATTTTCCTCTTGTTCATAATCAAAGTCGGAATTTTAGTCCAATTGTTGCCCTTAGTAAACCTTTTTTTTCACTGGTGTATTTTCAATCACAATAAATGTACTACAGTCATAATGTATCCTGTGACACAATGTTACATGAAGTGAATAAATAAACACAGTAGTGAAAGTGTCTCTGTGCTCTGCTGCAGGCAGAGGATGAGTTTGTGTACTGGCCCAGTCGGGAGGAGGCCATGAACTGTGAGGCGTTCACTGTCACCCTCATCAGTGAAGACCGACTCTGTCTGTCCAATGAGGAGCAGATCAGCATCCACGACTTCATCCTGGAAGCTACACAGGTAACTCAGTGTGAGTGTGAGAGAGAGCGAGAGAGAGAGAGAGATCTAAAACACTGTCTGATTGATTGAATTGTTCTTACTGAATACAGTTTGGCACTCTAACACTTACCCTGTAGAACAGTGGTACTCAGCTAACAGCCGGCAGGCCAAACCTGTTCCTCGATAGGGTGCCAGATGGCCCCCCAAACTTTTTTCTATTCACAATAGAAAGTGATTTACTCTTCGAATTCCTTTGTACTTTTTGTATACATAAGGTGCCAGAGTGCATGAAACAGCATCAAAACAGAGCTTGAAAAAAATGTAGCATCCCACAACAGAGATCCTAGCTGAGCTCCTAATCCTGAAATTTCCTGAAATCCCAGAAATTTCTTAAAATCCTAGAAATGTCTCAAAGTCCTAGAATTGTCCTAAAGTCCTAAAAATGTCCAAAATCCTAGAGATTCCTAGAGATTTCCTAAAATGCTACAAACAAGTATGGGGCTGCTGTGACTGGCCCCTGGTCTCTTGTCATTTTGCAAAAGTGGCCCCCCAAGCAAAGCAGTTTCAAAAATTGTTGATTCCATTAATCACTTAACCACAAAACAGGGGTATGAGTTAAAAGTAAAGAGTTTCCTGTAAATACATTTGACTGATTAATGGAACCAGCCTCCCATCCTGGAAATCGACCAACAAATACTGACACTTTTCTCTCTGTCGGATTAAGAAAAAAATGGTCAACCCAGCATTCTTTATCTAACCTTCGTCTCTCTGTCTTGTTGTCTTTCTGCCTGTCTCGCCCTCTTGTCTGTGCAACAGGATGACTACGTTTTAGAGGTTCGTCACTTTCAGTGCCCCAAGTGGCCGAAACCCGACGCACCCATCAGCAGCACCTTTGAGCTCATCAATGTCATTAAAGAGGAGGCAGCCAGCCGCGATGGACCAACAATCGTCCACGATGAGTCAGTCACACACTTATTTACTCTGATAATCTATCACCACATCACTGCATGGGCTGATTTAGAAATAGGAACAAAAATTATGATGCGTCAAGTTAGAAAAGCTGATTGAAAATAGAAAATTACAGTAGATAACTCTTAATGTCATTGGGTTCAGCATATTAAATTATAGTTAGAGATGACTGGATGACGGGAGCTACACTACTTGTCATGTCTTATGATATATTGATAAGCCTTTGGCAGAGTTATGCACTACAATTTTAAATGAACTGTTCTTGTACATTTTCAAAGCAACTTAAAAAAAAAAGAAAATAGTTACCCCTGGCCCCATATCAAACTGCTGTTTCTATCGTCTTTTATTAATTTTAGCACAAGAGCTTAAAGCCTGCCGGCTTACAATTTCAATTTACCCAGAAACCTCTTCATGTAAATTAGCCCTAAACTCCAGAGACGGACAGCTGAGCAATTTGGGACCAGCAAGGAAATGTTAAAATGATTATGTGTATGACAAAGTCTGATCCTCAACCTGATGCCATCCAGCGACGGATCATTACACTGCAAAAACGTCTGGCCACGTGACAAACTGACGCTGCCTGGCAGCAAATCTTATGAATGTGAAAGGTGGCTTTTGGCATTGCCATCTCACTTCAAAATCACTGACCATGATAATGTTTTAATGACTGGTAAGAATGGGCCTATTTATCCAAGGTAGGAAATCCACTCGTATGAAATGAAAAGTCATTAAAATCTGCAGAGCCCCCTAAAGTCCCGAAAGTTGATCATTTCTGTTTGGGCTGACCCTTGAAAGTCAGAGGCTCGAATCTTCAGCCTCAGACCCCTCAGTCGACTGAGACTGCTTCAAGTCGAGCCGTCGGTTTTTTCTGTGCAGTGTACTTCTAGGGAGGTTTCATTCCCCAGATCTTGCTTTGGAGTGAGTGCTCTTGACTTCCACGCTACTCTTTGCAGCTGCAGCATGAAGGGAGAGGGAGGCGACAACGCAAGATAAAAAACGTGGTAAATTTACAGCTCACAGCTAATTAATACAATACAGTCTCTGGCCTTTGTTTAATATCTAGAGTTGGCATAAATGTTGTTGCACATTTGTGATCGAAGCACCAGCACTTTGTTAACCCTTTGACACCTGAGCAAACTGGCTTTGTTTCTCTTCATCTAGATCAGATTCGACTGACATAATTCTGAGTCGCGTACAGTCCAAGTTTGTATTGTTTGTGCAAAAAATAATAACTTTTCCCACAAGATTATAACTTGTTCCCACGGGATAATAATTTGGTTTTAACAGGATAACTTGTTCTCTCAAGATTAGACCTTGTTCCCTCAAGAATATAGCTTGGTCCCACAAGGTTATAACTTGTTCTCACAAGATAATAAATATCACCTTTTGGGACTTAGGGGCTCAATAAAATCAGTTTTGACTGGTTAAATTCAAAATATTCTCAGATCTCTGTTCTCAAAACATCAACAGAATAAATATGCAGAAGGGGAGGTCAGAATCTTACCGGGCATTTCAGTGTCGATGTCTGATTTATTATATTACTTACATACAGTTTTTAGCTTGTACTCTACAGTATTGAGTTTTGATACCCGGCTCTGATTTCAGGCACATGATTAAAAAAGGGCAATAACCTGAGACTTTGCTGAAATAATTAACAATAAATCACTGCAGGATTTAATTACTGCTCCCATATTATTAAATTTCATATTGTTTTTATGATAATGCACTGTGGTTGGTGTCCCCAATATTAATTACTTCCATAGTGTCCTTTCCCAGATGAATATATTTCTGTCTGTGAACAAAAAACTTAATCGGCCCAACAGGCATACAGATACCAGCTGCCCCAATATCCTGCAAGTAAAATGAGGAAAGACACTCATTGTTTTACTTATAAACAACCAGTGACAGCCCCTCCAAACCCCCCACACACAGGTACCCCAGGAAACTGCCCAATTAAACGTAATAAAAGTGTCTTTAGTATTGACACACATTAGTGCTCTTGAACGACACTTTAATCCAGCAGCTCTGCTCATGTTTATTCATTAGAATAATGAAGACTGCTTGTCGCATCCTGAAGAAGAAAAGTGACTAATTGAGCACTTCATGCGGTTGCTATGGCGCAGCCGGCTCGCAGCACCTAAGAGATTGTCAGTTAGGGGCTCATCCTAATTGTCTGCACGCTCATTATTCAGCCAGGCATGGGTTGTTAGCAGCGGTTTCTGCTGCGTTCCTGACAGGCCCGCTAATGGAAGAGGAGACCCTTCACATTGTGAAGGCGACCCAGCGTTCTCCTGGGAGCCTCACGCAGGGCTGAGCTGTCGTCCCCAGGTGGATTCACTCGCTAATAAATCTTTAATCTCAGAGGTGACATTGCTGATCGGTGAGGGTCTTCACTCCCTGGCAGAGCTGCTGTCAAGGACAACTCAGACGCTGAGTCGTGAAGGTCTTCGTAGCACCCCATGTCAGGGAATTTGAGAGTCCACTGAGAGATTTACCCATAATCAATGGATGTAATCAACAGCAAGTTTAAATCAGAAAGACAGTACAAGTGAAAGGCCATTTCTTTGCTTAGAGACCATTTATAAACAGTAAAATTCTACAAAAGGCAGCAATGACGTATATCAAAAAAACTGCAGAGAAGAGGTTTGGGCCGAGTTATTGTTTTACAAGTCACAAGTAAGTCTCAAGGGCAACTTGGTTAGAAATGATCCAAATAATTCAAAAAGTTAGTGGAATTAGAAAATGAATTTAGAAACCTATATGGAAAATGTCAAGGTAAAAAGATAAAAGTTAGGGAAAAACTATATTCATTTCTAATTATCAGAATTACATGTCTAAAATTGTGTTGCTGTACTTCTTACTAATTTCTTCTTTCATTGCTCATTGTCCTTTTCCCACGTTGTGAACAAAACCAAGCTAATTTGAGCAGATTTTATATTTGATTGTTAGAAGAACTTTTTGAAATGGGGGCTAATTTAGGAAATGGGATAAAAGAGACAGAGACTCACTTTGATGACAACACTGTCTTTTTCTTTACGCATATGCAAAAAGCTTTACAAGCAGTTTTGTAATGATGATGTAATAATGAAGTGTACACTACATCTGCTGTCAAAACGTGTCAAAGTAGGTGGCAAGTTGTTTTTGGCATATTGCTGCTCTAAAATAAAAATCATCAGTTTCTGCTCCAACACCAGAGCAGAGGTACACCATGAGTAGAGTGTTGACATAGTTAAACAGTCATAACAAATAAAAACCAAAAATGGGCCAAAATGAAGTGTGTTCCACCTTGTAAAACTGGTGTATGATTGTTTTTCTTTTGCATTTAAATTTCATAATGAGGGACTATAAATCAAGTGATGACAAAGGGAATTATCTGCCATTTGCTTGTCATTTACCAAAATGTGAATCATTATAGCCATTACAAGCTTTTCAAAATGTAGACTCCTATTGTTTTAAGCACTACAACATTAAGTGTTTTATAGCCTATGGCATCATCCAGTAAGCATGGGAAGCCTTTTTTGAAGGCACCACATGCTGATTTTTGTATTTTTCCACAATGTTTGCTGTAATGGCACCCTAAAGCCAAGTCAGTTCTACAAAGACAATAGATTTCATTTTGATAACCTAAGGACCTCTCCTCTTGTTCCATCTTTGAGATTAACTTGTTTTCAGCCCTGTTGATATTAAAAAATAGATAAGTAATAATAAGATTATTGTCGATAACAACAATAATAATAATAAAATAACAATGATAATATGTTTTAAAACAGGGTTATAAAGTGCTTCACAGATTACAGAAAAAAATTGTATCAATGTAATGTAATAATTTTGAGACTCAAATAATATTATTTCAGATTTTTTTAAATTAGTTATTGGACAGTTTATTTTTATTTTTATAAAGTCAGTCTGTTTGGGGATCCTGGTTTTATAGACACAAAGAGTTGACTGTTATTGCCATAATAATAGACAGAGGTTGAGTATCTATCTGCCCAGAGGAAACATGTAAATACAGAAAAAACGAGGACCGAGGACATGGCCTTGAGGTGCTCCGTAGTTCATCATGGCAATAGAATATCAGCAATATGCTGACAAATCAGCAAAAGAAAAAAAATACTATATAAGCTTTTTCGGTATTATCATGGAGATGTATACTAAGCACATACCCTGACAGTGTGCGTGTGTGTGTGTGTGTGTGTGTGTCCTTCAGGTTGGGATCAGTGTCAGCCGGCATGCTATGTGCCCTCACCACACTGTCTCAGCAACTGGAGAGCGAAGGTGCCGTTGATGTCTATCAAGTGGCGAAGATGATCAACCTCATGAGGCCAGGAGTCTTCACAGACATTGTGAGTCTGACAACTGCAGCTAAAAATACATCCGCAAACCACGATTCCAGGTTCAAATCTTTAACCATCAACAGAAGCAAGTAGTTCTAATCATCCAAAATTAAAGCTATAGCAGCAGTGAGCAGGTTTCAAGCCTCACAAAACTGAGCAAAGTCACTAAAGCTGATTTAAGTCTGTTTAAAGAAGGACCAATCACACATTTTTTATATTATAGCATTTCTCCTACATGTACTCTAATTATGTAATGCAATTAATTTATTTGTCAGATCTTAATACTAGTTGTAAGATACTCAAAAGAATAACAATTGCATATTTTTATAAAATAGTGAAAACCATGATTCATCCAAAGATTGTATCACCAACAGCATTTTTTTTTTGTAAATATAATGACAAACTAATTTTAACAGCTTTTAATAGCGTTTGCTTCACTCACTGATAGAGGAATCCCAAAAAGAACTCTTAACAAGCTTTCAGGTTTCATATAATGCTGAATAGTTTAATGAATAATTATGCATCATGTTTTGATTGTTAAAAGTAAAATCAGAATCTGTAAGTTATTCAGTAGCCTAACCTGCCACTGCCAGCTGAATGCAACAGTAGACCCGCAATGTTTTTCCTCTAAAATAGAAATACAAGTACACAGTAGGTAAGTAGTATACCATTGAGTTGAATGTTTTTCCACCTTTCCACAGTATTTCAGAGCAACAATGAGTTAGAATAGCAAAACGATTTAATATTTTGTCATATATAAACAGAAAATTAAATCTATAGCTGATTAGGGCCAAGATGTGTTGCTCAGGACTCAAAAAAGTATTGTTCACTGTGAATTGTATGTATGAGCAGTTTTTGAGAAAGCTGCAAGCTGAAATACCAGAGGCTAAAAGCATGCTTTACGCAGGCACTGCACTAGTTAAAGCCTCTGGGAACCCAAATCACCAAATTGTAATTTAGGGGCTTACATGCATAATAAAATGCATCAAAAATGATCAGACATTAGCCTTGATCCAAATTCGAAATATTGTCAATTTAGTTTTTTCACAGTTCCCCTGGCGCCTGGTTGATTTGTGCGTGGTTATCCCTGATCCATATAATGTTATATGGATAAAGCCAATCCAAAATTCAAAGTCAGCTGTCAGTTGATATTAATTTAAATGCCAAACTCAAATCCCTCAGTGCTTCTTTCAGTACTCTAGATGTAATTCGATCAGACATGGCAATATCATTCTGTAAAGTCTTTAACTAACGTAACGTTATATGTGCAGCACGTAGTGTTTGTGTTTGTTAGCTGGCTTTACCAACATTACACAGATCCACACCAGTGAGTATGTTACAATGAAATAAAAATAAATGAATAACATGGCATTCGAGTTAGCTAACTCTACAGTGCCATCATTTATCATTGTATTCATAGCTTTGATATCAAACAGGTGCATCTCAGCTTTTGTTGCATGCGCTATGTTATGCTGACTGTATGTTAAAATAATATCAATAACAAAGCATTTTGTAAACTCGCCATTCAGTGACAGAGAGAAATGTTTTATTTTGAGAATCTTCTGATTCTGAGTGTTCAGAGGGTATATTGGGGAAACACTCACTCTGAGTGCCTGAGCGCATTCTGGCACAAACTTGACCGTTGGTAAATTTGGAGCACTGTTGAAATGTACCTTTGGGTTATTCAGAGCACGGCACTCTGGGAGTGTCGGAGCGCAGTCTGGGCACTCTGGGGAGAAGGAGCAGCAAAACACCAAACGGATTGAATGTGTGATGAACTTAACCGTTCGTTGATTCATGGAGAAATAGAACGCTCAGATTGGATTTATGAACGCAGGTAGAGTCAGAGGGCTGGAACAGATAGGGCTGTAACCACACCGACTGTGCTTTGCTCCATGGCTGTTGTCGTGGAGACGAGAGGCAGTTGATGAAGGTTGAATCCAAGGAGGTGTCAATCAAAACTTGATCTGCCTCGCCCACACAGTCTGGAGAAATGCTGTTATCCTCAAAATGAGCTGTTTTCAACTTCTAATAGTTGGGAACATTAATTTTTACTCAGATTTTTGTATGTGCTTAGTGAGACACTTAACTTTGATGTAATATGTGTGTTCTTACTATTTGAAGCCACATTTCCAGAGGCTTTAAAGTAAATGATGTATGTGTAAGAGCAAATTTTCTGTGTACACCACATAGTTGATGGTAATATTTTACATCCACATGGCAGGTTGCTAAGATTGTGCTGAGAGTTGGAGAAAAAAACAGAATCTATTTTGTGAAAATCTAGTTTGGTATGATGATGTAATGGCAAATAATAATAAGACAGTATCAGGACATAAGGCAGCTTTACACAGCAAACCTATTCAGCTTCAGTATAATTAGAGGTTAT
This sequence comes from Plectropomus leopardus, assembly GCF_026936395.1. Taxonomy (NCBI): domain Eukaryota; kingdom Metazoa; phylum Chordata; class Actinopteri; order Perciformes; family Serranidae; genus Plectropomus; species Plectropomus leopardus. The sequence continues at coordinate 4,343,296 of NC_142177.1, read as the reverse complement.
AGCTCGAGGAGGAGATGTATGTCTGTCACACAATGTAATGTTCTCACCTGTCCTCTCTGTCTGTCTTGTCTCTGTCCCTGATGCGTCCACAGGACCAGTACCAGTACCTATACAAAGCTCTGCTCAGCCTGGTCAGCACCAAGGAGAACGGCTCGGGTCTTCTGGCCAGGGACATTAACGGGACCATGGTGTCCATGTCCGACCAGTCTGACCAGGCAGAGAGCATGGAGTCGCTTGTCTGAGAGCGGCCCCACAAGGGGGCCCCAAGCAGAGCTGAGATGACGGCGTTCTGTGGGTCCAGAACCCCCCCCCCCCGAGGTCTCTGAGCCCACAAAGGAGGCACTTAACTTTGTAAAACGTCAAGGAACTATTGTGAACAAGACTTTTTGAGGCCTTTTTGCCAGACTCTTGGTTAAAATGAATAACCTGATTACTTTTTTACACTGATAAAAAGTTTTTGATATTTATTTTTTTCGCCATTTTATGTCTTAATGTTCTCCTACTGAAGGGTTTGCACCTGCGTTTTTCAGTTTCACGACAGCGTCAGTAGGCAACGAGAAACACTTTTCTGTCTTTTCTTGTTTGCACTATGTAATGTCAGTGTTACTGCCTATACTAAAGCTGACTCACTTGGCTTTTCTCCACTCGAGCTCTGACTTTTTTTATTTTTATTTGTTTTCGACATTCCATGGCTCTGGCCCTTAAATCAGCTGCTTCTGTGAAGGACACTGCTCTGCCTGCCACCTACCAGTTGATTTAAGAGAGTGGACAGAGGAAGGCGAGAACTCTCCGCCTCAGTGACAAAATGCTGTTCGACTTCAGCTCAACGTGACCTCCTCCGCCCCGGTCATCTATAGAACTCAAATTACCGCTCATTTATCACACGAACCGAGATCTTGGAACCTCTTGCCACAGACGAGTAGCGCTTGTTTTCTGAAAGTAATTTCCCCATCACCGTTTTTTTTTTTGTTTCTTTTCTCGTCACTCTCCCTCATATTAGCGAGTCACACCCATGTTAGAATAACCAAGGTGGTGTAACAACTGCTACTGTGAAATTTTATTATTTCTTTGTATAATTCATTTTATGCTTTTTAATATATGGAAATACTGTATGTATACATATATAAATATATCCTTATCATAATAACTTTGTGATTTTTGTACATGTCCTTTGTGGCTTCCCGCCTCAGGCAGGTTGATTTCCACCAATAGTTTAACGCTCCACTCCTCACAGCTGATCCACATCCATCTGGAAGCGGACCCCCTCGGTCCTCTACCTGTCTGTATGCTGCTACGTCATCACGCACACTCACATACAAATGCCACTAGTTGTTATTTCACATTTAAAACATTTGACGAACTACAACAGACGATGCAACAATGTGACATTGCCCATCCATCTTTTTAAAAATCACATTTCTTTTTTTTTTCTTTTTTTGCGATCATAGATTCATTCTGACAGACAAGCACGGATTAAGAACTCAGAGGCCTGTATGTGGAGCCCTCACCTGCACCTGAGTGTGTCATGACAGGGTTTAATCAGTAAAACATGCAGGGGAACAGCAGACTCAAAAACAAGCTCTATGCAACAAGTTAGGTTTTAGAAATCTTAAACAGGGTTTAAAAGTATTTGGGCTCTAGGTGTTAGTCTAGTCCATAATAGGTAAGTCTCACTGCAGTAGGCTTTCAATTTTTTTTTTTTTTAATTTATGCTGTCGGGACAGAGAATTTTGCCAAATACTTCTTATCTTCTGCTTTAAAGGGTCTTTAACATGATTTTATTGATAGTACATCTGTGATAATTGCACGCGGTGTAATAATGGAGATTAAGACAAGAAATATCTCCCCATAAAGTTTGCATTTAAGGGCCAGTTGGAAGGATTTAGGGCCATCTATTGGCTTATAAGGGATCGAATCTTAATAGCTTTGTTTTTATTAGTTTGCAATCCCCTGAAAGTAAAAATCGTTGTGTTTTTGTTACCTTAGAATGAGCAGTTTATATCTACATACAGAGCAGGTCCTTTTCCACAGAGTCCACCATGTTTTTATAGTAGCCCAGAACAGAAAAACCAAACACTGGCTTGAGATAGGGCCATTGGCTTTTTTGCCTCTGCAACCATCATTCTCTTACACCAGTGATTCTCAACTGACTTACATACTCAAATCTGGTGCCCAACTGAGTACCTGGTGGCCCCCCAGTCCTTTTCTAATTCATAATAAAAACAGAGTTCACACGGAGAATTGTTTTTGTACTTTTAGTATACACAAGGTGCTAGAGTGCATTAAAAGCATCAAAATAGAGCTTGTTTATAAAAAAAATAGTGCCAGAGGAGGATCCCCCACACCCCCCCGACAGAGGTCCTAGCTATGCCCCCACTGTCCCAAAAATCTTTGAAATGTCCTAAAATCCTAGAAATATCCTAAAGTCACAGAAATTTCCTAAAAATGTACAGGGCTGCTGCGACTTACCAATGGGCTTCTGTCATATTGCAAAAGTGGCCCCCAAATAAAGGAAATTGAGTATCCCTGTCCTACACGCAACCTCACAGCTAGATACCATTGAATCCTACACGCTGGTCCTTAAATTCATCAGTTGGAAGCCTTGCGCTTTGACTACCATAACTGTTTTTGTAGTTGATTTTCTGACGAATCATACCAAGCCACTACATTATCCATCGCTCTGTGACGTCTTCATTGCTGGTTATGAATATCTAGAGTTTGTTCAGAGTCATTCTTTTTGATTCCACTTCTATATTTCTGACAATGAAATGTCCCTCTACGCTGCCTGTACCAACCGTCATGTGTAGTGTTTACAAAATGAAAGATGAAAGTTAACGCTCAGGTGTGTCTAAATTTCAAAGACGATAGTGATACAGTATGTCTAACATCACGATGCATTTCCTGTAGCATGGAGTGGCACTGTTAATGTTTTCATAATGTCCCAAAATTAACTATTACTATTGGGTCTCAACTGAGGTTAGTAAAAGTGGAAAATAGTTAATATTCAAACACTTAGTTGTGCTTTACTATACTCTACTATTCTAATGAAAAACGACCACACAGTGCTTCATCGTTCATGTTACATTATTGTAAATGGCAGCTTAAATGTGTTGAAAGTAAAGGTGTTTTTTGCTTTTAGCATTTTTTGTTGTCAGCGGTCCCTAACTCTCTGTCATACTTGAGCTGTGTTACCTTACATGCATCCACAGTGTCATTAAAACCCACTGCCATAGCAGGCCTAGAAAGACCTCAGAGGCTCATTTCTAATAAGTCACAAATTGGAAAGAAGGCGCTTTCCTTAAAATTTTGTGTTCTCTGTGTTTTATCAAAGAGATTAACTAGCAAAAACTGCATTTCGGAGAAAACAGAACAGGCGGAGGTCCGTTCCCGATCCGTGCTCGCTGACAGAGGTGTGATCACTTGCTCCAACCTCTCAAGGCCTTGTGTACATAGTTTCCGTTCCTCACTCCCTTTTCTCCAGAGATGTATTTTTCTGTGGTTTTATGGCCTACAAGCAAAGAGCCGAGTCTGAAATTTTTCCTGCTTTAGCTGCAGTACATACATGCGTATTTCCACACACACACATTTCTTTGACACGAGGATGTTCTTACCTAGCCGCTGATTTTGATGATGCTCTGTAACCTTGATGGCGTGAAATGAACACTTTTGTTTTTTTTCACACATCACAAAACAGATGATGTGTCGAATGCGAGGGGGGCAAACGTATTTGGATTTTTCATTTTACAAACTTTAACCAAAGACTTGAATCCTCCCCGTACAGAAAAAGGTGTTGGGTGAGCTTTTTTCTCTGTTTTTCCGACTTCTCTCTCCTGACTGGATGCTCCAGTCCCCCTCTCTCCCCCTCACACTATATCTGTATTTGTATCAGTTACCTTAGAAAAGTTTGCCTCCAAGTGTCACTTTACTCTCTCTCTCACCTTTTTTTTTTAATATTCACTTTGCATCTAAGTGCTTGGTCACACCAGAACGTGGCTCAGCAAAATTAATTTGCACCCTATCAGAAAATTTGTGAGCAACTGTCACTACTGAGCTAACTTTTAACATGCTAGCTAGCCGGAAACATGCTAGTGCTAGTCACGGCCCTAAAAAGTGCGCCAAAATTCTAAGCAAATTTGACAAAGTGGCCAAAAGTTGAAACACACTTTCCTAGTCTGTGACGTGATGCCATTGGCCCCAGAAAGACCTGTTCACCATTCACATGGTGAAAGACGGTCCGTAAATCGGTGGATAATTTTTTTCTGAGAATCCCAACTCCCGAAAAATGATTTGTTTCACCAGGGAATTCATCTATTTCGTCTAATAACATTTCAAAATTCCAGATCTGCAGAAATAAATCGTTTCATCCCCATTCAAGTTAGCAGAGGATAAACCGGAAGTAGCCCGTAATTTTACACCTGTGAAGCACCAATGCAGCTTTCAAAGGAATGCACTGGGTGCTTCCTCCAATTCTCTTTATACATCCATGGTGCTAGTCAATCAGAGTATGCTAGCTTGCCATATGAGTTAGCTTGCTATCACTTGCTAACAGGATAATTAGATAAAGCGGTCGATTCAAAGAAAAACTATTATCAACTGACTGCCGACCATAATTAACAGTGAAACACTTTATTCTGCGACAGAGCGGGTGGATGTTGTGTCACAGCTAATATTATAGCTGCCTTCATCTTGAACTCTAATCCCTCAAAGTTTAGCACTGTCAAGACAGTATGCAGTTGATTATCGGCATGGATGTGCATATTGAATGTAATGTTACAGTGAAATTAACCGATTTCTGCAAGGTTGATGTTAGAAATGCTGGTGTGACCAAGCACTTTCAGTTCATCATTGTTCTTGTCCCCAAGCAGTTCTGATCAATGATCATTCTGAATGAAAAGTGTTCTGTGTTGCCACAAGCACACACGCAGCTGTACCGTCAATAAGAAATGTACATAATATTTTGTTGCCTCTGTAACCCAGTCCGTATCCGGAAACTGTGTATGTATTGACTGTGTCAGAGGAAATGTGTCTTCAGATTTTGAAATTTAGTCATTCTAATTTTCCAAATTTTTTCATTCTTTTACCATTTCTTGACATGTACTACAAAACTCTCGCAAGGTTTCCAGTCGGACACACGTCTGGTCTGGAATCACAAATACTTTCAGTCTGTTCCCTGCATTGGAATTCACTCATAGCGTTGCTTTTTGTGGTGGATCGTGTGGAAGCCAGGTGTCTGTGCATCCAGTTTGTGGTCATCATCACATTCCAGTTTCCAGCTTCACGCCCTCCATTAATGGTCAGGCAGTGATTGTGATATTACGATGTTCTCCCCTCTTTGGATTTTTTTTTTCTTTTTTTTTTCTTTTGTTCTCTGGAGGCTATGATTCTGTTGCCAGGCGTGAACAATGGAATAGCTTTCTCTCTTGTAAGTCATGAGATGATTTCCTCACTGTTGACCCGTTTTGGAAAGGTGGCTGTTCCTTCCTCTTTTGTAACATGAAATAAGACAAAAAGATGGATTTCTTTTTCTTTCTTTTTTTTTTGTTTCGTTGAAAGCTATATCAAAGCATTCTATTATAGTGTTATTTAATATGTAAATGGTATTGCTATACATAAAATAAAATATGGGTTTTGATGTAATTTTCTGAAATCATTTGTGCAATAATATTTGTGCTTTTTGTGTGTTTTTCTGTTAGTGATTGGCCAGTAATAACAGGGGTTTAAGCTCTTGTTTAGTCCACTAACTCTCTTTAGCATACTGAGTAGGCTTAGGCGGCATCTAATTTTTCATTTTTCATGAGGTATACAGTAACCATATGACGGTATAAGCAAAAAATAGTTCCTTTCAAAAGTGTAGGAATAGAAGCTTATTTTAAATTAAATTTGACCTAGAAATGCTCCTAAATTTAAGAGAATAGCATTTTAAAAGCTCAAGGTCTCTGAGTGGATCCTAGATCGCTGCAGTATAAAAAGAGAGAAATCTTCTGATCAGTATATTATTGACAATCATAAACACTACAGGTGGCAGGTACAGGTAGGGTAATTGATTAAGTATGCATAACAGTTGACAAGAAAGTACTCTTTTCATTAGAGAATGTACAAACGGGAGGAAATGTAACTTTACCAGCTGGTTTGGAAGAGGTATTGGCCTCTGTGTTGGGTTATAAATAACACCTGTGTTTACTTCATACAGTAGGCCCACAAGCTTTTCAATTACAAAATGCTTTACTTTAGTGTACAAAACAGATACAAAAGCTGCTGGGAGTTAAACACAAAATCCATGTGCTTAGACTTCATCAACTGCATTCTAAAACAGCACCAGCAGAGGGCAGCAGGCAGTGGTGCACGAGAATAGACTTAAAGGGCTCTGGCAGGCGGCACCTCATGTTTGGATTGCTATGGTAACTGAACGCCTCAACTCAACATGCACAGCTGTTCAGTTTTCCAAGGAACTTCCGAACAGTAGTTTCAGATTAAACACCGCATGTGTTCTGATAATTTATCAGAACGTTCAATACACAGCGATAAAAAAAAATTAGTCACATTCTTATATCATGTAAGTTATTATAGTATAATATAATCATATTTCTTTCCAACAGCAGATGTAGAACTTCTCAGTTAAAACAAAGTGTGATTTTATTTTGAAGTATACGTATTTTCCGGTTGTATATCAAACTTTTGTTAGCTTGATGTTAGCCTCCGGAGGACTAGTGGAGAGCTGTGGCTGCCCAACAATGTATGCCTCTTTACCCGAAGAAACTGAATTAATTGAGAAACATGAAGAAATGTGAGTCTGAAAATTTTCAAATGAACTGGTATTGGTCCAGTTTGATCGAAAACATTGTGAACTGGCTCTGTAAGTCCGCCATGACGAATATCACCTTCCTGTCCACGCAGCTAGCTAGCTTGCAGACTTTAAACAGACTTTTACTGTGCGGATATTTGCTCCCTTTCAGAGAATGCTATCGTGTTTCTGTGTGAGCTCCGACAAATCCGCATTTAACTCACATTAAACAGACAGTATTCCTGAATTTACAAAAATGATAACTCATCTTTTAATACCTTCCACGAAATACATCTGTGGCGACTCGCTATTGTCAGGGGTGTAGGAATATGAGGACGTCGTGGGTCGGGTGTTACGCCGTAGTGCTGTAACGGTGCTGTGGAGGTGGACACGCTGCGGCGTGCTGGGGGTGTGAAGTGGGGAAGAGAGGCTGCAGTTCTGTGGAGGCGAGAAGTTGACACCCCCATGGCACATTTAGGCTAGCCCCCTTATTTGCCTAACGAAGTGGAAATGTGGGAGGAAAAGAGAAGAGAGAGGTAAATACGTTTGAGGAAATAAATGGGGGGGGGGCAAATAGGGAAAATAATACATAAATAAATGCATAAATAATTAAGTAAATTTAAAAAGTAATAAGTATAAATAAATATGTAAAAATGGAAAATAATGGAAATTAAAAGAATAAGGGAATTTATACGCAGTGGAAATAATACATTAATAAATTAGCAAGTAAATATGAAAATGAATAAATTGATGAATAAAATGGGAAATTAAATGGGTAAATGAATAAATTGATCAATTAAATGGGAAATTACATAAATATTGTCATTTTGGCATTTTCATTTATTTATTAACACAGTTATTTATTTATTTATTTATTTTCGATTTTGTCAGTTTCAGTCCTCCCTACAGTCCAGCAGATTAGAGTAAAGGAGAAAGTACGTTATGCTGCAGCAGTCAGGAGGGCTGGTCAGGAGAGAAAGAATGAGAGGCAGAGGGTGTGGGAATGAGCAAGAGGTGGCAAATGTCATGTAATACGTTGAAAAGACGATGGTGGAAGAAAAGACGAATTTGGTGACTTATTACAGGAGCAATTAATGCGACTGCAGATGTTAAATCTTAAACTGAAAGAATCCAGATGATAGTAAAAGCAGCGGTCCATCGTTTGAATTTAAGGGGTGTTAGGTGGGAGGAAGTTAGAGAAGAGTTAAGTGTTCAGTCGAGCTAAGAGTCACTGTATTTATTTGTTGATACTAGCAACAATTTGTAATCCTACAGTGGTCCTATACAGCTCGATTGTTAATGGGTAGGATTTTAAACAGTTCATGTACAGTAGGAGGGAGAAACCAGACCTGTTGTGCGTTCAGGAATCGCGGTTAAATGTTAGATTGCACTGAGATGGACTGTGTGGAGATTGAGGAGTGAGCAGAGTGGGGGTTTAAGTTCTCTGTGGAAAAAACAAAAATGATGTTGTTCACAATTAAGAAAATTAGGGACGGAGTTACCCTAAAGTTGTATGGGAACAATTTGGAGTGAGAGGCACGGATCAGGCACTGACGCACCTGTTTGTGCAAGTGAAGCTGCTGTAGGTCGCTGTCTGAGATCCAGCTGAAGGATGGCGGAACGGGTCGGGTAAGCGGCATGGATCAGGTACTGACTCAGGTGTTAAATGCATGACTGCAGAGGCCAGGACGAGGGCCGGCAAGTGTGAAAGATGAGATTGAGCATTTATGCACGAGGGATAACTTTTATTTATTTATTTTGTCATCAACTGGACTCATTAGAATATTGTGACAGAATAGGATGGCAGTTTTCGGGTTGATCCAGCAGGAGGCAGTAGTGCAACTTGAAGCATGCCAGCTGCCTTAAAGCACCACAGAGTAAGAAGAACCGTTGTTAGCTTAATGCTACACTGGGGATCAGAGGGAAACATGTTGCTGCCTATAGTGTCTGCTTCTTTACCCGAAGAAACGGAAATAAATGAGAAACACGAAGACATGTGAGTCTGAAATCTTTTAGATGAAGTGGTTTAGATCCGTTTTGATCGATAACAGTGCGAACTGGCTCTGTGAGTCCGCCATGGCGAGTACCGCTGTGCTGTCCACGCAGCTAGCTAGCTTTCAGACTTTAAAGACTTACTTTGCGGATATTTGCTCCCTTTCAGAAAATGCGACTCATGTTTCTGTGTGAGCTCCGACAAATCCGCATTTACCTCACATAACCAGACAGTATTCCTGAACTTAGAAAAATGATGACACATCCTTGTTTACCTGAGCTTGTAAAAATACTAACGCATCATCTCATATCATCCTTTTTTTTTTAAAATAACAAGCTAGTTTCATGTTTTATTTTTAAATGCACTATGGCATCATATTTGGCTTTAAAAACAGGTTTCTGAAAACTTTTATTTCCCCAATTAATTCTGAAATATGATGTCAAATATTTGTAGTTGTTAGTAATTAGTATTGAGTAGAAATAATACTTTGCAACTGCTGTCTTTAAAATATAGAGAATAATAAGGTGTTTGTACTTGTGTATTTCGATTTTAAGCCACTTTGTACTTGTACTCCTCTACATCTCACAGGGAAATAGTGATGTACTTTCTACTCCACTACACTTGTTTATCTCCTGTAGTTACTTTACAAACTTATGTTAATAAAACAAAATATAGTCAACAAATAAATTACGATGTTTAATTATAGATTTGAATACCCACCAGTGTATAAAGCATTTAAAATGAGCTCCAACAGCTGCAACATTAAAGTCACAATGAGCTGATTGAATGACACAGAGAACCCAAAGCTCAAGTTATTGATCAACAGTATCATATTGTTTTCACAGATACACAAGTTACAAAGTTGCACCTGGGTTTGTTTTCAATAAAGCAAAACATTTCCCTGAGGTTATAGGTACCTCCGCTTGCCCAGTGAATTATGATTTAGACTGCGACACATACTTTCATTATTGAATAATTTGTCAGTTATTGCCTTTATTTAAGAAACATTGTGAGTGGAGGAGCTGGAATCTAGAGAATGTCAGTTTTGCTTAAAAAATTAAAAGTGATTATCGATTATAAAAATTATTACTGATCAATTGTTACCAAATTGATAGCTAAACCAGTCAGCTCTGTTCATTGTCAAACAGTCAGTACAAACAGTGCTGCCTATGTTGTGGTATACAGGTTTGTGTAAAAGTACGCATAGCCTGATACAGCATCAGTACATATTTAATTGAAATAAGAAACATTCTTAAGGTGCTGTTTAATAATCTGAACAGTAGCAGAAGTGCTTGTGCTGTAACAGATAAACCCACCAGTCACTAGTATTCATGTTCTGTGTTATTCGTCTGACAAAGCTGTTTTCTCCTCTGTATCAGTTCAGGAAGGAGAGCAGAGCTGCTGCAGCAGATGAAGAGCTGCAGAGAACAGCTGAAGATCCAGAGGAAGCAGCAGGTGAAAGAATCGGAGGCCGCTTGCCACAGGAACGCCACGCTGCTGCAGGTAGGAAGGGTTTGTAAGACAGGCTCCAGAAGAACCATAATATTACTGATAAAATTGAGGCCCCTACAAGCCTGGGGTCATCCAACGCAACTTTTTTAACTTGATTTGAATGTAGCTCGCCTGTGTGGGTACTCCCTGTTACATTTTCAGCAACTAGTGCTGATTTGCTGCTTGCTCTTTAGCAGAGCTAACATTTGCATCCTCGCCACCGGTGCTAGTTCCACATTGTATGCGTCTATAAAAATGCTGATATTTTTGCAAGCTTTTCCAACACTTGGGGCCGATGTCTCTCCATTAATTATTTACTCGTCGACTTTTAGAGTATCGATCTTTGTCAGGTGGTGCATCACTCGCAAAAGCTGCAGTGTTTTGCAACACTTAACATAACACGTATAAATTCCCTCCTCTGCCCAGCTCTACTCTCTGTCAGATTGCATGAGTGTAGTAGATAGTGAAACAAAAATGAGATAAATAATTTTTTTTATTTAAAAAAAAAAAACAAGGTCTCAACCTATTCTGTATGAAAAGTGACTGCAGGCAAAAGGCTGACCTCACTAAACAGCTAATCAATAAAAAAAATGGATTAATTGAATTTAAATCATCAATATAGCTGCAACCAATGACTGAGGGGTTAAAGCCAGCATGGACTGTTTCTGTCAGCACCACCAAAGTTGTGCTAAATTTGTGCTCTGTTTTATTGTATTTGTTTTATCTTTGTACAGTGTCCTTGAGTGTTGAGAAAGGCGCTTACAGATAAAATGTATTATTATGTTTATTTTGCAAGTGTTGGTTTTTATGGCTGGCGTCGGGCGGTGGTGCTGTGTGGCTGAGTCACTCATCAGGATGTGGAAATCAACTCACCTGTCTGTAAAGTCTCCTCTTGACAACATTTGCTAGCTGACTAGGTCAAGGTTTTCAACAGTGAACAACACGAAACGTTGAGCGAAGATCGAAATCGGGTCATTCCTAACCTATAACCCAGTAGCACATTGCAGGGGTCATTTAAAGTTTGATTTGAAACATTTAGATAATTATTGGTTATTGACTAAATGAAAGGACCAAAGATTTGCATAAAGAGTGTGTAGATAACTGTGTCTGCTGTCTGTTCCTGCAGGATTTACAGAAGATAGAGGATCGTCTCGGAGGAAGACAGCTGCCAAGCCCAAGTCTCCTGGCTCTGGAGGTAACAAGTGAACAACGGTGTGAATTTTCTGACAGTGTCTTGTAGGGGTGGAATGAGTCACAACAATCCACAGTTGGGGTCTAGTCACGTTGAGTCACAGTTATGTTATATATATATATCCAGCCTAATAATCCACCATTTACAGTATTTAAAAAATCAGATATTCTCAAGGATATGTCATATAGTGTTGCAAAACTGAAAAGAATGAGGCAGTTTGGCATTAGGCACATCAGTGTGACAGTCTTAGGTTAAAGCTAGGAAAGACTGTTGTACAGCTAGAGGGCAGACATTGCTGAGTTCAACATGCTTTTCATTTCTTTGGCAAAAAAAACGTTTACAAGTGTTTGCCTTAAACAAAATCTGGCATAAGAACATAAACACTTATTCTTTAAGTCTTGATAAAAGAATAGGTTTTCTTGTCACTAAAATACACTGTTACTGCCACCTTTAGGACCTTTTGTGCATGTTTGAATCCCTGGGAGTTGGGTTAGCTGATTCATTGAGACTGCGTTATTACAGTCCAGCTGTTGCATTGACTGCATTCACCATGTTTATTACGTTGTCTGTAGTAACTAGGATTGTGCTGTTGCCTCTCTCTAGTTTCCATTCTGTCGCTGCGTGTGTGAGTGCGTCAGAGAGATGCTCACCTGTACAGCTCTCATAAAGGGGGCGGGTCTGCAAAACAGAGCTTTTCACCTCCCACTCTGAAGTCACGTTATGGCCAGTCACAGTTAGGAATCACCGGTTGGTCCTGGAGGTCCATCCATCAGTAGTAAGGGCTATGTGTGCTGTGTCAAACAATACTGTGTCTCTTTATAAAGTTTGGGAATTACCGTGTTGCTGAAGTGTCGGCGGGAGGGGATATTATACCACGGCTCGATTGCTTTAATCATATGCTGAAATCCCACATTGTGCTCCGCAGCGTCAGGCTATGAAAGCTTCCATTGCTTTCGTTGCGGATTTTGCGTTTTGGCTTTTCACTGAGAGGCTGTTTAAAAGCTGAGGACACTCAGCACTTCACCCCTCCACTTATGTGACAGAAAAAGAAACAACTTTTTTTTTTTTTTGTTGCTTTTTTCTTGTGCATGCACTGAACTGAATGATACACACATGCCCTGAACCGTGACAAGTGAACCGAACGGGACAATTTTTTTTCATGATCCATTCCGTCCTGAGTGTCGTCACAAGTTCACATTTCAGGTCAGTTTTGACAATTATTTTGGGTAGGCTGTATGTCCTGTGTGACAGAAGTAATTAAGGGAACACAATATACAGGTTACATTATTAATAATAATAATAAACTTTATTTGTATAGCACCTTTCATACAAGAAATGCAGCCCAGTGTGCTTTACAACAAATGCTTCACATCAAAAGACATAGAAGACAAAAAGACAAAACCTGCATGTAAAAATAAAATAAAATAAGAATAGAATACATAGAATGCATCTTCACATGGATAAAACCCACCTGATACTTGACTTGGAAAATAAAATAAAACTGACTGACACTGTAAACAAGCATAAAAACATCTTAAAGATGTGCAGTAGTATGCGAGTGAGCAGAGCGCAAAGCAGCTAAGTTAGAGCAAGTTAAAGGCTTAATTGAGAAAGAAACATTTTTAGTTTACTTTAAAAATATTTATGGAGGTGGCTTCTTTGATATCTAAAGGCAGCGTGTTCCACAGCTTTGGATATAATTTCTGTCTTTCAGACAAGATATTGGGCGTCTGTGGAAGAGTCTATCCCAGCCTGGGAGCACTTCCTTCTGGGTAAAGGTCCTCACCCTGCTCCTTATCCAGAGCAGCCTCCCAGAAGAGCCAAACAGAGACGCAGCAACGCTAAAGACCAGGGCCTGCCTCCTCTCCCAAAACCCAGGACTGCTCGATAGGTAAGCAGGTGATGGTGCCTGAAAGATCGCTGCGATGGTCACATGTTGCACATCAACAGTGTGTCATAGTACAGTATATTATAAAAATGTCAAACTATAGTATGTCATAAATAAAAAGTCACAGTATAGTGTATGGTAAAAGAAAAAATCATAGTATTAGTTATTAGTAATTAGTATTAGTATTGTATTTTGTAAAGAAAAACAAAGTCCTAGTATAGCATGTCATTAAAAAGTCTTATTTAAGTACATCTGTAAAGAAAGTCTTAGTATAGTATGTCATAAAAAAAGTCATAGTATAGTATGCCATTTAAAAAAAAATCAGTGTAGAATATTGTAAAAATATTGCAGGATAGTATGTCATAAAAATGTAGTATAAATAGATAATATAGATATTGTATGTATTTAAAAAACAGACCCAGCTTAATTTGTCATAAAACAGTCACAGTTAATATGTCATAAAAAATTTATAGCAAAATATTTTGAAAATAAAAAGTCTGTAATGTCGTAATATCTCATAAAATTGGATAGAAATATGCCAAATAAAGTCATTGTATGTCATAATGAAGCCATACTATAGCATGTTGTAGAAAGTCAGTATTGTATGTCGATAAGTCATAGTATGCTGAAAATTTCATAGTATAGTTTCATTTTAAAAAAAAGTCAAGTATATTACACCTAAGTATATTAAGTGGATAAAAAATATTATAGTATAGCAAGTAGAAAGTCATAGTATAGCATGTACAAAAATGAAAAAAGAAAAGTTATTTTCTTAAAGAAGGTTTTAAATATTTAAGAATCAACAGCTCAGGGAGGGCAGAGGAATGTGAGTTGTTGTAAAATATACATTATGTAGTATAGATGTTGTAAAAACGTTGTAGCATAGTGTCGTAAAAAAGTCATAGTATGCCATGAAAAAAAATCAAAGTACTGTATGTCATCAGTAAAAGATGTTACAGTATAGTATGTGGTCAGAAAAAAAAGTCAAAGTATAGTATGTCAAGAAAAGTCAGTATAGTGTTTTGTAATTAAACACTATAGTTCAGTATGTTATAAAAAAGTATTGTAGTATAGTATTTCATTGAAAAAATAAGTCATATTATGCCAGAAAGAAAATAATCATAATAATGTCAACAGTACACTGAATGGCTTGTATATATTAATCTTATTTTTGCAGTGTGAACACCAAAAAATCTCTTTATTAAAACTACATTTGCCTAAACAATAGAAACTTTTGACAAAGTGCTGTTTGAGTTGTTCATTTGTAATGTGATTGAACTGCTCCTTGTCATATAAACCTCCTATTGCAAATAAAACTGGTAAATCATTTTGTCCCTAGGCTGTGACGTGTGAGGATTGAGAAGAGGACACTTGTAGATCAGGGTGACACTCTTGTGGATCTCTGCAAGGTGAGAGGCAATGATTGCATTTTCTATCACTGCATGGCCAAACCTCAACAAAGTAGCATCTGCTGTTCCCTGATGCATTTCTCATTTTTCTTTCTTGTTTCCACATGGACCCGCACGCACCACCACGGACATCAACCCCAATGCAGATGCAAATGCTGATGGGTGAAGTGCTGTCGGAGGTGCAGGGCTGCAGAGGGGAGCTGGAAATACACATCCACAGCCTGGAGATGCACATAGAGAAGCTGCGGGAACCTGATGCCGCACCTGTCCTGCTCCCTGTCCAGAACTCCTCCATCTGCTCATGGAGAGGAAGTGAAGATCTAAGACAGCAAGTGTAAGTGTGGACAGGTGTAGAGAGACTGAGGAAAGAGATGAAGAAAATTGCTTCTGGAAGGGTTATCCACATAAAATACAGGTACACTGATCACTGGACATTTGTCGTAACAGAAAGGTTAAGGTTGTATAAAATCATGTAAATTGTACTAGGAAAAATAAGTATAACCTTTTACTGTTGAAAAAATAAAATAAATGTGGAAGAAAGTTAATAATATCTCTTATAAAGGCTGTTTGCATTGTTCGTCAAGTGACTGTAAATATTTATATAACAAGAGCTGTAATGATTGTTACCAATAACTTAAGGATTCTTTTTTTTTTTTTTACCTTGACCCTTAAAGAACTATTATCACTGTTATCACCATGTCAGTGACTAGCTTTATCTGTAAACTGCACTTTTCTGATGATATAATAAAAGTTGTAGAATTTTAAATGTAGTTTCAAATAGCAATTCTTGCAGAATTGTGAAAATAACGTGGTACTTTCCAAGTAAAATGTCGACTGCCTTTGAATATTCAGAGTGAAGAAAATCATTATTTCAAAAAGAAGCACACGCATCTGTCACTGCAACAGCTGAAATGCACCTCCATCTAGTTTATGTTTCAGATCACACCGCTGCGTCTGTAGCAGTCTCCAAACGTAGATGTTAATATCAACCTGGGCTGGGGCGATGCATCGACGTAATCAACGTAATCAATTACGTAAATACGTCGATTCACATAACGTGCGTCGACGCGTCGCACCGTTTGACTCAGCGCGCACTATGAGAGCGTGAGCAGCGCCGATCGTGTTGTTTTTGTTTCGGCGCTCGTGTATCGGGTTACAGCGTGCACACTGCCCGCCTGAGCAGCGCCTGTCAGGCGCGTCTGAGCTGCGTGTCAGCTGCAGCACATCTAGAGAAACGTTTTTTTGTGTGTGTGTGTGTGTGTATGAGGCTCGCATTTTTCAGCAGGAATAAACTGCTGACTAACTGAATGGTTATATTGACTCTGTACCACTTTATACTGCAGTTTAAAGTCTCTCTCTGTCACAGAGAGGAGGAAATACAAAGATGTTTGTTTCACCTCAACTTCCTTGCTTCCCTTTCAAAACAAAAGCTATCTGACTGTGTCTCTGTGGACAGAATGCCATCAGTTGCTGATACAATGCAATTTATTTTGAAACACGTACAGGATGGGGCTGTCAGCTGTGCAGGAGCTTGTATAACTTCATAAATGAGTGGAATATGTGCTTTTATGAAAATACAGCATATCAGCAGACAGCGGTATGCCTTAAGGCCCAGTTAAGGCTGGACTATTCTGATGCAGAGAGAATGAACTAGTTATAATTATTTATGTCAGAGAAAAGTTAGTGTTATTCAAATTGTATTTATTTGACTGTAAGATGTTTTGTTGGACTGCTAGATTTGAGATTAGTTACTGTAACAGAGTAACTGTTTTGTTACTCCTCCTAAAAGTGACTTGAATTTTACATTGTTTTATCTATTTTGCTGTTAGATTTCTAAATGTAGATTGCACTACACTCCTTTTATTTGAGTGGAACAAGCTCTTGCATTAATTTTATTTTAGAGAGACTTTATATCAGACTGTAAAACACAGATTGCCAGTTAAGACTGGGCTATTTTTTGTTTTAGAATAATGCCTTGCAGGGTATGACAAGTTTTAAAATGTTATTTTCAGTAAATTTGTTATATTAATCGAGTAATAAAAAAATAGTGATATCAATTACAAAAAAAAGAATCGATAGATTAATCATTAATCATTAATTAATCATTAGGTGCAGCCCTAATGTCAATGTCAATGTCAATGTCAATGTCAGCTTTATTTATATAGCACATTTAAAAACAGCCAGTGGCCAACCAAAGTGCTTTACAGTAAAATAGTAAAAACAATAAAAAGAATAACAAGTAAAACAACAGCAAACAACAGCAACAATAAAAACATGTTGCATATAAATATAGATAAAATGAATATAAACCCAATAAAACTAATCATGCTCCGCCAAAGGCTAAAGTGAACAGGTGCGTCTTCAGTTGGGCTTTAAAAGTGGAGAGACTATTTGCGGTGCGCACACTGAGGGGGAGTGCATTCCACAAAGTGGGAGCTGCGACCGCAAACGCTCTATCCCCTCTAGATTTTAAAAAAGAACGAGGCACATCTAAAATGGCTAGGTTAGCAGACCTAAGGGCTCTGGAGGGTTGGTGTAAATTAACAAGGTCAGCCAGGTACCTCGGGGCCAGTCCATTCAGAGATTTAAAAACAAATAAAAGAATCTTAAAATTGATCCTGTACCTAACCGGAAGCCAGTGTAGGGAAGAGAGCACAGGAGTTATGTGCTCGCGCTTCTTCGTGCCAGTAAGGAGGCGAGCTGCCGCGCTCTGCACGAGCTGCAAGCGGTTAAGCTCGGACTGGTCAATACCACAGTAGAGGGAATTGCAGTAATCCAAGCGAGAAGTAATAAAAGAATGGATTACTATTTCAAGGTCTCTCCGGGGGAGATACGGTTTAACCTTGGTTAAAAGCCTTAGCTGAAAGAAGCTGGACTTGACCACTGCACTAACCTGCTTGTCCAGTTTAAAGGCACCATCAATAATAAAACCAAGATTTCTGGCATGGGTTTGTATGCGCGGAACTACGGGGTCAAGGGAGCTGGCAAGGACCTGAACCAGGTCGGGACGGCCAAACAGGACAACCTCCGTCTTGTTTTCATTTAATTTTAACAGGTTCAGGTCCATCCATGTTTTAACGTCCTTTAAGCAGTCAAACACAGCCTGCAGAGAGTCTTTAGTAGGTGCCTTCACCGGCAAATACACCTGTACGTCATCTGCAAAACAATGAAAAGGGATACCATGCTTCCTAAAAATGGACCCCAGGGGTAGCATATAGAGGGAGAACAGTAGGGGGCCCAGGACTGACCCCTGGGGGACACCGCACGTCAGAGGGGCCACAGAGGAGGAAAACTGTCCCATGCGTACCGAGAAGGATCTCCCAGAGAGGTACGAACTGAACCAGCTCAAAGCAGTACCTTTTATGCCTACACGGTGTTCAAGGCGTGATAAGAGGATTGAGTGGTCCACCGTATCTAATGCTGCTGTTAGGTCTAGGAGAATTAAAACGATACAGTTGCCAGAGTCAAGATTTAGTAAAAGGTCATTAAAAACCTTTAAAAGAGCAGTTTCGGTGCTGTGGAGAGACTTAAAACCAGATTGAAACAATTCAGAAGCATTGGCTCTCTGTAAAAATCCTCGGAGTTGGTTAAAAACAACTTTCTCTAAAACCTTGGAAATAAAAGGGAGTTTAGAAATAGGCCTATAGTTAGACAGAACCAAGGGATCTAGATTTTTCTTCTTCAGGAGGGGCTGCACCGTAGCATGTTTAAAAGAAGATGGAACACACCCAGAGCTGAGACAAAGATTTAAAAGAAGCAAAATAAAAAGCTGAACTGAGGTGAAAACTTCCTTAAACAAATGGGATGGAATGCTGTCAGAGGGGCAGTTAGCAGGACGTAAATGTTCCACTATCTCAGTGATTGTGGAGAGCGTAGCAGGCTCAAACTGCTGAAAGACCGCAGAGCCTGCTGTAGGAACTGAGGGATCCTGAACAGACGGAGATAGCAGGGACCTGAGGACAG
The DNA here is from genome assembly GCF_026936395.1 of Plectropomus leopardus. NCBI lineage: Eukaryota > Metazoa > Chordata > Actinopteri > Perciformes > Serranidae > Plectropomus > Plectropomus leopardus. The sequence continues at coordinate 4,324,579 of NC_142177.1, read as the reverse complement.
CAATCTTATTAATAAAAAACTGCAGAAAATCCTCACACAGCAATGAAGAAGGCTCAACACAGGCAGCATCACACGGATTGACGAGAGCATCAAATACATTAAAAAGGACCTGAGGTTTGTGAGCATTCACAGAAACAAGTGTGGAGAAATATTCAGTTTTAGCAGCTTTCACCGCATGCTGATAGGTTAGGAGACAGTCACAAAGGAGATCCCAATTAATTTGTAACCTATCCTTCTTCCACTTCCTTTCTGCCTGTCTACATGCGCGTCTGAGCGCACGGGTGGACTTGTTCAGCCAAGGCTCAGTCTGTGGCTTAACACGCTTAACAGTCACGGGAGCAATAGAGTCCAAAATGTCATTGCAGAGTGAATCAAACATAGACACACAGACATCAACACTGCGATCGCCAAGATCATCCATAGAATATAGGAAAGAGTCTTTAAAAGCAGCGGAGAACTGCGAGGGAGTGGAAGAGTTAAAAGCATGAAAGCGGCGAACGGGGGCGGAGTTTGTGGTCGAGGCAACAGGTATTGCGAGGGAAAACAAAACAGGATGATGGTCGGACACGGGAGTATGACAGATCTCGTTAATCCGTACATCTAGTCCATATGACAATACCAGATCCAAAATGTGGCCCTTGTCATGTGTCGGCTCCGAAACAGACTGTGTGAGGTTAAAAGAGTCAATGAGATTGAGGAAGTCTCTGACCAGAGGTCTGGTCTCACAACAGACATGCACGTTAAAATCGCCTACAATTAAAAAGTGGTCGTAATTAAGAGTGACCCCCGACATGAAGTCCGCGAAATCCCGAATAAAGTCTTTGTTAAATTTCGGTGGACAATAGACCACCGCACAGAGAACAGTCACAGAGAAGTTTACCTCGAGGAGCTGGAGCTCAAAGGTGCAGCGGTTAACAGCTGGAGGCTGCCGGCAGGGAAAGGTGGATTTGAATACGGATGCTAATCCTCCACCTTTGCTGGTGATACGGGGGGGAGCTGAAGAAGCTACATCCAGGGGGAAGGAGCTCCGAAAAAGGAGCAAGTTCACCTTCTCGGAGCCAGGTTTCCGTAAGAAATATAAAATCCAGTTTCCGTGAGGTAAAGAAATCTTTGATTAAGAAAGTTTTGTTTGTGACTGATCTCACATTCCACAAAGCCAAGTGAAGATCCATAGAAACCGATGAAGACGGAGCACGTTTCAGTGAACGGAGATTCCTAGGGTCCACGCCGTGTCTCCCGGTAGGAACACACCAGCTGGAGGGAGGTAGCCACAGCTGATCGGGGTCCATCCAACAGCTGACGCTGTCAAAGCTAATATCAGTTGGTACATCCGCTCCTTTCCCTTTTTCCTGACACTGCTCGATGCAAACATAAGATAAGACGCTTTAATTACAATTGTACAGAATACAATGAGATTAGATTGCTACATTCTGTCTGTGCCTAAGAATTTAACAAATATAGAAATATGATATATTTATCATATGATCATATCTATGTCAACATATATATATATATATAGACCTATATATCTATCTCTATCTAACTCTATCTATACAGATAAGACGCTGCATAAAACATAAACCAGAGACTATGTCGTTTTTAATGATTTTGGGGCAATGTACTATACAATGAAGTAATTGATGATTTTGGGAAGACATAATAAGCTATGACGTTTTGATGATTTTGGGGCGAGACTAGACTATGATGCTTTGTTGATTTTGGAGCGACATACGATACTATGATGCTTTTGATGATTTTTGGACTAAAAACTATACTATGACGTTTTTGATGATTTTGGGGTGACATACTATTATGACATTTTTGGTGATTTTGGGGCGACATACTATACTATGACTTTTTTGATGATTTTGGCAAAACACAATATACTATGACGCAATTGATGATTTTGGGACAACATACTATGCTATGTCGTTCTTGATTTTTGGTTGACATACTACACTTTGACGATTTCACAGATTTTTGGTCAAAAGTCTATACTATGACATTTTTGTTGATTTTGGGGCGACATACTACACTATGACGTTTTTTTTTTTTTTGGAAATTCTTTATTTTTCTGGACAGCACTAAATGGTGCAGAACATACATTAATATAGATAGTTCAGTTTCCCTTGTTCAGATTTTTTTTTTTCCTGAGAACTCCTTAGAACTATTAACAATTTGGGAGAGATCATGTGTACATATATCAACTCGATGATACTTCACGAGGAGACCTGGCAGTGCAAATAAAAAAATAGATAAATAAATGAAATTAATAATAAGAAGAAAATGGTAACATAAAACATAATGTCATCTATCCAATACATTCCACAAAATCTGGTCGTTTTACATATTTCACCCACTTGGTCCAGAGCCCAATGAACATACTCCTCTGAAGGCGAAGTGAGAAAGTAATCTTTTCCATAAGATAAATATAATTTACTATATCTATCCACTCCTGTATTGTGGGGGGTTCAGGAAGCAACCAATGCCTTGTGAGCACTATTTTGCAGGCAGAGGTTAGGATACCAAACATATTTTTATCAGAGCACACCAACACACACCTTCTCTCTGTCCCTCTCTCTCTCTCACACACACACACATTCACACTTATCTATATATGTGTATATATTAGCAGTTAGGACATATTGTGTGTTTGTTTTGCATAACTTTCTTCTAAACTATATATAATATTTATAATAAATGTATAATATAATATATAATAAATAAATATAATAAATGTTTTTGGAATCATACTGGTTGTCTGTTTCATGTTGTGCAAAAGTGATTAAATTGTCAACAACTGCATCAAGAGCTCACAAATCCTTCACCTTTTTCTAATAATGTGGAAATTTTAGTTGGAATTATTAATTTATATTATCAATCTGGGCAATGTGTCATCATATGTCATAGTTTAGAATGTCTTTAAAAAGTTATCCTATGTCAAAAAAAGTCATAGTTTAGCATGTCTTTGAAAAAGTTATTGAATGTCCAAAAAAAAAAGTCATGGTATAGAATGTCATAAAAAAGGCTCTGGTGTTTGTAGGCTGAGGCAAGGAAGCAAGTGTGTTTTGTTTTACAGCTCCAAAGTGGGATGTGTATGGCACTGTAATTAGGGTCAAGTACATTCTCTTCAATGTACTTAGAGCTGGCATACATGCAAACTACATTCTTTTGAACATATTACACTAAACAGACACATATCTTGATCTATCCCTACTCCCAAACAACTTAAACATCTCATAAACCAGCACATCAGGCTGGCAGCTTTGTAAGAGGATTGTAAATGTGAGAAGTGCTGTTTTTGGTTACCTGGAATGGGGATGACAGGGATCGTCTCATTAGGTGTCATTGGGCTTTCACATGTACAAGATACAATCAGAAAGTTTAAAAGGGCACCCTGTATGACTGATGCAGAATAAAGAGGATAATGGTCCCAAGTAAAGCTAAATGAACACTGGGGGAACGCAGCAGTAATGTGAACATAACGGCGGTAAGTCTTGTCACTTCCAGTCGTTACAAAGGCGTTATTCATCTCACAGGCAAGCCTTCATCAAGATCGTCTATATATATCACTTGTGTACTCTATTTCAAACCGTAAATGGATGCTACGCAGTAGCGGTTTTGCTATTGTTTGCTTCTGCTTTCAAAAACTGGAAACCAGCCATGGCAAGCCCAGCATACTGCAAAATGGATTGAACTAAACAGCTATACTGCATACTACTGTCGAATGCAGTATGTTGTATGTTCTCTGAGGAGAAAAGCACTAGAAATGAAGAAACAGCAAGTTGTCATGAACCTAAAACACTGGAGAATCACACTGGAAGAATGTTCACTGAAAACAACACTGGACTTAAGCCGACAGTACCACTAGGAAGAGCGGAAACACTACGGCACCATGGCATAGAGAACAGGAGCTGTGTTCGAAATTACCCCCTATCACGGATGTAGTGCACTATATAGTGTGTTCGCCATTTTGTAGTGTTGTTCGAATTCTCCGCGATTAATTTCATCCACTATGTAGTGGACGAGAAAACACCCACAATGCACCGCAAAATTGAGTGAACAAGCAATGTACACTACTTTGTGCTCCGTATCCCACAATGCAATGCGGTCGTGTTTTGGAAGAGGAGAAGAAGGAGACGATGGCCGCCGCACCAACCGTCGCACCAACCGCCGCTTTTGTATATAAATTTAAGTAAAATTACAATATACACATTTGATGCGTGTAATACTTTAGTGGCGTGGTTTTATGCCTTTTAAGGGTTGCGAATTGTCATAACGAGCGGATTTGTTGGTGGAGAAGCATCCGGTTTGTTATTTGTATCTGCGAGCTAACGCTAACGCTAAGGCTAATGCTAGGGCTTGCCGGTAGTTGCAGCTCTAGCTAGGAGCAGACACCCGCACACCCGCTCACATCTGATCATAACGTTTTGTTCTCTTTTCCCAATTGGCGGTGTGTTAGAAAAATAAATGCTTTTCTGTTTCTTGTTCCAAGGGACTGATGAAGATGTTGAGAAGCTTATTAAGCTTCGTGTTAAGCACAACCAGCTGTTCTCCGGCCGCAGAAATGCGGCTCTGCATGGATGGGATATATTCTAGTGGTGCATATTCATCAATAAAAGAAATTTCAGAATTCATATTTGTCATTCCTGATTGAACATTACATTTGTATTTTTTAGTATGATGGTATTTATACTTGAATAACCATGGCGCATCTGCTGACGCAACCACGTTCAGGAAATTACCGCGTAGTGTCCGAATTCTCCTCCCGTCGTTCCCTACATCGTGTATATGATGTAGTTCACTACATCATATACACGATGTAGTGGATAGGGAGTGAGTGAATGAGTGGATGATTTCGAACACAGCCAGGGTGTTTAATCAGCAACAGGTGTGCGTCATGGGTGTGCTGTGCGTGCACAGCTCCGGCAGCAGGAAGCCACGCCCAGCCTCTGAACGCACAAGAGACAGCGAGATCCCTCTAGTGGCACTGGCAAGCTGTGGCAATCAGTGGCAGCTTGTGGGAGAGGCCCCTGACTGCAGACCCGGAGACTGCAGTGTGGGCAGACTCAAACGTTTGACTCCGCCTCTGCACCAACGTCTGACCCAGCTTACATTTAGTAGGTTGCCGCCCATGTACCCCTCATGTACCCCTGACTGCACCCCTCTCCTCTTCTTACCCGCTCTTTCCCCAGTTCCCAAGCTCCTACACGTGACAATCGTCTTCGCCGTTGGTGGAATAAATAATGGAAGGAAGTTTTACTTCAGGAATATTTTTCATATAATTGTAGGTGTAGCGTTAGTTGATGTGAATTAGCTGCACATGAGCCAATGTTATCTGTAAACTATCGTTTAAGGACGCACATAAGCGTGTTCATCTTCACAGCTAACGTTAGCTCACGTTCAAGTGGGTGCTATTTAACTATGCTACACTGTGATTATACATGTGTGAAATAATTGCATGAGCTGAAGTAATTTTAATCACTTCTTCCTATTTTGTCTCATCAGTGAGAAGGAACTGACTTCTCATTACCTGAGCAAGAATTTGGGGGAAGACACACAACAAAGATTGAGGGACATCGAGGAAAAACTCAAGAGAGCCTTGAGTTTTTAAAAAGACTCTAATAAAATGACCCAAACGAGCAAATTTTGACTTGTCTTTCTTTACAGGCATCATTGGAATATAAAACCTATAAAAAATAGACCCCAAAAAATTCGGCTGCATGTTTACACGTCTTTGGAGGCATTTTGTGGCTTTTGTTAGGCTATTGATTCTTGAGTATATGCTTTTGAGTTTTTAGCACCTGCAGTACCAGAATCGCACACAGGGTGGAGCATTATTGATGGGATATTTTATTTATGCCCAGGTCAAGTCAGTAACGAACAGTAGGTGTAGCAAGATGTTTTTTGAACGAGTTGGAGAGCTGGTGATATTAGGCCTATATTCGGTTGATTAACCTCATAATCATCACACACGTTTAAATTTACCAAAAAAAAAATGTTTGTCATTGTTTTGTGATTTACATGTCTCTGCAACCATGAAAGCAAATATATGAAAAATATCAAAATAAGAATATTAAATAACTAATAATGAAACAAATTCAAGTATTTGTCCTGCCAGTGCCAAGCAGATGCCTGAGTCACTGGCTGTGAAGCGCTTGATGCATGTAATTTCTTTATTGTAAAGAACATTGGGCTGCATTTCTTGAATGAAAGATGCTATACAAATGAAATGTATTATTGTTATTATTAGAAATATGTCAGAGGTTTTGGTCTGTAAAGGTCAACACTTGGTTCCGGACCCTGGGGATGCAGATGAATGGCAGATTAACAGGGAGATGCATTTTGCTCACAATGGTTTATCATAGTTATGCACTTATTGTTTTAACAAATGTACATTATTGTTTTTTATTCTAAAAAAAAATGTGTTCATTTACTTAATTTATTTTACCTCTTTTGCCAATTTACTTATACTTTTACTTTGATATATTTTTGAATTGAGAATGCTTTAAAATAAAGTTCATGACAGTTTTTCCTCTCACATTGAATTGTTAAAATCTCAAAATAATTGGTAATATCTCTTTTTAATACACTACCTAATGCCTCTTGCATTAACATAACACAGATCGAGATACGAGAAGAAAGTCAAAATTTCATTTAGATCATCTGACTTTTTATCTTGCCCAAAAAAGTCATATTTTTTGTTATAATAAGCAATTTGGTTTGTCCCTAAACCTTAGTAATTGATGTCAGTTTTTTTTCTCCTTCAATTTTGGTTTTTGTAAAGTTGGTCTAAAATTTGATTCTGAGTGGCATTAAAAATCTGAAAAAGTCTAAAATCTAACATGAGTTGCTGAAAATATTGTTTTGTGTGTTTGCAGTGTTGTTTCAAGTCACTAGAGGGAGCCAGTGTCATAGGTTTGAAAAAAGCTGTCTGTGGAAAAAAACTTAACCCTCGCTCTAGATGTCCACACAGCCTGTTTGCAGCAGTGCATGATTAATATTCATATTGATAGAATACAAGCTCCCTTTGTCCCTCACTGACTGCCAGAATCATGCTTAGTTCAAGTTAGCACCATCCTTCAAAATATATATTTACAACATCAAAATAATCTTACAGTTATCAAGTGTCAACATTTTAAAATGAGTTAAACTCATACATTTGTCACAGGAGGATTTTTATCAGTTGTTTATTATTACTGTTGTGTTGTTTGATGTATTATGGAGGTTTAAGAGGCATCGTTTGTTTGTTTGTTTTTAAATCTTTTTTTGTTTTTTCTCTTTTTTGTTGTCATTCTATGCCCCCTCTTTAAATTAGGTTTGTTTTTGTGGTCTGTGAATGCAGAGGAGCAGAAATGCCTCATAAGTTATTTTTATCCCTCAGCAGCAGTTTGAGTGCGGTGCAGATAATTGATAAGTTGATCCAGTCAGAGCTGATTCGATTAATGGTTGAGAGGAGAAGCAGAGTGCAGTGTGAGTGAAAGCAAACCTTTACACCCAGCATAATGGACAGTTTTACTTGAACTGTGCCTGGTGTTCTTCTGCTCCATTGGTGACAACAGTACACTCAGTGCTCCAAGAGTGGTGCCATAAATGAATAGTATATACAGTGCCTTGCGAAAGTATTCGGCCCCCTTGAACCTTTCAACCTTTCACCACATTTCAGGCTTCAAACATAAACATTTTTGTCAAGAATCAACAACAAGTGGGACACAATCGTGAAGTGGAACGAAATTTATTGGATAATTTAAACTTTTTTAACAAATAAAAAACTGAAAAGTGGGGCGTGCAATATTATTCGGCCCCTTTACTTTCAATGCAGCAAACTCACTCCAGAAGTTCAGTGAGGATCTCTGAATGATCCAATGTTGTCCTAAATGACTGATGATGATAAATAGAATCCACCTGTGTGTAATCAAGTCTCCGTATAAATGCACCTGCTCTGTGATAGTCTCAGGGTTCTGTTTAAAGCGCAGAGAGCATCATGAAGACCAAGGAACACACCAGGCAGGTCCGAGATACTGTTGTGGAGGAGTTTAAAGCCGGATTTGGATACAAAAAGATTTCCCAAGCTTTAAACATCTCAAGGAGCACTGTGCAAGCAATCATATTGAAATGGAAGGAGTATCAGACCACTGCAAATCTACCAAGACCCGGCCGTCCCTCCAAACTTTCATCTCAAACAAGGAGAAAACTGATCAGAGATGCAGCCAAGAGGCCCATGATCACTCTGGATGAACTGCAGAGATCTACAGCTGAGGTAGGAGAGTCTGTCCATAGGACAACAATCAGTCGTACACTGCACAAATCTGGCCTTTATGGAAGAGTGGCAAGAAGAAAGCCATTTCTCAAAGATATCCATAAAAAGTCTCGTTTAAAGTTTGCCACAAGCCACCTGGGAGACACACCAAACATGTGGAAGAAGGTGCTCTGGTCAGATGAAACCAAAATCGAACTTTTTGGCCACAATGCAAAACGATATGTTTGGCGTAAAAGCAATACAGCTCATCACCCTGAACACACCATCCCCACTGTCAAACATGGTGGTGGCAGCATCATGGTTTGGGCCTGCTTTTCTTCAGCAGGGACAGGGAAGATGGTTAAAATTGACGGGAAGATGGATGGAGCCAAATACAGGACCATTCTGGAAGAAAACCTGTTGGAGTCTGCACAAGACCTGAGACTGGGACGGAGATTTATCTTCCAACAGGACAATGATCCAAAACATAAAGCCAAATCTACAATGGAATGGTTCACAAATAAACGTATCCAGGTGTTAGAATGGCCAAGTCAAAGTCCAGACCTGAATCCAATCGAGAATCTGTGGAAAGAGCTGAAGACTGCTGTTCACAAACGCTCTCCATCCAACCTCACTGAGCTCGAGCTGTTTTGCAAGGAAGAATGGGCAAGAATTTCAGTCTCTCGATGTGCAAAACTGATAGAAACATACCCCAAGCGACTTGCAGCTGTAATTGGAGCAAAAGGTGGCGCTACAAAGTATTAACGCAAGGGGCCAAATAATATTGCACGCCACTTTTCAGTTTTTTATTTGTTAAAAAGTTTAAATTACTCAATAAATTTCATTCCACTTCACGATTGTGTCCCACTTGTTGTTGTTTCTTGACAAAAAATTTAAATTTGATATCTTTATGTTTGAAGCCTGAAATGTGGCGAAAGGTTGCAAGGTTCAAGGGGGCCGAATACTTTCGCAAGGCACTGTATGTTTAAATAGCACTAGAAAATCAATTTGTGGCAGCAGATGTTTTAATTGTGGCAGGTCACCACAAATAAATGAATGTGTGGGAGGTTTCCTCAAAGGTTTGGCTAATTTTGTTGAAATTAACTTTTTAAAAAAAAAAAAATCTGTCTATACATTATGTCATAATACATCCATAAAATAAGACTTAAAGCAAATATGATGTTAATATCAAGATCAGGTACTGCTCTGGTAAATCCTTTAGGGTCTTTGAGCTGCACTCGTAATGTTTTTGGGGACTGTTTCCATGAGAGTCAAAAAACAGTTCACATTTTATGCGGCTGACAGAACTGAAGTTGCGAGTGGATGGAACATCCCACCAATTTGTTGCCATATGCATAAACCAGGGCACCCGCTTTTTCTCTGCCAGGGTGGATAAAGCCCCCCCCCCCCAGTCCATCACTTTTACCTCCTCTCTCTACAACCCCCTCTCCCTCTCTCTTTAACCCCTAATTGTCCGTGATCAAACCTGCGCTGGGCTGACGCGGAGTGGCGGCTTGACAAACGCAATCATCCGGACAGCCGGGGTTGAAGTGGCTGGTGGTTGGCAGCTGCCCCGGCTCCTCAGCTGGGGCCCCAGTGCTGCAGGCCCTCAGGGGTCAACTAGCTACCAGCTACTACTGACTGACTGGACTAGTCTGGACTGGTAGGGGCTGGGTGGTGGGGAGCTGGTTTAGGACAGGGGGGCAAGTGCTATGAGGTCAAGGCCAGGATTCAAGGAGGGTGGGGGAGGTATCAGGGCCATGTGTCCAATCCTGGGTGACAGGCTCGGTCAGTGGGAGGGTGAGACGAGGGGTGATGAAGATGCGATTTAGCAAATTATCTAAAAGGGTTTTGAAGAGCACGATCTGGAGCCCTTCCAAATGACTAGCCCTGCATTATGTATTCTAATGGCCGAGGCCCCGGGGTGCTGGAGCCCAGTCGCCACTGTTGTCACTGACCAGACCGCGTTTCATCCTGCCAGCCGCCGACAACAACAATGACCCCTCAGACAGCAGCCCGGCTCTCCTCCAGCCCTCCTCCGTCTCTGGTGGTGTGGCATAAACCGGAGCCATATGATTATGCAATGCGGTTCGGGCTATTGAGAGCCCACTGAGAGCCCTGACAGATAATTGGCTGAGCCCAAAGCCGCGCAAATGGTTAAGTGTCGACTCCAGTTGATTGGATAATGGGTAATTGCACGCTGCATTTCATTCAGTGATATGCTGCGGGTGTAGCAGGGGCAAGTGAAGGGGAGGGAAAGAATGGAGGAGGGAAAATATTTTGGCATGCTGCGTTTTTGCAGCCTGTTATTTCACACTTTGGGTCTGTTGCATTTGTTTGGATCTCGAGCACGGGGAGATCACAGATTTGTATCAGCTACCAATGCGATTTAAATTGCAAATGATTGTCAAATTTATAATTGTCGGAGAGTTGCACGTTTTGTATTTGCTCTCGCAGTTTCTAAAATTCAGATGTCACAGATCAGAGCGGCTGCTGAATGTTGTGCCTGGTGGCGCTGTTGGAGGCTTCGCTCTGACCCTGTGCGAGCTCCTGAGTCCAGAGTCTCTCCTTTGATCATGGGATGTCACCTCTACTTAAGAGCCCAGGCTGCCAGCTCTTTGTCTTTTCCATCACAGAGGCCTTGACTGTTGTCATGTTGCCATACATTAAATAGAAGGCTTCATGATGTACGCTAAGACGAAGCAACACTGGCCTTAAGGAAGCCTTGCTCTGCTCCCTGTGGACTGCACAGACACAAGTGCAACATTTCCTCTCAAACAGCCCCGTGTCACTGTGATCACATATTCCTCGGCTTTCCTATAGCCTCCTCCAACAGAAAAGTCTTTTTTCTTTTTCAGATTTTGTGCACTTAAACAGAGGCTGCTCTCTAGGGCTAATGTGAAAATCCGTCCCTGGCTGGTCTTGAATATACTTGAGCTGCATTATTGGTCTTAGAGAAGCCCGGCGGGGGGATTGTGCTCACGGAATTCCACTTCAGTCACTGTATCGATTGTGCTTCCGCGGATGTCGCCTGGTGAAGTCAGAATGTGCGGCGCTATTCATATCGACGGATGGATTAAGTGGGCAGCTGAAAGGACGCGTATGAATTTTGTGTTTGTGTACTTGCGCCTTTTGTTGATATTGATCCGGCCGTGGCATGGAGCCACGCATGGCACCGGCGTGTTGTGTTGGATTCTTAATGAAGGCCTTTATCACGCTCTAATCAGTTTACTATCACATACACCAGTCAAAGCAAACACTCAAATTGGTTAACTTAAGGAAAAGCACATGAGTAATTACTCGGCCTGATTGGATTTCACTGTAAAAAAAAATACCCAAAAAACAAAAACTTTAAAGGCAGAAAGGAACATCTCATCACACTTGTGCCTGGTTGGTCAAATAAATCATCCATACCCTCCTTTTCATATCCTTCTTATCCTGCCCTTCTTCCCAATTAATATCCCAGTTAAATTAAATACAATACAATGTGGAAAAATATATAATATATATATTCTCTCTGTCTCTCTTTTTCCTCTCTTTTTGTCTGTATATACACAGTGTATATATAAAAAAAAAACATATGTGTATATATATATATATATATATATATATATATATATATATATATATATATTTTTTTTTTAATTTATTTTTTTCAGTTTGTAATGCATACTGAACCAGAAGTCTCGTACCTAATAGCACAAGTATGTGTAATGTTACACCTCTAATGTAGGCCTGTTATGTAGGCCTATATGTGGGTTTCACAGACCCATGTGAAAAGGACATTAAGTAACTATGCATTATATGGTGATGAGCATAAAATAGTAAAAGTTACAAAAACAGGGATACCCCAAAAAAACACAACAATGCCAGTGGAAAGTCATGATGCTTTTTTGTCGTGGTGGACACACAGATTAGGTATAAAGAGCGAGAAAGTCTGCATAGGGTGGTTGGGTCAAACAAACATGGACTTTGAACTAGGAGACCGCTGTTTGTGTCCCATGTGAAGCCAAAACTTGTAGTAGACTTTACAGGCTTTATGTAACTACACAAAATATGTAGGTATACATCAGTTACATCCCTGAAGTAGGTATTTAAAAATCCTTTTCCCAAACTTAACCAAGTATTTTTTTTGTTCCTCAAACTTAATCACGTGTCTTTCTCTAACGTAAGCTGCTGCTGTTTCACAACCAAACTTCAATATTCATGTCAGCGACATGTCATTTTAAGACGTTATGCCCACCACGTAATACGCTGTTAAAATGTTGTTTCTATTTCATGATTTTTTGTGATACTGTGTTTATAGTGTTTAACTTTTCAGATACGATTAGTGCTGTGTATTTATTATATTGAGGGTTGAAAATTAGTGCAGCCAACCTTAGCATGACGTAGATCTCCAGTGGGCTGTCTGCTACATGAGTTCATATTAGTCGGGCTCTTGTTGGCTTGACCTGGCTAAACTAACTAACCAACAGCAGTGATCCCGGATAATCTGTTTTTCAAAGATGGTTAATCCCTGACAACTATGAGAGCTAATAGAAAAATGGTGGGATTTGTAAGAAACCACCAATTACAAAATGTATACATTTAGATATAGTAAATGTATTATGATATGAGACTGAACTGTTGAGCCAAAAATCAGCTGTGTAAAAGATGTTGAATCTATTTATGGTGACTGGAATCAGTTGATATTAAACCACATCACTTTCCTCAGTCATCCTTTAGAATTCAGCATAAAAACATGTTCTTTTTATGTATTTATTTTTAAAGTGAATGTTCATCCTCTCAGCTTGTGTAACATCATGTAGAGTTTAATTTTGTCTGAGGGGGTATTTTAATTGTGTGAGCCAGCTGAGTGGTTCATCATTAACATGGTGGCCTAAAGTAAAGGAGGAGAGGCTGTTTCCCAGCGGGGCCAGGTCAGGTCAAAAGGATTAGCTGTGGCACCGGACATCCCCAAATCAACTGATCCTCCCTAACAATGACACACTGCTTTAATGCCACTAGAAAAGAGCTGAGTGCAGCCAGAGCGTGATGGGGAAAATGGCTCGCTGGTTTGCAGCAGCAGATGATCAAATTAATTTGCTTGAAATTAGCCGGACAAAGAGATGCATATCTGAATAGACTGTTTTGTGTCGATTTGTCTCGTCTGTGACGACATGAGCATCATTTTATGTTTGTTTGTTTGGTTTTTTTTTACACGACAGTTGGTTTTTACCACTAAATGGGACAATATTAGTGTTTGATTTTGTTGTTTGTCCACCCATCTAATTCATCAAGCCATGCAGTTATTGACTCCCTATATGATTGTATCGCAATCACATCATATTATTATCAGGGGCTCACAGTGTGTTTACAATGCAAGCCAGGCCAAACAGAACTTGGGAAATGTATCAGTTGCTGACTTGATTTGCTGTGTTCAGATTAGTTCATAGAGTTGTAGCCACCATAGAATTTGTTAACTTTTTTGGTTTACCTTTTTAATAGGCCAATTAGTTGTACATAAAATCCATATATGAATTTTAAAAATGCATGACAACAAAAGAGCTAACAAGCACTTTAAGTAAAAACTAATTAAAATATGACAAAAAAAATAAAAACAACTGCAGAAATAAAATAAGAGAGAGTAATGCAAGGCCAGGAACTATGCAAGGTGCAGATTTATAGCTTGAGAAAAAAAATGAAGATTTGTTTTTACACATGCTTTTAGCCATAGAGGCCTTTTCTGTGTTAATTTGCATTTTGCATTTTGCACGGGTATCTTGTAGATTTTCCTCAACCTCTGAGGTCTTTAAATAGCAAAACTTTCAAGTTCATATATATATATATATATACATACTAACTAGGGTCACTAACGTAATATTTTAAAAAGCTGTTAAAAGTTAAAGTGTCTTGCTGCAGTGGTGTGGCGCACCAACCAATAATTCAATCATTTTGCAATGACAAACACAATGATTTAAGATTTCTGTAAAAAAAAATATAACACCTCAGTGTGTGTTTTCACCCCTATATTAGCTCAACACTAAAATTATTCTACATCAAACACAAAGTCTGTTTGGCTCACCAGGGAGGCGTGTGTGCAGGAGTGCTCGCAGATCAGGAATCAGGCTGACACACCTGTTCTCCATCAGCTTCTTAACAGTTCAGGTGCTGTCACCCTGAGAGGCCACATTGTCTGGGTCCTAGTGTCCATCCACTGCATGTTTATTATGGCAGCTCTGAAAGGCAAGGTGAAAAAGAATGTCGGCCAAGTTTGTCTCCTACATAGGAGATAATATTGTTTACATAGGAGATAAACGTAGGTCTCTGGCACTATTGTCCACCAAAATGAATAAATAAAGTTAATAAAAAAAATAAAATAAAATTTACTTTGCCTCTCAGGGCTTTCATAGTACGTACTACGAAAATGCTAAGTAATAGTAATAATGATAATGATAGTACATTTATTTCTAAACCCTTTTCACAATACTCAAAGACGCTTAACAGACACAAGAACAATGTCAATTAAAGCCAGTAAAACCACACAGAATGAATAAAATCACAATCAGTAAAAGCAAGACAGAAAAGTAAGAAATATGCATAAATCAAACATTAAAGCAGATTTAAAAAGGCTTGAGATGGGATTTGAATGTGTGGAGGTCAGTGCAGTTATAGAGGGGTTTGGGGAATGAGTTCCAGAGGGTGGGGTCAGTAACAGAGAAGGCTCTGCCCAGCCCCCCAGGTCCAGCAAGTAATTGGTTTTGACTACAAATGACTTTTCACAAAAAAATAAAATAATAGAAATTACATGTGATCATATGCACAGTGATCTGGGATAGAATTTCATCATAAATGTGCAAGTAAAAAGTGCCATACTCTATGCTGTAATGTGTTCTTATTTTGACCTTCATAATGTATTGTCAATTTTTGAAGTGTTTTTGAAAGATTCCTCTCTTGGGTCGTACATTTTATGGACTGAAATGTGAACGATTGCATATGAAAATTCAGTCACAGGTGCAAAATGTGTGAAAAATATAAAATAAAAAGATAAAGCGTAAAAAAAAATGTGAAAAATTACATTTTCCCCTCAGGCAAGATACTCAAGAGAAAACTAGTAATGTTCAGCATTTGTCCTTATATGATACAATTAATCAGTTTTCGTATTTGTTTGCAGATTATTTTATTTCAATTTAGCCTTTCTTTTTTTAGCATGCAGTGAAGGCCTAAGTGTCGGCGCACAGGCTGTTTTTCACTAACTGTTTGTATGTAATCTGCCCAAATTCAAAGAAAAAACTGAACGAACCAGTCCCAAACGGTGTTCAATAATTACATAATTGTACATTTATGATGTGACATCATTTGCGGGGCGCTAATGTGTATGATATAATACAAACTGATGAATTTGACAGTAAATTATATGACCCGTTCCATGAGAATACGTGTCAGTGTGTCATGGTCAAAGTGCTGTTTTAAAGGATCTTACCCCATGACAAGAAAAAAAAAATGACAGCAGAGCAGTGAATACTTAAATACTTTAGACTGTTTTTTGGTCTTGGGGTCAAATATCATTAAAAAAAAAATAATGGTGTGAGCTTTGATTGTCAGGACTGCAGCAAACAGCAAAATCTGATGGGGCCAGGCATCACCCTCCTCCACATAAGACAGTTGTGGGTCCCCCTCAGCTCCTCACCCTGGAACTACAGAGCAGATAGACGGAGGGATGGATGGAGGTCAGAGAAAGGAGTCTGACAGCAGATCAGCTATGAGAGCTCCCTCCCTGCTCCGTTCCCAGCAGCCCAACCACTTCCCCTCACAGCAACAAGCACTCCTGGCCCGCCGTGCCCTTGACATGCCAAGGCAGGCGGGCAGGCACATCCCGGGGACAAGCTGCTCGCCACTGTCTTTAAGACATTCTGATGAGGTTTTGGTGGAGAAAGGCTCGGGGTTGACTCTGTAAAAGAATCTAAATGAGGTGCAAGTGAATGCCGCGGCTGTTCCATTTTAATCTGTGTGTTCGGCTGCTTCTTGAGTGGCTCATTTCCATGCATCGCACCCCGGATTCCTCAGTGCTGCTGAGCCCCGACACATTCAGGGCTTTCTGGTTATGCTTCCAAGCCAAATCAGGGTCAATGACAGCGTTTTCGTCAGTAAACATAATGTCAAATGTGCTTATAAGAAATGTAACATAAATGTGTTTTTAAACACGGCATCTCAACATGTCTGAATTCCATTGTGGCCCGCTTCATCCTCCATCCTTTTCAACCGCCTCTCATTTAAAGCAGGAATAGAGCCAAAGAGTGAAGAGAAGCCACTGCTCATTAACCCTTCAGCACTTTACAATGAATCCTGGAGGCTCATTGTGCCAAAGGGCCAGTGCTTCCCTAACGAGGGCTGGGGGGGGGGCTTTTCTATCATCATGGCCCAGTCCAAGCCTTTTAGGTGCACAGAAAGAGTTTTATCTCAATATTACCTTTCTAATGTGCTCCTTTGCAAATACAATACAATACAATATATCCTGTTAAACTAGTGTTAAACTTCATTCTTTGGTTTTCACCATTTGCCCTGACAAAGTGCAAATCTACAAATGGATGGAAATTGTGTATAAACACAATAATTAAACAAATAACAATTAGATAAAAATGCAACACACCATTCTTTCCAGATTTGAAGTTTTGAGGGGGGCTTCTGTAAATGTGTGCTCTGAATACAAAACATACTCTCAATTTCCATGTCAGAGCAAAAATGTAAACCTGCATTCCTTCCTGCATTGAGCAGAACATTATCAGATCACGCGTTCAGATGTTAGGCATAAAGTAGCAATCTATATGTAATGTACAACACGTTCTCAACCCATATTTTCACATAGCCTATTGCTGCCCTGTCAGTGGACTTCCTTTAAGTATCATTCTGCATCTGCTGTTGACGTTCCGGGATGCCTCTACCAGCGATGGCAATAAACGTACATGGCAGCCAATGCCAGGACGTCAACAAAAGCACATGGTTAGAATTAGGCAACAAAGCAGGCATAATTAGGGTTTAGGCAAAAGGGGCAAATGGTTAGGAGGTGAACACAGACATCCCGGTTGAAAGTCCAGTGTTGGTTGGATCCATCCACTGCCCCTTCTGCCCACCATATAAGGACCTTCGTGCTCCTTGTACTCTGTTGTTACTGGCAGCTTTTCAACCTGATGCTGTCCAGCAGTGTATCATGCTGCCATGGCAGATGGCGTCCGGCTGTCTGGCGCCACATCATAACACCACTACAGGTTCTTTCCAGCCCGGCAGCATATCATACAGCCGTAAAAGGTAGCTTTTGTCTTAAATGCAAAAGGGTTACAATTGGAGTTTGCATGTCCTACCAATGATGTCAACAAAAGCACATAGTAGGATTATGCTTTAAGCATGTGTTTATGTTTGGGCAACAAAAGCAATTGGCAACCGACACCAGAGTGTCAACAAAGGCACATTCTTAGGATTAGGTAATTTTTTTTCTTCTCTGTACTTACTTTATTGCATTGTTTTGGTGTAAAATTGTTAAAGGTCTTCTTTTGTTGGCATTTAAATTGAATTCTATAGGCTATTTGGTCTCTTATAAGGCTCTTCTGCCCAATTTGTGTTATTTAATCTTGTTTGTTTTTGATTCATACTAAGGAAGCCCTACTTTGTTTTCACGAGATAACAGGATAATTTTCTGGAGATAATGAAGCTGTGTTTTCCCGAGGTAACAGCATAATTAATTTGAAATCTCGGGTAACAAGTTAAATGTGATAGGCCTGAGATTTACATCACATGTGACATGTCATGCCATACTGACTGATGGATGCCCTGGACACTGATGTTGATAAACTTTTGTTTCGTGCTTTTATGCTTTCTGTTCTAAAATATTTTTAACAAATGAATGAGTGAATTTTAAACATGAATGTTAACATTACCAGAGCTGTTGTCGAGTTAAGTTAATGGCTCTGGACCTCAGGATGCATATCATTCTGCTTTAATCTCTCACTTTGTCAAAACTGGCTCTGACATTGTTACACTCAATGGATTCAAATAAATTCTTTCAATGAATAACCTACTACTACGGCATTGTTTTGTTGTCTTGAGATCTCAAATGAATTTTGTCATTATCTTGGGCAAAAAACAGTGTTGTTACCTTGAGATGTCAAGAAAATTATCATATTATCTAGGGAAAACGGAGGAGAAAAAACGTATGAATGTATGGCAACTTAGGGCTTCTGCATCAAACTGACCTTGATTTAGGCCCACTCATGTTTTCACACTACCATTATCAATACAGTTTTAGTGGGGCTATTAGCCTACTGTTAGTGTTATCTGGATGTTAAATGCACAGCCTGAAGGTTGTGAGCTGTTGTGGGAACGTTGTCTGCTGGCTGTATGGTGACACAAACTGTCCCCCCTCCACAGTCCTCTAAAGAAAAAAAAAAGCTGCCAGCGCGGGACGCTTTAATTGGAATTTCATGTGGGCTAAACTGAGGGGAAACTGATGTAAGTTAACATTTGGTAGACTTAATTGGTCCCTTTCTCTCCCTCCTCCTCGATCGGGCACTTACGGGCCGCTGCCGAAGCTTCCCGCTAATCTCCCATTTACAATCAATTCAGCGGGCCAGACAAAAAGTCCGCCTCTCTCCTTTCTTCTCTTCCTGTCTCAAACCAGCTCCTTTGTGGCCCGTAAATTGCCTGAATCCCCGGTGATCCCCCCGGTGGCGGAGGGAGCAAAAGAAAGATGTCCTCATGTTGTTGACAGCCGATTAGCGCGCGCTCCCGGCCGCTCTCGCGCCCCCCCTCCTCGCGGCCCCCGCCTCTAATCTCCTCCGCGTGAGCGCGCCTTAATTAAAGCTCCCGCTCGTCAATTAACGTGTTTGTGGATAGCGAGGCAGTTGCTCAGATGTTGGAGAGGTGGGGAGGGGAAGGAGTGCAGAGAAAAGGCCAACCTGTTTGTCTTTAGGTTGTTTACTGTGCCGACATTGTTGTTCATGTCCTGCAGGATGCGGACTCAGTGTGTGTTTGCTGGGCGCGCGTGTGTTTCTGTTTCACACATTAGGCTGTGCTTTAGATACAACGTGCATCTTACAGATGTAGCTATATGATGTTTTGTCCTCTGTAAATAGCGTTTTTCGTATGAAAATGTGGAGACGTATACCAAAAAATTGCAGATTTGTGGATATTCTGCTCCAGTGGAATGTGTAAAGATGGACAGGGGCAGACATGGCATGTTTTTGGTCTAGGCCTTCTGAGATTTTAACGAATTGCAGGGGTATTGTATAGGCTACTGCAATTATTCACACAAATCTTTAAAATAAATTGAAAAAATTAACAGTTTCTGATATTTTTTGGTGTTAATATTGTAGGCTCTCTCCTCTTGTAGCCTTTAAACTTTCAACTTTGTTTAAAATGACTAATAAATTGACCCTCTACCTTTTTTTTTTATTTTTAACCACAATAATATTTAGACTTCTTTTGAAATCATTTTTCACAAGGCGATAAACATGGACAACATTGTTATCTTTTTAAATTGTGTTTTGGCATTGAGCATTGGGGGGTGGAGGGGCGGGGTTGTTTCTTTGCTTTTAAATTCGACAGTAAGAGGCTGGACACATGAGGAGAGAGAAGATTTTTTTTTTCTTTTTCTTTTTCTAATTTAACACTTAAATTAATGTAGATGACCCTTAGAAATTTAGAAATACCATTGTCCTTAGTTTTACATTGGACTGTTCTTTGTGTATCTCTTAACAAGAAAGGGGGTGGTGCAAAACGGGGGAGGCACTTAAAAAAAGCACTGGGGAGGATAATATTTTTTTATTTGGCTCAGGGAGGGACATTCAACTTGAAATGGTTGTGTTTTGTACTTACTTTTGATATCCTTAAGTGGGTTTGAAAGGCATGTTTTCTTTAAAAATCTTACAAATAACGCTATATATCACAGCCAGAAACAATGAAATATGGAAATTTAAAATAAAGTTGCACCCCAGCCACTCTGACAAATAAAGTACAGTCCCTAACAACGTTAGGCGCCAGCTTGGAGAGACTAACTTTGATCAAACATTGAATAAAGTAAAGGAAAAATCCAACTAGCCTATATAGCATAAGTCATTTTATCTCATATTCATATCTTCCTATCACTTCCATTGAGTGAAAATGTCTAAATTGTTGAACTTTTTGCAACTTCTGCTTGAGTAAAGCTCTTCATTTTAGGCTTCTATTAATTGTGGAAGTTGAAACAAGTTTCATTCTGCACCAAAATAACGAGCTAAATGAGTCCATTTTCATTGCACCCAACATATTTTCTTCGTTTCAGCCGTGTGGGTGTTGGCTGATGGAAATAGGTGAGCAGGGCATTCGTTCATGTGGCAATATTAGCTGTGCCAGGCTTCTACAGGCCCGGCCAGCCCAACTCAGCGCTAATTGGCTGTTAATAGAAAGAGCGCCATTTGGGAGCACGGATCTGCCTCTTGACAGAATGTGTGCAGGGATAATATTGTTCCAGGAGCCGTGAGGAGAATAAGTCGTGGTCTATTAACGCGGAGGCCCAGATGAGGAGCTGCGGCCCAAGTGCTCCATTATCTCCTGTTCTGATGAGCGGCTCCGGATGCGACAGTAACCCCCACCCCCCCAACCCTCCTCCCCAATCAAGCGTCCCCCCAGCCGTTTAGCTGCTTAATGTAATTCGCTTTCAAGGGCCCATGTTATCTCTGATCATTTGCACTATTACACTAGAGTCAAGTGTAAATGCTCCATTATTAAGATCGTGTCTGTCAATAAATGGGGAAGCAAAGTGGCTGCAGAGCATACAGTAGCGCCGGCCTGAGTCTATATGTGGTTTACCAACACTAAAGAATAACACAAAGTTTAGCAGACAGATGCCTGTACAATCATTTATGCTGTAAAATTAAATCATGTGTTTTAACTTAAAAAAAAAGTTAGTGTCTGCTTTAAATTTTAAGTGGACTGAATTTGAGAAGATAAGTTGAGGCAATTTTGTGATGACTCAAGTTGTCTTCTCAAATTCAGTTGGCGTAAAATTAAATGCAACCTAGAAACTAACTTTTTTAAGTGAAAACAAATAATTTATTTTAACAGTGTAGCACCTGAAGAAGATCTGAACAATTAACCTTTTTTTTTTACTTAAACAAAGCTAGTGTCTGGGCTACCTTTAAAGTTGACTGAAATTGAGAAGATAAGTTGAGGTAATTTTGCAGTGATTCCACTTCTCAATATCAGTCAATTTAAAAATTTAAGGCAGCCTGCAACATTTTTAAGTAAAAACAAATTTTACAAAGTTTATTTTTACAGTGTGTGGCTATCATTTTTGGAGTTGTCAGGACTGTTTGCTTTCCTGGCTTCACAGTGGAATGAGCTCCCCACTGAAATCAGGACAGTTGAAAAATCATCTGTTCAGACTGAAGCTACAGGCCCATAAAATAAAATAACATTTCTCAATTGTCCTTAAATGTGCACTGTAAAAATAAACAATGTATTTCAGCTTTTAAAAATTAGTGTCCTGGCTGTCTTCATTTTTAAGTTGGCTGAATTTGAAAAGACAAGATGAATCACTGCAAAATTGCCTCAACTCGTCTTCTCAAATTCAATCAACTTAAAATATGAAGTATTTTTAAAGTTAAAAGAAATTGTTTAACAAAGATCTGAAAAATAAGCAGTTTGTTTAAACATGGAAAAAAAGCAAGTGTCTGGGCTGCCTTACATTTTTTATGTTGACTTTGAAGACAGACTTTTATGTTGAATTTGTGAAGACAAGTTGAATCATTACAACATTACCTAAACTAGTCCTATGAAATTTAGTCAGCTAAAAAGTTTAAGGAAGCCTGGGCACTAACTTCTTTAAGTTAAAACAATTTTTTTTTTTATGTAATGTAGGCATGATTTTTTGTTTTGTTTTGTTTGTGTGCACTGGCTGAATGTACTTAGGGACTGTACTTTATTTATCAGAGTAGAGGAATGGCTTCGGTGTGACTTCAAGTTTTTATTTTTTGTATCCCTCCCCGAACCTTCAAATGTTTTACCTCTGGCTGTTTCTGGCCGTGATAAATCATGTGATTTTGGAGATTTTTAAAGAAAACATGACTTAATGTTACTGTTTCCTGTTTTATTGTTTTGTCATTGCACATTTTACTCTGTCTAATTTGTGACATACTCTTATTTTGAAAGTGTCTTTGAATTTGTTGCGTTTTCTAAAATGCTGTCATGTCTTGCCCCAGTCAACTCAACCTAAAACAAATGTTTCTGAACTTAGTCGTACAACTTTCATTATTCATTGTTTTATTTTGAAATGCCTTCAAAAAATGGAAACAACATGGCTCAAACATTCAGTTTTCATCATAAGTTATAACTTATTTATTCACATTAACATTGTTTTTTTTCTGTGAAATACACAACATGGCAATGATTCACATTTTAAATAACATTTTTATTTCCATAACCTATTATTTACAGTTCCATCATGGAGACAGACAATTTCTCCCATTTTGGATGCGTGAAATGCAGGAAAAAATTCTATCAAAATCCCTAAAATATTCTCACCCAGTGTGAAGTATGAGGTGTTGTTGTAACTTCATGGTCTGTTCTGTATTGTGTCACTGCTGGAACTTTTTGATAGGATCCTACGTCCAATTTTATTGGACCACCCCACCTTCTCTCTCATTCAAAAAAAGTTTTCAACGAGGCCACAAAAGCAGGAAAGTCTGTCTGAGGCCTAACAGTCCGTGGTGGATGGTGGAGTGAGCAGCAGCGTGCCTCAGCTCTGCAGCTCTCTGGAGGCCTCTGTGGCCGCCGAGAAGATGTTGTCGTGCAGCTTCCTGATGTGTTTCTTCAGGTCGAAGTTGCGACAGAAGCCCTTGCCGCAGGTGGCGCAGGTGAAGGGCTTCTTGTCATTGTGCGTGTGCATGTGGAAGGTCAGGTTGTAGATCTGGTGGAAGGCCTTGTTGCAGATGGAGCACTTGTACTGCTTCTCCCCGCTGTGTGTCAGCTTGTGATTCTTGTAGTTTCCTGGGAAATTGAAAAAAAAGGAACAATGGATACATGCATGAAATAAAGTGAGGATTAGATGAATGAACACTCCTACTATGATTTTCATTAATGCTTGTGTATTGATGATTTATTATTATTTCCTGTATAAATGTAAAAAATTATATAAGAACACAAGTTGAGGTAATTTTTGTAACGACTGCACTTAATTCCTCTCAAATTCAGTCAACTTAAAAATCTAAGGCAGCTTGTAACTTTTTAAAATCAAAACCAATAGTCCCATTTCAAATTATAAAATTTGGGCAAAAAGTAGTAAATCCTCAGATTGAAGAAGCTTGAACCAGCAGTTTGGTATTTTCTTAAAAAGCACTTATCAAGACGGCAGCTCATTAATTTTAACAGCTTCAGAGTGTGAATGACATCACATCAAACTTCCTGTGGCTTCAAGTGAAAATGACATCCCATAACATGCATTTTCCTGTGTGGAAAAAACCCCCAAATTAAGACTTAACACTGAAAAAAGCAGTTTCTTTTCACTTAAAAAAATAGTGTCTGGGCTTCCTTAAAATTTTAAGCTGTTTAGGTAGTTAATAAGGTAATTTCGTAATGATTCAACTTGTCTTCTCAAATTCAGTCAACTTTAAGGCAGACTGGATGCTGACTTTTTTAAAAATGTTTTGTCAAAGATAAAACAAATATTTTATTTTCTATTTAGATAACCAAACATAACATTATATTTCTTGTCTTTGCAAAACAATGCATGGAATCACAATTTGATGAAACATGATCATTAATAACAATCACTATTCACCGCAGCTTCACTCCACTGCCAAAAAAGACAAAAAGAAAAACAAAAATATGAGCTGTAGAATTATTAGAAAGCCAATATGCACTTTAAAAAGCCTGTCTTGTTTTGCTTGAAATCATAGAAATCATCTGGATTATTTAAGGTTGATTTCACCTGTGTGCACTGCAATTTTCTTGACTTTTTCTAAAAACAAAGATATACAGCTGCACAAAATGTGAATGATATACCTAATTGGCAGAATGCTGTCCTGTAATTTACAGATGAAATAACTAAAGGGTCATTTATAAAGGAGGCTTAATCAAAACAGGAGGGGACAATGAGACACAGTCCTGTTTAGGGTTGCAACAGTATGAAATTTTCACGGTACACTAAGTGTTAATCCTTAACCCTTTAAAATATAGATCATTATCTGTTTTCCTGTGCCTTTTTAAACGTTTGAAACATGGAGCAAATTTGTGACTTCTTTCAAAAACATGGGGGAAAAAGGTAATAAGGAACTTGAGGTTCCAAGATAAGAGGTGACAAGATAATTAGTTTTCAAAATTAGCTAAAAAATAGAATAATTAGAAAATTTTCAAATAGGAAAGGAAAAATACAAAAAAAAAAAAAAACAACAACCCAATATTAATAATTATTATATTAATCAGAAATTATTATTATTCATATATATTTTTTTCCGGTCATGTCCTCTTTTGGTCCTTACACTTTTCTTTTTTCTGTTTGTTTTCTTTTTACAATTTTTTTCTGATTTTTGAAGTTGCTCATTGCCTTCTTTTCATGTTTTTGAATGAAATCAGGCAAATTTCATGTTTCAAGGGGGTCAAAAGAATGAGAAAAGAATGGTCTTTTTTGGAAAAAATAAAAATAAATAAATATTAAACCAAATAAAACTTCAGTCCATTTTTTAAAGGAAAGTATGTTTAAACATTCTCCCAGAAAATATCAAAATAATAAATAGCTAATAAAGGTGATATCATCTGTTGAGTTGCATTTTTTTCCAATACCATATGCAAATATATGCAGGGTTTGATAAACATAAATTTTCATACCGGTATACCTTGAAACCGGTACAATGCTGCAACCCTGCGGTGGGAATCTTGTAAGAAACTGAGGATGGTAGAGGCCTATTTTCCCTCTCTTTTCTTTTCCCCTACAAGGTCAGCAGTTCACAGTTGAAGTTAGAGCCTCCTCTGTCCCTGTGCGCGGCCCAGCCTTCATTAATCAGAGTTTTGTACGTCGAAGTCAAGAAGTTGTCAAACTTTGTCAAAATCAAGCGTGGCAACAACTCAACAAAAAAAGGCCCCGTTTTCCAACTTGGTCGAGGTCTGAGCAGCTGACCCAGAGCAAATGCTGCCGTCTTCAAGGGAGAATTAGTCCGTGCAAAGTGACAGCTCTGATTTCCACTGATCGCATCAGGAGCATCGCTGGGCCTGCAATTATTCGCCCTTTCATTCCCCTCACTGGCAAATAAGAGCAGCAGCATATGCTTTCGCTCCTGATAACATTTATTTCAGCGGCAGATAAATCCCTAGGATTCCTTCACAAAGAAAAGACTACGAATGAAGTATGAAGCTGGCATTATTTATGGGGGGAGAACTGTTTCCTTAAATGCAGTGAAATTACTACACATGCTCATCTATTTTAATATCAGTCCAACAATGCACGAAAAACCCGAATATCATTACAGCGAGAAAATATCGGCTGCAGCATAAGACTGAGTATAACATGAGGAGACAGGCAAAATAAAAAGTCAACCAGAAGCAGTGCAGGAATTCCTCAACTCAACGGGGCATTTCTTCTCTTACAGAATCCTAAAATTTAAATATTTAGTCTTAGAAATAGATATAATAATATAAGCATACGCGAACCTTTTTTCCTTTCGTTTTGAAAATATTTTTTGGGACGCAACAGAAAAAAATAGATACCACTTTTTCTATTTGTATACACACGCTTTGGAGTACAGGCACACTAATCTGCGGCATATAAGGCCAGTTGGGATATTTTAAACATTTTAGGGACAACACAAGGACAACAATAAAAGCTAAAATAAATTCAGAATTCTACAGGAAAAAAAACTAGTAAAAGCTGGACCGGCAGCTCTTAGCTACTATTTTTTTTTCTGTAGAATTATGTTTGGAATAATAATTCTCCTCGCAGTTCGCGCCCTTAGGGAGTATTTTAAATATACTATCAGAATAATTTATTTACCTTTCTGGTGGAAACCCTTCCCGCAGAACTCGCAGACAAAAGGTTTGTACCCTGCGTGGATCCGTACATGAGTGTTGAGAGTGGAGCTTCTGTTGAACGCTTTTCCACACTGATTACATTTATGAGGCTTTTCCTGGATAAATTACAAAGGGCAAAAAATATGTTAAAACGAAATAAAAAAATCGAGGAAATTTTAAAGACGGAAACTGATCAAGAAATTAAAGGGGGGAACATCCATGTGCGCAGCCTCACCTGTGTGTGGATTATCTTGTGTCTGCACAGCGTGCTGGCCTGCCGGAACCCTTTACCGCACACTTTACACACGAAGGGCCGGGCCCCGGTGTGCACCGGCATGTGTCTGGTCAGATTGTAATGTGCGTTAAAAACCTGCGATGGATAAAGAAAAAAAAAATACATCGAGGATGTTGTTCTTAATAGTTCTGACAAAAACACCAACGATTAAATAGTGCGAGTCAAATTTGCTGCGTAAAAATGATTTAATTTAGATCATATCTGGATCTGGAACATCTGGTTGCTGCTGAATTATTCTTTGTTTTAGTGATTTTTTTGTTTAAAAATAAATTTTCGATTTAGTGTAAAACATCGACAGATTTTTTTTCATTTTTAATATTTAATAAAATGATAAATCCACATTTTAAGCATCTAGTTTAATTTTGAAAGTCCAAGTATATAGTGGATTTAATCATCTATTTTTTCTAAAATTGCATCATTAATTCTTATTAATTTTAATATATATTACACTGAAAAATAACTTACCTTTCCACAGACTTCACACGTAAAGTTTTTGGGTTTTCCGTCTGCTGCGCTGCTGCCGCTGCTGCTGAGTTTGCTGTGCGTTTTGACGCCGTTCTTCTCCGCGCTCAGGCCGTGGTTCTCCTTCACGATCTGGTCCAGTTGCCCCGGCAGATGTTCCTTGTGCGGATACTGAGGTGTGGGCAGCTTGTCGGTCCCCACGCCGGCGAGTTTGGCGTTCTCCAGCAGCAGCAGTCTGTGGTGCGCCGACAGGGAGGCCTGGGCCTGCGGGTTGGAGAACCAGTGTCCGGCCAGCAGCTCCGACTGCTGGTACGCAGAGTCCAGGTAGTTGAGATAGTAGAGCGAGCCTCCGCTGGGCACGGCCACGGCCTGGTGGATCACCTGCGGTTTCACCACCCTGCTGCCGGTCGTCAGCAGCGGCTGCTTCAAGCCCGGGTCCGCTTTACCGCACATGCCGCAGTTCCCTTTGCACGGAGCGGCTGCGGAGCCGCAGAAAGTCCCTCTGAAGCTGGCCCTCCACAGCTCCGAGTAGTTCATGAGCGCCTTGGCTTGCAGGTCGTAGCTGAAGGGCTGCAGCGGGATCATGCAGGGGATCGGGGAACACAACCCCAGCAGCTTCTTCCCTTCCGCCCGCTCCTCCGCGCTCCCCTTCGGCTCCGAACTCTTGGACATGATCCGGTCTATGGAGAAGGCGAGGGTCTTGGGAGCCGCGGACGGTCCGGTCCTTCCGCAGGACATCATGGTCTCCAAGGAAGCAGAACTTGCCATTTTGTTGTTGTTGTTGTTTTTGTTTTGCAGCAGAACTTGGTGTGAGCAACTCCCGGCGAACAGTCCGAGCCGCTCCTCCTGCAGCTGCCCCGCGTCTTTTCACTCTACTGAGCTCCCAGCAGCAGAGACAGGAGGACACATCAGTTTAATAAGCACCTTGCTGTCACAGTGTCACGCATTTGCATTCAAATGGCCATCCCCCCTGCAACAACAGCACCCAGGGGTGATGGATTAATGCTCATTAACTAGTGCACACAAAATTAACAGGACATTACAGAGCTCGTTAAGAAGAAGGAGAGGGCAAAAAAAAAGACACAAAAAAAAAATGTTGTAGTCGGAGGAGCTGGTGTAGAATGCGGGAGCATGAAGTTGAGTCGGTGTTGGAGTTTACCTCTGCACCGGTCAGAGGGTGAGTGTGGAGAAACCAGCAGACTGCTCCGTGTCTCATGTTGGCAGCGCCGCCCCTCCTCGGCACCGCGCAGCACCGTCTGCTGACATCAGCGGGCACCCAAACTCTGCGCTGCTGACAGCGAGACGCCTCCGTCAACCTCAAACACCTCCCGAAAAATTTAGGGGTGATATACACTCCTAGAAATAAAGGTGCTAACTAGAACCACACGGGCATCTTTGGCTTATTCAGGAGAATCCTTTTTGATTTCTTGTACAACCTTTTTTAATTGGAATCCCCTCAGAGGGCTCTACCTAGAACCTAACATAAAGGGTAATACCTATAATCACATGTAAAGGTTGCGCCCATTACCACCTATGAGAGATTCTACAGAGAACCCTTTTATTGTGTCATGGTTCCATCCAAAACCCTTTCTGAGGGTTCAATCCAGAGCCCTTCCTGCTTTTAAGGGTTTTTTTTTTCATCCAGAACCCACCCAAGGGATTCTACTGAGAACCAATTTATATTCCAAGGGTTTCATTTAGAACTCACCCAGGACGTTCTACCAAGAACCCATTTATATTCCAAGAGTTTCACCTATAGCCCACCCAGGGGATTCTGTCGAGAGGCCTTTTTATATTTCTTTTTTAGTGTTTTTCATCTAGGACCCGCTCAGGAGGTTCTACTGACAACCCAATTACATTCCATCTGGAACCCATCCAGGGGAATCTACCAAGAACCCTTTTAATAGTCTGAAGGTTTTCTCCAGAACCCACCTAGGGGATTCTATAAAGAACGCATTTATTTTCAAGGGTTTCATCTAGAACTCATTCCGGTTCTACCAAGAACTCATGTATATTCCAAAGGTTTAATTAAACACCCACCCAGAAGGTTCTACAGAGAACCATTTCATATTCCAAGGGCTTAATCTCGATCCTACCCAGGTGTTCTCTAAACATAGCAACTGACAACCTTACCCATAGATCTTTCTCCCACTACCTGTGGCTTTCGTTCTTAATGGAACTCTTAGTCATACAAAGAACCCTTTTTTTTTTTTTTTAAAAAAAAGGGGGGGTTCTTCAGAAACAGTTTTGGGTAGAACCTCTGTCTTGAAGAATTAACCTTTTTGGAACCTTTATTTCTAAGAGTGTATGTAAATAAATATGAAACCTCTAGGAAAGGTGAAAATATTCTCATCATCATCGTGGTGTTTTGGAGGTTGGAAAAGTTGTCCCTGGCTTTCATTTGCTTCACAACAGTAATCTTTTTCTTTTCACTTTGGGAAATGTTTTTGAGTAGAATGCTGCTAATCCTCAGAGATGGGATCCCTCCTTTTTTCCACACCGGCTTATAAACTTACTTACTATTTGGATAAATTCGAGGACGTTCAATTTCCACCTGTTTAAGAGCAGAGACTCCCTTTGGATCCCATTAAACGTTGTTCCTCCTTCCCTCTATTCAAAAGAAGCAATTTTCCAGAGCGATTCAAGGCTCAACTCAACGCGGGGAGGAGGGAGAGAGAGAAAGAGAAAACACAAGCTCTTTCACTTTTAGCCACTAAAGCACTGCGTGAACCTGGTTTTGTGTTTTTTTTTCTTCCTGAAATAGACGGACGGATTAAAGAGGGAGAGAGAGAGGAAAAAGAAAAGACTTAGCTCTGGACAGAAAGGACAAATGAAAAGAGAGGCTTTTTTTCCTCCTCTAAAGGAGCATACAAGCAGTTTGCTGGAATCCGCAGTGCTATGTGGGAGTTACACTGAGCAGCAGCCGCTCCTCTGTTCACCGCAAGGGCCGCGTTCAATTCATGTGTTTGCAGGCCATTTTACCTGAGGGACTCCCATCAAGACGCGGGGAGAGAGGAAAGGTCACGCAACACAAGGGAGGGCGGGGGGTTGAAGGGGTTGACTGAAAAACAACTATGATAATTACTTCTCCATCCAGATCTGTTATCAAATATTTATTTTTTTAATATGTCAAAAGAGGTTTGTTATTATCATTACTGAGCATTAACTTTAAATAAATAAATAAATAAATAGATAAATAAATAAATAATACCACTACAACAGCATTATAGGGGAGAAACTAGCAGGGGCATCTCAGTGGGTGGAAAGTGAGACCCACGGCCCACCTCCTCCTATTTGGTTTTATTTGAACATTTTTATCTCTAAGTAAAACGGGCCATAAAAGTGGCTGAATGAATTGGTTGAGAGACTGGACTTTTAAAAAAAAGTGAAAGTCTCTGAGGCCCCTTCTCACCATTTAAGGGTGCAAAATGGTTTAACCTGCAAAAAAAACGATTTAATCTGCAAAAAAAAAAAAAAAGACACTGTCATGTCTTTTCCAAAGAACTGGAAACCAGGGTTCCAAAAAAGAAAAGAAAGCACGAAAGGAAAGGGAAGAAAGCGAAAGGACTTTGTGACTGTATTTAGTTGCCATAACTTAATTACTAGTAGCTAAATAAGTCAGTTAAATGACTGAATGTATAAAAAATGAACAAATAATAATAACAGTAATAAAAAAAGGAGGCTCTCTCACCTCTTAAAGGCGCAATATGTCTCAGTCTGTCACTGTCATGTCTTTCCCACAGAACAGGATACAGGGTTGAGAACCCACAGCGACTACCTATGCGCAGAGCCCAGAATTTGGTGCTATACACCCCTGGTAACCAGTAACATGAAATGAAATGACAAAATATATCCAATTGTAATCTGTTACAGTATTTATTTATTTATCTACTTATTTAGTTTTAGTTTTAGTATTTGAGTTAGTTATGACACAACTTGTCTTCTCAAATTGAGTCAGCTTAAAAATTTAAGGCAGTCTGGACTCTAGCTTTTTAAAGTTTATTATTTTCTTTAATGTTAAGTTTTTGTAGCTGTTTCAAGATTAAATACACAGTAAAAAAAAATAAAGTATTTGTTTGAACATAGAAAAGTTCATTTTCGGGCTGCCTTAAATATTGAAGACAAGTTGAATTATTAGAAAATTAGCTCAACTTGTATTTTCAAATTCAGTTCACTTTTTTCTTTTTTTTTTTTTTAATTCTTTAAAGTTAAAACATATAGTTTATTTTTAAAGTTTAAACAACTGTATCTTTTAGGAGTTTTTTTAAGTAATGAGAATTAATGAAAACAAGTTGTAGTTTTTCAGCAGAAGGTAAGATTTAGTGTTTCGTGATATTATACATTTCCGACTAAAAACCAGCCCGGCTCAGCTGAATAACACAAAGATGCTCCATGTTTTACTGTAGGTGGAGGAAGGTGATGATTTACCTCCAGCCCTATAGACTTACCCAGCATGTTGCCATCCTATGACATTAGTTTTCCTGTTAATAACCTTAAAAGACGTCCCTACTTTCTTTTGTTTTACACCTGCAGCTCAGCATGGAAGGATTAATGCCTGTTGTCTCGGTGCTACTCATATGGAAATAGGGCAAAAATACTCTAATTTGAGTTTGTTCAGGCACAATTGCCAGCTCATCCACACAATAAACATTGATCCCATTGCTGTCACCCAGGCCCCTCCATTCAGCTCTAACTGCAATTAGCTCAAGCATTGATTTAAGGGACTCTTGCTTCTTGCCTGCAGGCATGTGAGGGTCACACACACACACACACCCACACACAAACACACACACACACACACACACACACACACACACACACACACACACACACACACACTGGCTGGATGTGACAAAGCTTTTCTTCACAGTTATGATGTTTTTTTCAGTGCTGCTTAAAAAAACAGTTAAGTTTTTATTTATTTTATTTACTAAATTTGGAGCCAATGAGAGATAGTTTTTCTAAGAGTTTTCATCGATCCATTCACAGTGGACCCACAGTGTCTGAGCAAAGAGGGCCCACTTTGTTTTAGGCCTCCTTTTAAAACTTTCCAGGGTCATGTGGAAGCATGGCTGTATAGGTTTTTGTATCAAAACCTCAAGGGGGGTCATCTACCAGAAACAAACTGACTATCAGATTCTTAATTTCCTGCTTTATGGTGGACAAAGTATTCAGATTTTTAAATTGAGTAAAAGTAGTAGTACTACAGTGGAAAGTTTACTCTGTTACAAGTAAAGGTTCTGCATATAAAGTTTTTCTTAAATACAAAAGTATTGGCACCAAAATATGCTAAACCCTTTGAAACCTGGGTAAAAAAAAACAATTTCCCCCAAATTCATTGGGGCAATGAACAAATTAAAGAGAAATGACCCAGGAATTAGCGAGAAATTAATAAAAAGTACAAGAAAATTACCTGAACATTGACAAAAAAAAAAAGGGGGGGGGGGTCGTTTTGTCTCTTAAAATTATAGAACTTCTGTAAAATCATTTAAAATATATTATAATGGTTATTATGATTCTAGTTATTTGGACATTTCCCTATTGCTAAAAATAAGAATTTCTATACCAACTAATCTTTTGCAATTCTCGGGACAGTTCTCCCAAATATTTACATGGGTAGGCTCAGTCAGCATAAAACAACATTCATGATGTGGGCCAGCTTATGAAATGCAATCAGCATGTTAATTTGTATTTAAAAACCATGATTCTAAACATGGGCCTTTGGAGGATTCCAGAAAAGAGGTTAAAAATTTGGACCTATTGTGAAAATCCTTCAGTTAACTTCAACAATGGACTCAGTTTAAGTTGTTCATCAAACTTAATCTTTGTCTGATCCCTCCCTCATTTACTCATTCACTTTTTCATACATAATGAACACTTGGTAGTTTATAGAATGAGTACTTAATTGAGATTTTGGATACATTTTGTAAAATAATAAAAACTCTAAACTAGTTGCCAAAAAAAAAAAAAAAAAAAAGAAATAATGGTCTTCCTACACACTTATTTATTTATGGTGGGTCCCCACAATAAAAACTTCTGCCGAATAGATATTTTATTTTTGGAGCTGGATCTTTCATTAGAAGCGCTATTAGAATATATATATGTATACTGTTATTTATAGCAACACATTGTCGAAGTGCAGAGCGCACTGGAGGCAGAGACAGAGCAGAAGAGCAGCAGCCACGTTGACATTAAATTAAACTGTTCCATTTGTGGGTCTGAAAGTTTGCATTCATTCACAAACGCTGCTCCTCTCATCCACTGATCAGATCAGATCAGCTGTGAACCGATCGAGAGATCAATATCCAACCAGCAAGTTACAAGCTGCTGCTGAGGAAAAACAGAACTCAAGGAGGGCTCCGCCTGTGCTGCATTCACAGATGCACAAAAACCTCTGAATTTAGAGAGGGGACACAGATTGATACAAAGGGACATACAGGCATTCAGAAGAAAAATGAAGAAAAAAAAATGAAAGTTTGCCCCCTACTCTGTTGTCATGGAAATGGATAACTTGTTATCACCAGTGATCTAAATATGCAATTTCTGTCATGTGATAACAGGTATGGATATCAGTATCCCTGTTTCTGTTATGGTTTTTGTCAAGTTTCCATTTACAAGGTCATGAATAAACAGTGCTCAATTCAACTTAACTAAATCTATCTAAATGCAATGCATTGTGGTATATTTGGTATATTGTGTGTATTTTTAGGGCGCTATAGTGCTTAAATTTAACTCTTGGAATGCAAATACTTAAATAAAAATCCTTAAAGTAAAGGATTAGATAGCAAAGAAGCAAAGCTTTTCAGAAACCATCAAAGATTTGATGTTACAGTGTTTGGAGAAGCTATATGCAAACCCTCGTCTCCAGTGTCAAATTCACCTCAGAAACATCAAACCTCTTCACAGATTCCTAAATAAGCACAACATGCTTCCATGTCAACCTACTGCTGATGACATAACATGCTGATAATGTGCCCAACTGTAACCTCACACATCTCAGCATCTCAGCACAGGAAATCACAGACAGTTGTCCTCACACTTTCCAACCATGGTGACAACTTTCACTGACGTTAAACCTGAGGAAATGAGACGGGAACGTGTGAGTAAGGAAGGAATTCTCCCACAGAAAGTGCTCATTTCATCTTGTTAAAGATGATTTCACTGAAACATCCAGGCACAGGATGCATTTAAATGGAAACTGTAAAAACATTTTGGGAAGGTGGATGTGATACTACATCTGCTTTATACTATGGTTGTAACACTTTTTTTTCTCAGTACCTATAACTGGCTGAGGTTTTGTATTAGAGCCCTCAAATGTTGGCACAAAGTAACTCTTTATGTCTACTACAAAAAGCAAAATCTCTAACTTCTCCAACTATATCTCAGTAGGGGTGGACGACATGACCCCAAAATAATATCACAATATTTGTGGGGATTTTTGCAATAACAATATTTTTTTGATTCTTCAAGATGACAAAATACAGAAAAGACACAAAATATATAATTTCAAGAACATACAGTTTAAACAAAAATGTGTATTGCTCTACATGTTGGCATAAACGTTAGAGTTTGCCTTCAGATATTCAGTAAATATCAAACAAAAAATATTTTTTATTTCTTTAGTTTGTAAAGAATAACCGTGACTGGTCGCAAAAACTCTCTCAGCCATGCTTGTTGCTGCCGTGCATGACGGGATGATGACATTACATCAACAAGTTGGACTATTGCCATTATCACAATATGAATTTTTCATATCATATTAAGAATTATACGGGTATTATCATGAATGATATGATATGGCACACCCCTATATCATATGATTCATGAATTGATGTCAAATACAAGGAGTTCCATTGTTACAACCTGCTCCACTACTGCAGTAAGTTGTAATTGTTGCAATGTGAGGTAAACTGGAACAAAAATTGTGTTTTCACACTGAACGCAATGCGAGCAACAAGATTACATATAAAATCAATGCAAAGACGCAAATAGATGCAGATTCACGCTGGCTGACACAACAAACATGACACGATAGTCACTTTACACACAGTGTACTACAGTTTTTAGTGTGACGACAAACAGAGCGCACTTAAAGGTTTCTGTATGAGTGTGAGTGATGAACCTTTACCTCCCTGATGCAGGAAGTTTTTTATGCTGAACGAAGAGGAGTCGAGGATTCAGGTGGAGGTGTTTGAATGGAGAATCAATCAGCAGTTATTCTGCAGCTGTTCTTAATTAGAGTCCTAACTCTAACAAAGTGTATAGTGCTATAGAACGAGAAGTTGTCTCTGGTGGTCTGAGCTCCACATCTGACATTCATTCACAAGCTAACTTCTGCCAAGAGATCATTCTGTCTGTGTGCACATGAGTAGTGGTTGCACACATTTCTGTACAGTTTCACAAAAACTTCATCTGTCTGGCAAATCTATGAGATGACCTGATATTTAGTTTAATCATTTTCAGAGCTCAAACAGTAATTGGATCAATCACAAACTGAAGCAATGAGAGTTTTGATCAGTCGTTTACAAAGCAGAATTCCCAGGCTGTTCTTTTAAACCATTCATACATTTTCCTATGAAAAGTAACACACCCAAATTCATACATATCCCACATAATCATGAGATAGTAATTCATGCGTGAGCCAAATATTTTGGAGGGCTGCGATCATGTGATCATTGTGCTGACGAGCAGGGTTCTAAATTAACTTTTTTTACCAGCCAATCAGAATTTCCACGGTGAAAATAAGAGAGATTATGAGTGCCACTGAATGCATTTGACCATTTTATTAACATTGTTGGAATGAAAAACACACAGAAAGTGCAATACATACAACAAAATATACACAGAAAGTGCATACATTTCATTTCAAGTTTGGGATCAATAAAATATATCTATCTGTCTGTCTATCTATCTATCTGTCTATCTATCTATCATCTATTATCTATCTATCATCTGAATCAAATGTCTTCAGAGCTCTTCTTCTCCAGAGGTGCCATCTGAATCTGAGCCACCCTCTGTTCTTTTTGTTCCATGCTTGCGCACAAACTTAGGCCTGCACAAACTGTCAGCATGCCAGATGTCAATGGCTTTGGTTGGATCAAAATCTTTGATGTCAGGTGAGCACAACTGGGTTTTAAGGAGGTCAAAGAGGGTCTCACTTTTTAGGCGTGAGCGCCAGTCACTCTTTACCTGCTTCATAACACTGAGTCCTCTTTCACAGTCAGCTGTAGTCGCAGGGATGGTGAGGAGAGCATCAAAAAGATCAAGGACGTCAGGACACCAATGGCGCAGCATTCTGTTCACAGTAGGCCAGGTCTTCTCAAAGGTCTGTCTGACCTTGTAGCAGGGTCAGACAGACAATATGCATTATGCACTTGTGAACAACTATACATTTTCAAATGCAACTTTAGTTATCAAAAGATGGCATCAAACTTGGATTGTGCCTTTAACAAATGATATTTACGGGAAATTCGGGCATGCGCGCAGCCAAAAGGCGTATGAAACGTCATCATGTAGCATTACCACACAGTGTTCATGGGAAATGTAGAAAGTACTGCCGGGGGACAAATGACCGAGAACAGAGCCTTATGTATCATGCATGCAATGCCTCGTGCAACACCGGCCAAACTGGCTAGTAAGTTTTTATTAACACCTGCCAAAATGAATTTTAACCCGCATTTGGCAGGTTGGCAGGTGTTAATTTAGAACCCTGCTAACGAGAGTAAACAAAGACTTTCCCTTGAAGACAGGTGTTCGGAACCATGTGAACTTTGAGTAACAGATTTCCGGGTTTCAGGACTCATTACTGGAGTTCTCTATGTGTATGATATCATACGAACTGCTGTGCATTTGTAACCATGTAACCCACTATGAGTAAGTGACACTGTGCTAGGTTGCGAATGAGCTAAGTGATATAAACTATACCCATAAATGAAAGTAGCAGGTGAGGTAAGTTGTGAACAGTTACTTTTACTTGCATAAAGCAACAGTTTGAAACACATCTGCATAAACGTATGAAAAATTTAAAAAATGAGCCCTTTAAAATAAATGACTCTTTGTTTTATTTTGTGAATAGTTCTTTAAGTCTGTCCGCTTTGTGATCACTTTTAGTATTAGTCAACCCACTGTCAGTGGTTCTCCTTTAAAATGTTTGTCACTGGTCCTACAACAAGTATGCGCTCTTGGATGAATGTGTGTAGTAGTCCAGGCAACTTGAAGTATGCGATGAGTCGGTTCTGTGTCCTGTCAGGATCCCACTGGGAGGCTCGCCATCAATGGAAAGGGATCTTCTGAGTGGTTCTCACTCTGTCCATAGGACCTGACCTGTTTTTGCATACAGGACTTTAAGATTTTGTTCTATATGTCTATAAGTAGTACAATAATCATACTAAAGCATAATAACCATGTAGCACAAAGCACTGCATGGTCAGGCCTATTTGTCACACTCTAGCTCAAAACTTTACATCTCAGTTCAATTTCTGAATCACCAAACCAAACTTTTCCTGAGCTCCCGGTCGCTTCTCCTTAGTTTGCCTCCTGTGTTGGTTCATTAGCTTGTTGATACATTAACTTTTACCTGCTCTATTAACTGTAATGTTGTCTGTTTACTCTCTTCTCTCCTTTTGCCATCATGCATGCTTGTTTCCTCTATTTTCCTCACATACACCGTACATATTTCACTATAATACATCCATGACATACACACACACAGGATCACACCATGATGTCATGACCTGTCAATCAAGTTCAGCTAGGCATGTGCATTTGTTGAAACCCTGGCATTGGTTGCCATGTGTTTTTGTTGCCTAAACATAACCACGTGCAGCATGATTCCACCGTGTGCATTTGTTGAAATCACAGTAGCAGCATCCTGGAACATCAACAGCTGACGCAGACAGCTAGAGCGTAACATGTAGATTGCGGAAGTTCACTGCAAAGTGGCAACATGTGACAACTGTGGATGGAGTACGGTATTTCAGCACATTTTCATTGGCTGTTTGTTCCACTGACACTAATGAAGCCGACATTTTACACACAAACACGGAAAATATTAACGTAACATCTTATTTAGCATGCCAACATCAAATCAGACTGTCAGTTATTGAAACTGTATCAAAACCAGAACTGTAGGAACACAAACTGTAAGTGCTGACTTTGTGCCCAGCACTCAGTGTTTGCTTACTTCCTTTTTCTGTTCTGAAAGAAGGCAAAAAGTTTCTGGCGAAGGCTGCCAACAAAGAGGAAAACCTGGTGTGTCAAGGCGATGTTGTGTGTTTGTGCTGGGAACAGCAGAACTGACTGTTTGACTGGATTCCTGCGTGAGTCTTTTTGTCAGCCTGAGTTTCCGTCCTGAAGCACTGTGGAGGGTTTTTTTCAGCCTGTCATGTCTTCACCTGGTCTCCTGAACCCTCCAGACCCCCAGCTGCCATGTGGCCTGTCACACTGACTCGCCTTTGCCTCCTCAAACATACTCTCATTGGTTTTGCTATATTTGTGAGAAACTTTGATTTTCTAGCTCTGTTCACAGCTTCCTCAATTTAATCTTAACCGTATCATAGTAAATTCATCATTTTTTTCCTTTTCTAACTGTATTTCACAAGGTTATCCCACTCCTGATCAAGTTTTTTTCCCCCTTTCTGGTTACAAAGTAAGCACTCACTTATGTATTACTGAAATAACTGTAACTGTAGTATGCATGCAACGCCAGTAGTCTGCGGTGTAACTTTGTAATGACACACCATAGAAGAACAACACGCGCATGTGGGAAGTGCAGCTGTGACATCACCATTCTCACAGGATCCATGCATTGACAGTTTACACAGAGACCGAAGTGGTTGTGTTTTCAAAAAATTACAATCTGGAACCCAGCTTCAATCGTTTGTGTTTTCAGGCCCCCAAAACACCACATGCAGTTGCTGACATCACTGTAATGACATCCTGGAGCGTAAACAGCTGACACACAAGGATAACTAAAACGCGGTCGATGCGGAAACCTCATGTTCAAAAGAGAATCAAATGACTGAACCTACTACTTTTTTGAATTAGGAAGCAACACAATAACCTCACTTCACAAAAATGTCTTGAACACACACACACACAAACACGCACACACGTGACATATTCTGGGAATGTATTTTCTGCAGACTCCCTTTCTTGGTCTCAGAGTGAGAGTGTGGAGATAGCAGACTTTGGTTCAATAAAGCAACCACTTGAGCAACCTGCCCCTCAGTTCATTTCAGTCCCCTGAAGTTTCAGGGGACTGAAGATTGTCAGAACCCAACCCCCCCCTTTAACATTCACCCCCTGGGCCACTTTTACACTCCAGACCCTTTGTGTTCTCCCCAAACATCCCTGCTCACATCTATTTTTGTGACCCCCAACTCCCCCTCTCCTTCCTCTGTGAGGTTAGTCGGACTGGCCCACGGCTCGGTGAAGGGGGGGCAGCCTTTGATGCCCTCCGCTCCTTTGAGTGCTGATGTTGAGATGAATGCAGCCCAGAGTAAAAGAACTGAACATCCAAAGCTGCCCTGACACCTTTTTTCAAGGTGGCACACGGGATGACATGTCAAACGTTACTTTCACTTGTGTTCCTGTGACTCGAAGGGGTTTGTTGCCATGGGACTAGTACGTGTCACAGTCAGACATTGTGCGATCATCAGTCAATTAACAGAGAAGGTGAATCACAGACATGAATCAATTTTTTTATTTTTTTTAAACTGCAAGCTATCAGAAAAGTTTGAAAGAGTCTACAATTTAACCATAACATTCAACAGATTGTCATGTAAAGTCATCACATATTGCCATTTTGTCAGTGGACTTCTCCATCTACATATTATGCTCTAAGTATCCTCCTGCATCTGCTGTTGACATTTCAGGATGTTACAATCACAGCTGGGATGTTAGGTTTAGGCAACAAATGCAAATGCAAGTATCCGCTGCTGCACCATCAGACTATGGAACAGCTTTGTTTCTCTGGCTGTGAGAATCCTGAACTCCTCTCTTGACCCCCACAAGATATAACAGGATTTAAGGACACATTTTTATTTAAATAAATCTACCTTGTACCTTGTTTCAACCTGAGACTGTAAATTTATTCTGGCTGTGTTATCAAATGACACTGCCTGCCTGTGTATTACACCACGACAAAAGGTGGCTTTTGGTGTCGGTATCTTACGCCAATGACAAGGCGGAGGTATTTGATGACTTTGGAATAAGAATGGGCTGTAATATCTAATCCACTGACCGGGAGTGAAAGAACAGCAAACGTCCTTTGTTCTTCCATCAAGTTTGAACTACCATTCATATTGTGCATGTGTGTGAATGCACCTTCACAGTCTTTTAGTTGGTTATATTATCTAGTATCTGTGGACAAAGCAAACATTTTGACATCAGCTCGTTGAATGTAATGGTTTCTGGAAAAAAAAAAAGAGGGAATGTTTGACCATTTGAGAAGTTCGAGCCAAAGGGCATGTTGTTTGAATGTTTGTGATTGTGATTCATTTTAATCATTTCTGCATCGGTGAAGAACTGAAGCAGCTCTCCGGTGAGTTCATTTGCTTTATACAATTCTAGTTGGTCGACAAGTGTGTGTGTGTGTGTGTGTGTGTGTGTGTGTGTGTGTGTGTGTGTGTGTGTGTGTATGTGTGTGTGTGCAGCCTCTGGTTCTGTAGTGAGTCAGGTGAAGACGAGACTTGCTCAGGAGTCCTTAGGCGGTCATGAGGTACAGGGGAAACCCTCAGAGCAATAGTGCATATCTAAAATGAATTCTGGCTGCAAAGAAATGACTGGACTGGTAGAAAGATCAGGGCCTTATTGTGTTTGGCAGATAATATGCAGACGATGCATGCTTGTCCAAGTTCATTTGAATCTTTTATTGATGGGACCAGCCCAGGACTTTTCAGAGCCCTGAAGGTGGCATTATTATCTCTATGTGTATTGTTGCACCCACAGCCATTCACTCTGCAGCTTTGTAGAGTAGCAGTGTTAGTGTTGTGCCATCCATTGCAATGAAGTGCATAAAATTGTACACAACATAGTCCAAAATGGTGGAGGTGGATGTAATATTAATATTACCTTTACTTGCCCTTTTTTTTCTCTTCACAGGTATAACCCATAAATCACACTCCCCCCTCCAACTGGTTCAGAACACAGCAGCTTGGCTTCTTACTGGTTCTAACAGACAACATCACATCACTCCCATCCTCCCTCCACTGGCTCCCTGTCCGTTTTAGAATTGATTTTAAGATTTTACTGATTACTTTTAAAGTACGTTTAGGTCTTGCACCACTTTACATTTCTAAAATGCTGACCCCATATGAACCAAGAACCGTTGCCATTAGGGCCCCAGAATCAGTGACATCTATTAAATCACTTCTTAAAACTAATTTTTACAGACTTACTTTTATTTGATGTCACCTTTATTTATTCTATTTTTCAATCTCTTTCTCTCTTCATTTAAATGCTCTTTATTTGTACCCCATCCTTCTTATGGCCTGCTCTTACCATCTTGTCATGTTTTAATATATCTACTTGCTCATCTTTCTCTTATTCATCTGTTTTTATCATCCTATCTTTATTTCAGCCCCAGTGATGTGATGTTGTCTCATCTTGTTCGATTTCCTCTTTTATGATTTTTTATCATCTTTTATTGCATTTATTTTTATATTTTCTAAAAAAAACTTTGTTCTGGCCTTTTTGCTTTCTCTGTTTGGCTTGATTGTTGATGTCTATTTGTATTATTCCCTGAGTTCCTGCTTTTGCTTTGTCTGTCAAAGCACTATTTTTAAAGTTGCTCTATAAATAAAGTTATTATTATTATTATCATTATATTTTTTCTTGTGAGATTGAAATCTAATTTTAAAAATGACTGATGAGTGAAACCTGAACAAATTGGCTCAATTTCTTTCAAAAACATGGAAAAGAAGGCAATAAGCAGAGAAAGAAGAAATGACTTAAAACTCAGCAAGAAATTAGTAAAAAGTGGAGATTGTAGGCAAACAAGAGGGCACAAAGACTGAGCAGGAAGAGTGGTTTCTTATTTCTGAGTGCAGACATGAAGAGCAGATGCTGGCAAAATCTAGAAAATCAAACTGATAACACTTACTCACTTACAAAATACTAAAAATGTGAATCATTCATAGCTGCTACAACACATACCACAGGAGTAGATGGAATGGTGTGTCAAAGAGTGGAGGTGAAGCTCGGGTTCTTATACTGAGGCTGATGAGGAGGAGATAAGCTGCAGGTGGGAACTTCTGCCAGGTGCTTGATTGTAGTTGCCACGCCGTCCAGATACACACACACACACACACACACACACACACACACACACACACACACACACACACACACACACACACACACACACACACAGACAGACAGCAAATAAACCTTTTCTCAAAATGTATTCTTGTGTTTCTTAACATTTCCTGATTCAAGCTATTATCAGATCAATTTAACAAATTATGCTTTATAAATTGATGGAGATATGCTCTCAACATCCCCAGTGTATATGAGACACACTGAATGACCATAAATTGCCAATGCAGAAAAAATTGTGTTTTTTAATGGGTTTTTTTAAACACGTTTTGGTTGTTCAATAAAGTATTTGTTTTTTTTCAGTAACATAATTTTAAATATAAAAATATTTCTTTCCCATCTTTTTTTTACTCTAATAATAATCCTCTCTTTTTTTGTTTTTTAAAAAAAGTAATTTTCTTGTTATCCTTAACTAATTTTAATTTGTTTGACATTTCTTGCCATGTTGGTCAAATCCTTTCCCCCGATGTTTTTGAAAGAAATCAAACCAATTTGCTCAGAGTCAACAAATAACTTGTGAAAGGCGTCTGGCTGCAGCACGAGACTCAAAGGGTTATTTGGTCATCATTTAGTCTATGTTATATTGTGAAAAAAATGGCATTTGTAATTCCTCAGAGGCCACAATATTTAAATAAATACCTAAATTATGAACAAAAACGGGAAAAACATTGAAGAGCAACTGGAAGATAATTTATACAATTTGTTTGCTTGTTTGTGCCATTGAAATGTTCTTCTTTGTGTTACCACTTACAGTTGAAGCTTTGCAAAAAGCCTTTAAAAGAGGGAATACATGGTAAAAAGAAAGAGGTGTGCTTGCATGAGCGAGGATTAACTCCTGACATGCATATAATAATAACAATGGCCTCAGCAGTCCCAGTTTAAGACTGTGATACTGTTGATCCCCATATGGGCTTTTACTGTATGCCACCACGAAACAGAACAAACAGTCCTGAGTAATATTCATCCCTGAGGTATAACACAATCTGCCCTCGTGTTTGCCTGAACACTGAGTGAGATTGCTTTAAACTGTAAGCTACTCTTTTCATGGAAAAGATCTAAAATTAATCAGAGGGCTTGTTGTCCCCTCTTAAGGCCACGATAAGAAGGTTTTGGTGCACGGGGAGGGAAACATAAGAGGCTTTGGGGGCCGCTTTTATTAAAAGGATCTGACATCTACCTGCCCTCTCAAATGGCGGGCACTTTTGACACTTCTGGCACGCAAAGCAGCCGCACAAAAATAACCCCGTCTCCTAGGCTGCAGGCCCGCTCTGTTTTCATGCCGTTTACCTTAAAGGACACTTCGAAAACGCATCATAAATGAAATGCCTCCTCACAACAAATCACAGAGCAATTTATTTGGCAGCTTGAATGTCCACACATGGGCTGATTTCTCTCTTCATCTTTCCATTTTCCTGTTGTCATTTTCCACACGTATCATGTCGGCGACGGCTTGATGGACTCAATGTGTCGGAACGGCTTGTTCTCACATCCGTATCGCTGCAGGACTCCCTGCAGTACAGCAGCGGCCTGTCAGCGCTAAGACTCAGGGCCAGATCTCACTGTGATGGTCAGTTGGAGATTCTTTTTATTTTCATACAGTTATCGTTTTCCCATTTCCCCTCTTGATTGGAGCTTAAAAGCCAAAGCAGCTCAGATCGTGCCGGCATAAATCTCCGGGCCCATTAATCCGTCCTGGTGTCGTCTTTTGCACAGAACTGCCCAATCATCTCTGGATATTCACGGGGAAATTAAATGAATGATATTCTGAGGCAGCTCAGAGACACAGCAGATTGGATGTTAAAATAGGTGGGCTGCTTTGTGTTTTTGCTGTTGATTATTTATATGTATAGGATATGAAAGAATGGCCTCTGTGGAGACAGTAAAGAGCGTGTCACGTCACGTTTTTTTTTTTATGTCATCCTTCATTTTCACCTGCAAGGTTATTTCTGAAGATAAATTACTGGAGAATACTGAATAATAAAAGAAATGTGGGGAAAATAACAATATATTTTAATTAACCTCATGATAGACAAACAATTTCAGGACATCATGCGCATGAAACCAACATGCAGATGGATAAAAAAAAGTCTCTCTTTTTCAGTTATTGATTACTATTTTGTAAACTCTTCTCTTTTTAATGCAAACTTCAGTGCTGCCATTGGATTTTACATTAAGAAAG
This sequence comes from Plectropomus leopardus, assembly GCF_026936395.1. Taxonomy (NCBI): domain Eukaryota; kingdom Metazoa; phylum Chordata; class Actinopteri; order Perciformes; family Serranidae; genus Plectropomus; species Plectropomus leopardus. Next base: position 4,280,077 of record NC_142177.1, on the reverse strand, counting down.
AAACAAAAAAATGTAATGACGGAATCACGACGACTTTAGGTATACAATACTGTATGTGAACACGCTCTGAGTGAAATCCACATTGATGTGTAAATCTCCACTTTATAATGACTTGGCTGTAATGAAATTTAAAAATATATATATATATTTAATTGATTAAAAATGCTATTCATTTTATAATTTGGTGTTTCAAGCAATTTGGTATAAACATAGAAAACACATGCCAAACACATGGCGTTGTGTTACAGTAAAATACTACTGCCAGCGGTAAAATACCACCATCAGTATTATAATACCACTAATACCCCATACCACAAAATGTTGTGTTGTTTCGAGGTAAGGTATATATTAAAAAGGTAAAGTATATATTTTGCGCTTAAAGAATTCTTTTTCTTTTTACAGATTTAGTTATAGTTACAGATTTAGTGCAAACAATGCCAAATCTTATCTATCGATCTATCTATCTATCTATCTATCTATCTATATATCTATATATATATATATATATATATATATATATATATATATATATATATATATACACATAGGACATATTCAGCCTGTTGCAAACAAGCTGTTGTAAATGATCAGCTAAGTGCTATTTTCCAACTCCTGTCCCTGGGTTTGGCTTTTAGTATAGAAAAAAACCCCCAAATATATCAAGGTTACAAACAATAACGCGCATACAGTGACAGTTATGGTAATAAGAAGAGAAAAAGTCACCATCACCTCCTGTATACGTCTGTTGGAATGCTCCCAGTGTGGAGAAGCAGACAGGAGTGCCACCATGGAAGCTAACCAATGCACTGCTGTGGATGGGGGCAGCAGCCAAAATGTATTTGCAATATTTTTTAAAACACAACGTCTGCAAATTTTAAACTGTAGGATCCTCTAAAAAATATGTATTATCCTAAGAGTTTTTTCTGAAGTTTAATCATAGGGTCTAAATTTGTTTTATATGCATTTCCCCAAATTTCAGCACAGTAAGACATATATAGCATTACAAGTGAGTGTAGGAATATGAAAATTATACAGTTGTGCCAAGGGAAATGGCTACCTGACAGCGAGGTAAAGCAGTGAAAGTGTTCTAAATATTGCATCCAATCAGATTGATATTGATTTTTTTTTTAGGCGGCTAAAATCAGTTTTCTTGCTGCCCCTATCCACAGCAGTGCATTGCTAAACTTCCATGGCAGAACCTACAACTGCTTCTCCAAATTGGGGGCATTCCAACATACAGCTATTGTAGGTCATACACTGACTATTGATAAGTATGTCATACAACCCCACTTTAAAAAGGTCCAAACTATCCCTTTAAAGCATCAACTGACAATTTTGAGTAATTCTCTTGTTACCTGTCTCTAAGACAAGTCTGATGAAAACATTCATATAGACTTAATCTGTTCATTGAGTTTAATGATAAAAGTGACTAAACAGGTCAATGTCCAGTTGCAAAAAAAATATTCATTTTAGGCAAGTAACTACATGGGAATAAACCCTTTTTTTTTTGCATCTACCACCGGTGTCATCCGAGGAGAAAGTCAAATTTCACCAGCCGTTGGATTTACCTCATGTCCTCCACTCTTGTCTGAAATCTGTTTTTCTCCCTGTTCGCCTAAGAAGGATTTGTTTCCCCCCCTTTTATAACATAATTAAAAGATATCCTGTCTTCTTTTAATTTGGGGCTATATTATATCTAATCCTCCCGACTTTACTTTCAGCTTCCATCTTGGGCTCTTGATTTGATTTTTGCGGTCATTGCTGATTTGATCTTCTGGCAATTCTTTCAATCTCCTTCTCCTAGATAATATCAGCTCTTAAAATGACTGATGCTTTAATCCTTGACATTAATCTCAGACTCTCTTTCTTAAGAAAATGCTGCTGTGGGGGGAGGGAAGGAGGCCACGGATTAACAAATATGTATTTTTTACAGTCTGCTGACACAACAGTCTTCATCCACTCTAAGTGGTCAGCTCTTTGTGCAAAAGTGACAGTAAATAACAGTATATAGATGAAGCTATACGTGTTGCTTTTTAATAGAGATGCAGTTCTGGGCTGAAACTGATACGGATGTTGAAAATAATTTGTCTGATAGCCAATTCTGACATTTTGTTTTTGTTGTTTATTTTGTTTTTGTTATTTATTACCCATTTTGGGCATGGGAAACCAAGAAATCTTCATTATAAAAACTGAACTGTTTAAAGTAATTCAGCCCTTCATAACACATGAGCACAAATTCAATCATAAACATTTATAAAGCAACCTTTAAAGTAACCTTCAGAAAGAAAAACATTGTTAAAAAAACTCTTCCAAAAGCCTTTTTACTGTATGTAAGCCAATTCCTCTTAATTTTACTGTAAATTGCTGTGAAAATGTCAGCAAATTTCCCCATTAAACAACTTTATGTATTAAAGATTCTTGTCGAAAATTACATTTACATGTCATAATAATGCTATAATTTACTGCTGCCCAGTACTCATTTTTACTGAATAGAACTTATCATAGAGTGACTCAATGAAACTTCTGTTAGCCGGATGTTAGTTCCAGATAAGAATTTGCTCTTCCTTGGATGGCGAAGCAGCAGTTCACCTTACTCTGCCCCTGATTGGCTTACCCTGACATTAATATCCTAACTCTTACCAATCCCATTCCTCATGCCACCGCTATGACATTGATTTCGGTACAAGATCGAGACGCCAAAAGCCTCCTTTAACGCCCAAATGATACGCCACTGAATAGCGTCAGCTGAGAACGCAGACAGGCAGAACTGGTCACGGTGTTATTATACCCCGACAGGACAGCGTCAGATTGAAATGCTGCAGGTAATAACATCATATAAGGGGCATGACGCTACCTAAACAGTGGGCAGGAGGGGCGGTGGATGGGTCCAACAAACTCCAGACTTTCATACAGGACATTTTTATTTTGCACCTTAAAATGTACCTCCTTCCCCAAATCCACCACATGCAGTGTAATTCCAACATCTGTTTGTGTTGACTTCACGTTAGCAGCATCCCAGAACATAAATAGCAGATGCAGAGGGATACAGAGAGCGTAATATGTAGGCAATGGAAACCCACCTTATAACAAATCAAAAGATTATAGACCTGTTTTTGAGCAAATCATCATCACATTCAGTCAGTTCACAGCAACAACAATTAATGAGGTGAAAAGTACTTTCCACATTTGCCATTCACTTTATTTAAATGTTCTTGGCCTTGGTGGGCTCTTCTAGAAGGCAGAAGCGTGACGAACCCACTGGTAACTGCACAAATGGAGCAAAAACACTTAAGGGGGTGAATACTGGGGACATGCAGTGTACTGTACTTGCACACAGGGCGACACACAGCTCTAGGAGTACAGTATAGAAAACAGCTGACAGAGGGGAAAGTACAGGCAGACGTTACTTCCCATCTTCCATTATAAAAATGTGGATCAGCTCCACCATACATCCTGGAATGAAGCACAGGGCATATACAAGAACATATATAATAGATGGCAAATCAACTGTATTATTTAAATGATATTTGACTAAAATAGAGAATTTGTTTTACTAAAATCGAAAATGTGAAAAAGGTTGAAAACAGGCTCTCGGTGTGATAAAAACCAAATGATATGTGTATTGCCTCGCTAAGGTATCTAGTAAACAAAATACAGGAAGGAAAAAGTCAGAGGTGTTAGGTTGATGTGGAAATCAAAGGATCAATGCTGTGAGACCACAAGCAGTTCGTGTTTACTCCACGTACAACTTGTGTTGTCACGGATAGAGTCATACGTAGGCAGTTTGACACCGATTCTTAAATTAGTAACACAGCATCACTTTCTATTCGTAAAAGACACATGCAGCTTTCTCACTCTCTGATGGAAGAACTTGTGGCATTCACACAAAGTGGGAGTCAAATGTATAGTAGAGGCCATATTTGATTACACTGAAGTCATCAGATGGTATAGTAACACAAACACACCTCCAATTTAAAAAAAAAAAAAAATCAAAATTCTCTTTCAATTTTACTGCACAAAAAAGACACACTTTCCCAAACATTTTTTTTTTTTACTTTTTTAAACTTTTTTGATAAGTGTGTGCCTTCCCTTTGTGTGCACAATTTCATATCTCATGCAAATTATCTCATATATGTAACAAGTTAACAAACTGAATGTGTTACATTTGGCGGCTTGGGTCAAACTAGTTTTTTACTTGTCACAATTATTCAAATTGATCATATATTGTTGATAAATTTGGGTTAATTACATTAATGTTTCTTTTGAATAAAATCCTAATGATGGCAATGTCAGCTGTCAGTCATCCATCCATTTGCCCATCGCTTGTGACCATACCAAGATACTTGCTTTAAAATGAGGTGTGGGTAATCCTGCTCCCCAGAGGATGATTCCTTGTTCAATTTTATTGAAATAATAACCTGGCAACTGACAAGTACATTTATTTGTGTTAAAAAACTATTTAGGTGAGATGTGTTCTGGCAATGTCAGTTTGTAGAGAGTTTGTAGACGGACTCTGTTGGATTGAGCGTTTGCTGCAGTTGAACTTCCTCTATACTGTATATCAACTTTTACAGTGTCTTGGACACTTGGGGGCATGTTTTGCAAATATAAAAGCAAGTTGCACAGAATTATTTTTTTGTTTGATACATTTTCCATTACAGGACCACATCCTGGTCATATAGAGGTTAAAGTCATTGAAAGAACATTTGAACATTTTGTTTGCCGTCTTACCCAGAGTCAGAGCAAATAATCAAAACCAATAGCAAAGAGCTTAGTATGTTTCCAGAGATACAGACAACTTTGATTATTTAAAAAAAAAATCTGATTATCTGTCATCAAATCAGGTGCATTTTTCAATGTTGCTATAACTTGCTGGTAAACAGTAACATTCCCAAACATGAGATAATAATGACACAAAGCCAGCCACCTGTGGAGATTGAAAAATAAAGCCAACGCAGAAGTGACAAAAGCTACAGTTCCTCTAATGACCACTAGAGGCTGACTTCAAGAGTGAGTCAATCCCCATACAACACCATTTTAATTATGCCCAATTTTACAGCAGAAATAAACATGTTTACAGCCTGATACAAAAATGGTTTTGGTCTCTAAAGCTAATTTCCCCCATTCATGATGACCGCATGGGGGATAACTTTTTATATAACTCAGCCGTGTAATTGTTATTAAGGCTTAAAGTTATGTACAATTATGGGTGTGGCCACTGTGAGTAACAGGGATGGGTGCCATCCATTGACACGGTGCTACCACAGTGACAACTTGGTTCGTAATTTGTTGTAAACATGGCATAACCACAGATTCAGAGTACAGGCATAGCCATAGCCTAGTTTCTGTTATTTCAGTGTGTTTCCAGTTAATGAAAGCCAACTGTAACATTTGGGTCACCTAAAAATGTCTTGTTAAGCATTTGGTTGTACCAAAAGACCCCTCTAAAGTTATTTTTTTCTGACAATTATATTTAGTTTTAACAGTTTTAAGCCTTTTTTTTTTTTTTAGCTTGTATTAGCATTATAGCAGTTAACCATAGCTGTAAAAGTATGCTAATGAGCCAGCAGGTAGTGTTAGATCCAAGATGGCCAAAATGCCAAACAAAAGATTTGAAACAGGAGTGTAAATCAATGGGTGGTGTCATGTCCACTATCTTGTACAGACCATGGATGACATGGAAGGATCTTTCAGTTCTTATTGTCTTTGGCAAATACTATACCAATGACAATCCCTAAACTTGGCTAACCCCACTAGCATGGTAAATGGTAAATGGACTGCACTTTTATTGCGCCTTTCTAGTCTTATGGTTAGCCAGCAGACAACTACTGACAAACTGCCAAAGCTCTCTGGGTGAGATTCGGACTTATGCTCCACCGATGAACCTAGACCTGTTCAGACAATATTAGGCTAAATAAAAGAGGAGAGAGAGAGAAGAAATTACATTGATAATGGCCTACTTATAGGACACCAGGTAAGAGGGCAAACACTGTGACTTTTCAAGATGACTGAATGCTTCCTTGAGATGTAAACGGCTGGATTGTGTTTACACTTTTATCCCTTTTTACTAAAATTATTCAATCTTTGCACCCATAAGTTTTATTTTTGATAATGATTTGATTTTCATTTGCTATTGACAGTTGAGATAGTCAGAAAAACATCAGATATTCTTTGAAAAGCTGGCAGAGAACAGATGAACGTTACGTGTCGTTACTGTCATATCTTATCACAGCGCATCATTATAAACATTTTGTTTAGATTTTATGGTTGAAAAATGATTCAAACCAATAACCAAGAAAAGGAATATGAAACCATTTTCACACCCTCCACAACAATGCTACATAAAGTAACTGCACTCACTGCACACTTTTCTAGCTTTTACCACGAAGAAACCTTGCTAGTTAGGTTGAGGAGAAAATAGTAAGCCCTATTGCTTGAGAACATTCAGGGGTAATTTGGAAAACATCTTGAGAATGCTTTTGTTTTAATTCTGTTTTGGGCTGCTTAGTTGGACCTTAAACCAAACAGTAACCATCAGTTGAGGAATGTATCAAATGCAACTTCAGCAGAGAAGAGTGCATCATGCAGTTGTTGGCAGGCTTACAAAAAAAAACATGTATCACTTGGAACCACAGCACTGGGGCCTTAAACAGGCTGTGCTCATAAACTTTACGTTTCCTCTGAAATGTAATTGTGAGCCCGTAATTCATGCATAATCTTCATATTTTGGAAGGCTACGATCATGTTATCAGTGCGCCAAAGGGACTAAACAAGGAAGTGGTCTGGAGCGGTCTTGTAGGAAAGCAGGTTGGGGTTGTGGCTGGGTAACAAAACCACAAACTTTCCCCTCAAGACTCGTATTCAGAACTGTCTGATTCATTTTAAGATACCTCCTTAAAATGTTTCTTTACCTAAACATAACCACTGTAACTTTAATTGCCTGAATTTAACCTCTGTAAGTGTATGTTAGTTATGCAACTTCACGTTAAGGACATGAAGTCATTCGTTGGGCGCTAATTTGTAGGATATCATATGAACCCTTCCCTGAGGGTACATTGCCTGAGTCCTTTGTTGTATGCAGTAAGTTCTCCAAACAAACTGCCTAAAGGAAAGAGAGTATCTTAGCGAGTCTTAGCGAGTCTTAGCATGTCTTAGCGACAAGCCAAAGGAAAGCTCCGGAACAAAGACTGTAGACATTTTGGGCTGCAAAACATAAAGGTACAACGATGTGTTTCATGCCTTTAATAAATGAACTCAGTGTTGGATGCAATCACTTGCCTTTCCTTATCTTATTTATAAGTCAGCTTCACATGGGGTTCACGGTCACATCTGTGCTTGTTGCACACTCATGTCACATTTTGGCCTCTTGGATACTCTCCGAATGCATTTGCTTAGATTTAGTTTTAGTTGGGAGGAATTAAATCTCAGTGAACCTATGTGGGGAATTTTCAGATGAATTCATTGAAATGACAGCCTTGCATATTGCAAGAGTTTAAAGACACAAAATGCCTTTTCCTCTCATTAATTCAAACTGAAATGTGGAACCATAATAGATATGAAGAACTGAAACAGCAAACAATGGAGGGAAAAAGTTGGATGTTAGCCCAATCTGATTTGACCTCGTGGAAAGGCTGCATGGGTTCTCAGGCAGTATACCGCTCACCCTCTGAACAGCGTTGACATTCTGGTCGTTTTCAGGCCCCTTGTATCTAGTTATCGTTGTCCTCTTCATCACTGTCCTTCATGGAGATGCCTTGCATCCCTCCTTCCCTCACAGAGGCAGTGGCTTCTTCCAAGGTCAGCCGGTTTCTCACTGTCTCGTACATCTTACTGTTTAATGTGGAGTCCAGCACCCCTTGAAGGCGGAAGTCACGGTACTTTTTCTATCACAAACAAACAAAACAATCAGAAGGTTAAAGATCTGCTGAATTAGTCTCAAAGGGATTATTAGAGCCTCTGTTTCATCTGAGCAAGAGAGTAGTGGTCCATTTTAGCACAGCATTTAACCTTAACCTCAGACATACACTTTATATACAGTCTCAGAAATTGCCGTAAGATATGAAGCAGGTGGACCTAAATTCACAAGACAACAGGCAAAAGGAAGTCAAAAGATCACTTTTAATTTCAAGGAAACATTTTCTTTTCATTTATATGCTGATGACACTACCCTTTACTGCTTTGCACCCACTCCTGCTAAGGCTTATGAGTGTCTCCAGTATGCTCTCAATAGAATGCAAGAAGAACAGCCCTTTCAGCTGCAACTTTTCCTGAATGCATAAAAAAATTAAACTTTTTTACTTTATTAAGATCAGTAAAATCAGCTTTGTCTGAGAAAATTGTTAGCAGAAGGGGTCAACATATTGAATAGGTATCTACTTTTAAATATCTTGAGTTTTTAATTGATGACCACCTCTCTTTCAAAGCACATACAGTATCCAGCATGTTGCGATAAAGCTGAGATTGTTATTTGGCAATTATTTCAGAAATAAGTCTTGCTTTTCTTTTTGTGTGAAACAGAAACTGGTGGAGTCTACCTTTTCTCCTGTCATTGATTATGGTTATGTTTTGTATATGGATGGTCCTGCTCACTAAAGGAGGGTGTGTATCATGGAGCTCTGAGCTTTACTAAAAACTGTGGATCTCCTACTCAACATTGTGTCTTATACTCAAAAGTCAATTGGCCTGCTTTAAGCACACACTGCCTCTGTCACTGGTATGTTTTATTTACAAAGCTATTTCCAATTTACGTATCTTCTCTTTTTAATATCAAATATGGAGACTGTGACTTTTGGGTCTTGTTGTGCCCAAAGTCAGAAAAGAGTTGTAGAAAAAAAGGTGACGCAAAATGAGCTTCAAGAAATGGTGACCATGAATGTGTTTAAAACCACAGTGAAATCTACTGAGTCCAGACTTTTTGTGTATCCGATCTTTCTGTTTCTCAAATCTGTGTGCTTACATGTTAATTATACTTGTTGTTGAAACTCTGTGTTGCTGCTATTCTTTGACAGGTCTCTCCTGTAAAAGAGATCTTTGATTTTAGTGTGACAAACCTGGTTGAATAAAGACTAGATAAAATAAAAATAAAACAGCAACTAAATATCACACGATCAAATCAAGGATCCAACAAAAAAAAAAACTAACTGAAAGCTAGGACTTAAATACAAAGTAGACTAATGAGGGGATGATATGATGTGCAGGCAGAGAAAAGGGGCAGAGGAGCTCAGCTGAGGGGAATAAGGTGATCAGGCAGAAGAGCGGGCAGCGAGCTGATTGGCTGAGAAACTGAGGAGCAGGACGGACTAACAAGGCTGATGCAGGACAGCTGTGGTAGCACAGGAACACACTTCTCTACCTTTAGTATTATTACTTTATTTAATTTTTTAAAAATTTGTTAGCAGTTCTGACTCACATGTTATATTGTCACATATTTTTATTGGTTTGTTCTTCATCTTAATAACATTATTTTTTTGTTTTTATTTGTATTGTTAATGGATTTGATTGGCTTTGTTTTGTGCCCACATCTTGTACCCCACACTTTGTGCTTCCAGGTGAAATAAAATAGACTATATAAATAAAGTTTGCTCACTTGCTTGATTCAAACAGGCAAAAAAACTGTTTCCACCTACTCATGTTGTTTGCTGTATTTCCGGAAGTATGAATTGTACTGGAAGACTGGACATCAGTGTACTGCTGTCACTCACTGTTAAAAGCCTACACTCTGCCAGAAAGGCCAAATTAAAGAAAAAAACAAGTAACAAGTGCAACTGACAAAAACACCACACTGTGTGTGAATAGAGGAGACAAATCAATTTTAACAATAATAAATATCAATTGAGGTGGGAAGCCACAAAGAAATGTTATAATGTTGCAGAGTTATACAACAAGCTCTTATAACCGTGTCACTGATTTTTGAGAGAATTCATATAAGAATACATTTAAAAATGTGATTCATAAATGTAAAGGGCAACTGTTTTTACCTTGACAATCCTGATGAGAATCTTCAGCTGATAAACGTGGAGCTGCAGGTCCATCCGGTCAGTCAGCCATGTTCCCAGAAGGTTCATAGTGCTGGTGTACCATTGCTGTAGACACACAAGCACACAGTACGTATCATTGTCTGATATTCCATAAAATAAATGCACTCAAAGCTTGTGAACTTCACACACATCAAAAGAAACATTTCAACACTCAAAACAATGAATTCATAACCTTTGCAATTAGTATCTGTGATCCATCGACTTTGCTGGTGGTGTATTTGGCAGAAAGAGCATGTGATGCCGACCCTGCAGTGCATCATCGTGACAGTTTCCTTGTGGATCACTGAGGGAAAGGCCGGCGGCGCCAAGCTGACAAACAAATCCTCGGCACAACGACGTCTCTAATCTGAAGATGTTCATGTCGTGTCGGCCGCACGGCCTCATCAAGCCATTAGAAAATGACACTTGGCAGTTCAGCCACACTCTTAGAGTCTTGCCTTGGAAGTTTAGGAAACATTTTCTACTCTTGTCATGTGGGCCCCCATCAAATGGTCCTGTAGGCTTATGATCTATTCAAGTCTGGAGCGTGGACCTCAGGAAGATCCAGCAGCCAGTGAGACTTCAGTTAGTGGTGATCCTAATAACGTGTAAGGCATATGATGCTCTTGGTGCTCAGAAGCATGTTCTGCCATTGGCACACATCAAAGTCCATGATACAAACCTTTTGCTTGTCAGTTTAGCAGTATGTTTCCAGCTGTATTGCCTCTGAATGTTGAGGTCACTCTCTTGAATGTGTGCCTCTTGAGTTTTTTAATGAGAGACAGGTAAGTGATTCGGGGAAAAGAAAGCTTAGAGCTCCAAATATTTCTGTCACTTTCAGCTACAGAACTACACACGAAACTAAGCTAGTGACAGCACTGGATTGTGTCCAACAATGTCCCTAATAAGACTGGACTATGCTAAAATAAAATACACTAAAATGGACAAGCTTTTGTCCTGGTAAGCCAGATCTTCCCTATTATTTACATTATTATTGACAATATACAAATATATGTGTCGTGGTGATAGCCTTTGCCGTACTGCCACTGAACTTTGCGAAACAGGGCCAATCTGTATTGCAGTGTCAGTCAGTCTGGAAGTCTTATTTGATCTCACGACATTCTAGGACCTAAGACCTAACCTAGGACCTGTACGATTTCGGGATCACATTTTCGTATGGTCATTTGGGCCTGGGTCAAGTCCCATTCTACTAGATCACAACAGGATCTGGGTCTGTTTATCATTATGTTTAATTCCCAAGTGGATGCGATAAGACCCTCTCAAAAGAAAAACGTTACGATTACGATTACAAACATAGGATCAGATTATGAGAGTAAAAGTAAAGTGAACAAACTGCAGCAGCTGCTTCCGCAAGTTGGAGGTAGAGTGGTGGAAAGACAGGTATTGAGCTCAGCAACATTCACTACTTGGATTAATTTTATAAAAACTCTTGATATTCTCTCAATGAGTGGATACTTGCCAGCAAAAGGAAGATCATTTATCAAGGAAAGAAAACAAATTTAGACTTTCTCATAACTTCAAAGGTAGAGAGAGAACTCTATTAGCCATCTGTCTTCTGATGACTTATACTCTTAGACTCTGCTGCTCATGGTTTCAGAAAAATAAACTGAACAATTATGTAGAGACTCTAACTGATCTAACCATGTGTAGCATGTCCACATTAATGCAACAAAAAGTTAAACTTTTCTATCTTTATGTTGATCTATGCCGCTTAGAAATATTGTAAACTGGTCACTGACAACAACAAAGACAACAGCAATTTTAGTAACAATGTTTAGAACTGGGTTTGTCCAGTCTCTAAAGTAGACCCGCCCGGGTCCTAGGACTCTCACCTTGAAGTATCTGTACTTACCTGAGTTTTAATATTTCTGACAACTTTCACTTTTACTCACTACATTTCTCCTACACATTTACTTCCTACAAAATATGGAAGAAAGGGAGAAAGGGACAGTCACATGAATATAGAAAGTAGAGAGAAAGAAAAACTGGACTTGACCTTGTTCTTCATCAAATGTAATGTACGCTCCATTTTTAAGGTGGTATGTCAAAAAAATTAACTTAATAACCCTCAAAATTCTGATTGCTTGTTTTTTATTATTAGTATTTACTTCTACTTTTACTTTCAATACTTAAGAACATTTAATATGATAAATTACTTTTGATACTTTAGTAAAGTAAATATCAGATACTTTTACTCACGAAATGATGAAATACTTTTACTTCTGCCAAAGTCATTTTCTGGTCAGAAATTTGTACTTTTACTCAAGTATGACTGTCAGGTACTTCACCCACATCTGAGGTTGGGCACAAACGGGTCTGATGGTACATGTTTTCAAATTATTGGGTCCAATCGGATATTGGAGCGAATTTCCCAGGTCAAATTGAGTTAAGGTCCATCAGTTTGGACCAAGCAACACCTTTAGTGTTTGGCAATTTTCAAGTCTATTGATGAAAAGCCAGGTGAAGTTGGTATTAGAGGAATACTTTGTTGATTTTCAACCAGCTCTGTATCAAAACAATGTGGGCATAGATGAACACACATGTACATTCCTCCATCTAACCAATGCCTAGATACCGGTCAAACGGTAAAACTAGGCAGTGCTGATCAAATATGAATAAAGATCAGAGGGCGGCTAGTTTTGATGAAATTCAGCCTATGAATGTAGCTAGCTGTCTACCTTTCAAGGTCGTGTCGTCGTTTGTGTTTCGCTTATGAATTATCTATCTGAGACATTCGAATCTGTTAACATCTCGACTAAAAAAAATGCTTTAGGCAGCCCCTGCCGTCTCCTCTTCCTGGTACTGCACACCCACACTGAATCTTTTAGAGGTTTGGAGAACCGCCTGTACAGGTCTCCTCTCACCCCTGGTTATAAGTCAATATGACAAAGAAATATACTAAAGAAAGATGGTACTTGTGGCCAGTAACACACAGCAAGACATACTGTGCTCACAGTCTGCTCTCTGTGGAGCCCTGAACCCCCACCACCACTCCACAGAGAATCTGCGCTTGTTTATTCAAAGTTTATTAAAACTGAATGTGTTGCATGTCTAAATTGCACCAAATTTGAAAAGGTACATCCTTGAGTGCAATAACACCTCCAAGTTTGAAGTACACTGGATGAGCAGTTCTCAAGATATACTAAGGACAAACTGACAGAAAGTCTTACTTGGTAGTCAGATACTAATATACCTTTTCTGAAAAAAACACCACTAATGGAAAGGTGACTTCAACAACTTCATAAATCACAAACCACCGCAACGACAAGTGTGTCCCAGCCGTGTGCATCACTTTTGAGTACTTCCTGGAAACAGTTTCCGTAGGTGTGTGCCACTTGTGGAGTGGTTCTGTGTTCGGTTATATTTTCTGTGTCTGCAGCTGACCTCTCAGGGCCACCGTACACTGCTGAGTTTCAGAACTTGGCTGTTTTTGCTTTGCTGTGCAGTAAACATAATTCAGTCAGTGCACATGAAATACCGAGGTACCAGAGCGAGCCCTGGTCCTGTTACCACTACTTACACAGGTGCTATAAGCTGCAGTCTTAAAATTCTCCCTATGCTTTATTTAGACGAGCCCTCTGTGAACAGTGACCTCTGCGAGGCACAGTGAGCTCAGAGCACAGCAACCATGCAGAAACAGAGCCGAAAGGCTGCAGATGTTTCTCTGTGGGCCCTGGCTGTTGCCAGTCTAATTGATGGATAATGATGAGCGGGGCTGATACTAATAGAAGCCGACTGACTTTGAACAGTCAGGGTCACAGCAGAATGGATGGGGGGCTGGAGAAGAGAGAGGAACAGGAAGGGGGTAGCAGAGTGTGTATGTCTGTTTGTTTAAGACAGACCAGATGCCAAAGGGTAATTTATAAGTTGCACAAGACAGATTTTATCCTTGAAATTAAACAACTTTTTGTCATATTGATTGAATCTGAGGTCTTGTGTCTATCAAATTTGACCAAGTGTAAAGTCAAAGGTATTTTCTGCTCACTGCAAAATATTGACTGACCAGGTTTTCAACCACATATTCGTCTAACATCAAGGGGTGTAGATGATAAGATATAAAATCACTCAATATTAAGCAGCTCCTTGTGGATACTCAGATAATTCACGAAATAAAGATGTTGACAAAGTTGCTTCATAAACAATTACAAATTTGTTATTTTAACGTAGGAGGCCATAGTAACACAAAGATGTAAACTGTGTTTGCTTTTTTTGCAAATATCTATCTCAACTTTTTAGTACTGGATCAGTGTGCTAGGTACTCCAAGCAGAGGGGTGACCAAAAATGGAACCTTTTCAAAAGTACTAAAGGTCCAATCCACAACTTTTCACCATGGAAACATGAAAAATGAGTACCAAACTGAACTGAACTGCTGCTGGAAACACCCCATAAGTGACAAATTGGGATGGCAACTTGTTATATAGTCTTGCAATGGCAGAGATGCCTACAGAGATATTTGAAATTAGCCCTGGTCTGGATATCATAAAGTTTTAAAGGAACTGTTCCTCCATGAAACCCTCCAGTCCCATCACTCCTGGCTCCTCTCCTGGCCGCACCCACTTTCTCTCTCCACTGAACTACCAGCTATAGCTGCTAACAGAGCTATCACTATGGCTTTTATGTTCCTTTGTCTGCTCAAACTCATCTTCAACTTGTGATGAGTTGTCATCCGACCTCCACAGCAAGTCATTCGCACTGCTATGTCATCGGTTGTTACCCAAACGCATGTGTCTCACAAATGTGACATTTCTTTGTTGTTGTTCCAAAGTGCATGGGTGTGACATTAGTGGGTGCGTGTGAGGGCAGAGGTCCGGTCACACTGATGTGAGATAAGGGCCACTTCAAACATGAGTGATTGGATATAGGGAGCACATCGGTACTGACCATCAAAGTGAAAGTAGCCTAAAAGACAAAATAACAGCCAAAACAACATCGAATTGAAAGTTTTCGCAGTCCCGGAGATGAACTTTTGGAATACATCTTTGGCATCTTACTTAACTTGAGTATTAAATTGCCCATCTGCACTAACAATGAATCATCATGGTGCAAAAACAAATGATTGCACTTTCTGCCCAATTTTGAATCACAAGAACAAAAACCTGCTCAGGTGGGGAGAAGAGGTAGAGATAAGGTCTGCATGTAGGTCAGGCTCAGCGGGTGAAAGAGAGGAAGGCTGAGCTGAAGCAGTGCCTGGGTGAATCAGTGAGGCGACCTGGTGCCAGCAGCTTCCTATCTGTCGCTGTGTGCCTGTGAAGGCTTCGGCGTGGCAGCAGGCCTGTGATCTCGCCCCGAGCACAACCCCCTGCCGAGAGGCCAGGCCTGGAGTGACTGATCCACTGACTGTCTGCTCTCCCTCTCTCCATCATCCTCTCCTCCCTCGCTTCTCCTTTTCTTAAGACTTTGCACCGTGCCACACACAGCTCCCATCTGCAGCCATTTTTTTGCAGCAGCCATTTTGTGTCCTGTTCCGCTTTACTCCTCTTCATTTTATATAAAAAAAGAGGCTTTGACAGCTATGTCACAAGTCCTCTTGCTGCCATGACTGGCATTTTGGAGGTCTGTCAGGGACATCTTGTGTACACATAATGCCTGTGATTTTCATCAACTTTAAGATCTTTTTAATGCCAGTTTGAATGTTATACCAGTTTCATTTAAAAAAAACCAAAAAAAAAACAATGAAAGTGACTGTTGATTCATCAGGAGATATCTGCACAAATAGTTTAAATTCTCACCAGAACAGGACACAAGGAATGCTGAAACTGATTTTATGACACGAAAAACTTTCTGTGATTTACACAGTTTTCCTTATTCCAGTTCAAGGATCGAGGGTGTTGTATTAGGTATAGATGAAAAAAAACTTTTTCAAATGTATGATTTGCACTGATGAGTGAAGATGTTTAACATTTCTTGACTAGTTTTAATTTGAGCTTTCATTCTCTGCCCAAACCAGACTGGGCCCGACCCAAACCGCTGTGTTTGAGCCAGGCCAAGCTGTAATTTCTAAAAATTTCTAATGTACGGACTTTGTTGCCATCCACCCATCATAATGAATGAAATATTAGAGTTAGAACTAAAACTGCTGTCTTAGTTTGAGTGTGTGCAGGGCTTGGATAGAAACTGTCTCGTTTCATGTGGGGTCAGGCCTGAATTTTTGAGCCCCATTAGAAACGGTTAGAATAACTTTTTACAAATCTTAATGTGATTTGATACATGTTTTCTTACTTCTTGAACAAAACTCAGAAGTACCTGTTTAACTTTGACTCTAGATCTTGTCTCGAAAAGGACACTGACATAACCAAATAGAATTAAAATAGAATGGCTGCAGTTCCGTTCAGTCATTAAATTCAGTGATAAAAATGACGGACACTGTCTCAGGGGCCATTTAAACAGCAACGGTTCTTACATGAAACATTAAACTTTTGTTGTGGTTTGGCTTTTTGTTCACACGACAATGGCATTTCAGGGGCCTGAAAACGCAAAATTTTTAAACCATCAACCAATTTTGAACAGTGACATCAAGACCACACTTTGCACATGTCATGGTGTTCTTCTATAGTGTGTCATTACAAAGTTACATCGCCAACTACTGGTCTGGCATGCGCACTACAGCGTTTTTGGTTGTTTTTGCAGATCCATGTTCACAAGGATGATTCTTGCTATCATATGAAAGTATTTTAATCACATGAACTTTTTTAAAAAAAAAAATGTATGCAAAGGAAAGACTGTTTTTAGTAGGACCACTCTTGTCTAAACGTGGCCTCAGTTAACTTGTATCTGACAAGTCCACCAAACTAAACAACAAAACAGAACACTGGAAATGCTTTCCATAACAGCCCACTGGTGAAGGATCATGGAAAGAATGCAGATGAAACGTTAATTAGGATTCTCTGTCATAGTGAAGACACAAATACCCTGTTGACATGCAATGGGCCATGGTTACTATTTCGACCCATGTTATGTTATGTGTGTCCGAAATGTATCAAGTGCAATTATTTAAACTGGAAACATGATCTTTTTCTAAACCGTGTTGTGTGGCCAGTAACGCACACTGTGCAGCCACCACTTAATCCTGTGTTCAAAGGCTGTGGTTGGTCATTTCATATATTACTGTGAGATCACGGTGAAAGTTTTTACACCCAACAGATCTTACCCATTTTTGGGTTGGTTTTATCAGTGAGTCAAGCAGTGTGAGGGTAAAGGAAGCAGTTTACCATACCGTTCACTGTAGACAGGTTTCCATTACCCGTAAATCATGCAAACAGAAATTGCAGATATAAAAAACGCCTAATGGAAACACGTCAACGTTTCGAAAAAATTCCCATTTATCGCAAAAAAATTTCTGCACTTACATGAGATGGTGTTTCAGGCGATTTACAAAAGCCATATTTCGCAAAACTTTTTTTAGCTTTTCTAGGTCACATGATGCTATTGCTATGTGATTGTCAGTAGGAACTGGCTCTCTCGGGGATGATGCAACAGGCGCTACAAGATGTGTGTTATTGCATCGCATAACTCTTCAATAAGTTGAGCGGATCATCCTGAGGTTTTGAATCCACAATTCCTCGTGGACTATCACCTCCCAGAAATCCCTGATACGTGGCCGCTGGCATGTATAAGGGGCTTTTCTTTCAATTTTCACTCGCATAACACGCCTGTTTGGCCTTGGATTGGAAATAATGAGGGCTAGTGTGGTGGCTGCAATAGAAATAAAGCTGCTCATGTTTTCAACATCCATCACCATGCTTCTTGGAATGTTATCGCAAAACATCACTCAATGGAAACAGTCAACTCACAATTGTGTTTCATCAACATTTTGAAATATGAAAAAGTTTTGTGCAAATCTGTGATGGGAATCCACCTAATGGTGTTGAAAACTGGTTAAAATACTGACTGAAACTATACTTGATATACAGTGCAACATACCTTCCAGTCAATCAGAAAACAACTTTTTTTAAACTGCCATTGCATAAACTGTCCTTTTTATATATCCATGATGAAATGGTCCTAAGAAGCCCCCAAAATTAGTCATATCAGTTGAACTCTGTTGCAAGATCACAGTCTCTGATGTAATCAGCGGCGATTATCCAATCCATGAATACCAGGCTGATACTTGTGGAGAGCATTATTCTCAAGTTGTCTTGGAGAGAGTCATCTTCTTAGGAAAGTAATCACAGAATGCTTCCAGGCAGATGGGCTACGTGCTTGACATTGCATGCACAATCAGGTACACAGCTGTTCATTTTCCCAGCTGTTTCTGCTGGCCCTGCTTATGTGATGCATCAGCCCTGAGCCCCTCGAGTTTCCCTTTGGATCCACTGTATAAAGTTGTAAAGGAGGGGGCCAGATGTGGTTTTACCTCATTATGTATTTTCAAATGTGTTTCAATTAATATGCTCAATGTTGCCTAACATAGAAACTGGATAATAGTCTTCTAAAATAATTTTACAATCCTAGCTTCCACATCATATTTTTGCCATCATTTTAGTGAACAGATCTAAATACACACAGTTTCCACATAACAAGCACAAAGCTGACTTAGATGAGCTTGATGTCAACGTACTGACAATGCATTTTAGGTTTGACTGCTAATTTATTGCTTCTAGACTATTTTGATAAGATCCGCTTAACCCTTTGAAACCTGGATTGACATCTGGTGCTATTCACAAGCCATATGACTGTTTGAAAACTGAGCAAATTGGTTTGACTTCTTCTAAAAACATGGGCAAAAAAGGCAATGACCATCTTGAAAAAAAAGTCCCACAAATTGCAAGAATTTTTACCTGAAATGTATATATATATATATATATATATATATATATATATATATATATATATATTAGCAACACTTTTTCTAGGTCCTTTTCTTTTTTGTTTTTGGCTTATGTTCATGTAATTTTCTTGTAATTTCTTAACAATTTTTTTGCTAACTTTTGGGCCATGTCTTGTTAAGCTTGTTGCTTTCCTCCTATGTTTTTGAAAGAAATTAAATCAATTTGCTCAAGTTTCAAAGGGTTACAGGCTGAGAATATGGTGATGTCATTAAAATATTTTCTTGCAAAGTGCTGATGCAGGACACTTTGAAATCTTAAGTCAACTAACAATGACAATGAAGAGATTTTTCTCTCAAAACTTCTCAAAATCATTCTGATTTTGGAGAGCTCTCAAATCACCTGCTACTGCTCATGAAGTCTTTTGCCTTTAATGCACTGCAACAGTTGAAGTCCACTTAGACCTAGTTCTCATGTACGCAGGTATTTTTTAAAACAGGGTTTCTCCCTCCGTTCACAGAACAGAAAAGAGTACAAAAAAAAATTCCCCAAATTGTTGTCCCCAAGTTGTGAAATATGAGTATCGCAGAGTTATAGAGTCTCACTGGCTCTTTGGGACTGTTGCTCGAACTGCAGACTATACTTCCACATTATTGCGTCGCCCGCCAACCATGCTGCTGCCACTGGGGCACGAAGAGTGTAGGCCCGGTTCAAAAGACTTACCCGAATCTCTTATTATCTCATTATCTTGAATAACTCAGTAATTCAAGATAATGTTACTGCGCTGACTATTTCTCTCCTAGAATGTTTTTAGAAAGACATTTTAGCGCCCTGTTTAGCTGTGATGCTGAGAGATTGCGGACAGGAAGTGGGCGCCACACTGCTTTCCACAAATTGGAGGCCAAAAAACTGAGATAAAAGGGTAAAACTATGCGTCATTTTTCAAATATAAACCAAGATTCTGTTATTGGGTTGTCAGCTTCCTGCCTCAGTAAGCTAAAATATGTTTCTGAAAACATCTGTGTAGCAGTAATGCGAGCTCCGGCTGTCATTGTTTCTCTCGGACCAGCGCACATTACGTCACCCACCAGCAGGAATGTTTATTAGTCTGGTACATCACACTGTTTCTAGTAGTTGCAGGTTTTTTACCTCTTCAGCAAAAGCGTCCTTGTTCTGTTGTCTCTGGTTATGTAGCAACAATTACAAAAGTATTTGTGTCTTTCTATTATAGAGACAGCCCAGTTTTTTGTGAGGACTCTCTTTTTGTTGGTGAAATACTTCTTTTAACCTTCTTCATAATCTTTTAGTCGTCTTTTGCCTCTCTTCAAAACAATCGACTGCATCATTTAATTTTCAAGTCTTTAACTTTTGCCATCTTTGTATGATTTTCTTTTTACACTGATATGGTTTCTTATCCTGATCCACTATCATTCCAAACAGGAAGGCTGGTTGTTTCTCCTGCTATGACTTTATCCGTCATCCCAACCAAATGGTATTCTTTACACCATTTCTGGAGCAATCTTTTCACCTTCTCTAACACGCAACTGTTGAACTCTTCAAACAAACTCTGTGTTTCAAAATAGCCACATATAAAAGCTACAGTTTCACTTCAACCCTCCAGACAAGGTAACAGTTCTTCAGGGCAGGATTAAGACGTGGTGTCCACATACTGACAGTGACTTTGACGTTTGTTGAGCTTGTCAAATGAACAGTGATGGTCCTTCTTGCTTTGTTCCTCTTGGCAGGGACTAACAAAAGAAAATCATCCGAACAGACAAATTCACCAAAGCTCTCTTTTTTTAGGCTGCAGGGGGATCAGCAGGGGGCTAGCGCTTGTTGACAGCCAAAACAAGCGTAATATGGCTCTGAATACATAATGCCATAACCCGACAGGGATCAAATCTGTGACATTCTAACGAGTTCCATCTAAAGGAAGGGCCTCCATTCCTTCAACTGGGTTATTTGTGTGTGTGCATTTGTGTGTGTTTTGTCACCTCGTGACATGCTGATGAACCCCTACCTATACACAGGCGACATGCACGCTCTGCACAACACAACACACACACACACACACACACACACACACACACTCCCACATACACACTAATACATCTGCCGGTCCATCCCCCTTCGAGCGAGAGTTGGGAGACAGAGCGACCTCCTGCCCCCATCTGACACCAACCCACCCATCTCACCGAAACCCCCCCCACACCGCCACACACACACACACACACACACACACACACACACACACAAACCTCGCCTTGAAGCCAGTGTTCACACCCAAGTCTTCACATGGCGCTTGGCAGGGGGGGCCTGCCACCAGCAGGATCTGATGCAAAAAAATGGCACACCTCTCCTTCTTCCCCTCCCCATCCACCTACTCACCTCTTTCATGACCCTTTTGCATATATTTGCTATGGAGTGTAATGAGAGGGAACTGGCCTTTTTTAGATTTCAAGGGCAAACGACACATAAAGCTTGTGGTTTCAAGCTTCACCAGAGCTGCAATGTGTCCCTGTCAGCAGACAACTTTCACTTCACTCTGAGAGTACTACTGGAAAGAATGACGAGCTGAAACACGCATAAGATTTGACACGTTTTACAAACTAAACTGATGACATAATCTATGCTTCCTCGGGTTCAGATCAGGTCAGTTTAATTTGGTATGCATTTTTTTGTGTTTTCACCGTGAAAAGTTGGGGATGGTGCCAATGGAACCGTTCCATATCATCCCCATTTTTGGTCACCCCTCTGCTTGGGGTAACTAGCACACATTTCCAGTGCTAAAAGGTGGAGCTAGAAACACTGCAGTCTGTTTATTGGTCAGTGAAGAATCAACGCTACTGACGGCTGAGCTGTGGCTGCTTGGACTGCTGTTTGTACTGTGACAAGTTTTTCCACACATAACTTAACTGTAATTATAAATCAAAGGAAGTTTAGCAGCCTCTTGTAGCAGCTGTAGACCGAGAAAAAAAAGTCAATAAGGTGGACTGAATGCCGGCAACTTTAAAGGTGGAATGTTTTCTTGTAATAATACTCAGTGGATGAGATGATGTTGTGAATCCATCAACACACCTTAAATTTCAATATGACAACTTTGACCACTTCATCTGTTTTTATTGTCTCTTTTGGCTGACTTTTAGTAATGAGTGGATCTTCCAGCGTTTAAAAAACTGTATATTGATTGTGACTGCATTATGTGAATTTCATATATTCTAATCCTCTCTTGAAAAAAAAAGGGC
Organism: Plectropomus leopardus; assembly: GCF_026936395.1. Classification (NCBI taxonomy): domain Eukaryota; kingdom Metazoa; phylum Chordata; class Actinopteri; order Perciformes; family Serranidae; genus Plectropomus; species Plectropomus leopardus. The sequence continues at coordinate 4,258,029 of NC_142177.1, read as the reverse complement.
AAAGTGCACTCCCTGTGTGCTCAAGCAGCACTAAAGCCCTGCTCTGCTTGTTCTGAAAATGTCATCGTACAGCCCTGTTCTATGGATGATAAATGAGGTGCAGACTTTATTCTGTCTCCAGTGAACAAGGAAATACAGTCCAGTGCTGGATGGAGCACGAAGTGACAAAAAGTACTATTGTATCGCATAACTCTTCAGAAGTTGAGCAGATCATCCGGAAGTTCTGAATCCACAATTCCTCTGTGAAATCGTGGCCTATCACCATCGAGAAATCCCTCATACGTGGCCGCTCCCACGTATAAGGGACATGCCAGTTACTTTTGCGCAAATCTATGGTGGAAACCCACCTATTAAACATGTCTCTTGATTATGTGTTAAAACTCCTGTTTTGCTTTAATGTCCTTGTTAAGAACATTAAAAAACTGTTAAATATTCACAATCAATATGAATCGATAAATCAATATTTTTGACAACACTACTAAGTGTAGCAGTACAAACAAACCGACCAAACCTACCTACAGCTGACAGAACCTCTGATAGAGTTTGCTCACTTAAGTGCCATAAACCAAATTTTTTGGCAATATATTCACATATACAACATTGAAATAGCTTGACTTATATTTTATTTACCTCTACTGCACTGCTTGCCGGTCAGAGGATAATACTGCAAACATACTGATTAAGTACTGAAATAAGATCTGAATAAATCACAAATGTAAGTAGTATACATAGAAATAAATCCCTGGAGGGCGGATGGACATACATAATAAAGGAAAGGCAACCATCCATAAGGGATGTTCTGAGGACAAAAACAAACGCCCCTCAGTAGTTACACAAAAATACGCAAAAGAACAGTTAAGCACGTGTGCAGAAGCAGCTTAAAAGCAAAGACAGGGCTTCCAGTAGGACCCAAGAAGATCTACATCAGCAAAATCACATTTTAGTGCAAACATACAGTTATGAGTAAAAATAGGAATATGATATTATGTAAGAATAAAGTAAGAATAAAGTTGCAGGTACGCCTGCATGCTCGAAAATACTGGAAAAAGTATGCTCCTGATAGGTAGGATAAAAGGTAGGATAAAATAATAAGACGTGTATTTACACACACACACACACACACACACACACACACACACACACACACACAACCCCCAAAAAGCCAACCGATTTGTTAGGTCAGAGGCCCTCTTTTGTGGGGCAGCTCAGGAGCTTTTGTACTGCTGAGAGGCAGGAATGTTGGAGCTGAGGAGGAGCCTCACCATAGGGGGTACACAGGGATTACATGCAACCTGGGACTCTGCCTCTTTCTGCCTCTGCTGCTGCTCCTGTGTGTGTGTGCGTGTGTGTGTGTGTGTGTGCGTGTGTGTGTGCACTCGCGCATATATATAACAGGGAACATACTCATCGTTACACAGTCACCAACAGGGAACGGCAAAACTAACAGGGGACATTTTTTAAGTCCCCACTTGGACATGCTCTAAATCATCATAAAATCATGTGTTATGGCCTCTGGTGAAATTTTTCAGATTTTGCCAAGAGGGGACCAAAGTGTGTGTGAGTGTTTATATCCATATTCAGAGCTCTCCCTCCTGGTTGGAGCTGGTATTTGAACGACCCATTCACACACGTCGCTTTTAACACTCCTCTCCCCAGCAGCCTTTCAGACTGCAGATGGGCCGTTAAACAGGCTTTAGTAATGTTAATGTGGGTGACATGAAGGCCACAGAATGTAATGTATCAAATATGATACAAATAGCATGATAGGGTTAATAAAGACACCAGTCTCCTGAAACGTGATTTGTTATTAGTCTTTGCATTAAAATTCAAGGCTTGGCTTTAGGTGATTTCATAAGTTTTAAGCTCTATACTGTATTAAAATAAAGGGCTACCCAGAAGGCAGGAGAGAAATCAGTATTTTAGAGCCTTAAAAAAAGCAAGAAAACTATAATCCAAGCAGAATAAACCTTTACATAAAATGATCAGCAGTAAGATTTTTTCTTTTTAGGTTTAATTATGTAAAATGATGTAACATCAGACCTTGACTAGACCTTTAAAGTTGTTCAGTCCTAGCGATACTGACCTGACCGAGTTTTCCATGAGCACTGAATGTCAATCAGTTTTCAATATGCTTCAATATACACTCAGTCTGTACTCATAGAAATGTAATTTGTTTGTGGGTGCACATTATAGAAAACATGTCCAAACATAGGATAATGCAACATGAGTCCACTGTTGGCTGGTACATAATGACAATTAGTTCCCTCTTGGATAGCATGGAGTGGCGTTCACACTCCACCATGTAAAGAATAAATAAAATGAGATAGATAAGACTTACACAAAAAAGAATCTCACCTAAATAATTCAAAAATTATTCCTCAACTATGATTACAATGACTGTGATTATTATAATTATTACTAATATTTTATAACAAACTATAAAGGCTCAGTTTTAGTGGATGGCTTAACCATCTAGCTTGACACTGTTTACAATCTGGCTTCCCCAGAGAACGAAATATTTAAAATCTAGAAAGGAGAAATAACAATAACAATAATAATAATAATAATAATAATAATAATAATAATAATAATAATAATAATAATGGTAGGAAGAAAATGTGGAGAGAAAATACTAGCAAGATCTTTACTAATTTTAATGAATTGCTTAAATTAGTTTATTATCAGAATTTAACTTAACCTTGAGATTAGCTCAATCCTCCAAAACTCCTTTGAGTTTTTTAGATGCACTAGAAGCACTAGATTTCTGTCAATCTTACAATGTACGTATGTTTTGTTTCTCTATAATCACAGGAATGCATTTATGTTGCTGATCTACTCTACAGGCAAAAGAGGTCCACACTTGTGTAGTATAAAAGCAACAGGGGTCCACAGTTGGCTGGTACATAATGACACAAGTTACTTGTAAATATATCTAAACTAAATCATGTAATTTTTTTGCTTCTAAAAGGATCTGTAAGTATGTATTTTTGTAACTGAATATAAAAGGCTCAGCCGTTGTGGATATCTTTACCATTTTATAGCTTGACACTGTGTTTAAAAGGGGCTACCCCAGTCCATTCTCATTGTTAACTTTTCAAATACATTCCCTCTGTCAGTGCTTTTTGGCATACCTGCATCAATCTGGATCATGGCAGGATGATGTGAGATGAGAACATAGCCGGACAGAGCCAGCGTGTTATTATATGTCAGTAGACAGCCAGACAACCTGAGGCACATCTGCGCATCTTGCATTAGCTAGCATCACTTGATAATATGGATGGGACGTACTCAAAACTTCCATTTAACAGTTTTACAAGCAAAAAAATGCCATACAAGTTTTAGAGTTTTTATTTTGAGGATTTAAAGTTTTTTCTATTGGGAAAAGAATATTAAAACAAAAATGTTATTTTTTTTTTAAAAAGGAATAAAAGTTTCATCATCATTGAATGATGCCTTTTCAAACCAATATTTGCATAAAATGAAGCAAATAATTTAAAAAATAGCTTTGCTGGTCAAAGTCTTCTTTGTAAAACATCAGAGCCACTCAGAAATACTTAGAGGCAACTGAGGAACTGAGTGGATTAGTTGTGGGCAGACATACAGTGAAAATCAGATTTTAACGGTTTAAATAGTTAAAATTCTGTATAGTTGCAGTGATTTGACAAAATTGCAGGGTCTCCCAGAATTCACAGGAATCAGCTGAATTTGGCATTTATTGTTATGGTTGAAATCCAATGTATGTGTGCCCATCTATAGGAATCCATTTTATTTGTCGCTCCACATTACAGAAAAGGGATTACCACACTTGAGTTGTATAAAAGTGACATGGAGTCCACTGTTGGCTGGTATATAATGACACAAGTTCCATCTTAGATATATAGTATGAAGTGACATTCCCATTTCAACATGGATAAATGACAAGAATAGGAAAAAAAAGAAGTTAGATGCATTATTGTTCAAGAAAATAATCTTACAAAATGTAATAATAAAATTATTTATTTTTTTAGGAAATTGGAGATAGAAATATCATTTTAGTTTTTTTGTACATTGCTTTTTTGAATCGTGCACCTGAATAAGTTTTTGAGTTGCTGTTTAAGAGTGTGCTCCTTTTAACTTGTGTTGAAAACACATTGACAACCCATCATGATATAAATGACTAGAGCAATCTTTAATGGTATTTATAATATGGGAGGTTTTTGTGAGCAATCAGTTTGTCTCAGTTACAGGGATAAGTCAGTTAGAGGAATGATTAACCTCTGAAACCCTCTGTTCAACTGCTGAGATGAACTATTTCAAATTCTATAGGTTTTTTGGCTGTACTTTTGGCTGTACTTTAACTTTAGAATTCTAAAAAGGAAAGTCAGTCCACACTTTGTCCCCTCTTGGCCTGTACAAAATGACACTTCTTGTTTTGTTTTGTTTTGTTTTGTTTTATATTTTCTCCAATGTTTTAAATTAATCTTAAATCTGCATTAGACAGACAAAATTGTATATACATTACTAGATCTCAAGAAAACCAAAACAACTACAACTACTAAAACAACTAAAAGAAATATAAAACAGCCAACAATACAAAAAACTGCAGAACTAGGATCAAAATAAGTTCACTTTCAAGTAAAATAAAAAAAAAATAACGCTGAGAGATTTGGATTGGATTGTCTGCTGTGTACGACCTTTAAAAGTCTTCTGTTGTAGGAGAGGAACTGAGAGTTTTTAAATGGGTGTACTGGCATGCAAAATTACCAACACATTTATGGATTGTGTCTTTAACAGAGGCTGACTACTCATTTTGTATTGGATTAAATGATTTACCATCTCTCTGTGTGCATGCTGCAGTGGCCAGAGGGACTTATTATTATTCAACACAGTTTTGGTTTATATGAAGAATTTCAAATTCCTTAAAGGGTTTTAGTTTATGATGTAAGCATTAAACAATCCTCCACATTGACTGAGTGGAGTGTCCAGCACCCATGTGCCTTTAAGGTTGCCTCTGAGAAATGAGTGAGTTGGAGAGGGTGAGGGGTCAGCGTGTGCAGCTCTGTGCAGGCCTTGATTCTCTGCAGTGTGGGGTTGGTTTCTTTGTTGTTGTGATGGTCAATAGGCCATTCCACATTAAGCTTCAGAGATGCTAATTTATATTAGCTAGAATGTTACATCCAACTCTGACTGCCTGAGACATGGGTCTGTCCCCTGTCCTGGGTTAAGCAAGTGGCACACAGTGCTTATTTTAGCTAGTACAACATCTCTGGATTATTGGGAAGAACATCCTAAAAAGTTTACAGATTGGGCATATAATTCTCCCTCAAATTCCCACTAAGCTTGAATACTGATACAAAAGTTGTACTTTTTTTTACTGGATAGTTAAATATTTGAACATATTTAATCACCTAATAATTACATGAATTTCATGGCAAACCATTGTGATGTTACATAGTTTATTGTGCCAAGTTAACATTTAATTGTTCTAATCATAATAAAAGGTTTGGTTTCAACTATAGGAGTAAAACAAAACTAAAGAGTAAAGAGTGATCGTCTGATCATCATGTTAAACATATTCAGGAAACAGAAATAAAATGTCAGAATGCAACATTGAGCCAAAAGAAAAACATGGTGGATTATTGTAGTTTTTGTAACATAGGTTTTGTTATTGATCTGTAATGTTGAATTTATATAGTCCATTTTCACCTCCTGAACCCTTTTCATTTGAGCTGCAGTGATATAAATTTAAAAAGGTTTGGTCATAAATCAATTTGAACTTATATATGAAAATAAATAGTTTTCTAACCTATAAAACATTTAATGAGACAGCAGTGTATGCATGCTTAACACAAGCGCTGAAACAAAGCATTTTTAAGTGACTGTAGATTTAAAACAGCAAATGCAACTTTAAAATGGCCTCCCAAATAATATGTCAAGATCCACTACATGGTATTTTTAACAGTTTAACAATATACCATCAGTAGTGTATCAGTGTATCAACGTACCATCAGTAGTTGCAATTTATTTATTAGTTATCAAGTAGTATTGACAAAAGTGAAATTAACAGTCTGTTAACAGCCAGCTTAGGAAGATGACACTGACATGTAAAATTACCAGCACATTTATGGAGGCGAAATGCATCCCTAAAGGAGGTTAAATATTCATTGTTTGTGAAAAAATTGTTGTTCATCTCTCTAAGATGTTAAACATTTGATTCAGTGGTGCTCTGCATTATTAAGTAAGCAATCACATGGTGTTATAGATATATTGTTAGATTTATGAGCCTTCAGTTGATGAAGCTGACAAAAATATGTAATTTCCTCTACACTGAAGAGGTGGAGTGACCAGCACCCATATGATTCTCAGATCCTAACTTTGAATGTTGAACAGTGGAGACTGCTGCCACTGAGAAGTGAGTGACCTGCAGTGGGTGAGGGTTTGACTCTCTGTGCAAGTGAGTCTGTGAAAATCTGTCAGGCCTTGATTCCCTGCAGTCACGGGGATGGTTTCTTCTAGCTGGCGATGGTCGTTAGCACATGACACATTGAGCTAAAGGGTTGCTAACTTCTCATATCCAAGATGCTGTATCTGATTTAGAGCCCAGCTGAAACGCTTAAATTCCCCATCCTGGGTTTAACAAGTAGCACACACTGCTTATCTTGGTTAGTACAACATCCCTGGATTATTGGGAAGAACACCCTGAAATTATGTACGGATGAGGCATACAATTCTCCACTTTAATTCCATTTTAAATACTGGTTTTTTTTTTCAAAACTTGTACTATTATGGATATTTAAGTAGTTGAACATATTCAGTTACCTAATGATTACATCTGTTATTTCATGACATACCATTTTGATGTTGCACAGGTTATTGCCTCAAGTTTACATTTCATTATTCTAATTATAATAAAGGTTCTGTTTTAACTAAAGAGGTAAAACAATACTACAAATTAGATACTCTGTAAAAGCATCTACAAAAATTATTTAGATATTTAAATTGTTGTCAATGTTTATTGATTGTATGGAGTAAAACTAATTTGGCCCTTTTAAATTTTTTATAGGTGAGTTACATAAAAGAGTACATATTTGTGTCCTGATTGTGTGATTATCATTTAAACACATATATGAACAGAAAGTCAATGTTGACATGCAACTTTGAGCCAAAAGATAAATGTAGTGGGTTATTGTTGTTTTGCAACTTTTGTAACCTATTAAAAATTTAATGAAGGGCAAACGTGTATGTATACTTTACAAAGTGCTTAGAAAGACATTATTTATTAAGTAACTCAAAAGATTTAAATAGCAACTGCAACTTTATAATGGTCTTCCAAATAGTATTTCAAGATCTGCTACATGGTATTTGTTAACAGTTTAACAGTTTATTACCATTAGCAGTTGCAACTTTGTAGAAACCATCAAACAATGTTTATAAACAGTTTTTCAAACCAACTATTAATAGTTAACAAAAGTGTTATAAATATTTGGTCTATCTATCCAAGAGATATTTATATTGTATAATTTACTTTTTGTTTTTTTACAAAAGGTTTACAAATTAGTTGGAAACCATTAATAGTTATGTGTATTTGTACAAGACTGTATAAGTCTTGGTATTTGACTAATAAAATAACAATCTATAACATTACTTATAATGGGTAAAAGTTAATTAGTTATCATTTCTTCATTGGTTATCAAGGAGTATTGACAAAGTATAATTAACAGTCAGTTAACAAATTATTAATGATGCCTATAATACAGTATTGCCAGCTTCAGAAAGATGATACCGACACGTAAAATTACCACATTTATGGAGTAAGATGCATCCCTAAAAAGAGGCCCGGTATTCATATGTGTGAAAAAAATGTTATTCATCTCTGTATGATCTATGTACATTTGATTCAGTGGCTTTGTGCATTCTTTAGAAAGCAATCTGTCTTTATTACATTCACACACAGTTTTATAGATATATTTTTATATTTACTTGGCCTTCAGTTGATGAAGTGGACAAAAATATGTAATTTCTTCTACACTGAAGAGGTGGAGTGACCAGCACCCATATGATTCTCAGATCCTAACTTTGAGTGTTGAACAGTGGAGACTGCTGCCACTGAGAAGTGGAAGTGACCTGCAGTGGGTGAGGGTTTGATTCTCTGCAAGTCAGCCTGTGAAAATCTGTCAGGCCTTGATTCCCTGCAGTGCAGGGGATGGTTTCTTCTAGCTGACGATGGTCGTTATGGTCGTGAGGACATTACACATTGGGCTTCAGGGTTGCTTACTTCTCATATCCTAGATGTTGTATCTGACTGAAACATGGCTTTTCCTCTTTCCTGTGTTAAACAAGTGGATGTTGGGTAAGATAATGTTAAACTGTAAGAGTAGAAATACAAGCAGAATTCCACATTTGTAGGTCAATTGCACAATTGACAAGCTATTCAAAAAAGGAGTTAAACATGTTTTTTCACATGAAGAAACATCTGCTGGGAAGTGACATAATAACCACATGTATGTAATATCACTGAAATAATTGAAAGGTAATTATTTATTAAGTGGCCCTCTAAAGCAGTAGGGCATCTTGGCTCTCAGTAGCTCTGTTTGTCTGAATTTTTAGCATATGGCCATCAGAAACACATTAACATTAGTTAAACTTTAAGTGCTAAAGAGTTGTTTCAGTTGACAACACTGGAATGTAAAGACCTGTAAAGCTGGTGTCAATGTAAACTTATTTTAGCAATCTCATGCCTTCATGCACACTCTCTGTGCACGCGGTGACAATGCTGTATACCAGCCCTGTATTTGCCAACTAATTTACAACTCTATGTGTTACCAGCTATAGTTATCAAAACAACCAAAAATAGATATAACAATAATAAAAACTTAGTTCTGGGTTGCACAAACCTCTTTGAATGGGTCAACAGAAGATAACTAGTGAAGAGGCCCATTCATAGATGTGTATCCTGCTGTGATGGTTTTGAGATGAGGTGTTGGTGGCTCATCACCATTTCAATGCCCATCAAAAACACTAACATATAAGTTAAACTTTAAGTGCTAAAGAAAGGTTTTAGTTCACAATACTGGAATTTAAAGTCCTGTAAAGCTGAGTGTCATTGTGAACTTATCGTATTATTATATTATTTATTATGTGCCTTTCACTTCATGCACACTCTTTGTGCACTGTGACAATGCTGCATGCCAGTGTGTAGTAGTATATGTTATAGACTGTAGTCATTAAAAAACAAACATCTTTGAATAGGGGTCTAGATTAGATAATGCTAAAATACACTTACAAACACAGGTGTTTCATCCATCACTAAAAACTATTCATTTTGAACACAATGGAACACATTACAAAACAAGATATTTGGTGTTCAAATCCATTACCTATCATAATAGCATGAAAAGATTCAGAGAACCTTGAGAAATACATAAAAGAGACAAGGCTAAAAACCAAATATGAATGGCCATGACCTTTGACCCATAAAGCTGCACTGCATTAAATACCAACATGACTGAAGGATATCACAAAAATGAGCTCAGGGACACTAAAACCACTGACAGTGGACACAGTTTATCACTGTATCTATAAATGCAAATTAAGACTTAACTATACAAAGTGAAAGCCAGATATCAACAAAATCCAGAAACACTGCCAACTTCCCGGACCTGAGCTCATCTGTCACGTCACAGTGAATACTAAGACAAGTTATAATTGTGTTCACATTATAGCCTTTATTTTAAATAGCTACAATGGCAACATTTCTGGTGCCAATTTACTAAACAATGAGAAGCTTTACTGAATAGATACATTTTTGTATTAGATATTTTCTCTTTACAAAATGCACCTTTCTATTTCTTTTTCATTAATCTATGGTGGAGTGTGAATATCACTCTGTCCTATCAAAAGGAACTTGTGTCATTATGTACCAGCCAACTTGGGACCAGTCGCTTTTATTCTATATGTGTGGCCCTTTTTTCTGTAATGTTGATCAACAAAGAAAATGCATTCTTATGCATATACATTGAAAACACGCATACATTGTAAAAAGAGATCCTGTGCTTGTAATAACTCTTAATGGGAATTTCCAGTAAAGTCTGATAATAAATCTATTTTTATGATTAATCAGCAAATACTGTTGCTGACCTTTATATCGTTTTGGTCCTTTCTGAAACCCTTCATTGTAAAGGTGAACATCTAAAGTAGGAATTCCAGTATGTTTTTTCCATGGCCAAGGGATCAGCCAGTATGTGTGATATCTCTGATCTAGACACTAGAAAGAAGTCTCAGACTTGTAATGTCATGAAGTATAAAGTCTGGAGCTGCTCCTTCTGCTCTTCGAGAGCCCTAATTTTGGGGACCAACAGAATGTTTGTTATCCCTTAAACCCAAATGAACTTTATTATATTAGTGTTGTCAGTTCTGTAACAGAAAATGTTCCCATATACTTATAACATTGTTCTGGCTGTTCTCAATGTCATCTAGAAAATCTTTCACAATTTCATATCAATGGAGCAACTCTACACTTTATATCACATGACATCACAAAACTCCAGTTTTTGGATATGGGGCAGGTTGCCCATGTTTACTAATGTTTTTTAGACTGCCTTAGATCATAGAAATAATATGTATGTATTTTAGAAATGGGCATAATTTCCCATTAATACAGTATCAAGCCATAAAAAGGTTAAGCCAGCCACTAAAGTTGAGCCTTTATATTCTGTTACACAAACATACTAACAAATCATATTTGAAGAAGAAATGTAACATTATTCAGATGAGATTTTTTTCACAAGTATTATTAAATATGTTTTGTATGCTTTACATGGTTGAGTGTGAGCGTCCTCCGTGCTATCTAAGAAGGAACTTGTGACATTATGTACCAACCAACAGTGGACTCATGTCATTATATCCTACTCAAGGGGTGGACCTTCTTCTGTAATGTGCACCAACAAACAAGTTGCATTTCTTTAAGTACAGACTGAGAACACAAGTATATTGAAAACTTGATTGACATTCACTACTTGTGAAAACTGGTCAGAGTAAGTATTTTGGAAATTGAACAATTTTAAAGGTCAAGTCAAAGTTTGATGTTACATAATTTTAATTTAAAACTCTTTTTTAGTTTTCTTACAAAAGGAAATGGAGTGTGGACATTTTTTTTTCTTTTTAGAGTGCAAAGTTCAAAGAGTACCAAACAGAAGTCGACTTATGAGAGGCCCATTCATAGATGTGTATCCTGTTGTGATGGTTTTGAGATGAGTTGTTGGTGGCTCATCACCATTTCAATGCCCATCAAAAACACTAACATACCAGTTAAACTTTAAGTGCTAAAGAAAAGTTTCAGTTTACAATACTGGAATGTAAAGTCCTGTAAAGCTGAGAGTCATTGTGAACTTATCGTAACATTTATTATGTGCCTTTCACTTCACGCACACTCTCTGTGCACTGTGACAATGCTGCATGCCAGTGTGTGTAGTATGTGTTACCAGACTGTAGTCGATTAAAAAACAAACATCTTTGAATGGGGTCTAGATTAGATAATGCTAAAATACACTAATAAACACAGGTGTTTCATCCATCACTGAAAAACTATTGTGAACACAAAGGAATACATTACAAAACAAGATATTTGCTGTTCAAATCCATTAACTATCTGCCATAATAACATAAAAGATTTAGAGAACCTTGAAATCTCTCTGCATAAAAGGACAAGGCTAAAAACCAAAAATGAATGGCCATGACCTTTGACCCATAAAGCTGCACTGCATTAAATACCAACATGATATCACAAAATGAGCTTGGGGACACTGAAAACCACTGACAGTGAACACAGTTCATCACTGCATCTATAAATGCAATTTAAGACTCCTACTATGCTAAGTGAAAGCCAGATTCAACAAAATCCAAGCATACCCCTGACTTCTCTGGACCTGAGCTCAACTGTCATGTCACAGTTTGATTTCTTTCTTTTGAAGCAAACAGCTTTTAAGGTCTAGTCACAGACTTGTGTTAAATCATTTTATAGTGATTAATTAATTAAAATAAATATATTATTTATTAAAATAAGTAATTATATTGCTGATCATTTTATGTATAATGTTACTCGTTTATAGATTTATTTTTCTGAATTTTTGGTGATACATTGGTAGTTACAATTGGTCTGGTCTAAATATACATATATATATATATATATATATATATATATATACATATATAAAACAAAGACAACAATAAAGTTATTAACAGTAAATAGTAAGATAAAACTGAATTCACAGGATTATGGGAGCCTTCTTTAAAAGATATACTTTGCTTTGGCAAGTATTATTTCTGTAATATTTATTATCACAAAAAATGTTGATATATTGCAAGCAATAAAGTTTACATACCCATTTTAAAGATACAAATGAGTTTTAGTGAAAAAAGAAGCACTCTATAGGTGAGAGAACCAGGATAAACCAGTTTGACTGCAGTATATGGATGTCCCCCCTTTGATAGGCAGACGTCGCTCAAGGCTTCAGGTCCCCTCTTGGCAATTTCTTTAAAAAATTGTAAAAATCACATTTGCAGTAATATTGTGAAAGAAGACCTCAAAAGTAAATTTTCAATTCTAGTTTTGTATTTTTAAAATGACTGCTAATAAAGGTTCCCTCTTGGATAGTACACTTAGATAGTCCCCTATTATTCATGTTCGCATGTATGTGTGTGTGTGCGCGTTTTCAAAGTTTAGGTCTGAGCTAGAAACCATAATAGTTGTTAAGCACTGACTGGATTTTACCAGAAGGGCATTGAGTACTGTGAAGAATTGAAAGTTGGCACTGAATCCTTGCTCAGATTACAGTCTTATTTTCATATTATCTGTTCTTATATTTACTGATTCGAATTAGAATTTAGTTGAGTTTTTAGTGTAATTTCTGATCATCTGTTTTCATCATTTTGTTTTCACTTGAGAACTGAGCTTATTTTCTCACAATATCTTTGGTGTAAATTCTTGCAAATGTTTACACTTGACACTATAAGATATCGAAAAAGAAAGTAGTGATTTAGAGTCATAGAAAAACGAACAAAAAGAGATCATGTTCGCACCGATATTAAAAACATGTTAACAGTGCCTACAATAAGAAACATGGTGACACACAGTTGTGTCACACCTCTTTGAGTGCTTAGCCAGCTCGTTCTCATTTTAAACTCTTAAAATAACACTTCTTTTATTTTGCTTTTGGTGTAAGATTGTGATGCCAAAAACCTCCTTCTGCACGATACGCTGCTGGATCTAGTCAGCTAAGAATGAAGCTGACCGAACTGCTCGCAATCTTGTTGTACAGTGTCAGGTGGCCGGACCGAACCTTTCTTGGCAGCATAATATGCAGACAGTCGGCATCAGTTGAAAACAAGACCAGATGAAACCTGTTGTGTCTGCATGATATGCCACTGGACGGCTTCAGGTTGAATTGCTGCCAGTAACAATTTAATTTAAGGAGCACAAAGGTCCCTACAGGGTGGATGAATCCAACAAACCCCAGACTTTCATGTGGATGTCCAGTGTTTTCTTCCCATCTGAATGTGATGTTTTTCTTTCTACATCTTATGTGCCTCCTTTCCCTAAACCTAACCATCTGTACCTGTATGCGCGTTTGTTGACGTCCCGTAATTGTTGCCATTTGCTTTTATTGCCAAAACATAACCATGTGCAGCATCATCCCACCATGTGCTTTTGTTGACATCATGGTAGAAGCATCCCTTAAAGTAAGCAGCAGCAAAAGGATACCTGAAGTGTAATATAAATGAATTCCACTGCAGAGTGGAAATTTGTGATGATTTGGGCTTAGCTGCAGTTTGGGATTCATATTCAGGATGAAAAAGTAGAAAAGATCACAATCTTGGTTTGGGTAAGGGTTAAGGTTAGGCATGTAGATGAAAAGTCAGTGAAAGTCTCCACATGTTTATAAATGTATAAGTGGAATTTGTTGATACTCTGATTATGTAGTTAGGTAAAACACCGTCCACGCATAGACAGTAGCAGTGGCTAATGAACTACATTATTAGTGTGCTAATAACTTTGGATCTATAGCAGACTTGCACTAATCCTTAATTTTACTGTGAGTGGAGGAATCAGCGAGATGCAGTATATGCCCTTGATGATGAGGATTTCTGCTCAAAATTTTTCAAATTGATAAATGTCCTAACCAGCTCAGGACTGTTTGAGCACCAACAGAAATGTGTACATGGCAGTGGGTATCAAAAAGTGTCTAGTCCAATAGAGGGTATGCGTTAATGTCAGTTCCCCCCTGGAACACGCCCCCCTCAGTCAGACTGAGTGGCAAAACATCCGTCAACCTGGTGCAGTTTAGCAGTGGAACCAGCAAAACAAGTTTGAGACTTCACTCGTTCTTGGCTTTGAGAGAGAAAGTAGCTTATGTTCAAATATATTGATTGAACTTTCCTGGGTAATGGAGATAATGTACTGGAATTCTTAATTTAGGTGGTGTTTCCCTTTAAATATGAATAAATGTTCAAATGAATGCAAAGCAAATTCCCATATTCCAAATACATTCATTATCTCATTCACAGTGAAATTACTGCTAACTACAAGCCAATAATAAGAAATAACAGCTATTGATTGGGATCCCTTTGTCAGTGCCATATGACCATTTATCCAACAACTTGGTGTGTGTTTGAGAGTGAGAAAAAGAGAAAGAGAGAGAGAGAGAGAACGTGTCCTGCTGAGACCCAGCTGTGTCTGCAATTAGCAGGAGGCATGGAATGATGATTGCTGGTGCGGCAACACTAATGCCAAGTGGCAGGCTTCCCTGTGAAGGAGAGGGAAGGCCGCTCAGTGCCATATAGCAACACTACTTTTTCTTTCAAACACGCATACACACACCCACATATGCACACTGACAGACACAAGGAAACAAGGTTGGTGTGGGTGGAGGTGGAGGGGCTTTAAATCTGACTGCAAGACATTATGCGTTTCGGACAAAGGGCTCGTCTAATCCTACCTGCTCTGCTTTTCAAAGCCCACCGCTGGCCTATTCTAGTCTGGCTCCTCAGCTCAGCAGAGAGGGCCCATTGATGACGGCACCCAATTACCATAGTAACTCACACGGTAGGTCGGCTACCACCAATCTCAGCACCAACATCACCACGCCCCCATCCCACCAGCTCCGTGCTCACCTTGTCATCCAGCAGCAGAACTAAGCTTGACCCTCAGAGAACAAATGAAGCTTTTCCCTGCAGGTTAATGGGGCTTAGAATCTTGAAATGGATGATGTCATCCCTGAGGCCACGTCCACATTAATGTGGATAAATGTGAAAATGCTTCTTTCCTCCCTGATCTTCCATCCACACTATCGAAATATCAACCCCCCAAACCCACAACGTTTTACACAAATACTGACTCATTGTGGATACATTGAAAAACTTGTTTACACAGCAATGGTTCTTGCGTGAAATCTTGAACTTTTGTTTTGGTCTGGACTTTTGTTCGCATAACTGCATTTTGGGGGCCTGAAAATGCAAACTTTTGAGAGTGTAATCTTTTGAAAACGCCACCCCTTCCTTTGCTGTGTAACCTGGCAATGCGCAGATCCTGTGAGAACGGTGACGTCACAGCTGCATTTTGTGTATGCGTGTGTTGTTCTTCTGTGGTGTGTCATTACAAAGTTACACTGCCAACTAATGGCCTGGCATGCATGCTATGGTGTTTTTGGTTGTTTTTGCGGATCTGTGTACACAGGGATTGTTCTCACCATTTTATTATATGAACACAGATTTTCTTTTTTTTAGAAAGACTTTTAAAGTTTCAGTTGGGTTGTTCTCATCTAAACGTAGCCTAATACACAGCTGTCAGCCTGAACAGACGTGATTGGGTACTGCTGCGTAGCAGCAACACTAAGGAGTAAACATTGTATCAGTGATTGGTCATTCTACATGAAAGCAAAGCTTGTCACACACTTCAAGTGTTGTCCCTGATATGTCCTCTTGTTGCTGTCAAATGACTGAAGTGTGAAAAACACCTTAATTATTGCTTTCTTTAATATACATCTAATCAACACTGTAGATCCTATCAACACATTCTCATCCCAAGCCGTCACATATCGCTGCTTCAGTGGACTTTCACTTCTACACATTTCACTCTATGTATCCTCCTGTGTCTGCTGTTGATGTTCCAAGATGCCAAAACCAACAAGGATGTCAACAAAAGCACATGTTTAGAATTAGGCGACAAATGTACGGGTTAGGTTTCAACAAGAGAAGCGAGTGGTTAAGTAAGAAAAAATGTACGTTTTTAAAGATTTATGTTGGGGGGGCTTATTGGCCTTTATACGACAGGACAGCTTGAGTGTTAAAGGTTGAAAGAGGAGATGACATGCAGCAAAAGGCCGAGGGTGGAATTGAACCTGTGGCGGCTGCAGCCTTTGTACATGCTCGACTGTGTGAGCTAGTGGGCGGCCCAGCAGCAGTGTCTTAACCTGATGCCGCGCAACAGTGTATCATACGGCCATGCCAGTTGCATAACACTGAAAAAGGTTCCATCCATCCACGTTACAATTAGCAATTAGCCAAAATTAAAAACACAAGACCCTTCTAAATGCTTTAAAAAAAATGCCTGACCCATTTTGCAGCACCCCTTCCCTCCTCATAGGTAACGAACAGTCTCTATTGCTAAATACTGAGGGAGGCGTGGTGTTGAGGAGTACGTACAGATCATCCAGTCCAGTCAATGGTGATTAAGGTGTTTACATGACAGAATAGCTCTACTTTCAGACGAATTATCTCCATGTGTTAGTCAGATTTCCAGAAATTCGATTTAATCCGATTATATATCTACATGTATTTTTAAAGTCCAGTTTTAGTCGGACTAAGACAATAATTCATCTTTCTCTAACATCATGTAAACGTCATGACTGTATTCGAGTGATTATGCGAAACTTTGCGCCTTCTTTTTAACCCATATCCTTATGTTTGATCATTGGAATATGGATCCCAAACTTTTAGAGGATTATGTGAAAGCACAAGTGTGAGGGGACATGTAAACATGTTTTCAAATGTATCTGCCTCAGTGTGGATGTACAAGAAAGGCGCTTTTCACAGAGGCTCAATGGGGCTCAGCATCTTGTACTGGATATTGTCATCCACTGACTTTCTCTCTCTTTCTTTCCCTCTCTTTTTGACAGAAAGAAGTGGGTATGTTGGAGGAGGAGGAAGGAGCAGAGGGGCTCTGAGAGTGGGACTAAAGTAAAGTTTTGGGCTCATCGAGCTCACAGGTCTCAAACTGTTTTGATTGTGCGGCGGACACAAAAGGCAAAACCCGGCTGACCATTGACCGCAGTCTGAGCACAGCTGGGACGCCAACAAAAACGGGCTCAGCGGGCATTTCAGCTGGGCAGCTGGTCAAGAAGGGAGCGCTGCGGAACAGGATGGCAGTCAACCGCGGGCGTAGCATCGCAGGAGAAAGGTAAATGTTTATCTCAGGTCTGGGTTTTCTTTTCACGTCGACAATCTGGGTCTCTTACAAAACAGCCGTCTCCTTCTACCCGCAAGTGTCAGCTCAACAGACAAGAGAGACTAAATAAGGAGCAACTTTTATAAAAACACGGTGGTTTGGAGAAGGGGATGGGTGTATGTTTGGGGCAGTGGGTGGAGGGGGCTTTGGGGGGGCCATGTTGTGAGGAACTAAACAGTTGGAATTACGGTCAGCGACCAGTCATTGAGTAAACATACAATGAGCGACAGAAAAGCTCTGTGGTGGACAATAAAGAAAGAAAAAAAGCCGCCGGCTTCAGGCCCTGAGAAAAGTGAGCCATTCTACTTACAAAGAGCCGCTTAGGGGTGGATTGAGGGAAGGAAAAAGAGGGCTAAAACACTTGTGGGCTCAGGGAACTCTATAGGGGGAGTGAAAATGGAATAAGCCAGCAAGCACTTGAGGGTCCCGCCGAGCACCTGAATAGGATAGAGGGGTGGAGCGGCAGAGGGGGGTCTGGGGAAGGTGAATGGCCTTCTTTTTGGGTCCAATTTGTCTCTTTTCACCCCGCTCGCCCTGCTCCGGCTCTGACAGATGTACAAAGAGGGAGCGGCGCTGGGCCACTCATCCACATACGCCCGTGAGCAGCTGTCACTTTTGTCAGACAAGTTAATCAAACAAATGCCACCATACCTCCCTTTTTAACAAGGCGTAGGGAAGGAGGGAGCAAAGGGGGCTGTAAAAAGGGTGATAGAGACCCCGAGAGGTGACATGTGTGCCCTTGATCAATTCACCCTGCCGGCCCCGATCAATAAACCAGCGGGACCCGACAAAGGAGAAGTCTCCATTAAACTTGTATTTTCCTACTCTCGGGATGATCGTGGCTTTAGTGTCCTTCGCCGTTTCCTCCCAGCGACACGGCGCTGGGAATGCTCACAGAGGATTTAGAGCCAAAAGGAACGAAGCGGGCAAACAAAATGCTCTCCCTCAGTAATTATTAAGGACCCTAAGCTGCTTACAGACTTCATTAAACGGAAGTGAAACCTTTTCAGAGCATGTTTTGAACAGTCACACAGTCAATCCAACCTATCCTGCATGGCTGGTCTTTTTTTTATTATTGTGACCAATGACTGCCGCCATTATATTCCTCCCTATTGGTTGTGTAATCCTTTTATAGATATTTTACTTCAACCTAAAAGAGATTACTGACTGGCATGAAAAACAACAAGAGGACATCATCACAGTATTGCAGTCATATTGTTGTGGATGGATGGGAAAGGACCTCTGCTCATTGTCTCTTAGAAACAGTAAACCGATCTGAAAAAAGACAAAATTTATTAATGGTATCGGGGGGGTTTATGAGTGCATTATGTCATGAGACTTCAGTCCTTCAGTAGAATTGTATCTTGATGACATTATTATATTAGGTTTTGTGTCATTTTAAAAAATGTCGCTGTAGAAATGTATGATATAAAGCAAAGTTTGTTCAGGAATTAATAACATCAGTTAACGTTTTGTTGTTTGTTGGGAGTTTTGTCGAACCAGATCAGTGTAATCATTTTGCCGGTAGTCAGGACCGTAATCGAATATCTAACATTCAGGGGGGACAATTTTCAATCCACTGCCACCCAACCACTCCTTGGGGGCCTGAAGGGAATTTTCCCATCGATAAATTTTTTGAAACTAATAAACTAAACTGACCATTTTAGAGAATTTTGAAACAAACAAACTTTGATTCAGGGTTCTTAAAGCTTCAATGACAGAGTCTTAATTTAGGGAGCCTGCAAATGACTGGGGGGCCACACAAGAAAAGTGCCCACACTATGACTATTCTATGACATTTTTAATGTCTTTTTTAATAAGAAAGAACATTGACATTTGAACATTTTTACAATATGCCTTTTCTTAATAATACATTGAACTATGACTTTTTAATGACATTTTCCATGACTTACTGACACTTTAAACAACAATAACAGCTATTAGTGATAAAGCCTACAGAGCACACATATTACATTCTAGTTTTTTGTTTTCTAATACATCTGAAAGTAATGAAATAGAGAGACAGTGTGGTGACACATGCAGAACTTAAGTATGGTGTAATATGAACAAATGCCAACAAATCTGGAATGTTTATGTATAATTATAATGTCATTTGCTAATGCACTTTGGGCATATTTGAATATTGAATATTAAATATGTTAAGAGATTCTTATAAATATCATCATACTGACACTTCAAGCATATTACATAGCCCTAAAATTTTGTCAAATATATATCTTCATATCTTTACTTATGACCTTCCAGTTATAAAGTTATGTCAATTATGATTCCTTGCCTCAGGTAATTCCTCAAAATTCTGAAAAATAGTTTTCACTTTTTCTGTTAGTACTTGAAAAAAAAACCTGTCCTCTTTATTCAGTCCTTACATAAGCAAGTCTGTGGAGCAGACTGAGACATCTGACAGGCTGCAGGAGTTAAGTTTGCGTGTAGTCTGAGCTCAGTGTTGATTAAATTGTTCACTTGGCATGGCCCTGGGGCTGGCAGTTCGTGACCATAGCCGGCAAAGTGGTGAAATGTCTCTGGACAGCCAAGTGGTATGACGGCAGTTACATCGCTCGCTAGGCATTCTGTCACCACGACAACCCCCCCCCACACAGCCCACCCATCCTCACAAACCCACCCGCCACGACCAAAGTACAACGGCGACGACGGCGACAACAATCTCAAATCCCCCAATCTGCAGCTCAACCTGACCCCTGCCCTTGCTCCGCTCCGCCACAGCCGTCCAGCAGTTGGTAAGCAGAGCAGGACGGGAGGAGCAGCAGCGATTAAAAAGCGCTTTAACTTTCGTCACACAGAAGTGCAATTTCACCACGCTTGTGAATCTGATAACTGCCCAAGGTCAACGGAAATACTTCAAATCAATCAATGAGCCACGCTCCTAATCCCCTCCAGGCGAAGGCAGATTAAGTGTATAATTGACCTGTGTAATCCCAGTATCTGCTGCAACTCTAGCCCGGGGGGGAAGGAAGGGGAAAAGGGGAGGTGGCTCCAAGACTCACTGGCTCTACAGCACCATCCCTGTCTGCTTCTTTCTTCCTGCACTCCTTTCCCCGCTTCCCCCTGACCTGGCTGGCATGCTGGTTGCCGGGACTTGTTACAGGGGGAGTTTCATGGGGCAGGAAGCTGTGGAGTATCAGTGCAGGACTGGATTTGGCTCAGGCTAAAGACATGGCTTTTTTTAATCAATGATCCCCAGGCTGTGCCGTGCTAAGTCCCCCCTTCAGTATCATTTAAGCACATCTGTCTTAATCCGAGCCTCTGCAGCCACTCTTTCAAGAACTAAACCAGGGGAAGGGGGGGGGGTTGCAAGGGGACCAAATTAATTTCTCGCTATTCCCCTAACACACACACACACACACACACACACATTTCATCATACCTAACAAAAATGTCAAACTGCAGGGCACTTTTTAAGGTATTTATGTGGCAGAGAAACCTCATTGCATGACATAGTGTTTTGACGGTGGGGTAGGAAGAATATCCAGGAACTGGTTGGATGGAGTTCACCACAGTTCATGTACTCATATAATACTATGGCTCTGCTCTGGTACACCCTACACCCACAGCATCCTCACCAAGATACTCCAGGGGAGAAGCTAATAAAGCACACATATACTTCAAGACCTGCCTCAGTTTCACAGCAATGATAAAGAGCTAGTTTACTGCACCACAATCTAAATCGAATCTGCCTTGCTTCAACTGAACCTTAGGTTTGACGATTAGCCTGAGAATCCTCTCAAGCACCCTCTCATAGTGACCTGAGAACACTGAGCAGCATCCAACATATTCTCATCCAAAGTCATCACATATTGTCACTTTGCAGTGGATAGCTGCATCTACATGTTACTCTCTAGGTATCCCTCTGCATGTGGTGGGGTTACGCAGCACGTGGTTACATTACGTCAACAAAATCCTTGGATCCATAAGGGTGGTTTATGGATCCAACAAACCTTGGACATTCGTACAGGAGTCCAGTGACGCGTCCTGTCTGAATCTGAAGCTTTTTCTACACCTTACCATGTGCCTCCTTCCCCTAATTCTAACCATGCATGCCAGCATGTGCATTTGTTGATGTCCAGGCATTAGTTGCCATGTGCTTTTGATGACATAATGTAACCATGTGCTGCTTAGTCCTTATACTATGTTGTTACAGGCAGCATTTCAACCTAAATATATACTCGGTGTATCATGTGGATTCGACAGCTTACATTCAGCCACATTCTTAACTGACACTGACCATCAGTTAAGACCGTCATGCTGCCGAGGCAGGTTCCTTCAGGTGGCATATCATAACACCATGAACGGGTCTGTCCAGCCAAGTTCTCAGCTGATGATGGCCTGTGGCGTATCATGCAGACACCAAAGGTGGCTTTTGGCACCAAGATCTTATGCCGAAAGCTGCGGTATTTAACAATTTTAGAATAAGAACGGGCTGGCATTCTCTTTCTGTTTTGCTATGGTTTTCAACCTTGGCTTATACTTAATTGTCATTATTACTCATTTGTCGTACTTGTATATTTTTTGTATTCTTTTCCTTTGACTGTGAACAGCAAGGTGGGAGATAAATGCCGAATTACTGAATGCTTTGTGGTAAATGATATGACCTTTAAATGGGTACTTAGTAATGTTGAAAATGTGAACGAAAAGACCAAAAATATAATAAGTTTGTTAATTTATTGTGAACATCTAAATGATGTTTGTGTTGTTTTTATGTTGAATAAACAAAAACTTAAAAAAAAAAAAAAAAAAGAAGAGCTGGCAGTATGATACTTGACAGTAAGAGTACAGGCTCTTGTCCCCCACCCTGGTCTGATAATTCATAGGACTGTCCCCAGCTTTAACGTGACATCACTGTTTTCTTTCCACATAATGATGTGAGAGAAAGATACTGTAAGTCAGTGACAGCACCTGCAATATGCTATTAAAAATGAAATATGTAAACAGACTAACTGATGGAGCAGAAAGTTGTGAGCAGCACAAACTTTGGGGAGTGTTTTCGAAGGAGCTCTGTTTTCTGTGGCCTCTCTCCTCTCTCAAAGCAACTTCACAACAGTTTCCTCTCGAAAGGGGATTTCTATGCGAGTTTAATCATGATGCCACAGACACCTGCCGTCAGAGCAATTTCCACAACAGCAGGAAAATATAATATTAAAAGAATTCCGTGATTGGATTGCTGATCAGGATTGTGGTTTGTAAAAAAAGAAGCATAAAGTAAATCTGATTTAAACATCAATGGATATCACATTTTATGCTTATGAAGAAACAAAAAGAATAAGAAGTGCCCCCCCCCCCTTATATGAATGGTCCAACAAGTGGGTCAAATCAATTAAAAACGTCCTAATCCGACAAGCCCCCCTACCCGTCAATCTGTGTCAGAACATGGGTATTAGCACTTGCTAATATGTCTCACATTATGAATCATTTCTTGAGACGCTGGTGTTTGTTTAACATTATCAGCATTAGACCACATATGGGCCTGTCTGCTGTCACTCCAGACGTCAATTTGTGGGTGTTGACACATATAGAAATTATGAGGCCATGGTGAAATAATCTGCTCACTGTCGCTGATATTAGAAGGCATCTAAATGCATGTCATAACCCCAATTATAATTACACATGACCTCAGGCTTATTGTCTGCGGACGGAATCACAGCCAAACATGTTTAAGAAACCTTAATTACTTATGGGCACGTGCAAATGTCTCTACTAAGCCTGCACTCTGTCTCCTACCTTTAACCTTCCATATCACAAAGGCAGGGTCACATTCTGTTCAGCTTGCTGTAACCAGACTAAACACACCATGCTGTTCATCCTCACATTTGTCAGGGATGTGTGAAATGAAACATGCTTAAAGGACCTGATTTGTTGGTGTGATTTGAAATGTAATCTCTTTACAGTCGACTGTTTTGGTGGTGGGACTTTGATAGAGTTATTTCATTGTATAGTATGGCCCATTGAAGTTTTAAGACTTTAATCTTGTCAACTGGCATGAAAAAATGTGTCCTGGCAGGTCACCAAAACATCATAAAATGTCCTTCTAGTCTTAAAAAAAGTAAATGGATTATACAGTATAAAGACAAGTGAAGATTGTTTTTCAAGCACTTTGTTGTCTTTGCAGCTGATTGTTTTGCTCTTCTTTCTTCCTTGTTTACATATTTTTTCTTTTTCTTTTTTTAATGAATTCTACAAATTTCTCCCCAAATCCATTTTTTGTAAGATTAAATCATAGACAAAGTGCCTTGCCAAAATGGAGACAGTGTGAAACTTATTTGAAAACTACGAGTCAAAACAACCTTCCAAAAAAATGTCCACAAAAACTGTGTGTGGAACAGTTTAAAGCGAGGAAAGGACAGAAGTAAAACCAATAATCTATAATATTTCATGTAATGAGCTGCCTTATTGTTGTAATCCCCACTGAGGGAAACAGACATAAATAAATGCAGTCAGCGGCCCACCAAGGGAGGGCAAGGGGGCGCCTAACAAAGCAAAGATTAAGGGGAGTCCATCGTGACCTTATTTTAAGAGCATGAAAACCTCCAAACCCAACACACTGACACACACACACACACACACACACACACACACACACACACACACACACACACACACACACACACACACACAAGCACTGAGGTATCTGCTTTGGTGGCCTCCAATAGTCAAACTAGGTGGGCCTCAAGTGTTTACATAACTGTCTAAGATGTATACAGTTAACCCTCAAATTGTGAATAGTGAAATTGCTAATAGAAAATTCATCTAATTGTAACATGTCAGTTTTCAAAAAAACTCCCATTTATCACAAAAAAGTTTTTACACTCAAAAACGTTTTCACACTCACACTGTAATGGAAACACTTTTTTGGCTTTCATAGGTCACATGATGCTATAGCTATGTGCTTGTCAGTAGGAACCGGCTCCCTGTTATTGCCTCACATAACTCTTCGAAAGTTTTGAATCCACAGTTCCTCTGTGGAATCGTGGACTATCACCTCATAGCTTGCCTTTCCATTATCACTCACATAACAAGCCGTTATCGCCTTGGATTGGAAATAATGATGGCTAGTGTGGTGGTTGCAACGAAATTATAATACTAATGTTTTGATCATCCATCGCCATCCATCCGTCTTGGAACGTTATCGCCAGAGGAGAAGTCGCAGAACATCGCTGAGTGCAAATGCAGTCATTATGTTTCATCAAAAATTTTGCGTAAATCTGTCATCAAAACCCACCTAGTGACTAATTTTGAATTAAAAAAATGATTTATGTATTATAATTACATAATGAAAATCAAGTGAAAATTTTGTGTTGCTTATGGGTGAAAATCATATGGTACGATGAGAACCCAAGCTAACGCAGTGCCACTTGAAGCTGGCTCCAAAACAGTCATTGAACTGCTTTTTCTATGTGTGCTTTTCTGACTAAACCCATACCTTATGCCATATTTACAGTGCTGTTACTAAGACAACACAAAACTAAACACAACTTGATGACTTGACTTGTGAAAGTTTTGCTCTGGAATAAATGTCAGCCTAGGGTCAGCATTTTTATGCCCTAGCAGTCCTCTTCTGCCATGGTTAAGTCTTTTTAAAGTATGAAATGTAGCAATGTATTGTATACTGAGCTCCATGGTAGTTTAGCATCAACATTAGCACATTATATGTTTACTCTAGTTTGGTTTTGTAAAGTGGAACTGGGACAGAATCCTAGACTAAAAACATGCAGATTATTCTGGGTGAAGGATAAAAATAGAAATATAGGAAAAAGACTTGGCCTTTAATTTTATGCATTTTATACACTCATTTTTAACCTTACTGTGTCAGTGGGGTTTATATAATGTGTTTTATTTTCCATCTTATGTTATGCATTATGTGCATTCAATTTTTATCCTTATTTTAATCTCACTTTTACTAGTATTATCAATTGGGTTTGATCCGTATGAAGATGCATTCTATGTGTTCTATTGTGATTCTTTTTTATTTTTACATGCAGGTTTTATTATGTCTTTTTGTCTTCTTTGTCTTTTAATGTGAAGTACTCGGTGCATGTAATTTCCTTCTTGTAAAGCACACTGGGCTGTATTTCTTGTATGTAAGGTGCTATACAAATAAAGTTTATTATTATTATTATTATTAAACCCAGAGTCAAGCACTAATATTCCATGTTGTAAGTCGCCACCAGAAAATCAGACAAAAAAGAGAGAGAAGTCAAGAAAAAAAGGGTGGAGAGACAAGAAAAGCACAACAGAGCTGCAGAGAGCAGCCAGAGACACCTTCATGGGCCTCGATGACGCCGCGGGGAGAACTAATATGGAATGACAACAAAGAGGAGCCGGGGTGAGACAAATCCCAGCAGAGACGCTCTCATGGAGGAAAAAAGGATACATGGCAAAGCAGTGGGTCAAGATGCAGCAACAAACAGCAAACATCCAGCACCGGACACCTCTCTGTCATCCTCTGTCAGCACGGACAGAAAGGAAGAGGGTAGGAGACGGATTACACCTCAAGGCCTCCATTCAATACAACAGCATGGACAGATAGATGCTACTGTATACACGCCTCCACTGTTCAGTCTGCACAGAGTCCACAGCCAGGACCAAGCCCTGACAGCCGATCAGATGCAGAGGATTACACAACCTGGACCATGTCCCTGTCAGTGTATCCACTCTGTCTCATCAACCCTTCAACCCTCAGTCAAATGAAGATAATTAACCCTCGACTGACATCACTTGTCTTGTGCTGCGTTCGAAAGCCTTTCACAAGTATTTAATAATCTTAACACTGGGCAGACTGGTTTGATTTTGTTCAAAAACATGGAAGAAAATGTAAAAAGCACTTTGGTAAGAAATGTCCCACAAACTGCAAGAAATTAGCTGATTATTATTAAAATGTTTTGTAAAAATAATAAAAAAAAAAAGGCCAGACTGCTATATTTATAAGTATCATAAAAATACATTTAGATTTTTTTATTTCATTTTATTTTTTTTTAAGTTGCTCATTGCCTTTCTCTCATGTTTTTTGAAAGAAATCAAGCCCACTTGTTCAGGTTTCACAGGGTTAAAGCTGAAGTGTTTTTAATTCAACTAGTCATTATTTATTTAATGAGCTTTTATGAGCTCCTTTTTAAGCTAAATTTTAATTGAGCTTTTTACTCCACAAAAGCATTTTGCAGCTGTTTTTCCAGCAGCTTTATAGGCCTTTATAGCTGTGTAGCTTTTGGGGACTGTCAATGTGTTTCCTGCTGCTTTATAGCCCTTAAATGTGGATGTTTTTTAGGGAATCATTTTTCCTACAACATGTTAGCCCCAAAATTTGGGTGTTTTTTAGGAACAAGTTGCTTTGTTTCCTGTGGCTATTTGGCACCTAAATTTGTGTTTTTATCAAAAGTTATGTTACTTATGTTTTTAGGGAAACTGTTATTGTGTATGCTGCAGCTTTTTGGGGGGATCCTTTATTGTGTTTCATGCTGGGTTTTTGTAGATAAAAGCAATTCCTAAAAACCAGGATCTACAGGCAATGATCTTTTGATTACTGCTTTTAGGATGAAAGTCCCCAGGACGTACATCAAGAAACTACATGGAAACATAGCACTACGACTGAGAAGTATTTTGGATTAGTTGAAGGAAGGAGACTGTCTTGTGTTTGAGCCCTGGATGAAGCAGATTCTTAAAATCCAACAATAGGAGAAAAGGATATCTTTTTTTTTATTTCCAAGATCTGTGAAATTCAGAAATGAGTTGATTTTGGTTGACACTTGGAGTTGAAGAAAACATGTTTGTGGCTCTGTTCTTTAGAGATTCCAGATTATTGTCTCTACAGTAATTCCAGATTACTGCATAGTAATGTGCCCCCCAGGAAAGTATTTAGCTGCCAGATCCTGATACATCCTCTCTTGATCAATTTAAGTACTAGATGAAGGCCTAAACACTCAAAGTAATCTGGGGCCTAAAACAAAGGACTTCTCAGACAGCGATAGGCCTGAGGGAGTGTTACATGATCTGAATGCATGTGTAAAAGTTTAGTGTTGTGTTCTGTGTGCTGTGGCTCAGGTTGATCTGACCCGCTGACGGCTGGCTGGGAACCCAAACACAGGACTCAGCCAGAGCTAATATCTAAAATATCAGTGAGAATCTTTGCAAACACCAAAACCAATACTTTTCTACATAGCCCATGCATCGCTGCATCTTAGCGTGTGCCCTGTTACCCAGGGTCACCTGTTTCTCCAAAGCAGCAGCTCTATCACTTCTGCTCCTTAGACAGATTCCAGCTACTGTGCAGTCCAGTCACAGACAGCAAGTTTCTGCAAACAGCTGTTATGGTACATCTGTATGTTCAGTACGTTATTATGCCAAGTCATCACATGGAGCCGCCTGGCCAGTGACAGTCTGTGTTTACTTCTTACAGTGATTCTGTTACAGTGATGTCAACTAATGCACATGATGGGATGAGGCAGCATGTTTACACAACATGAACACATGACAACTAACACAGACCGTCATGATGGTTGGGATCAGGCAACAAAGTCACGGATTGATAGGTTTAGGCAAAACAGGGACATGGTAGTGTGTTTAAAAAAAGACAAAACACACATACACATGGGAATGCTACACCCCCACAGGAAATCCAGTTGTTTGTGGGACCTGTCAGCAGCCCACCTGGGACCTGTCCACCTATAGGCACACTCATTATATTACATCGTCACCAGCAGTGTTATTACCTGACGCCGACCTTCTGTGTTTCATGCACGCGCAGCCGGTTCCGTCTGGCCACATTATAAGTGACACAGCCCGTGAGCATTGCATGTGGACACGCCTGTTGCTCTCTGGTTGTTTGCCAGCGTATAATAGCAACATTTCTGTCTGGTAACAGTAACTTTTATTGTCTAAAAATAACCTAGTTATGTTAATTGCGTAACTATAAGGAAGTAACATCATTGTAGGGGCTTTAAATTGGCATTGTATCTTACAAACTGTTGTGCCTGCATTTTCTTAGGATATCAAACGACCTGTTCTAAGTGGATATGTGGATTTCTTATATTTCTAATACAGCATACCTCTTATTTGTCAATTTATGTGTGCATTGTGTTAAATTTTGTGACATAATAGACATTTTTTTCTTGCATACTTCTTTTTTTCTATTTCCATTTTCCTATAGCTTTTCTATAGTTTTTTTCATTCTAATTCTTATTCTTAATTCTTAAATTAAAATATATATGTAACATAGTTGTGGGTTGTAGACATGTACAATGTGATTGGTGACTGGGTTGTTGTGTGCCTGATTACTTTCTCTCTCTCTCTCTGTGTGTGTGTGTGTGTGTGTGTGATGTATCCAGTTTGTGTTTTGGCCGGTGTGTCGCATTTTAAACTGCCATTTGACAAATGTAGCAGCTGTGATCTAGTGATCCAGAGTCACCGACCCCTCAGTTTTAATGCCACTGTTAAAGGTAGCTGGTGAGACAACCTGTTTGTAAGCTCTGTGTTGGTGGCTGCTAAGCCATCTTACAAAGTGATCTTTTGTGCCCCTTTTTCAATTGATTAACTGTTGTTTGCTGACTAAGAAAGAGAGAGCGCCGCTTAGGATAATCCCTCCTCAAGATCAGCACAAACTGCACACAAACACTACGAGACAAAGGAGGAAACGGCAAGGCGGTGGAGAGGACGACGATGTACAAATACGCCTGACTTTAAAAAGAGAAGCAGATCTCCATAGAGCTGTGGCTCAGTGTGCAACTCATCCCACTGCAGTGATTGTTTTAGCACATTTTCAGGAGAAATCTCCCCATGAGCTGAGGGGAGGCTCAGCAGCCGGGCTTAGAGATTTACTAATTGTTTTGGTGTTGCCTGACCTCATCTCATGTAACAGAGGCAAACAGTGTCAGGAGACTGTTTTGCAAGTTGATTACAGCTTGAGTTGATTACAGTTTGCAGCTATGGCGAAGGACACTGATGTGGAGGTACAGTCAGCTTCACCAAGTGACTTGCAAAGACCCAAAAAGACATGAGTCTGCACCACAGCAGCGTTAACATGAAACCTGCAGGTCAAAACCTACACAAAAGACCAAATATACCAGAATACACAAATAAATATGAAAAAATCATTAAAAATGTTTCCATATGCTTATTATGAAAAATAATTGCAACTACTTTTGGATTATTTCATTTTACTGTTACAAAAGTTTTTACGTGATTTAGCTCCGCCACTGCTGTCAATCATGTTAAATGCATTTTGGATTCTTTTTTTTTCTGGAAGGAATCAGAAATTCCCATATCACAAAGACCTTCAAAAACTTTTTTCAAAGGTGTGTGAAAATGACAAAAGTTACATAAAAAAAAAAAAGATATTGGTGCATTTTTTTTCTTTCTTTTTATTTGACTAATTTTTAGTTTTTGTTTTTTTTTTTTTTATTAATTTCTTCATAATTTAAGGGTAATTTTTTCTTTTGTTGCTCCTTGACTTATTCCCATGAGTTTGAAAGATATTGAGCCACTTTTCTCAGCTTTCAAAGGGTTAAAGCTGACATGTACATTGAGGAGTTCACATGACTGTTATGAATTGACTTTGGTTCGCTCTCTCTAGGAGTGACGTGTTTTTAATCTCCTCCGGAGGATAATCACAGGTAGAGTAAATGAAACCTTGTCATTACTAAGCCTCCCCCTGATGAAGGAGGAGGTGCTGCGGTTTACTTACATCAAATAATCTCTCTATGTACACCTCCTCGTTGACCTTCTCCCGCAACATGTCCTGGGAATGACGAACAAACGTCACGTAACCATCTGCAACGTCCATCCCCGGCTTCTGCAAAGGATGAGGAGGAGAGAGAGGAGAAAAAGACATTGTTGAGCAAACTAGGACCTGTTTCAGACAGCAGTGTGAAAGCTGATGGCCACATAAACATGTTAAATATAATGTTTTGCATTCAATGATTACTGAGAGATTTTACTTAATAGAGTTAATTATCTTTTTGACACACCAAATTCAACAAGACTAAAGGTCTAAAGCTGTGCTAGTGGCCCCTACAGGCTACAGTTTCCATGACATCCCAACAATTTTAAGTGTTGACAGGTTCAACAAGATGCTGAGGATTTTCTGAAAATTTTAAATTGGTCCAGAGGATAAGAGCAGGGGTCAAGGGGTTAATAAAATTGAATATACTCAGCAAATTTCATCTCAATCTACCCATTAGATTATGGGCTAACTTGTGTTATGGGAATCTTCGATGCCAGGAAAAACATCAGAAAGGTCTTCAAAAACATTTGGATCTGGAATATTCACAGTAAAAATATTAGAGATATCTATGATATCTATATTTATGTAAGTGTTAGGTGAAGGAGACAAAAAGGGGCTCTGGCAGTTTAAAAACACTTTATGTGTTAAATTGTCGTACATAAGAAGCAAATTTTGTTAAACAAGTTCAGTTCAGTTTAGCTGCAGGACTCAAGAAGAGATGTGTGAGATTTGTTTGGGCCCTGACACACCAAGCCAATGGTCGGATGACGGTGAACGTCTGTTGCCCTGGTCGCTGCGGTGTGTTCTGCACTTGGCCCTTGTTAGCTTTTTTTCAGCTTGATATAGTAAACAGAATTAATAATTGGTGTTTGATTTCACTTCAAATCTAACTTTTTATTCTAGTTTAGCAATTTAAATGTTGTTACATATGTATTCCCATTATTAAACCTGGGATCTCTCTCGTTGCCAGTGTATTGGCTCATTTTGTAGAAAGAAAAAATAAGTTAAATGAATTCTTAAAGTAAAACGGTAAAAGTGAAACACTAAGGTTAACATTTTGTACTACCTTGTTATTCATTATTTCAAGTGTTAATTGTAAAAAATAAAATAAAATGAAATAAGAACGTGTATTGTATTTATATAAGTGTCGCTCTGTCAGTGACCTTTTGCGTCTACCTTTTTAGGTATCCGTCTGTGTCAGCTGTTTTCGCTTTGGGATACCTTAATAGTGATGTCAACAAATGCAAATGGTGGGATGACAGCAGCACGTCATTATGTTCAAACAGCACATGGCAACAAACACTGCCTGCCAATGGTTTGGATTAGGCAACAAAGTCATGGGTAGTTCGCTTTAGGCAAAAGAGGCACATGGTATGGTGTAGAAAAAAACACATCCACACAAGAAACGAACTCCGGACTTCTGCACGAAAATCATTGTTTGTGCCCATCCACTTAGTGCACTCATGCACCTTGTATCACGTTGTTACCGGTAGCGTTATTATCCGACCCTTCAGCGTTTCATGCGCAGATGTCACCCAAGCGCGTTGCATGAGTGCCAGGTGCCATCCGGCACTGCCAGCGTACAGTAATGCCACCAGTTCTGTCTGAGCATGTTCTCATCTGACGCCGTCCAACTGTGTTCCGGTTGGTGAGTTGTCTCTTGGCGTCATGCTCCTACGACAAAAGCACTGACAGAGCGGACGTATTTAACGGGTTCGCAGTAAGAACGGGCTGAATTATGATAAGGCACTGGACATGGTCGCTTAGTGACTTCACATGCAACCTGCCTCTGCGCCCTTGATCAACTTTCCAGGCGATTAAAGACGCAGCATGTGTCTCAGCCCTTACCTCTGTTAAAAGATACATTAGGTGACAAATGCATTTGACAAAATTTAAGTTAAAGCCAATTTCAATTCCATTGAAAATGAGATGTTTTTGATTTTGGTATCTTTGTTGTCGCTGTACAAGTACAATGAGATGCTGATGCAGCAAACCTATAGATGCCTAAAATCTTGGAGAAATAAGTTATAAATACTATATACACAAATAGAATCAGAATCAGAAAATCTTTATTGTCTGTCATGACAGAAAATTGTCTTGGACGTCGCTCGCTCATACAACAAACAACACTATAAAAGATTAATACTAGAAAGACACACAACTCCTAAAAACAAGTGAGATAAAATACTGTGCAAATAATTTAAACAGGATTAATCATAGGAGAAGAGTAATGAGAGAGCTCTCTGCGCTACCACTTTCTACATTTTTTTTTCAGTTATTATTCGGAGAAATCTCCAAAGAAGTATTTTATTCACAAGGATGCAGATTTAGGGACTACAGCGTCGTCATTCATGTTCAGAGTTTAGCCTGGACAGAAACGACACTCACAGTCTGAGCAAAGTGAACAGGAGCACTGGAGACACTCAGCAGGGTTTGATGAGGGAGGCAGATTGATATTCACTGAGGATGTTTGTTTCCATCCTTAGTTCTCTTTCTTACATCAACATATCTGACCATTGTTAAAACAACATAACACTCTGTAAACCTTTTAGTCTCCGTTTCTCTCTCTTTTCTCCGACGATTCAAAAAGTCACGTAAAGAACTCATCACTAACTGCTCCTAAACTCAGTTAACACATCTGCACCGACTCTTACAATGTGTAAATGAGTGTCTTTTTACCAGCAAAACTCTAATTTTGTACATTAAGGACACAATTAGCATGCTGAGCTGGAAACTGCGACCTCTGCCAGTGTACACAGTGCCTTGTCAAATTCACTGACAAGGCATTAATTTGAAATTTGGCATGTTGCTGCGGCCTAAGTGTTGGCAGCTAATACAGATCTGATGCACACACACACACACACACACACACACACACACACACACACACACACACACACACACGCACACACACACACACCACCACCACCAGCACCGCCGCCACCCTGACAGCAGAGTGGGCATGTGTTGTACAACATGGACTCGCAATGTGTAGTGCACAGAGAGCGAGGCACAAGGCATGGCTGTCTGTCAGTATCTGGCCACATGCATATGAATGGACATTTGGGAGAGAAAACACGGGGACATTTGATGTGGAAATATCACAGCCGAGGCCATCTTGATTCTTATTCTACATGTGAAAGCACGGTCAAATATTTGTACATGCAAAAGAAACAAACACACGCACAGCACAAGGGAACAAAATGCCCTCAATCTAATCCTCTAAGTCACCTTCAACTTTAAATTTGAAATTTTATAGATCAATGGTTTGTTATAAATGCTGTTTATGGTTGTCAGTTTACTTTTACAGAAAGGATTGAGAGGTTAAACTACTGAGTATGTTTACATTAGTTTGCACAATAATAAAACATGAAGCTTTTAACCCTTTGCCCCTGAAAATCTTGGGGTTGCACACCAAAATCAAAAGCCATAACTAAATTTTGGGCATTCCATTATGCTGTTATATAGGCTAGATGAAAACAATGTCGATATGGAGAGACAAGAAGTTACATACTGGTATACTCTGGTTTCTTACTTTACAGCTATTGTTATTAATTATCTGATGTGCACAGACAAATGATGCATTAATGTGATGTTGGAAAAGTCGGAATGACAACT
Organism: Plectropomus leopardus; assembly: GCF_026936395.1. Classification (NCBI taxonomy): domain Eukaryota; kingdom Metazoa; phylum Chordata; class Actinopteri; order Perciformes; family Serranidae; genus Plectropomus; species Plectropomus leopardus. The sequence goes on along the minus strand of NC_142177.1, from coordinate 4,224,187 downwards.
TTCCTACTGAGAAAATTCACATGATCAGCCTCTCATGTCAGAAAAACAACTCAGCAACTCTGAGGTAAAGCTATTTTTAACCCTGAGGGACTGTTTGCATTTTACATGTTTTTCATTCTTAAGTTTTTGATTATTTTGGCTGTGTTCATGCATATGGCATACATTTTGGCAGGATTGCGTAATTTTGTTTAATCTTAGAATTAAACAAAATTAGAAAGTCTAAAACACACTGTGGAAACTAAATTGTTACATTCATACTACAAAAAAATGCGCCACTGAAACCCATTCAAACTGACATTTTTGATCCCACAGCCATTGAAGCATAAAAATGTGTATTGTATTATTTCTGGGTGTCATTCTGGACTTTCGCTTTGGATTTTATAATTTTTACCATTTTCCACCTGATGATGTCATTTTTACCATATTTGGCATATGGAGAAAATACATGCTATTTCCACTAGATGCACTGTCACAATCAATGCTGCTGCACATCATTGACATATCCTCGAGTATGATCATCAAAAAAAAAAAAAAAAAATCTACTTTGCATGCAGTACATTGAAAATAACAATAATAATAATTATTAATTTTTTTTCATCTAAAAACATATTGGCATCATGACAAAAACCTGGCATTTAAAGGGTTAATACTCTGAAAACTAATGGATATTTGATATTTATGATTAGGACTAATGATGGTTAAAAAAAATGAGATCAATTAAAGTAGAAAATAATTTTAGTGTATAATATTTTTTTAAAGCTTGATTCTAAAAAGCGCATTTTGTGCGCAAACCCATACAAATGTGTGTAATATTAAAGCGTGTCCTAAGGGTTGATCAATGAGATCATTTAGACATTTAAGAGTATAATAAGTATACACACATAAAAAGAAAGAAAAATAAATGAGTCTCACTTACAGGTACGTCCACATACTTTGAGGCAGCTTTCACCTTGACATAAAAGAGAGAGAAGCAGGTGAAAAAACAGTCCGAACTCCAGCTGTGGCACCACTTTTCAGAACAAAGGCTACTGTGGTGAGACTGTACAGCCTGGAGCTCTGTGCTGAAGTGGCAACAGTGGTTCATGTGGTGATTTCAACTGCAAAAGTGCACTCACAAATTCAATAACCTGGCTTTTGTAATCCTGTGGGAAACCAGCTGAGGTGTTAAGCTATTTGGTGCTCAAGGAGAACTCAAAAAAGGTCAAACTGTATTAAAATGAGCATTTGAGATCAAAGAAAATAAGAAATGACTTTAAAATACAGAGGATTGCTCATTACATGTAATTTAAATGCATTTTTGTTACGATGGTGATTCAACAAATAAGATCCAGAACTGATTGAATAGCGGAGCTTCCGCACTTAAAGTGTGGTTTCCCAAAGAGAGGGCTGCTTGTAGTTTCTCAAAGTCGGACTAACACACCTAACTTATGTGGTTGGGGGTCGATTTACTCTTTCATATACACACCTCAACCAGACCTGAATTGGCCTAGGTGTTCTGCGCATCCTCCCTAGGCCCTGTGCCGGGCTTTGACTCTGAAGTAGAACAGTATATATTCGTAGGAGAAAAAAAACTACCTTGTTTGGTATGTGATGTAATAGGTCAGCTGATGGATGTCCAATAGCAGCTAGCTGAAAGGGGACATATTTCTACCTACTGTGGTTGAGTTGGATATACTTCTGAGTCTGACTCTTGTCTGTTTCCCTAAAACTGGGGGCGCACCAATCGAATATTTATTGTTTGTAAAAAAATCTGAACTATCCCTTTCAGATTTCAGAGTTCCACTGTGGTTTCAAAGGAGGGTGATCACGATTGTTCACATGGTGCACTGGGAACTTCTCCAGCAAGGAAGCCGGTGAGTATCTGTTTGTGTTTTAGGAAGAAAAAGAAGATGGTGTTGAAACAACATTAATGTGCTACTTACTGTGAAAGATAGGAAGGATGAGAAGAGCGTTCCCTCGTCATATCTGGAGAGCTTGGCTAAAACACTCTCTAGGATGACCATAAACTGAGACAGAGGAGAAGAAAACGACAGCAGTGGATTTATTTAACACATGGAAATGCAGAAGTAGCACAGTACAAACAGTCTTTTACAACCAGAGGTCTATTCAAAGTCATTAAAATGCAACAGTAGTATTGACAGTAAAAAACACCTCCATTCATTTGTGACAGCTGGGTATTCAATTATTAATGTATGAATGTGTACGCAGAAATCTATTTCAGAGTTGGTGAATTTGAGTCTACATTATACTGTCATGCAGTTTAAAATGAAATAAATAAATAAAATCTCACGTTTTGCCGCTTTTCATGCTCTCATGGTGGACTAAAAATTGTAGGCTTTTCAATCCACTGAAAAATTATTCCAGCATTTTTCTATTAAACTAGTAAGATTATCTTGTTTTTTTGTGTCTCTGTGATTGTTTGACTCTCCTCGAGGCTCTTTGTAGTTGTTTTCTGCTTCTTTGTAGTCATTTAGAATGTCTTCATGGTTGTTTTGGATTTCTTTGTGTCATCTCATAGTGGTTGATTTGTATCTCTTTGCAGTAATTTTAATGTTTTTGTCATTGTGAGTTTTTTAGTGGTTGTTTTGAGTCTTCTTGAGTGTCTTTGAAGCTGTGTCTCTGAGTTCATTTTGAGTCTCTTTATGGTTGTTTTGAGTTTCTTCATTTTTTATGTCTTTGTAATCATTTTGCATCTTCTTGTGGTCATTTGATTGATTTTTTTAACAAGAGGTAGTCTTGCTATCTAGCTACTGACTATTATTTTCACATACTCCTCCAATATGGTGCTTGTGGTATAAATATAAAGTACTTTTATACACAACAGTACAATCCATCCATTGTGTAAATTTATCCTGTAGTATTTTGTACCTTAGCTACTAGCAGAGTTATCATCTCCTTCACCGTCTCTTCAATGAGGTTGTCAATTTGAGAATGGTACTGTCTCTGCAGAGGAGAAAAAATTGAAACATGTTAATCTTCTCAGCCACACTCGGTAACCCCACCATAAAGTGACAGTAAAGGGACACAGTGAACATTAATGGCATATTTATATTGATTTCATGGAATTACACACTAAGTGCACCAATGTTAAGAATTTGGCTATTATACTTATGATATTACATTTTCTACTTCTTGAGCTGGACCATTCATAAGGGGTGCAGTTGGAAAACAGCGACCCAAAAAAAAGTCCAAATTAAGAGAGGGGGCACAGAATGATAAATAAAAAAGGGACATACACAAAGAAGATTGAAAAAAAAACAAAAAAACAAAAGAAAAAATCAAATAATGTTACAAAATTATTATTATTATTCTTATTATTATTATAAAAAGACACGTTTTCTCATTATCTGCTTGAAAGGAAAAATAAAATAAAATAAGGAAACAAAAACAAAATCCCGAGTCAAATTTACGTTATTATTTCCCATGGTGTAATTTTTCTGCGGCTCAAAGCTTCGCGCATGAGCCACCAGGAGAGTGACGCTCAGAGTGGAGCACACGATGATAGAGAAGATATCAAAAATATTTTAAGTAGTGTGATCATCAGAGCCGAGTGCACCAACTGGATTTAGGCCTGGCTGTAAAGTAGGACTTAGAGACGAGTCGAGACGGGAAGAGTTACGACCAACTGAAAGTTAAGACCAGTGCACCAGTTAGACTGGCTTTTATGTGTTGTGCCTGGCTGTAACCTTTAATCCTCGTATGGAGCAGGCGTAAGTTGGAAAGTGACACAGGTATCCACAGTAACAAAAGCAGCACACAACCAAACAAGTGAAAAGGGGTGACAGCGTGTCTTGTGTATTGCATTAACAATACACCGACCTTCCAGACCATTTTGTTGCTTTTTATGTATTTTTTATTACTAATTTCTTGCTAATTTTGGGGTAATTTATTCTTTCCTTACTTATTAACTTCCTCCCATGATTTGAAATTAATCAAGCCAATTTGCTTATGATTTCAGAGTTTCATATTTTAATAAGGCTTATTTATTTATTGTTTAGGGCCTTTTTTGACCTGCTTTTCTTTCTGTCTGTTTTTTATCACTTTGTCTTGGTTGCATGTTAATGAATGGTTCTTTTTTTACAGCAGAGGCCAGTGAAGGACTTTGGGCTGATTGCTCCTGCTAAAGAGCTGCTGTCATGGAAACTCAGACGCAGCATCACTGTGAGGAATCCTTTTGTTTAGCCTTGTAGCACCAACAGAGCAGTGAAGGACTTCGCAATAATTAATTCACTGTCAGTAATTGGTATCAGTCTCGGGCTTCTGCGAAATATGAGATCTCTCACTTCTACTCCATGTATATTCAATACTATCTACACATATGCTAATGAAATCCAAACAATTCAAGTGGAGGAAGACAGACAGCGAAAACTGATGACTAATTATACATTTGGGAACTAGAGGGTGAGATTTCAATTGAATTCGTAGCCACACTTACCCAGTCTCTACCAAACTTTCACAAGACAGAGAGGAGAGAAAAAAGCAGCAGACAAGGAGAGAGACAGAGGCAACATGAAACATGTAAAATTACTGCAAAAGAAGTCAAAGACAAAGAAAGAAATCTGGAGAAACAGAGAAAAACATAACTTAAAAAAGACCATTCACCAAGGCCATTCACAAAAAACACAGATAATTTATTCTTATTCAGCTCCAGAGCATGATGATTTTTAAACTGTTTGTGATTTAACCCTTTGACACCTTTTTTGTGCAGTGATGCCTTTAACAAGCATTTAAACCTTTGAAACACGAGAAAACAGGTTTGATTTTTTTTTTTTTTTTCAAAAACATGGGGCAGTCAGCAGCTTGGTATGAAATATTCTTCAATTTCTGAGAAAAAATTTAAATAATTTGTGCCCATTCATAATATAATAAGTAGTCATAATATAATTAGTACAGCTATGTAATAAAATTTACAGAAAAATAATATTAATATTTTTGCTTATATATATGTTTTTATTTTACTTTAACACTTTTTGAGGGTTATTTCCTGTTTTTGTTCTTTTATTTTTCATTAGTTTCCTTTTTAAAAAAAAATTCAGGTAACTTTCTTGTAACTTTTTACAATTATTTTTTTCTATTTTTTGCAAATTTTTGGTTAATTTCTTGTTAAGCTGCTCATTGCCTTCTTTCCATGTTTTTTAAAAAAAAACAAAAAAAAAAACAGCAAAACTGTCCACAAGGAGTCAGATGCAGGTAAAGTGCATAAGATTAAATGATTTGTCCCATAACCTTATGAAACCTGGATTAAAGTAAGTTTTCTTGTGCCACATTTACACAGCTTTCACAAGCAATTAAAAACTTCCAAAACAGAGCAAATTGGTTTGATTTAATTAAAAAAACAAAACAAAACAAAAAAAACCCAAAAAAGGTATTATGAGAAAATGCTTAAACGAAGAAAAGAGAGAAAATAATTTTTAAAATGATCAAAACACGCAGACACATATATAGCCATATTTATTATTTTTTCAGTTTCAGCCGAAGTCATTTCCTGGTTTGTATGCCTTTTACTTTTTGTTGTTTGTTTGTTTTTTTCTAAAAAATGTTCTGGTAATTTTCTTGTAACTTTTTTATTAATGTTTTTCTGATTATTTGGGTCATTTCTTGATTAGTTGGTAAATTGCCTTAATTCCATGTTTTTGAAAGAAATCAAGTCCATTTGCTCAGGTTTCATAGGGATAACAGGGCTGCCACTCTGTTGAAGGACATCTCTTTTAACATCTCCTACCTCCTGTCCCAGGTCCATGGCACACAGCTTGGCAGACTGGGCCTTGGCATCCACCATGACGTTGAACATGGTGCAGATGGACTGTGGCACGCGGAAGTCTGTGGCCCGGCTACTCTTCTGAAGCTTGGCCTCAAACGCTGCCCGTGTCCTTTAGACAAAGACAGAAATGTGAAGAGCCACAGCCAGGATTTAAAAAATACTGAGGTAATACCAGTCCCCAAACTCACCCACCAGCTAAAGTAAATCAAATGTGCATTTACACTTTCTCTCGATCCTATTCCCAAACATGAAGCTCTAAATGCTGTTTCAAAGCCATCTGCACACAATGCCAGGAACCACACTGTTCAATCAGCTAGATTTATATAAATCAAAACTGCAAACGTTTAGGGTGATAAAATATGAATATGGTAGCGAGAATTATGCTTTATATAATTTAAAGATGGTTGATATGAATATGGAAGAAGAAATGTGGATTTGTTCTATGTGTTATTTCACTGATACAGAAAACAAGTTTCATTTTGTTTTCTACTGCCCTTTTTATGTGGAAACTGAGTTTATTTTTGTACCAACATCAGTCCTAATCATAAATATCAAATATTTATAAATTTTCAGGATTTTGACCCTTTAATGCAGTAGTTGGTTAGTTATTTTTTTTTAATATTTCCATTTTTTTGATGATCACAGCCTGGCATATGTCAATGATTTGCAGCAACATTGATTCTGACAGTGCACCTAGTGGAATCAGCATGTATTTTCTCCACAGGCCAAATGCCAAATATGGTAAAAAAAAAAATGAATAAATGAAAAAAAATCACATCATCGGGTGGAAAACAGTCAAATGGACAAATTTAAAGGCAAAGGCCCAGAATGACACCCAGAAATAATACAATGTGTGTTTTTATGCTTTGATGTCTTTAAACTGCAGTTTGAATGGGTTTCAATGGCACATTTTTTTGCACTTATAAGTATGAATGTAACAAATTTGCTTTAACAGTGTATTTTAGAGCTGAGCTGGACATTCCAACATTAAACAAAATCTTGCCAAAATGTATGCCATATGCATGAACACAGCCAAAATGATCAAAAAATGAATTCTGAAAAACTCGTAATATCAAACACTCCCTAAGGGGGAAGACACACTCCCCCATTGGATCCCAGTATCTCCTCCCAGCTCATTGTTGTTGTTTTTAAAACCCTCTTTACAACAAAATCAATACTAAATGCATAGATATGATTGATGTATTTAAACAGCATCTCACCGTTTTACACATGATTCAATCATGTCACTGGACATCAGCTTCAGTCGGGTCTCCAGATGTTTTCCAAACTCCTCCTCGGGCCAGTGGAGATCTCTGATGAAGGTCTGCAGAGCATCTAGCTTCCAGAAGAGATCCTCTGATGTCCCCGAGCCATTGCTGCGGGGCCACAAGCACAAGTCAGCATGTCAGAGTAACGAGCTTTGGAAACAGGAAAACAGGAGTGTTGGTTCTAAATCAAATGCTTCAGTGGCTGCTTTGGTAAATGGACCTGCAGTTGTACGTACAGGGCTGTTCCAGTCTTCCAACTACCAAAAGCGCTTTTTCACTAAATGTCACATTCATACACACATTTACACACTTGTGGTCAAGGTGAAGGTGCCATCTGGTACTCAGTAGCCATTCACACACACACACACACACATTGTTGAGCTGAGTCTCAGTACATGGGACTACACTTCCCAGAGTGCAACAGTGAGAGGCAAGAGGGTGCTTGATTGCACTCTGATTTAGAGCACCTGGGAAGGACTGGGGAAGCTCAACAGTCACACACACACACAGAGGAGAAAGGAGCAAGAGGAGACAAAGGAGAGGAGACCCAAGTCCACCTTTGGATTCAGGCCAAAGACGCCAATGGTCTGTAGAATGTTTATTTGCTTCGCACTTTGATTTTCTGTCCAATAAGCTATGAAGATATTTAATTTTGAGTTAAATAAAGTAAAAATATAACATATATATTCTGTTAAATGTTAAAACACTACTCTTTTTCTTGATTATTCATTATTCAATTTAAGGCTTAAATAATTAATTAATTGAAAATGGGTAATGTGCCAACTTTTTGGTTCTGTGCTGGATGGTGATTTTGTTTTCTGTCTTTAAAGGTTTACAACCTAACAAACAAGACGACCAACCAACTAAAAATAAAATAAAAGTTTGAGTTGGAACCTTGAATCGAGTTGTCCTCGCGTCAATTTGGTGGAAAAAAGAGGTGGACTTGACACACATGCACACACACACGCACGCACACATGCACGCACACACACACACACACACACACGCACATACGCATGCATACATACATACACACCCAATGCACAGCCATCGGGAGCAATTTGGGCTTCAGTATCTTGCCCAATGATACTTCGACATCCGCACTGGAGAAGCCAGGGTTGAACCTTCAATCTTCAGATAAGTGGATGACCTGCTCTAACTACTACCTCCTCTTTGAATGTAGTTTTAAAAAAAAGAAATCAAAATTAGTTTCTAAACCCTGCTACAGCTCTTTGGCGTTGAAGGAGGAGTTTATGAGTCTCACAGCCTATGCAAAGAAGCTGCTCTGTAGTCTGGTGGCTCGACGGTAGATACTTCTAAGCAATTAGCAGGTCAAAAGGTATCATTTGCAATGAAAAAAAAAAAATTTAATACGGATACTAGGCTTGGGCGAGGTATTATGGTATACCAGGGTACATCACTCCTTAATGACAATTACATGGCCAAACCACACTGACAAGCACATTTGCAACCCTGCTCGCCCAAATGATTACAAGAGCCAAAGAGAGAACCCAACTTATCATTCACAAGTGGGAAACAACCAACTTAGTTCTTCAAACTCGCCCTTTCTGCTTTCCTCTCTAGCTAAAGCAAACCTTTCCATAGCAGCTTCCTCTGTCCCAAGTGAACGGTTTTGATAACAGCAGGGGACACTGTGAATGTCCAGAAATGCATTCATTGCATAGGTTGTGTTTTGCATTTATACCCTAATTCTGAAATAAAAAGGGACTCTTTCATCTTATATAGAAAAGAAGAGAAAATGCAGTATTTTTTATGATTTTTGTTTGAAATAATCAATAGAATATTTGTCAGTCATAATTTTTCTGTAATCTCATAAATTCTCTTAGTTGTACTCCTCCACTGCAAAACATGTAAAAAGCTCTGCTCAGATGGTCCCTTGACACCCTGCTTCATGTACAGTATGCAGACCACATGCAGTTAAATCAGTCTTTGCTGAGGGGAAGCAGGAGCCACGCGATACACCCTGCACTGTGAGAAAGGTGAAAATGTATTCCATCCTGTCATTTACACACCAAGCAATATTAGTGGCTTAGACTGTGAATGTGTGGGTGCAGGTTACACGTCTTTGCAATGTGTGCGTGCGTGTGTGTGTTCTTGAAAACAGCAGAGGCATATAACAGAACGGAAATAGCTTCTAAATGTGTGCTCAGAAAATAAAGTATATATAGTATATATTTGCAATGTGTACTTCATTTATGGGTAACAAAAGCAGACTCCAGAGGAAAGGAATGATACATGTCTCATTCTTAGCTGGGCAGGTTTGGGGTTCCCACCCAAGAAATCATTTTCAAAGACAAATATTAGCAAAGGACCATGCGATGTTATGTGAAGATTTTTTTATCTGTCCATCCAAAAAAATCAATAAATCCATTCTCAGGATATTTGTATTTTTTGTTAAATTAAGTTACTTTTGCTGCATTAAAACTACAGGTTTCATGGGATCCCTTTGAAACCCGAGCAAATTGGCTTGATTTATTTTGACAACATGGGAAGAAGGCAATGTACAACTTAAAAAGAATTAACTCCAAAATTTGCAAAAAAAGAAAAAAAAAACGGAAAGGAAAGTTAAAAAAAAAGAAAATAAGGTGCTTAAAAAGTAATACTAATTCTGTATCATAATTATATATATACATATATATATATAACAGTTTTTTTTTATAATGTTTTCTCATTGACACCTTTTTTTTGTACAATTTTTTTTATACAATTTGTACAATTTGGGGGGCAAGTTTTTACAAGAATTCAAACCAATTTGCTTAGGGTTTAAATGTTTAAATACTTGTAAAATGTGCACAAGAAAAGGGATAATGTCAGTTGGGAAATAGGTTTGCGTGATTAGGTAAAGTGGAGGACTGCTAGGACTGGGATTAACAAGACTAGTGCAGCTGCTGGTATCTTATTACCGCTGGACACTATTGTATATCTAGAGAATCACTTCCTTCTCTACCCAGTCCCAGCAGACTGAAGCACAGTGCAGGGAGACATTCAGACACGAGGGGCCATCTACTCCAAACAATTACAGAGAGGCCAGGATCAGGGTACTACAACATCAGGGAACTGTGGAGGGAACTTTTGGACATGATAAGATGCAAATCTATGAGCAGGACAGAAGCCACCACTGAGGGCATGACTGTTCTTTTGTTTTTATTTTCAGCAGTTTTTGTTTCAGTTTCAGTGAAAATGCAGTTGTTGAAACATGCTGCCAAAGTAATTATCGGAGGATATATTACTTTAGATTTTAGGATGATTTTAAAAGGAACTATGTCACAAACCGGTGTTTACTGACAATTAAACCGTCACCACTGGGGATTCTTGTTTTCGATTAGCTGGCATCCCCATGTAGGCCTTTGCAGCGGCCTGAATTTGATTCTGGCTTGTAGCCCTTTGCTGCATGTCATCTCCTTTCTCTCTCCACCTTTCCTGTCACTCTAAAACTGCGCTATAATAAAGGCATGAAAAGCCAAAAAAATAATCGTAAAAAAACAAACACTTTTTTTCACTTTTAAATGTCTTTTGATGTACAACAATAACCCTATTTCATTTATGTAAAGAGCAATTGTTATCCATGAAGGCAGCATGCAGAGTATACATGTTTCTCTTTTAGTTGCTCCTTGGTTTGTATTTTTTGTCTTGTTATATTTTTGCATCTTTTCAGTCCATAAAGAAATACATATGTGGGAGAGAAAATCTTAAGATTCCATTTTCAAATCACTGCCCTCTCCATCCATCCACACACACCATGCCGTGACAGTGCCATGAACGTGGCTTTGGGCCTGTATTAACCCTGTAAGGCCCACTTTAATATTACACACACTTGGATCGCACTGTGCACAAAATGTGCTTTTCAAAATCATTCTTTAAAAAGTTTTATCTATTAATATTATTTTCTACTTTTATTGAGTTGATTTTTTAAACCAACATCAGCCCTAGTCTATCTATTAATTTTCAGAATTTTAACCATTTAAATGCTAGCTTTTTGATGTTATTTTTAGATGGAAAAAAATACACAAACACATTATTTTCAATATACTACATGCTTAATAGATTTTTTTTTTTTTTATCACAACCTCAGATATGTCTATGATTTGCAGCAACACTGATTGTGACAGTGCACCTAGTGGAAATAGCATGTATTTTCTCCACAGGCCAAATATGGTTAAAAAAAGTTACCATCAAGTGGAAAATAGTACAAATTACAAATTTCAAGGCAAAAGCCGAGAAATAATAAAATGTGTGTTTTTATGCTTTGATAACTGTGGGATCAAAAACTGCAGTTTGAATGGGTTTCAATGGCACATTTTTTGCACATATCAGTATGAATGCAACAATAAAGTTTCTACAGTGTATTTTAGACTTATTTTAGAAGCTGAACTGGAAATACAAAGATTAAACAAAAATATACAATCTTGCCAAAATGTATGCTGTATATATGCAAAAGTATCAAAAAATAAACTGCCCAAACACTCCCCAAGAGTTAAACCTTACCATCAGCAACAAGCTGCCACAGCTCTATGCTTTAATATTAATATAAACACTCCTCAGCTTGCCTCCACGGGTCCTTTTGGATAACAAGTTTTTATTACAACTCTCCTGATCTTAGAAGAACAAATTAGTCTTCTATCTCTGTTGGCACCTTATCTTTGGGAAGTTGCTAAATATAGAGTTAAGGCTGAAATACAACTCGTATCTTTCTTTTTTTTTTTTAAACAATAAATTTAAGGGCTGGTATTTTAGAATATGTAGCCCGTGATTCCTGATGAGGGAATAGGGATGGATGTGTTACAGCGATGGCGTCACACTCTGCAGGATGTTATGACGGAGCTTTACACCTCTGATCCTCGCTAGTGGTGTGTTCTGCTTAAGTTTTCAAAGTGCTATAGATGATGTGCAAAGTGTTTGCAGAGATATGCTGAGTGCTTTTAATGATAGCTCTCACAAGGTCACACACATATTAACAGAAAAACCCTCAGTGAAATCAGCAGCTATAACACATTGTTCAAGCAAATAAAGAATATTAATTGATTATACCAATAAAGAAAATTGTGTATTTACTTTAAAATGACTAAATGCTAATGCTAAACACACTAAAATGCTCATTCTATTAACATTTTCCTGAAATTATAATTGTATATTTTATGCTTCTATGCCTCTTCCTTTTGTCTCTCTTTAAAAAAGTATAGAATGTACTTTTTGGAAAGGTCTGCATACAGATTATATTCAGTCTGAGCTCTGAATAGTTATTTTACTATAGTGCCTTGTTTTTACTTAGTGACTATATTTTTTAAAATCATCACAGTGTCAAGGTGGACACCCAAGACAAGTGTCACTTATTCAGTATCTGACCAAATGTCTCCCCTTCTGTTCCTGAGTTATGGCATTTAATACTGGCCAGAAAATTGGTTTTGCATTACATTTGATGTACCTTCTGAATGGATTGTCATCACTTTATCATTTTACCCTAATAAACATATTTGTGTAAATGATTAGCAAAGGAATTCTAGAGTTATAGCCATTATTTGTTTTGTGAGGTCACAGTGACCATGACCTTTGACCACCAAAGTCTAATCAGCCAACCCCTTAAAGTGTTCTTGAGATACCACCTTCATGAAAATGAAACAGATGAGGACACAATGACCTTGACCTTTGACCTATGACCATTAAATTTTAATCACTTCATCTGTGACTCAATGTGGATGTTCGTGCCAAATTTGAAAAAAATCCCTCATGGGATATCGCAATCACAAGGATCAGATGGGTGCAAGGTCATAGCGACCAAGACTTTGACCTTTGACCACCAAAACCTAATCAGTTAATCCTTGAGTTTTTCTGTGAGTCAAGGTGGATATTAGTGCCAAATTTGAAGAAATTCCCTCAAGATTTTCTTGAGATATTGCATTCATGAGAAAGGAATAGGCGGAGGTCAGACAGGTGACAGAGACCTTGACCTTTAACTGCCAAAATCGAATCAGTTCATCCTTGAGTCCTAGTGTACACTTGTGTCAAACTTAAAAAAAAAAAAAAATCCCCTGAAGGCATTTTTGAGATGTCCACAAGAAAGGGCCTGACAGTCATCCTGAAAACATAATACTTCCAACCATGGCATTCATCTGCATGAAGGAATAAAAATATGTTTCATAGATGCTAAACAAATTTGACTGATTTACAGTAAAAACCATGTGACAAAGAAGTTGTCTTCTTTGTCACAAGGTGATGTTGATTTTAATTTTAATGCACAAAACTGCATAGTATTTTACATTAGTTGGTATTTGGCATTTTTAGTATAGTATTTCATAGTATTTCAAGAATTCGTTTTTTTGGTAATTTTTCTAAATAAATGTACGTTATTTAAAAGTAATAGATATAATAGTTATATATCTGGGGTCATATGTCAGATGCCACGTTCATGCCAAAGACATGTGTGTATGTTTCAGGCTGTACAAGGCTGATACACACTCTGAGTCATTATTAGCTGTCATCCAGTCAGGTGGAGAAAAGCTGGGCATTTGTGGGAGGTTAACACTTGGCACTGTTAGATTTTGTACTTTGGGCATTTGGAGGTTGACATTGGGCAGAGTGTTCGTTATACTCCTGTGGAGAGAAACAGAATCACGGCAGACAGAAAACAGAGATTCTATGTCAAAGCTGATGCAAATGAGTCATAAAAACACACACTTCAGTTAAAAATACACTCTTTGATTTTGTTATACAAAACAAAATTGTAATTTAGTAGCTTATTCTGTATTACATATGGACATCTAGTACGTATGTATGTATGTATGTATGTATATATATATTTATGTACTAAGTATGTATTTAAGTATATAGTTCTGGAAAATTGCAAGCAGAAAATTTGAAATTCAGGTGTGGTGTTGCAAAACACAATGTTCCACAATTGCAACACAGAGTAGAAACGGAGGAGTGATAAAAGGATGGAAAGTGTTGCTCCTCAGTGGCAGTATGTGCAACCCAGTTGCCAAAATAAATGTTACCAATGTACATTTCTGCAAACCCCAGTTACATTACGTGTGTACCTGTCATATGAAGAAATGTTTCATTATGTTTCAAGTTTTTTTCGGAAGCCCTGGGAGGAAAGGTAAAAATTTTTTTCTCCCCTCCTCTCTTGCCTACTATGGTGCTATCCATGGTGCTGAAACAAAAATAAATAAATAAATACGTAATGAATAAATAAAAACACAGCGTGCTGGCTGGTATTTGAAGTGTGTCAGAGTTTTATGATGGTCCAGAATTCGTAACGTAAACATGCCAAGGAAACATAGATAAAGCTCTCTTTTCCACTCACTCACTGAGATAGGAACCTAGATGACCTGGAATAGAGCTCTTCAAATGTAATAATAATGCTGTAGCATAATTTTAAATATATGAGTGTGACAATTATACATGTAGTTTTCTGGACAATTTTTCCCTGGCTTTTAAAAAAATAATCCTAAATCAAATAATTTTTTTTAACCTGCCTTTGAAGGTGAAGTTTCTCTGTTGCCATCAGGGTGTCTACGTATTACCTGCTTGCAAAACAAACTGCCATAAGAAATCTTTTGACCCTTCAGCTGTATACTGTATGATTAATATTGCACTGCTATTGCTTATTATATCAACTACTTGCACTTTATTCTTATCCCCTGTTCCTTTGTTCCTGGTGCAATAGCATGGTTGTATATTATGAATGCTGTTACATGTGTTTTTTTGCATGTATTTGTAGTTTTAACATGCTGCTCTTAACTAATTGCCCCTAGCGGGATTAATAAAGTTGTTTGAACTGAACTGAACTGAACTGAACTGAACTGAACTGAACTGAACTGAATTGAATTGAATTGAATTGAACTGAGCTGTTGTTCATTGCCTCTTTTCTCAAGTTTTTAAAAGAAATCAAACCCAGTATATATTTCAATATTTGCGTAAAGCCTCTGAACAAAGCACAAGAAAGGTGGTGTCAATCCAGGTTTCTAAGTGTTAAATATATTATTATTGGAAATGTTTCTTTAAGTTTAGGCCATCTGATAATTGCCTACCAGTTTCCCTTCACTCACTTTCAAAAGACTCGCCCAGAGCATTTGGGGAGTCCAAACCAAAACTAAATCTGTACACAGATGTTTGACTTAATCCTACACAGCACATCTGTAATGCAGCTAAAGAAGAGTAAATGAAGGCATCCTTACTTGACAGGTTCCCAGGATTCCCTTTCAAAGCCTCTGTGAATGGACTGGGCGATGGAGGACTCCATAAGGTCCACGTATCGCACCACTAGGGGGGCGTACAGGTCCTGCAGGTGTTTGTGAAACTTCCCATTGCACATGTTATCTGAGGGCATGGAACAGAGGAATTAAAGCATGGAAATGACAAAGAAAAGCTAAGCTCCAAGTAGACAATGCTTATGCTGCCTTTACATGCTCCTCGGATATATCATGTTTACCATATTTACAAGTTACGAGCACATGAACGGCCCTCCAAAGTCAAGTTGTGATGTTTGTGTGATGTTTCAGGGCAGCAGAAAATATGGAAACAGTGTCAACAACTGATGGTAAAAAAATTATATATTGTCCTATTGATTTACTTTTAGTAGTTGCACATGTTATTATATGCATTAGCTAGCTATTTAAGAAAATATTAGCTGATTATAATGTTGTTTGAGCTTAAAAAACAAATTAAAATACCATCTACATTCCTGATTCTTTGTTCTGCTAAGGAGCTCTGTGATACTTGCTTTTCGTGAACATCAGCCACAAAAAAAACCCCATGTACTTCTAGTGTTCATGTTTGTTGCTTTTTTCTGTTGTAATTTCGACTGCATAACTGGAAAGTACGAAAATTTCAGAGGACATGTAGGCACAATAACTTAATGTGGTATAATGACTGTTTTATAATGAGAGCCCCTTTAAAACGAACTATAAGTAACTTGATGCGATTATCTAGAAAGATCAGCTGATCAGCTGTGTGCTCATGTAAACAAACCACTGCACCAATCAGCTGTGCCCTCATGTAAACAAACACTGTAGGTTATGTAGGTTGTGCGCTTGAGATCATAGCCTTAACATGTAGTCTTGCTGTTTAATTGTCCTTTGTACTTATTGAAACAGAAAACACACGTTTTAAATTGTAATATTTACTGGAAATGACATACAATATAGGCAAGAGTTCGTAGGTTATTACCAGAAACTTTGAGCTCCAGGGTTTGCAGTTTGGGTTTGGGTTCAGATCATTGATTAATGCACATGTGTATGGGTTGGGCATGACGGGTTGGCTCTCATAGCAGGCCGGGTTGAGTCAGGTTTTAAAAAACCCAGTCCGCATTGCTAGTTATCTGCAAATCTTCCTCTTCGCTGTCGCTGTCAGTGCATTGCTATGTTTCTTAGCGTGTTACTGCCACCTGTTGATTGTTGAAAGCATTTGAAACCATGAGCAGGATGTGCATTGTGCACAAGATTAAAAGGAACAGGAAATAGGAAAACAGCTTCAGTTCAACCCAAATTCTTATGTTCAGCTTTTTCATGTGCAGCATTATGAACACATGAAAATGCCAACAAAAATCCATAATGCTGTCTCATGTGCGCTTGACTGAACAGATATCTATTAACCCAGCGTAACAATTAATGTTTCACTCCTGTTCTGTGTGTTTATTTATGACCCCAAGGGGCTTTTTACACGTTTTTGTGTTTATGTTCATGTTGGATTACAAGACAAATCTGAAGGGCAGCGAGATGTAAAACAGAAAAGCTCTGTCCTAGATGGTGATAAAGAACAATGACAGGTGAGGCAGGTTTTTATTGGCTAATACTGACACTTCCTTAGCAGGTATGACACAGCACATCCACTTTCCAATCTTTGTAGAGATTTGGGGTAGAGTCTCGGGGTATTTCTAAATCCAACCCGTCACACACATTTCCCCCAGTCTCCGCCGGCTCCCAACTGGTAAAAAGGCAACATTGACAAAGACCACAGGAGATAAAATGGAGGCCAGTGTGTGCTAATGTGATGCCTCACGGCTCCATGCAGTGCGTCTGCTTTTGCTCTCCCTCTCTCTCCCTTTGTTTTTCTCTCCCCCTCTGAGCATGTATGTGTTTGTGTTTGTGTGTGTTGGCACTGGAGTCAAGGTCGATGATACACAGTAGGTGCGATGTTTGTTGTGTTCCCTGATTACCACTCTCCCAATTAGCCACTTGAGCGGCTGCTGTCCACTTGGATGTGTTGTGTCCAGGAGTGTGTTCGCAGGGCTCGCCGCGGCCCAGCTACCACTGCTTTAGACCTCATTAACTCCTCGAATGGCAGGCCGACTTTGGCGCCTGTCTAGTGCTAAGGCTATTTACTGCTACATAAGTGCACCGCTGTGGGGCAACAGAGCAGATGACCTTCTGTGGAAAAGATGCCCCCATGATGATACGCTTTACTAAAGTGCATGCTTGTTACGCTGTGCGGGCAGTGGGGGCTCTGCTGGATCCTATGTTGCAGACGGACCCTCTCACAGTACTGTGCTACACAGTAATACTGCTGTTTTGTTTGAGGATAGTAATTAGAAAAGGAAAGATGGCAAATGGGCATGGTGAGCTTGTTTGTATATAGTGTCCTTGTATTTATTGCAGAATAATTAATATTCAGATATGCTCAAAATGCACCAACTCTATGGTTTCTATTACTAAGGAAGCAGAGTTTTATTATTTTTCATTTCATTTTGGTTTCTCAATTTATTATGCATACTACTATCATCATTGTATATCCTTATTTTTCAATGTATTATTATTATTATTATCATTTTATTTAATGTCTTGGGATATTGCACTCAGACTAAAATACATTGGATTTGATAGGGTTTGGGATGGGTATATGGGTTTTGCTTTAGAGTAATATTTATGTCTTTGTGTGTTATGTATATATTTTTATGCTTGGACCCCAGGAAGAAAAGTTACTACCCTGGTAGCAACTAATTGGGATCAAATTGCACAAGTAAATAAATAAATAAATATTAAAGGTATGCAATACTACAGTTTTTTTTTTGTATGTTTTAAAAACATTAACATTACGCTCTGATAGGACAGGATTATTTGTCCATATCCTGCAACCTAGAGTCCATCTGACCGAATTATACTCAATTTGTAGCACACATGGATACTGACACAGACAGCAGGGGTCTGTTATAGCCACTGTGTTATTGCCAGCACTGCACAATACCCTTCTCTCTGTTAACTGTTGGTTGGTGTAGCTATGTCCACTGCAATGTACTGCTATTGCCAAGATATGTTCAAATGAGAAGGTGGCCAATTTGATGACACTACTAAGTGAGCATAACAAGCTATTTGCAGTCGTTTTTGTTCAGCTGAATGAGTGGACCGCGCTCTGCCTTCTCCTTGACTCCTGACTGATACACCGAAAAGGGGAAGCATTCCTCAGGCACAATTAGCGCCCCGCAGACTGAGTCTGCATTATGAACACTGAAGTGTTTCCTTTACAGGACCATGGACAGCTCCACAGAGCTCCTGCAGGCAAGTGCATGCAGTTCATTAGAGACATGGCTGGCCTGCAGCAACCACCATCAAGACCTGACTATTATCTTCAATTAGACACTCGTGGTCCTGTTTAGACACACACACACACACACACACACACACACACACACATGCAGTTCAATACTGTAAGTAAACTTCTCCAGGCTAAAACTAGACATCTCACGTTGACAGCAATGATTTCAGAGACATTTGAGAGGTGTTTCTGGGAGATTGTAGTGCAAAGGGAACAACAGCTGTAAACCTTTATTAGGAATGGTCTTTATTTTGCGATTGATCGTAATAATAGAGCTGGATGCTAAAAATGTCAAAAGAACTGACTGCGGAAACATTTCTGTGTAATGTCCCTTTAAAATCTAAGCAAAACGGCCTGACGTTTTTTTAAAAACATGGGAAGAAGGCACTTAGCAAATTTAACAAGAAATTTGGAAAAAAAGAAAATAATAGAAATGAAACGAAAAACAAACAAACAACGAAATTACTGAAAAAAAGGGTGCTTAAAAATAATAATAATTTGTGACAGAATTTTCAATATATTATTGTAATAATTATGGATATAGTTTAATGAGTATTTGTAGTATCATTCTGTGTCCTCCAAATTAACAGCTGATCAGACCACATTTAAGGATGAGAGGAGCAGCTGTTGTGACAGCAACCTTTTAGACCCAGAAGAATGAACTGACATTCTGCTACGCCGTCTCTGCCCTGAGTGTGCTATAAACATCCAAAAAATGTAATATTCCAAGAGTGCTCTGAATAAACGGTCCAGCTCTAAAAATCTTGGATTTGTGGCAGCCAATAAATGTGTAAGAAACCCTGACTTAACATTACGTTACATAGGTTAAGTTTAGGAGAAAAAAGTAACTAAGGTTAGATCTAGAAAAATAAAGTTACAGAGGTTAGGTTCCCAAACATAAAGTTGAGTAGGTTAGGTATAAAAAAAGTAAAGTGACGTAGGCCAAGTTTAGAAAAATAAAGTTACGTAGATTAGGTTTAGGAAAATAAAGTTACATAGGTTAGGTTTAGAAAAATTAAGTTATATAATGTAGGTTCAGTTTAGGAAACAATCAAGATTTGGGTGTTGTCATGTTACATACTCAACGTTAAGTTACATGCTACATTTAGAGAATACAGTTACATGGGTTTGATTTAGGGAAACAATCATGATTGGTTGTCGTCATTTTAATGACTTAACAAGTGATGTAGACTAGTGTTTAGGAAAAGAAACAGGGTTTTCCATTGTCACGTTACAGACTTAAAGTAAATTTAGGTAGTGAAAGTAAAATGACAGATCTAAAATTCAAACTTCACTTGGTTTCACACCAGAAACAAACACCAGTTTCCTGGAGGAAATTCCTGTGTTTGTTTGACCTATCCACCAACCCCAGCTGCCTCCTCACAGGTACTTGGCGTTCAACCTGGAAGAGTCCCGTTTAGTCTGGCAAGACAATCTTAAAACATATAGAAAGGCCCTATGCCATGCCATCACCTCTTGCCCTTCACCGACCCGACCTCAGACACAGGTAGCTTGGATATGGCAGCATGGCCTGGAATTTATTCGGATCGTTTATCCCCCATTGACCTTCACTGACTCTCTACTTTGATTTCCGCATCCAAGCCATCAACATGCCTGTTAGACCCCATCCCAACTATGCTACTTCAGGAAGTTTTAACCTTAACTGACAATTCTTTATTAGAGATAATCTAATAAATATTAACGGCTATGTACCACAGTCCTTTGAAGTAGCTGTCATTAAACCTCTTCTAAAGAATCCCACTCTCGATCCTGAGATTTTAGCTAACTGGAAACCGATATCTAATCTCCCCTTTATTTCTAGAATCCTTGAGAAAGTGGTTGCTCATCAACTTTGTGACCTTCTCCAAGATAATAGTTTAATCAAGGACTTTCAGTCAGGTTTCAGAGTTCATCATAGTACAGAGACGGCACTAGTAAAAATTACTAATGACTTATTGATTGCCTCCGATAAAGGTCTGGTCTCTGTTTAAATCATATTAGATCTCAGTGTTGCATTTTACACCATCGACCATCATATCTTACTGCACAGGCTGGAACACTTTATTGGCCTTAAAGGAACGGCACTAGCCTGGTTTAAGCGATCAATCTTCCGTGCATACTGAGGTCTGCTCCGGAGTGCCACAAGGTTCTGTGCTTGGACTAATCTGTTTCACTTTATATATACTTCCCCTAGGCAACATGTCGTCGTTATGCTGATGAGATGCAACTGTATCTATCTATGAAACCAGATGACTGAACTGAACTGATCAGTAATCTAGACTTCAAACATGTCTGAAGGACATAAAAGCCTGCATGAGCCACAATTTCTTGATGTTCAATTCAGACAAAACTGAGGTTATTGTTCTTGGTCCAAAAACACCTCACCTGCTTTCTTTCATTTGCGTAACATCGCAAAAATTAGACATATCCTATCCCAAACAGATGCCAAAAAATTAGTACATGCATTTGTCACCTCTAGGCTGGATTACTGTAAATCCCTATTATTTGGTTGCCCCAACAAATCTCCAACTGGTGCAGAACGCTGCTGCACGTGTCCAAGTGGGAACCAAAAAAAGGGACCATATTTCTCCTGTTTTCGCTTCTTTGCACTGGCTCCCTGTAAAGTCCAGAATTGAATTTAAAATCCTCCTCCTTACTTGCGAAGCTAGAAATTGTCAGGCTCCATCCTATCTGTCACAGCTCATAGGTCCCTACCAACCGTCAAGATCACTGTGCTTTAAAAACACAGGGTTACTTGTGGTTCCCAAAGTCTCCAAAAGTAAGATGGGAGCCAGAGCCTTCAGTTACCACGCTACTCTTTTATGGTACCATCTTCCAGTTTCAGTCAGGGAGGCAGACACCGTTTCCACTTTTAAGGGTAGACTTAAGACCTTCCTCTTTGATAAAGTTTATAATTAGGGCTGGCTCAGGTTGCCTGGACCAGCCCATAGTTAGGCTGACAGGTTTAATCTGCCGGGGGACTTTCTATGATACACTGAGCTTCTTTTTCCTTCTCTTGCTCCCTTCATCCCTTCATTTACTGCATTACGCTAACTCCGTTGCCACTCCGGAGCATTCCTGCTCCCTTGTTTCCTAGTTTTCCCGGATCCTGGCTGCAATCTTGGCTGTGCCTGATCGTGGTGACAACCTTTGGTCGTGCTCGTGCTGTGGCTGCACTGATACTGTCTCCTGGCTTGCCCTGATTGTGGTCTTGGTTTTGCCATTGCTGTGGTCCTGTCTGAAGCCACGCCTGTGTTGTAGGTCCTAATTACGCCGATGCCATGATCATGCCTGACGCGACCTTCTACTGCCATTATTATGAGTCATGCCTCCACTATTAATATACGCATGGGACTTTTATCAACACCCACAGTATTTGCACATAACATCACATGCTATCATAGAGTGCATTTAGTAATTTTACTCCTATCACTATTGTAATATGACATGCTATTGTTACCATTATTTCTGTTGCATCTCTCCCCCTCTCTCCCCTTTTCTTCCCCTCTCTCTTTCTCTCTCCCTTTTGTCATTATTGTAATTTAATTGTTATTTACGACATCTATTGCACGTCTGTCCGCCCTGAAAGAGAGATCCCTCATCATCCTCTGCTGCTCTTCCTGAGGTCCTCTGTTCCATCTATTTTTCTGGGTTTGTGCATATTGGTCGCCGCATTTCTGAATCTGCATATAGCTGAGTTCATGTAATGTATGTGATTTTAAATTACATGATATATACTAAATTATTTTCTCACAATTAACTGGGTGGGTGGATATTCTGACTTTCCATTTTGCCCTTCATCAGGCCTACATCCCCAGTGTGTGACCACTTCTTCACTGATCAACCCTCTACAGTACCCCCTACTAGACCAACTGCACATTCAGCTACTTTAGTCCCAATGCTCACAGCTGAATGTGTTTTCTTTTTTAATAACTTCTCACTCACAGTCCATTCTCAGGAAGTCGTTGAGCAGTTGGAAGAGGGGGAAACTGTCCCAGCTGTCGGGCGGCTGCACTTCAAGAGCTGCGTCCATGTCGGCTGAGTAGAGACACAGGAAGGTCTCGGCGTGCTCCACCATCAGGTCCGACCACCACGCAAAGGCCTTCAGGTGGAAAAACAGAAAGACAGAAAGGAAAGGGAGACAGAATACAGAAAGTGGAAGAAAAGCAACAGGTTGAAAGTGAAAGAAAAAAGACAAATTAGATACAGAGAAGGGACATATATGTGCTCTCTATGGACACCTGATTGGAATTTACAGTTAACAATTTGAATCTCATTTACCATAACGGCTGACAATGTAATGCAACTCCACTGATCTATTGCAAATGTTCTTGTCTCTCTCTTTCGCTCTGTCTCTCACTTTTCACCATATGAAATCAAGTTGTTGCCACTGCGCGATCCCCGGGGAAGCATTCTTCACAACTCAGAGCGGAAAAACACAGCGCTTGTGCACGGAAAAAAATCACACACTTTTCTGTTGGCCCACAGAGGAAACAGCAGCAGCTCCTTGACAGGCATGGCAGGGAGCTACTTAAACACTCACCCGCAGCTCCTTCAGTGAGTCAATCAGAAGAAAAGAGCTAGCGAGCTGCGTCGTGCTCATATCTCCCCATCAAATAGACGCAGTGGAGTGACTGTTAGGGACCGGGCTCTCTCATGCACATCAAAAACACTCGCTTTTCCTCCATGCACCTCCACTCTTGCCGGGCCTCTTAAGAGGGACCCCTGAGGAACCATGGTGTTTGCTCATTCACATCAAGCTGTCAACACTGTAATGTGAATGTACCCATGGGCTTACGTGGCGGTGGTGGAGGGGATGGAGGGGTGGGTGCATGCACTTGCCATGGGAGCTCGTAGCATTGGGTAGTAGGTGAGATAGTTTGCAAGAAGGTATATCTACGAAGTGCCCAGTCATGTGATCATCATTTGGACATTTGAGAAGCAAGAGGTAAAACTTAAAAGATGCTTCAGGATGTTTCTTAAACCTTAACAACTCTAGGAACTCTTCTTTCAACGTTCTGCTGTCAGTGCAAACCAATCCACTGCAGTGTGCAAAGATTTAGAATATGAACTAGTTTCATTAGTTGTATTTCCATTTATAAACAGAGAGATTTTCCATTCCAGTTCCATTTCTGACAGTGACATTTCAGAGGACACAAAACAACTCCCAAAGTTAGTCCATCCCACCGCAAGAAACAGCAGTGACATGAATTTAGCTTTAACCTGCTTGGTTTCATGTAAATATAATTTCTAAATGCTTTATAGGCAACTGGACCTGCTTGAGTTTTTTGAAGATGTTTTAATCAGAGAGGCTTTCTCAGTTCTAGCTGTCTGGTTGGGAGTTGCACGCTTTCTGCCTTTTGACAATGGAAACTCAAAAATGTAATTGGCAATGTCTAATGATTAACAAACTGAACTGAACCTGATTTTTTTGTGGGAATGAGGCTATACAGACCCCGACAGGGCCACTGACCAGGCTGCCATATTTTAAGCCCCAGGAATGAGAATGGGTTGTTTTTTTCCATGTCATTTGTGTGAGTGGGTGGAAAATTAGCCTGCTTAGCTAGAAAGACAAACACTCATATATCAGAGGTCAAGAACCTTTTGCATTATGTTCTCGTTGAGCAACTTGTCATGGCATGATTGAACATCTAATGACACTATATCCACAACTCATAATACACCCTGTCTGGTTACCCGTCCAGTTGCCGTCTTTGTTTAGGCAATTAGTAGACCTACTTTTCTGTCACCATTTTGCTTTGAAATGCCCCAAATGAAACTCATTGTACAGCAGGAGGAATATTTGTTTATCGAGGTAGGACAGAAGAATCTTAGATGGTTATCAACATACAAGCGCCGCTAAACAACTTGCTGCAGTTTAACTCCCCATTTTTTGACCAAATACTAGATCATTTGTATAAGTTACATGTAGTAAAGTAGAAAGCCTTGAAGTTAAAATGGGTGATCACATGAGGGGCACAAAATGGGGCTAGTAAATAGGATAAGCAATAACCAGCTTTAGAGTCAAAAAATTAATCGAGGTAAATTGTTTTAAATTATAATACGTTTTGAATGTGGTTTCATTGTGAATTGACCCCAAAAAAGTAATTTAATCAAATATTTGCCAGGGTTGGAGTCTAACGCTGGTTAGCCTGGTTCACCGATGTGCTCACATTAATGAGCATCAGCATAGTGCATTTCATCGAAATGCAAGGGCGGTGATCACATCATTTGTCATCGCACAAAGCATGCCTCACATTTCCTCCATTGTGTGTGCCCAAGGATCCAATGGAGAGGAATAGGTGTCTTAAGGGGAAGGAAAGGTGACACAACACCTTCCTCAAGCTTACTTACTGGACTTGGTAGAATAAATGACACATGGCTAAACACAGGATAACCTATATTCAGGGATGGTTTAGGGTAACTCCTAGAAAACAAGGTACGGAGTTGTGCTTTTTGAGATGCAAAGTTACACATTCAGCATCAAAAGTCACAACTCTGCATTCTGTTTTCCCAGGGCGGAGCTTAATGAGCTCAACAAAAAAACACATGTTTAAGTGCTTGTCTCTGTTCTTTGTCACCAAAGGCAAAACTGTTGCTGGCTTAGAAGCTAACAAGCACTGCCACAAGCACTTGATTAGTGGTGACCACAAGCCGGAGGAGGTTCTGGGTCATTGTTGAGAAGGGAAACATTAATGATCCTCTACAACAATAGCTGTATCATTAAGTGCATGCACAGGATTTACAGTAAGGGTAGGGTGGGAGATGGGGCACTAAGACAATCACATACCTCTTTTCCCTGTTCAAACATTTCCCCGCAAACCAAATAAATCATTGAAATGAAAAGCAGAGAGGAAATAAGTGAATATTGAATTGACAGAAATAGTGATTCACAATAATGTACACAGCACAGCATTCATAGTGAGTGAATAGAAACATTGGATAGATTGAGGATCTTTTTAATTAAAACAAACCTTTAAAAATTAATGTTTTCTTCATTTCTTTTCTCTCTGATTTTATTATTTTTTGCTCTTATCCTCAAGTATATTTACAGCCAGACAAACATAGAAGTTGCTCTGCTGTGATATAAGGACAGACCTCATTGATAATTCTCGCCCGCTCCTACCAACTTGCCTACACTTTAGATTGTGTACTTTGTGTCAGACGGGGCCGGCTGTGCAGATAAGACATAGTATGATGATTCAAAGAAGCAGGTGGTCCCTGCTACAAATACTTTGTATTTACAGTAAAGCCCAGTCAGAAGGGATACAAAATAACTTGTTCAATTTATCTTCTGAAAATAATGTTGAGATCCCCTTTAGGTATTTTGATGAACATAAAAACTATATAGTGAAGATAAAGGTAAACAAATTGATGGAAAGTCCACAAATACGATTTCTGAAGTTAATCAATATCCCAAATACAAACCAGGCTTTGTGACTGATAAATCTGATGTAACAAAGTGGGAGACAACACCCTGTGGCTGCTGGAATACTGAAATTTGACAAATGTGGTTTCAAAAGGGCAGCATGATGCTTTCATAACAGTGAACAGACAAGAACAACTTCTGTTACCGCCTCTCGGTAATGGATTTCAGAACGAGACTTCTGCTTTAGCAAAACTTGGACACAAAAAAGACCCAAACAAAGGGTCCTTTCCATATTGTTTTTTGA
The DNA here is from genome assembly GCF_026936395.1 of Plectropomus leopardus. Taxonomy (NCBI): domain Eukaryota; kingdom Metazoa; phylum Chordata; class Actinopteri; order Perciformes; family Serranidae; genus Plectropomus; species Plectropomus leopardus. The sequence continues at coordinate 4,197,938 of NC_142177.1, read as the reverse complement.
CTCTCAAAATAGCAATCTAAGCCTGTTAAAAAAAGCAAACAGTTTTATAGGACACAAATTGACAAAACACACATTCCCTGAGTGCTTATATTATAGTCTGTTTCACCTCACTTATAAGTGGAACTTTTCATAAAATACTTGTTTCAACAAGTGACACAAAAACATGAAAAAAAAGCATTAGAAGTACCAACCAAATTTTGAGCAGCTTTTTCTAAAATGAGTATTGGTGAAAGTTACAATATTCTCTGACACTCCAAGAGTGCAGTGTTTTGGATAACCAAACGGTACATTCCAACAGCGCTCCCAAGTTACAAACGGTACATTTTGTGCCAGAGTGTGCTCAGGCAATGAAATCATAATCAATGAATATTACAATGACCCATTGAAATTGATAATCATTAATGTTACAGTGCGTTTAATCAAAAAACTGCAGGTCCCCCATTTAACTGCATTTTTTTTACAATATGGCCGCAACTTAAACGTACAGTCCTGCGACCAATAAGGTGTCTACATTTCTACATCCATGGTCACTGCTCTTTCAGTCAGACACCAGCACATACTGCCATGAAATTGCAGAGCTGTGTGTGAGTGTGCGTGTGTGTGTGTGTGATACATGCACATTTACACTGACCTCAGCATGGTGTTCCTCGTTCTGCTGAAGCACCTCAATCACCAACTCTGCCAGGCGAATTGTGTCCTCCAGTTTTTTAGCCGGGGTGATTAACCGCCCTACATTCTCTGGAGCAAAAATGTCAAGGGTCAGTGCGGTTAGCCTCCAAGTCTGATCAGTATCTATACTTCTTTTTCTGTCTCCTGTTAATGCTGTATGCATGCAACCTAAAGTGTGCAAGAACATCCCTAGTCTAAGATATAAAAGTGTGTATTGTGTTATACATAACATAGATTGTAAAAAGGTACACAGCATGCATATTATCCTGCCAACTTCTAAACATTGGAGCTGCAGGATTAAGTCACTCACAAATTTTGGATATAGCTGCTGCCTCAAAAGTGATCCTTAGCCCAGTCTACAGCCTCAGCCTGAATCACTGGGACAATCTCATGGTCATATTAAAAATACAAGCATGAAATATCAAGTTGTTATAACTAGGGCTGGGTATCAGACCTTAGTACTTTTCGACTAAAGACTGAAATGTATTTGTGACATTGAGCATAGAAAAGTGTGAATTGGGGTCAGATTGTCACTGATTACATTACAATTGTAATAATTGCAAACTACATTTTTTTTAAGCAACATCAATCACATTTTGCCTCGCCCTAGTTATACTGTAATTCCAAGGTTACTAAATAGAGTGCTGCAGGAAGGAGTCCTAACACCCGGAAATTATTTAGCATCTCAGCACCCATAGTTCCCTCGTCCTGAAGTCGATGGGTTTTTTTGAAAGGGTTTCTGGTTATATGCCTGGAATAAGGGCTGCGTTTGACATAAGATATTTCACGTTTTGTTTAACAGCGTCATATACCTCAGTTAATACCACTCACATTCATTTCCAAGCTTTTACGTGTCTTGAAAAAGAGGGTTACTAACAAGTAGCTAAATGAGGCTTTAAAGGTTGTCAGGTACATAAAATGTCATCACACAGGCTATTCTCATGCCCTGTTTGTATGTTTTCCTGTGAAAGTAATGCACCAAAATTTGTACATATGTACCTAATTTTTACCTAATGATGAGCCAGGAATCTGTGCATACACCTGTAATCTGGAGTGCTGTGATCACTTGACTAATCCGCTGATGGAAGTAAAGAAGTAAGCGGTCCCAATAAGAGGTCAAATTACTCAAGTTGGGGCCAATGGTGGGTCATAAAATACAGGTCTTTCCTCTGTGATTTTCCCGATGTAAGAGACATTTTTTCAAAACCGAATCACAGTAACTAAACTTATGACACTAAACTCCATGACAATACATTAATTGCATAACTTCACGTAATGGACGTAACATCGCTTGTGGGCCGCTAATTCATAGGATATCATACAAACTGTAGTGTGTGCATTTTTGTAGGATATCAAAGGAATCGTTCTATGAGGATATGTTACATGACGCTGAATACAAAACTACAAAACTTGTCCACCTTTACAGCCCTGTTGCTTTTATAGAGAGGTGAAGTTTGCCCCCTTCCCATATCGCTCAATGGCACCTTATTTCGGAAAAAATATGTACAGTAGTCAACACTGAGAGACAAGTAGTTTTTAAAAAAAATCTAATTGGAATTGTGCCCTAAATTACACATATGATATTTCCCAATTTAAAGATAATTTTGCAATTTAAGATCGTCGCAATTTGCTGTAGGTTGGTAGGTGGGAAATCACTTAGTAAACTACATCTTTTTACTGGCACGATGACACAAGCTAGTAAGCTAGGTAACTCAGTTATGTTCCACACACAAATATAATGGCGTCTTACTTGATCTATTTTATCCAGCGACTGTGGGTCTTTTTATCAGTGAAAAGCAATACAACGAGAATGACCTGTCACTAGTCTGAGTATATCCCAATATGAAACACACAGGCAATGTAGCTTCAATGAGAGAGAGACCTATGCCATTAATTGCACATTTTGTGTAGTCATTCTAATTACGTATTTTTACGGACTTGAACTCGGGCTGCTGCAGGAGCCTGAGGCATAACGGGCGCACACTTTACCCAGTGAGCTAGAGGTTGCCCCAAGCTGCGACTTTCTTGACTTGAAAAATTATCTTTTAAATTGACAAACATCATATGTGTAATTCATGACACAATTCAAACAAGATTAAAACATTACTCTCTCTCTCACCATTGGCTTACATATATATTCCTGTCCTATGGTTGTCCACCAGAAGAGGAGAGACATCCCCTCTCAAGACTAGAGCTTTTGCAAACTATTCTAATCAGTTAACACAGCCATGAAAGGCTGTGTTAACTGAAAGGAAAAGGAGAAGCCTTTGTAGAAGAGGTAAGTGGACGAAATCATATTACAAATTTTAAGCTTAGTGGGGGGGATGCTGAAGTCAAGCAATTGTGGTGTTGTTCTTGACGTTAGCTTTTACCTCTGGTGATTGTATTTACTCTTAAAAAATCACAAAAGCAATATTCATTTGTGAAGATTATCTTGCTGAACAAAACGTGTCAGTATCATAAACTTTTGTTTGCCACAAAGCTTATTTCCTGCTATAATTCAAAATCCAATGGAAAAACCCCATAGACTGATAAGGGAATCAGAGCGATGCTAACTTCCGGTTTGGACTAATGAAAAATAATTGGTACAAACTGTCATCCCTGCAGCAGTCTCTTGCTAAAGCATTTTTGCTATAGCATGATCCACACAAGTGCTGAAAGCACTGTAAGGTGGCTGGATGTAGTGATGGTCTGTGGTATATAGTGATCGTGTGAATGCATTGCATGTCTGTGTCACTGTGACAGAAGAGTAATGATGTCATCCAGAGGAAACACGGGTGTGATGAAGGATACAAACAGCATGTACATTGAACACTCATCATGCAGCAATGTGGTGGTTATGTTTTGGTTATCTACGAAGTATCTGACTTGTAGCTGGTGAAGTTATATCTCACTGTACTTGCAGTAATAAACTGTACTTAAGGTTATTTTGACTTGAATGCAATGTCCTATTGTATACTCAGAGAAAGAATTTATGTCACAGCCAGAGAATGGACTTGTTGTCTAGTAGCATCAACTTAAGGTGGGTTTTGGCTGACTAGTGGTTTTAAAATTGACTTTGGTAAGAGGCATGTGGCATAAGCATGATAGTAGCAGAGTGCCTCCATTTCATCTATTATTCTCAAATATATCTATATACCTTGTTTTGCTTTATCACTTACAGTAGTGGCAGGGTAGGGTTGGGTTAGAGGTTGAGCTTTGTAGAGGATTGTGGATAAATTCAGAAGTATAAATCAATTCACTTTGAGATTTTAAGTATTACCCATCCTACAAAGAAGCCACAATGATGCAAAAAACTTGGAAGAGTAGAGTTACATTACTCTGGATATTCAGAGATGAACAAAAGGGAACTTTTCTTCCATCTTGTCTGCAATGTAAGTGGCACTGTCAAAACTGCTACCTGCTTTGTGTCAGTGCAAGAATGCTCTGTGCGTCTTTGTGTGTTTATTTTACTGTAATGGTCAGCATGCCACATAGTCAAGAAGTTCAATGGGTTAAAGGTTAGAACACTGAAATGAAATAACACTATATATCTTTACACACCAAAGTGTGTGTGTTGTGGTTCATGCTGTCTCACTCTAATGTCAGCAGCATCATCCTGCCAGATAAGAGCACATACACACACACACACACATGCACACGCACGTGCACACAAGCACACACACACACACACACACATAGTGTGTTACAGGGGTTAAATTGGCCATGTCAGAGTCATGACTGACTACATTCAGTCCACCTACTGGCACAACTCTTGTGGCTCAGAGATGTTGTGGACAACACAGCAGGATGATGGATGATTGCCTGCTAGAGCTTTAGTCATGGAAGCATGGCTGAAAGCTTTCACAGAATAAGACTTCTGTACTAGGTAAAAGAGGAGGGGGTGTTAGGATCAAGTAATGTCTGTCAAGTCAGAGCTATTATGTCAGAGTTTGGCAGTGTAGTTTCGGAAACAAAGGAATAATTGTTTTCAGCAAGTTATTTCCAGCCAGCCTAGCCTTGGTGCGGCCAGTCATGTTCAATAAACACTTGTTTATGGACAGTGCTTATTCACGCTTCATTGCTTTGATTGGTTGTAGGTCTATCTAGTTGCATCTAAAGGTATTTTGATCTACGTCTGTTGATAGCTTGGAATTCAAAAATGACTGGGAGGTTTTATACTAAATCGCATTTGCAATTTCGTCTGGAGATGCCAGGCTAATGGACTCCAACTTTGCAAGATCTAATCAGGACAGCAAGTTGACAGCTTCATTATGTCAACCTGAGACAGGACAGCTAAGGTTTTGATGGTTGTCATTGTTAGAAACTTCACTTCACAGAGTTTTAAAAAACTCAACAGCAATGTCTCTTTCCAGAAATCATGAACTGGTTGCTGAAGATTTTCAGTCCTCCAGGTCATAGAAATTCTAAGTTTGATATCATTGACAACTGGACTTGCTTGAGATTCTTGAAGACATTTCACCTTTCATCCGAGAGGCTTGTTCTAAATTACTGATCTGATGAAGTCTCTAGGATGAGAGATGAAACGTCTTCAAGAAACACAAGCAGGACCAGCTGCCTACAATATAACACCTAGAATCACAACCTTTTTGTAGGGCCATTTCATGTAGGAACTATTTTTTAAGGAACTAAGCACGCATTTACTTACTTATAGGTTCACTTTTTGAAGTGAATGTGTTATTTCTTATGCCCTCTTCTAAGTCATGCAGGAACTGAACAATCTCAACAAAGGTTGTGACTCCATTCTGATCATTCAGAGCAGTGAGAAACACCACATGGAGGGGTGAGGAGACTCGGGGGGGTTCACAACATTCCTGAGACATGTTCTTTGAAGTTCCCGTGCATTTGGCGAGCACTGTTCAGGTATCAGGAAGGTAGTGGCAGGATCTATGGTGGTATGGTTTAAGGTAGACTGAGAAATGAGCTAACAGCAAGATTAGACATACAGTACAACGTCACCTGGATCCTTCAGTTTTTCCTGAGACTTCTCCACTAATTAAGGGTTTGTTGTTGTTTTTTTAAAAGGATAGGTTGCAAGGATGGAGAACAGGTGGAAAGAGGTGGGGAAGTGTCAGGTAGAGGGTGAGAGAAAAGAGATTGTGATTTGTGACACAGAAGACTTAAGAAGAAGAAAGAAAAAAGGACACAAAATGCATAGCGCCATCACTTTGACCTAAAATCCAGCATAAAGAAATCTGTAACATCATAAAAACCTGTTAATATGGTTGTATAACTGTACAGTGCTGTCAGTATCAGTATTTCTGGGTAGTTTCATTCAAAGAAAGAGGCACCTCCACAATAGGATCCTTTCATTTGACAATTACAAAGATTCAAAGATTCAAGATTGTGTCATTCAAAGGATTTAGCATCAAATAAGATAACCTTTTAGTAACAACATTAAGTAGGTGGCCTGTTTTAATGTACCATGATCTTTAACACTTAAAGGATTTACACACAAGCAAAGTAAAAATGCATTCAAGTCGCAGACAGACAAAGAACAAGTAGATTGAGCAAGACGGAAAACAAGCTCACAGAGACATTAGAATGTGTTCTGAGTGGTTAAGAGACAAACTGGGCTTGAAACATATCAAGAAACTGTAACAAAAATACTTTTGAGATGAAAACAACAGATACAAACAAAGGACGTCAGGTATGACAAAAATGTGACAACGCTTGTTGTGGTTGGCGTGCATACTGGTTGTAGAGAAAAGTAAAAATGTGCGGAGGTGGGGGTTGGGGCTGGGGAAAGAGGAAGGTACTCACGAATGGTTAAATCCATGACTTGAGACGCCAAGCAGAAGACAGGATGTTCATACATCTCTCTCTTTTTCCCTACAGAGAAAGAGGGAGGATACCGAGGCATGCGAGAGGCCAGGGTCAGAGAAGCGAGCACAGAGGTCACTAGAGTTCGACCGATAAGAGGTTTTCAGGATCATTATCTGCACTGTTTGCGCCGCTATTTAGTATCTTAAATTTTCCATGAAAGCACATTGGTGTATCAACACTTAAATCAAAGATTTATTTTATCAAAGGTGCACTATGTATCACTGAGCACGTCCTCCCCCAAAAAGCTATAGTTTATTTGTACAAGCAACTTATTATGACCAATGTTTACATTTAGTGTTTGTGGTGATCTTCAGTGGCCATAGTAATATAATGGCCGCAAAGGAAGAAGTTGACACAGTATATAAAGCAACAAAGTTTATGTAGGGAGGAGGTTGAGGTGATGCATGGAGCAAACAAACACAGGACTTTCACCCAGGAGACTGCTGTTTGTGTCCTTTGTGAAATTGTTTTAAGTTACTTGCATAATGTTATTCATGTTAAGCACATTACACGTCGACAAGTGACATGACATACATAACGTCATGATAAGTACGTAATGTGACAATGCCCAACAATGTTTCTTGTCCTTAACCTACCCCACCTGAGGGGTGATGCTCCTGTTTGTCGTATGAGAGGGCAGGAACATGTGACCTATGTGGTCATTTGGGCTGGAGGACTTTTTGGTATAATTTTGAGATCTGAATTTACTATTAGCAAATCAGAAAGAAAATCACCCCAAAAACATCAGTTAAACAATGCAACTTAGCAAAAATATTTTTTTACAGAACTAAGTCCTAGACCTACACTGAGGTGGCTGACGCTACAGCGTACCCCTCTGATAAACACAACCTTCCTGATGTCAAAAGTAAAATCAGACAAATTTTACACTGTCTCCAGTTGTCACTAAATCATTCTTATTTAATACTACATTAAATTTTGTTTTAAAGTTATTTAGTGTGCCACTGCTTTTTCGAGCTTCTCTCTACATTTGTCCCAGTAATAGATTCCAATCAAACCATACTGACTTTGCTTCATTTTGGATACTTCTGGGTAGTTCTTTTGTTTACAATTTGTATAGCTAATTTGAAATATTCCAGAATTATCAGTAGATCAAAATTAACAAAATCTAGTTTGAATTTTGACAAGAATTACGTTATAGTTTAATTTGACCCATTTGTACATTAAAGGAACTGTCCCTTGGGCTGGAAGTAATCCAGCATACATAAAATGCTTGATAGAAGATATTAAATAATCTTATTTCTTAATCATAACAATCCTGGTGTGTCAAAATGAATTGAGTTGTAGTAATTTATCTATTAATTAAAATGTTACATAAAGCACCTTTGAGAGCTTTCGTTCCAAAATCACATCATCATTTCTCATAGTGACTTGGATGACACTTGCTGATTCATGTCCATGGATCATGTCCCTTCACTGAAATGCCAAAGTCAGCAGTTCAAAGATTAAAGGCTGTCTACTTTGGATTAACCATTCGTTCTGCCAAGCAGAGGTAAAATCCGAAATATCAGACTTTTTTCCCATCGGTAAAGAAGCACTACTATGAAGGAAAAGGGTTTTGGGGATAGTCAACAATCACAACTGAGAAACTAAGGTTCATCTTCCTTAGTGTCTTCAGGGAGATAGGTAATGGTTTCTTTACAGACATCGTCTTAAACTGACAATTTTTTGTAGTTCTATAGGGCTTACTGAATAACAACATATTGGGAAATGTAGTTATTTGCTGTCTTGTACACTCTTCAATGTGTGCTGATTTAAGCTACGCAACCTCCATCTGATCTGGCCTGAATGCAGGTTAAACACTGTTTGGCTTTGATCAAGAAGATCTTATTATAAGATTCTTATTATAATTGACATTTAACACTGTTAAAGGGATGAAGAGAGGCAGTAAGTGCATATGTGGACAAGTTAGAAAGAGAGATTAACCAATGGCTGTGACCTGAGGCATTATAGTTTTGCTTTGTCCCTCTATATGAATGTATCTCTGTCGGACTGTCTATCCGTCACATTCTCGTAAACAAGATATCTAAAGAACACCTTGAGGGAATTTCTTCAAATTTGGCAAGATTTGATTGTCAAAGGTCAAGGTCACAATGACCTTGCCTCCGTCTAAATCTTGTGAACATAATATCTCATGAACATCTTGAGAAGGTTTTCTCAAATTTGGCACAAACTTTCAATTGGACTCACCAATGACCTGACAGGAATTTGGTGATTAAAGGTCAAGGTCACGGTCACTTTACCTCTGTCTCATTCATGAAACCTCAATATCTCAAAAAGGCCTTGAGGCACTTTCCTCAAGTTTGGTAAGAACCTCCACTCTACTTAAAAATTGAATTGATCGATTTAAAAACTGATTAGAATTTGGTTGTCGAGGATCAAAGGTCAAGGTTAGTGTGACCTCCCAAATAACCTTTTTGGCCATAACTCAATAATTCATATGCTAACAAATAACAAATAACACATTTACACAAATGTCTAATAGACGATAAAGTGAAGAAATTTTATAGCCAAAAGGTCAACTTCACAGTGACATCATAATATTTTGCAAAAACATTTTTCTGGCCATTACTAAACACCATGACTCAAGAACAGCAGGGGAGACATTTGGCAAGATACTGAATTGGTGACTCTAGTCTTGGGTGCCGACCTTAAAACTGGAGCATCCATATTTTCACAGACTTGGATGTAAATTCTAAGTGCAACTTGAGGGTTTGTGGAGGCATGCAACCACAAGGTTGTAATTCTACTTTTTGCAATGTTATTTTTTCTTTTTATTTTTATAACTTTTAGGGATTAACTTCTGTCAACAATCTCAAATAAATGTGCTCAAATACTTTTAGTGACACATGGGTCCCCAGTATGAAAGGTATATTATCTATACAAAAATGATACCAGTTTTACGTCTGTGTGTCCGGTACAGGTAAATCCTCTGCATGTTTAGCCAAACTCTATCAAACTGAAAAAGTCACCTCTGAGCTGTGGTATTTCATCATCTTCATCATTTCAGCCTTGTGTACTTGGGAAACGTAGAACTACACAAGTTTAGGTTTTGGGACATGTTAGCATTCCAGCTATGTTTACAAAACAACAACAACAACAACAAAACAGTATAATACAGTGACTATACACAGCCTCTCTAAAAGCCAGTGCTCACAATTAGGTTTTGAGGTGTGAGGTCTGTTCCGTGAACAAAAAGCTAGATGGCTCTTGAATGGATTGGTGACTAGCTTCCTAACAAGACGCAACGTGTATATAAGACAGGAGTTGTTGGTGGGGTATTTTTTACTTTCAGCTGAGTTTTTTGCCAAGAGAAGCTAACAAAATCCAAGACTTTTGTAACAGATATAGAGGGATGAAATAGATAATCATTTAATCTCACTCTGGCTAAGACAGCAAATAAGCATATTTTCCATATATCAGTGTTAAGAGAAATTTAAAGAATTATCACATTTCTGTAAAAAGCAAAAATAAACAAACAAACAAATAAAGGATAGCCCTAAAGTAGTTACCAGATAAGTGTCCTGCTTAATTTGGGATAAAATGTTTCAGATGTCTGCAAATATTTATGATGCCTACGAAAGACAACCTGGACCATGCAACAGAAAAAAAACACTGAACTGCCACAAGGGGCAGTCCCATCATGTCTTGTTTATTGGCCTTCCTGTTTTCAATCAGCAGTTAATGAGAAGCAGCAAAAGCCAATAGACAAAGAGAAGAGTGAGTATGGAAATCATCACAGGGCGAGGAAGAGGAAGGCAGAGAAAGGAAAAAGAAGGAGCATCACTTAAGCTACCACGGAGGTCAAAGTGGGAGACAGAGGCAGTTTAGCACTCGGCTGAAAAAGAAGCTGAGGCATGGTGGGCGGAGTCAGCATAAAGATTGAATTGAATGCATTTTTACTTACTGTACATTTGCTACTAAAATAAGCTGAAGGTAAGACAAAATCAACACAGCATTTGGGTTAAAACAACTGTCATGCCATTGAGTACATTATGAAAGGGGATTCTAGGCCTTTCTGCAGCTGTGAAGAGGAGAAATTAGGTTTCGTTTTGAAAACCATATATAAAATATACAACAGTAGGCTACTGTGCGGCTGCTTCATCCTAAGGATCCCTATGGAAAAACGTATATCTGTGTTAAATATGTACAGTACATTAGCAGTAAGTAGGGATGTCAGTTTTGGGTAACTTTGCTCCCAAAAGCCTGACAGAAGCTAACTGGGTATTATTAACTGGTTTATTTTCAAAGTAAAACAAAAAGCTGTATAATATATATATATATATATATATATATATATATATATATATATATATATATATATATATATATATATATATGCTGATATATATATATACATACGTATATCAAAAAAATGCTGAAATGTTTTTTTTAAAAAACTCTTTGTTTACTCTTATTATCTGTAAAATAATTTTCACAGTTAAATTGTAAAAATAATATTAAAAAAACAGAGTTTAGTAGAGTTTTTCCCCTCCATAATATTCTCACTAACCACGCTCTTCTTCATTGGTTATCTTGGCCACTCTGCACTGTGTACGACCTGACTCTACCCATCCTCCGTTCTCTCCCCAAGCTGCTCTGATGAGTAAGTGTTTTGATTTTGAGCTGCAAACCCCTTTAGCATTGTAAACTCATGTATGTTAGCACCACTAGTCATGCTGTTACCTCTAACAGTTCCAACAGAGGTAACACAGTTAACAGAGCTAGTAGTTGTAGAGTAGAGCTACGCAGTTTACATTGCTAATGTGGCTTTGCAGCTCATAGTTGACCAGCTTACTCACCAGAGCAATCTTGGGGAAGACTTGGGGACGTGGGTACAATGTTTCCACAACAAAGTTTTTCTGCCAGCATCTGGTCAGGACACTGTTACCGGAAGTAATCGCCAAATAAGTGCAACTGCTAGCTAGGTCCCTGCTGAACCTCTGGTGGTCAGTACAGAGCAATCAAGGCTAATTAATCAATGTAGCATTAAGGTCTTATTAGTTTGTTTTTTTTCATATGTTACAGTATAGTTAGTATTACTACTAACTTGAAGAGTAGCAAAATTAGTCTTTAGACCGACATCCGTTGAAAAATGTTCTTAGCGGTTCAGTGATTAAAAGTTATCCGCTGACATCCCTGGTTGTAACTTATAGAAGTCAATCCCAAATCACTAAATGTTCTCACCTGTAATTTGATTAGTTTTCTTAACCCTTAGTGAACATTTTGAATTTTTCTAAAATGTCATGCACAACAATGCAGTAGTGATGGAGGGGGACCCTACCTTCCAGTTTGGCGTACTCTGACAGGCGTTGGTAGTTGACCAGAGCCGCCTGCTCCAGACACTTACGGATCACAGTCTTGACTTCCTCTTGTGGAACAGGGGTAACAATATCTTTCATCAGAACCTAAAAAGGAAAGTCAGTTTTAAAAATGATGCTATGCATGTAGCGAGCACAGACTGCCAGTTTGAAGCCTTTGGCCACTCATCAAGCTGAAAAGAGTTGGGAGCGAGAACATATTGGCTGCACAGAAATCAGCTGTCTCTGAGCTGTTTATTTCATGATGGAAAGCTAAATTAATGGGTTAAAAAATTACACATATTTTTCCGGCAGAAAAGAATGAGAAGAATGACTTACTCTTTCAAGCAAGGACAGAGTTGCTTTTAGTGCTCCCTCTGGCCGTCCAAAAGGAAAGCAGTACCTATGGAAGAGACAGGTCTGACTGTCATGTGAACTCTTGGCAGTCCAGTTTGGAATGAGATTGGTGCATCGTTGCTGCACATGGTTCCTACCTAAAGTGTGTAATCTGGTTCTCCAGTAGCACCCGTAGTCTCTCCTTGATCTCCTCAAAGCGTTCTTTCTCTTCCACGGTCACTGTGCCGATACCATCAGGCCTAAAGACAACAGCAGGGACAAGTAATGAAAGCTTTTGCAGTCTCTCCAGACAGCCTGTCTCTCAGTACTGGGGAATCAAGTACACCAACCAACTGAAACTTTCAAAACATACGGTGAATATTTTTGGATATCAATGCTTCATTTACATGTAGGTTCACATGTTATTAATGCCTCTCCGAATCTCCTCAGGTTCTAAGAACACAACAAACCGTTGTAGGACACAAGAAAAAGATTAAAGAGCTCCAGAGCCAGGTCTCAGCAGTGTGTTGGTGAGTTTACAAATGTGTTCACCTCATGAATTTGAAATGTAGGCCTAACTATTTCAAGGTGCACTATTGTGGGTCTGTAATTTTGGAAAATGTATGATATATAAAATGATACAATGAAAATGCTTTATTTTTGAGTCTGCATATAGCCAGAGTTGTCCTTATTTGAAGTGTAGTCCATTTTCCATTATAGATTTGTGTTGATAAAACACAATTGTGAGATAATTGCGTTTCCATTGAGTGATGTTCTGCAACTTTTCCTCTGGAGAAGCATGTTGATGGATGTTCAGAACATTAGTCAATCAGCTTTATTTCTATTGCAGCCACCACACCATTATTTCCAATCCAAGGTGATGTAGGTGTGCTATGGAGCAAGAGGAATTGTGATGTTGATGTTGTTATGTGATGCAATAACACCTCTTGTAGCTCCTGCTGCATCATGAGGAAGCCAGTTCCTACTTACAAGCACATAGCCATAGCATCATTTTTGTTATCAAGGGGAGGTTTTTCTTCTTCTTCTTCTTCGCAATTCACAGAAACTCGCCTAATTAACATAACAGCATGAAAACATAGACATGTCCGCACCCCCACCCCCCAAACAAAAAAACACAAACAAGAGCGATAGCTGTGTTTCGTTAAGGTTGTTATTGAGTATAGTGATCAAGACCAGTTAAAATCTGTACTTTATTATATGTTGAGGCACGCTCTCTATTACATCTTCACATACATTACAACAATTAAAGACTGCCATAGACACACACACACACATATACAGAAACAAACACACACCCAACTGTTAACTCTCTGTCAGAGACACTAGTCTATTAAAAATAATGTATTTGCTTTGCTTGCACAATATCATGTAAAATTACAGATACAAAGGTTAGGCATTGTCTGTATTAGCAGTGTTACATCCTATTTTTTACTATTTCAATACACACGTAGCAATTACAGCTTCTCAAGAAGGTATGTGTGTGCCTGTGTGTGTGTGTGTGTGTGTGTGTGTGTGTGTGTGTGTGTGTGTGTGTGTGTGTTTGTGTATGTGATGTGTTTATTGTTTGTGACATGGTTGGGTCTGGGTGGAGTGTGAGCAGAGTGCATGTGACAGAAGAAGCGTTGGACTGGTGGCCATGACAGCATGATGAGAAGCAGGAGACATGACACTCTCCCCCCTTTTGACATGTCATTTCAGCAGACAGTGAGAAACTCTCTCCTTGTGCCTGTGTGTGTGCACGCGTGTGCGTGTGTGTGTGGTGCTGGTGGGGGGAGTGTATTTGCTGCACTGCCTCGTGAGTGCTTGTTAGATTTTGAGGAGGACCAATTTGCTTAGCATCATCTCGGCAAGGCTCGTCTCGGTTTTCATGGGTATTTGAGCAGACAGTGTCAGTGTGTCACAGCCACCTGTGGGCCTCTGCAGGCTGCTGAAAATCATGCAGCTGAGGACGAGATAACTGCGTTTGAGTGCGTGAACTAAAATAATTAAACAATAAATAAAAATAAATAAAAATAAAAAACAATTTAACACTAAAATAATGGTATTAAAGTTACAGGAGTGACCAAAATGATAAGAAGAGGTGCCCGTTTTCATTTCTGAAAAATTGAGAGCAGACTAATAAAAGCATGAATGTAGCCTGAAACACCATCATAACAAACTGGTGTACTTTATACTAGTGATGTAAAAATGAATAACCCTGAATGATTTTTTTTGTCACAGTGGTGGCTATTTTTTGTATATGATTGTTTATGATAATTAGTAGGGCCGGCCTGATACACTATCAGGATTCTTGGGTTCTGATTTTATATATTTTGTGATTTTAAGGGATTGTTATTCAATATCACAATTTATTGTTAACTTTTGAAGGGATAGTTCAATATTTTTGAAGTGTGTTTTTATGGGGTCCATAGACAGTGTATTACATACAGTAGATGTCAGTCCGCTATCCCCCAGTTTGGAGAAGCAGGGTGGAGTTTGTACTGCTGTGGATTGCAGTCAGCAACAAAACATATTTTACCCACCTAAAACAAAAGGCCCACCCAGAAAATGAATAACAGCAGGAACTTGAATTCAGAACCCCAGTGTGGGAATCACAGTCGGCTGGGGCAAATCTGTGTAAAGGCAGCAACAGAAATGTTTGCTCATCCAGCCGGGAGTTTACACTGTGCTGGCTGAATTTGAGTTGGTATTTGAGCAGCTAAAGGTGCCTGTCCTCGCACCGTCTGCCATTGTATACCTTCTTGCCTTGGCTCTTTAACGTATATTATGTCACATTACTGTTAGACTACCAGATTACCATCGACAACTGCTTTAATTACACTGATTCAGTCATCAAAGCAATTGACTGAAAAACTGTAAATTAAACAAAAACAAAAACATGAAACTTGAGTGGAACCATTTTTTCCCACCCCTAACAATCAGTGGCCTGAGTTTCTATGGGGCCGTTTACACGGCAACGATTCTTGCATGAAACATTAAACTTTTCTTGTGGTTTGGCCTTTCGTTCACATGACAAAGGCGTTCTGGATGCCTGAAAACGCAGACTTTTGAAACCGGGGGTCCAGAGTGTAATTTCTTGAAAAAGCCACCTCTTCTGTCATAGCGTAAACTGGCAATGCACAGATCCTGTGACAAATAGCCTAGATGCTTTATAATCCAGCATCACTCAAAGTAACAGTCTCATTTCACCGCACGTCCAGACAAAGCTTTCCGCTCTCATGCATGCGTTTGCCATCATCTTCTTCTTTGTTTACACTCACTGCTCTGTAGAAGAACACCTCTATGTGCAGGAGCATAAAGGTGTTTTTTACCACCAACTACTGGCCTGGCATGCATATTACAGCGTTTTTACTTGTTTTTGCAGATCCGTGTACATTAGGATGATTTTCACAATGTTGAAACTTAGTAGGGCTTTCCTGATCCAAACATGGCTTTGGTATACACTTTCCTGTACCTTCTTTTTTAAGTGGCTTGCAATATTATAAACAAGCTTGACACAAATCTGGAAGAGGAATTATAAAGACAAAAATTCTAAGTAAAAAACCATCACACCTTTTACATTGTGACAGAAAATGAAAGAGGAAAATTTCACACTAATTATGTCCTGTGGGGCTCTCTCTTTTTTTTCTTCCGGCCGTGCGTTATTTCTTGGCAGCCTCCTCATGTTTGCTTGACCTCCTGACCTCACAGCTCCAATGACGACAACAAGCAAATGAGCCATCAGTGACAGACAGAGGGATGGCGAGCCAGCAACACTTTCACATCTCCTCTTATATTCAGGGGGACAACCACGTCAAGTCCTTTAGGTGGAACGCCACGAAACATGTTTGCTTTCAAATCTCCAGCCATTTTTTTTTTAATGCAGCTTTAGCATGTGGCCCACTGTAATCCCAAATTGTTCATTTTCAGAATGTATTCTCTAAATTTAACATGTTCATTTCCAGAATAAATCAGTATCGAGCTGAAATGATAAGTTGATTAATCAATTAGTTTACTGCCAGAGAATCTGTAAATTATTTTGATGATGAAGTCATTTTCTAGGCAAAAATGCAAAAGATTATCTAGCTCCATTTTCTCAAAGGAATATTATTGCTGGCTATCTTTAGATCATGTAGCTAGTTTACTTACATATCTGCTGCCTGAATGGGTCATCTGAAAAAAAATTAAAAAATTTAAAAAAACATTTAAAGTTTTCAAATGTGGTGTGGAAAACAATTTTAGCAGAATTTTGTTTTTTGCAATTATATTTCTTAGTGTGTCTGTTGTAGGGTCTTAATGACTTAATTTACAAATTAATCAATAAATTCTAGAAATATATATAGTATATATATTTTAGAAAAGACCGATTGTTAAACTAAATCATTTAAAAAATCTTTGAGATGTTAAGTTACTATCCAAAATTAAAACACTTAAAATGCCGATATTCGTGATTATTTTATCAGAATCAGAATCAGAATCAGAATCAGAGGACTTTATTGATCTCCGAAAAGCAATTCAGTTTACAGTTACCCTGCCCTATTTTATTAAGTTATAGTGGATTTAACTGATATTAAATGTTGAATTTATGTTTAACAGGACATAAGAAACTGAAAACCACATAAACGCTCACTGTTAGGAGTGCATTTACTAATTTTTAAAACCACAGAGCTTGATCTGTAGCTGTAGAAGCTATATGGCTACATTTTAAATCCATATTGTTTCACATCAAATTTTATATAATGAACCTTTTTATTATTTCAAATAAAGAGCAGCTCATATTTTGTTTGTTTATTCTGAAGCCACTTCCTAACAAACAGTCGATCTAAACAGAGTCGACATTTAGCTGGACAGAAGTCAAATCCTGACACTTTAGCAGGCGACCGGGCAACCAAGTCCAACTTGGTGCACCAACAGCTCCAGGCCAGCAGGCTATTAGGAGGCAGGGGTGGGGGTGGGGTGTTTGTGTGTGTGTGTGTGTGTGTGTGTGTGTTTGGATGGGGGGGTCTGGGAGAGGTGTGTGCACTGGGGCACACGCAGCAGCGTTGGCAGCAGAGATATTCGGCCGTCACACATGACAACCTGTCAACCTGTCATGCCTCGACCTCCAGGCACGACGGCTGGACTGGCAGAGCAGGTCTCTGTTTGATGTGTGGGGATATGTAGATACACAGGACTCATTATTTTTGGACTTTATAAAAAGAAAAAATCTACATTTAGATGTGAATGTGCATGTAGGTTGATCTATTTTTGACATCAATAATAACGTGTGCTGAGCGTGGTCCTCCGGCAGGAGTTTAACTGCTCTGCACATATCAACCTTTTTTTAGTGAAAAAGTTTCATACCCCCAAATTTCACTCTCTACAAACTTTACATAAACTCCTTTTCTCATCATATTTGTCTTATTTGTACCATCTTTCTTTTTTCTCTGTTTCTCTTGGAGCGAGTGCTGTCCATCTGTCCATGTTGATCAGAAAAGGCCTCAGTCCTCAGTCAATGTTTGTCAGCAGGACACAGGGATGGCTGGGTGGATGGATGGACAGAGGATGGGTTTAGTTGGAAGGATGGGGGGAGGTGTGTGTTTGTGTGTGTGTGTGTGTGTGTGTGTGTGTGTGTGTGTGTGTCTGTGTGTGTGTGTGTGTGTGTGTGTGTGTGTGTGTGGTGGGCACTGACAGACAGCCCTCCCTGACCTTTGCCCTCAGCGCCAGAGTGGCCCTCGTCTATCTTTGTTACGCTTCATCTGCAGACGGCCAACTGCGACGTTGACAGATTTGATGTCCAAGCACATCACAGCGGATTAGACGAGTGGTAAATGCTGCAACTTAGATAACAGGGTACAGACTGGAATAAAGGCCAGATGACTCCTATGTCACGTACCACAGAAGCTTCAGGAAATGACACCATTTGATCTCTGACTGAAAACTGCTCCTCTAAAACCAACTTTCAGAATATGCTACTAAAACTTCAGACAGAGACAGATATATTTTGAAATTCAATTTAGGATTGTTAACTTGTTTACTCATTTTGGGAGAAAGTATTACAATACATAGAGCAGTGCAACTCAGTGCTGGCAGAACTCGTCATGAGTTCTTTTTTTCCTCAGCAGCAGTTTGTGGAGTTTCAGTTGTGGATGGATAATTGATCTGTCCATCTGATCAGATCAATGGATGAGAGGAGCAGCACTGCAGAAGCGAGTGAAAGCAAACCTTAAGACCCAGCGCAATGAATGCTTAATGTAGCAAATAGCTTAAGGACTAGTAGGTACGATCAGAGCAACGCCAAGGCTAATTGAGGCAACAGCAGTACGCCACAAGCCAGTCACATTTTGTACAGCTACATAATGCACTCTGAAATCCTGCTCATAGACCTCCACAGAAAAGCATCAGAAATTTTGATTTTCCTGCAGTTCTATTAGGGGGTTATAACTTTTAAAAAATGGCCAAACGATGTGCATGAGGTAAAAGCAACACAGATACAAGGTATCCTGAGAGGCTAGAGAACGGAGTGTATTTTAAACTGTTCCCTTAACCTTACATAAAATGAGCAAGTATCTCCTTTGGATTAACATAAAACAGATAAACAAGGATGTCTACATTTCTCCTAAGGTAAGGCAACATAGTGTTAGTAAAATTTGCTGCAAAATCATATAACCTCAAACATTATGTCTGCAACATTGTGTATAACATCACCTTGCAGCAATCTATGCTAGTTAATGTTAGCTTAAGTTGGCTAATAGCTGCTAACATTATGGGTAACTTCAGCTCTGTAATATTAGCTCACCATGTCATCTGTTAAATTTAGTCTTAGTATTCTTGTTCTCTGATAACCGAACATTAGTGTTAACTGTAGCAAAAGGTTGTAGTTAAAGTCCACGAACTGAAAGTCATTAGCTGTGTCCCAATTCAGGGTCTGCATCCTTCAGAGGACGCAGCCCGGCGGCCTTTGGAGGCGACTCCTTCGGAGGCACCTCCGAAGGAGTCGCCTCCGAAGGCCGCATTAACGGTTGTTAATTGGGACAGTCTAGCCTTCGGAGGATTTCCTGGTTGCGTCACCAGATGTTCCCACCCTTACCCCCACGACAGTGGATTCCTGCCGTCAAGGCTCGCCAGAGAGAGAGGGGGAGAGGGAGAGAGAGAGCGGATTTGTTGGTGGAGAAGCATCCGGTTTGTTATTTGTATCTGCGAGCTAACGCTAACGCTAAGGCTAATGCTAGGGCTTGCCGGTAGTTGCAGCTCTAGCTAGGAGCAGACACCCGCACACCCGCTCACATCTGATCATAACGTTTTGTTCTCTTTTCCCAATTGGCGGTGTGTTAGAAAAATAAATGCTTTTCTGTTTCTTGTTCCAAGGGACTGATGAAGATGTTGAGAAGCTTATTAAGCTTCGTGTTAAGCACAACCAGCTGTTCTCCGGCCGCAGAAATGCGGCTCTGCATGGATGGGATATATTCTAGTGGTGCATATTCATCAATAAAAGAAATTTCAGAATTCATATTTGTCATTCCTGATTGAACATTACATTTGTATTTTTTAGTATGATGCTATTTATACTTGAATAACCATGGCGCATCTGCTGACGCAACCACGTTCAGGAAATTACCGTGTAGCGTCCGAATTCTCCTCCCGTCGTTCCCTACATCGTGTATATGATGTAGTTCACTACATCATATACACAATGTAGTGGATAGGGAGTGAGTGAATGAGTGGATGATTTCGAACACAGCCATAGTGAAGACCCTTTAGATGGCTTCTGTGTGAAATAAGGAGCAGTATGTCAATTCTGTGCATTGCTTGTTTGAAGGCATTGTATCTTGATGTTTTTAATAAAGCTCAGCCAATTACTGATCTGTAGCAGCTCTGCTTCCTTGTATCCACGTCACAGCACGCCAGCCATTCATCTCACTAGTATGTGGCTGCTACTACAGGTATGAAGCCCTGCGGCTGCTCTGATTGGTTACTCTTGCATCTCGATAGTTCATCCATGAGAATGGACAGGTGCATAAGATGTTAATTTATTATGTGTTCTTGACAATTAATGTGTAGTAGGTTGTATCTGACTTTGGGACCTGGGTTGCATCAAGCTTCACTTTGCTGCTCCATCTGTGCCCAGAGTACGCATACAATGAATGACTAAATGATAGGCCATATATATTCCAGAAGAGCACATAATGAACGCTTCAGCTCCAAAAATATACAATTAATACTTAGTTGTGTGCTAGTGAACCATGAGTTAAAGAAGTACTCTACCGAAAGAGAGTCTGCATATAAAAGATATGACTCAAAAAAAGAACAAAAAATAGCGAGAAACTACTAAAAAGTACAAGAAAGTTACCTGAAAATTTGTAAAATAAATAGAAAAATATAATATAACATATGAAACATTTTGGGGAAAAAAAGGTTACTTAAAAATTCTGAATAATTCTGTAACATAATTTTAAATATGTAATTTCGATAATTAGCCATAAATATTAATTATAATTAGTATATTAATACTATTTTTTACAGAGATTTTTTTCTTTTTTCTCTGGACATTACCTCCTAGCTTTTTTAAAATGATTTTTGCAGAATCAGTAAGATCTTTTAAATCATTTCTTAAAACCCATTTTTACAGTATTTGCTTTTATGTGATGTCAACTTTATTTATTTATTCATTTTTTCTCTTTTTCTCTCTCTTCCTCTATTCATTTTGCTTTATCCATTCTTTATCCTTCTGATGTCCTGTTCTCACCATCTTTTCATGTTTTAATTTATTTACTTCACTTACATCTGTCTATTTTTTTTATCTGTTTTATCTTACCTTTTTAACCTCATTAATTTGATGCCATCTTCTTATATTAATTTTTGTTTTTTATTGCATTTATTATATTTTCTAAAACGTTATTCATTTAGTACTTTATCTGCCTTTCAAGGCCTGACTGTTTCATTACCTTTATTTTGCTTTATTCTTGTTGACCTTTTGTATACAAATTTTGACTTTGACTTTGATTTACACTCATTTGTGATTGGCATGTTTGTTAATGTTTATTTTATGATTTTCTGAGTTCCTGCCTTTGCTTTGTCTGTGAAAGCGCTTTGTAAACATCTGCTTTTAGAGGTGCTATATAAATAAAATTATTGTTATTATTATAAATGTACTAATTTCTTGCTGTACGTGGAACATTTCTTACCAAGTTGCCTGTTGCCTTTTTTTCCCCCATGTTTTCGAAAGAAATCGCACCAACTGGCTGCTGTTTCAAAGGTTAGAGTACTTGAAAACAGTGTCTGAAAGCAGCACAAGAGAAGGGATGGGGTTTCAAAGGGTTAAGATGCAGTGTGCAAATGGTGGAACGTGTGTCCAGGGTTACAGACCCCTGACCTCAGGGCTTTCTGTCCATTATATGCTACAGATGTTGTACTCACTGTAGTCGTACAGGGTTGTTATAAACAGATAATCCATTCACTGGCTTAAATAACTGGGTTAAACTTGGTTTGCTTAAAAACTTGTTTGGCCGTTCAAGTCTTTGAAAAACTGATCAAAAAAACTGCAACATCTCTAGATCTCAGAAGTAAGTCAACAATAAGATGTGTTCAATATTTTAAATAGGTGTTTGCATTTCTCCCCTTAGTTAGATTGTATCACACAGACAATAGGAGGGTTTCCATTACCCTGAAAATTGAATAAACTGAAACTGTGAATATGAAATACGCCTAATGAAAATGTGTCAAATTAAAAAAAAATTATCGCAAAAAGTTTTTTAATTGGAAATCATGACGGCTAGTGCAGTGGCCACAGTAGAAATAAAGCTGCTAATAAATTGAACATCCATCACCATGCTTCTTGGAATGTTATTGCAAGAGGAGAAGTCTTACATCACTCAATGGAAATGCAGTCATCGTACAATTGTGTTTTATCGTCACTTCAAAAACATGGCTTAGGTTTGTAATCTGTAATGTTGTGGAAACCTGCCTAATGAGGTAACTTACCTTCTAGATCCTGAGAAAATTGGGGGTCTGAATTCCATTTTCTTCATGAACTCAACGATTTTGAGTTCTCTTTTAGCAGTTTGGGCAGGGAGATCGGGGGTGAAGGGGAACAGGGCTCGTTCGAGTTCGGCCTCTGACACTGGCCAGTTTAGCAACTTGGACAAACGCTGACTAGGTGTGATTGTGTGGAAGTGCAGGTTTTTGGGAACAGTGGAGGGGATGTAATTTTGTGAATGTGACAAGGAAAGAGGGTTATACAGGAAAATAGAGAAAAGAAAAAGAAAAAAGTGAGCATGCCAACAACATGCAAAGTGAAAAAAAAAAGTATATAAAACAGAGTGGGAGGGTCACATATGGCATCATGTATGTACCTGTGATGTGGACTGACCCCTTATCATTTTCTGTCTCCAACTTCAGTTTTGACAGTTATACTAATGACTTTAGCATTCAAGGGTAGTTAACCCTTTGAAACTTTAGCAAATTGGCTTAATTTCTCTTAAAAACACTGAAAGAAGGGAATGAGTAACAAAAGAGGAAATTACTTAAAAAATGAGCAAAGACTTGATTAAAAGTTCTACTTTGTAAAAAAAATACATAACAAACAAAATAAAATAAATGGATACATAAATGAATTAATATCAATACTATTACATCTACAACTAATAATAATAATAAAATAATAATAATAATAATAATAATATATGAAATTACCTGGAAAAATGTGCTTTACAAATATAATAATTATGTAACACAATTTCATATATATATGATAATTAGCTATATATGTAGTTTTACCCTAGCCTTTTTTGGGGTTTTTTTCCCCTAGACATTTTCCTCTAGCTTTTTATAAACAACAATTCTTTTTATTTCTTGCAACTTTTGGAATATTTCTTACCAGGTTGCTCATTACCTTTTTCCCATATTTTTGAAAGAAATCATATCAATTTGGTTCAAAGAGTTTAATACTTGTTAAATGGTGTCTGAAAGCAGCACAAGAAAAATTATGCTGTTTCAGGATTCAGAGGGTTAACTCTTAGGGGCGCCTCGATTCATACCTGTTTCCATGAACGTGGGAGGCACAGAAGGCGAAGCTGTAGTGCAGCAGGGTGGGGTCAATCATGGCTCCGTTTTCCGCCCTCTCCAGCAGGTCGCTCAGGTAACATAAATGCCGATGGCAGCCTCGAACGCCATAGCGGGCGCAGTACTCGTCTAAGACAAACACCTGACCAGGACTGAACCAGCCCTACAGGAAACACACACAACACACTGCCACTTACAAAAGCAATATCCTTGCCATGGTGTCTTAGGGTCGCAACGAAGTCCCCTTTTAATACTGCCTCTGCATTATTACACAGAACCAAACAATAGCTACATCAGCCGACATAAAGAGCAGGATCAGTAAGGCCAGGGTGGTGTTTAACATGCTCAGGAAGATCTGGAGTTCAACAAACCCCAAGATACGCATTTTGAACTCTAATGTGAAACAGGTGTTGTCAGTAAATACGTCAGTAAATACCCCACTCGCAATCTTTCCCCGTACATGGCTTTACAGTACTGTCCCACCTAGGTGATGCCATCCACCCTCCTCACCACCTCCCGATGATAAAGTCATTTCACTGAAGAAACACTTATATGTTGTGTATAAAACGTAGAAATGTAACATATCCACGTTTTGCAGAAACGTACAATGCCAACATTCTCCTCTGGCAAATGGGCTGATGAGAGAGTAAGCAGGGTTAATATCCAAAAGCAACTCTTACCAGGCAGGAGTAGGAGTCATTAAGTCTGTGGTCCAGAGTGAGGCGCTGAACCAGCTCAAACAAAGAGCCATGGTCAAAGTTACAGGGGTTGGCTGAAATGAACTCATCCATGCCGTGCTTCTGGGCTCGATCCGCATCTGTGCACAAACATTTACCCATCCGATGAGGAGACAGACAGAGACAAAAACAGGAACAGAAGGCAATGTCAAGAATAACGTAATGGTACTTAATTTTTATGTGGAACAAAGAAATCAAACAAATAATCCTCTGAAATGCCCACAATACTGCAATGCTGTGCACATTTTAAAAACTCTGAAGAGTGTAAAAAGCTATATTTTATTATAGGTAAAAGTTTTGTAAAACTATTCAAGTATTTCAGTTTTGATGTAATAACACTCTTTTCTAAACAAGTGGTGCCATTTTTTTTTAAAGTGCCAAATAGTTGTTAGCTTATGTGTCCAGCATTGATTTTATTATGGGCCCTTGGTGAGGGTTGCCAGTTTTGGCTCAACAGGCAGGGTAAAGTTCAGGTGGACAGTAGAGTTTCCCAGGCAGCTTTAGTTGCGTGACTGGTGATCTGGAGGTTAATGGTCAGTTCTGAGGTCTGAGGTCAAGCTGTGGTCATGCAAAGTCACATTATCATTCATGTCTATGCATGTCAACTTTAATCGATGCAGCTTTGAACACTGTTTCAGGATTAAGTCTATCCGTCTATTTTCTACTAGCTGATGTGTTGTATAGGGCTGTGAGTGCTGCTGAAACACTTTTAGTGCAAAGCAGCACCCATCCAGTGTGGTAGATACTGACGAGGACAACTGCTGTTGATGGGTGGCAGGTGTAGACACTGTGAAAGACTGCAAGACCAAGTCCGAGTTTGTGCGTACCAGGAGGTACAAACACATTCATATAAGAAGCAAGCAGTGGACTCTCTGCTGAAAGTCCAGGGTTTGTTGAACCCATCCACAAACCTTACCGCCCTCCCTGTAGGGACCTTCCAGCTCCTTATATAACATTGTTGAAGTGTTTCAACCTGATGCTGTCCAGTAGCATATCATATTGCCACGATAGGTTGTGTCTGGCTGCATTATCAACTGACAGTGCCCGTCTGCTGATCAGACTGTCACACAATGGGCCGTCTGGCCAAACAGTAGCGTATCACAAGACCACAGAAGGTTCTGTCTGCTAATGTTACGTACTGACAGTGAAAGCTGGCTTTTGGTGTCAGTTTCATAAGACAAAATAGCTTACAAAGTGGCTGTATTTAACAACTTTGGAAGAACGGGCTAAGCACACAGTAGATAATTTGAGACCCCGGCAACAACCAGTCCTCCTAGTTGTCTGGCCCCAGCACAGATTTTTGGTGTAACAATTGGTGGTTTTTGATTGTTTGATTCAACTTTTCTATCATTCATCATTTTACACCATGTAAGCTTAATCTAACAGAAAATTAATTAAGGTTTTAAAACACATTTTGAGACAGGGAGGGGGCAAAGAATGTGCGAATAAGAAAGTGAACTTGGACACAACCATAGTAACAACACAAACAGGGAGCCTCCCAAAACAGAAAAAACAATGCTCATGTTTTAATTGCTGGAAAGAGCTGCTGTAAGCTGTATGGTCAATGCAAACCCAAACACTAACAGAATAACACTCCACAATGAGTATTTATGTTTAAAAAACTGCCCAACTCGTCAAAGATTCAATTAAACTCATCTCTTGAATGGACAGTGGTGAGTGGACACAGTGTGTCCCATCAGTCAGAATAGACCTGGGATAGATGTGGATGAAGGTTATATCGAGCTACGCAGCAATCAAGCGATTTGTCAACCAAAGTCCTCCTCACTGCCCAACACGGGCACCCCAGCTGTCAATCAACAAACAAAACAAAGAGGATGCTGGGAGCTGATTGTGTCCCCTCAACAAGTCCCCCTCCCTGCCACCCTCCCCCAAAAATCTAAAAAGGTGACATTGTGGTGCCCCTTTGGTCTGTAGCTGGTGGCCTGTCAGGTCTGCTTGATGTGAGTGAGTGGGAATGGAGGCGGGAGGGCTGGACAGTAACATGCAGTGACATTAGTCACCCCCGTCCGTCTGGGCTGGGGAAGGACGGCCCTGACAATGATTGATGGCTGCTATTCATTTATAGATCCAGAGGAGAGGAACCGGGAGGCAGTGGACACACTGCTGGTTCCGGGTTTGATGGTCAAAAAGCATTGAGGGCTATTTAGCACATGGCTTGCTTTTTTGTGGGCTGACCATGAAAAAATAATCTAGATCTTTACTTGGGAGTATCCTCATTGATGTTCTGACACCTCACCTTTCTAACTACCGAACACCTAACATATGTGTCATAATTTTGTCAAGGCTTCTAACAGCTGAAGTTTTTTGATTGAACATATCAAGAGTCAGTGAGTTTACAGGATGTTAGAGAGGGTCGAATTATTGTGTCGGTCCAGCTAAAACTGGACTTTTAAAGTACATGTAAACATGTTAGTCTGACTGAAATCAGACTCAATTGAATTTCTGGTGATTGGCGTAACACACCGTGACATATACACCTTGGTCGGACTTTAACTGGACTCGGGTGTTCTCAGCGTGCTCTCAGTTGCCACACTGGCCTCCCTCAGTGGTTAGGGAAAGGGACTGTTTGTTACTTATGAGGGGGAAAGGGGTGCTGCAAAACAGGTCAGGCATTAATTAAAAATAAAAAAAAACACTGAGGAGGGACATGTGTTTTTAATTTTGGCTTAGGTGGGAGAAATACAACTTCAAATGGTAGTATTTTGTATTTATTTTAAAATAAAAAGTTACACCCCAGCCA
This sequence comes from Plectropomus leopardus, assembly GCF_026936395.1. Lineage (NCBI taxonomy): Eukaryota > Metazoa > Chordata > Actinopteri > Perciformes > Serranidae > Plectropomus > Plectropomus leopardus. Next base: position 4,171,251 of record NC_142177.1, on the reverse strand, counting down.
CCCCCTTCCTCTGATAAATAAAGTACAATCCCACAACACCTGCCCAGTAGCTAAGCAATGTCCTGCTGTGGACTAGGCCGCAGCAAAACATATTTTAGCCACCTAAAAAATCTATAGAAGTTTCACATACCTGCCAACACTGGGCTGTGAAAAACTGAGATTTTCTGGGGTTAAGACAATAAATACAAGGATGTAAACTAAATTACTTTTAATGAGCCTTAAATCCATTCCTTACATCACAGTCAGAGAGTGACTGAGTGTGTTGAGGAGCCATCATTACCAGGAACACATTCAACAGAAACAGGAAGGATAAAATGATGCAGGACTACAGTCTACACTACAGTCCACTTGGACGCTAGCGGAGCCCAGTGAGTGTATTGGTGCTGCTTCGAATGTGAGCTTGAACTTGCACAGTGATTAGTGATGCATGGCACATCAGGCGGGGTCGTTTGGGTTGGGTTACCAGGTACCACGACACATATCCTACAGTGTGGACATGTCAGAGAAACTGTAAAATAGGACAGTGGAGTAGCCTATTACTGTATGGTTCTGTTTGTAGACTAAACAGAACCATAAAAACCTTAATTGTGCTTCAGCTGCCAGAGGCGAATGTTGTAGGACGTCTTCAAATAATATTTTGTAAACATTTTGCAGATACAGAAAGTTCAGTAAAAGCTTTAAAATTAGCATTCACATCAGACCATGTGCATATTTATCAATAAAAAGGACAACTGAAGAGAAAATCAGTTCACTAAACGTGGAGAACAAAAAAACTACACAATTTCACTCAAACTACAGTATAATTATAATTTTATTTTACAGCACTAAAATATGTCAAAACACATAAAAGTCAGTCATCATAACAGGAAAAAAAGAGTAAACTGTGGAGATTGATTTCACCTCTGAGCAGCTGAAAACAAAACTCTTACTTTTGCCTTTGTTGTTACAGTGTTTTAATGTAGTCTATTTTGATGGGAGGGTGGCGGGTGGCTGGGTGAGGGTGACATGATGTTATATTATTCATTGGCACCGATCCAGGTGTGAACTGACAAGTAGTTATTTGGTAACATTGACTGATTGCTGCCTGATTTAATTGTGCGGCAACCACACTGTATAATTCATTGCCTGGCACTTTTAACTTGGTAATTACCAGCTGCTGGGACTCAGTGGGACTCCAGTGGTTGTGTCAAAAACAGCTCGCTCAGTAAATTCACCTACAGGAATGCACGCAGGGAGCAGGTTCTCATTTATGGGGTGTGTTGGTCTGCACCCATTTCTCTTAGGGAAAAGTTTGGATTTTTTTTAAGTTGGGTTGTACGAGGTACTTTCTGACTGAAAGTAAAGAACGCTATCAACAAAGTTTCAATCAAAGCAGCCTCCCTTAATAATGAGGAACATTAAACCTTAATAAAACATAAACCAGAGAGTTTTATAAAAATTTACCCTCCATACAGTTGTCATGATGGGGAGAATAAGCTCACTGTAAAAATAAACTGTTTGTTAAAACTTGAAAGAAGTTAGTTTCTGCACTGCCTTTAATTTTTAAGTTGGCTTAAATTTGATAGTTGATAGTTTGATAGTTTAATCATTACAAAAATGTCCTCAACTTGTCTTTAAATATTCAGTCAACCTAAAATGTTAAGGCAGCCCAGACATGACCTTTTTAACCCTTTGAAACTTAGATCAGCATCGGTTTTCAGACAACTATTCAGACAACTCTCACAAACTTTTTGACTCTTTGAGGACTTGACTTCTGTCGAAAACGTACGGAAAAAAGAAAATGACCAACTTGGCAAGAAATTTTCCCAAAAATGCCAGACATTAGTAAAATGTGAAAAGAAAGTTCAAAGAGCTCAAAGGTTTAAATACTTGTACTTGTACTTGTACTCCAGGTTTCAAAGGGTTAATAACACTCCCCACCAGTGCAGCCACTGTTTGCAGAGCAAGCAACTTCAAAACAATTTCAATAAACACGTATAAAACCAAAAAAACGCCCTCTCCATCAATAAAAATACACCGCATTTGCAAAATGCTATAGTCTTATCCTAAATGAGGCAGATTTGTGGGAATTTTTCTAATGGCAGTGATATGGCAACCATCACACATTTTGTCCAAAAGTTAAACATGCTCTAGCTTTGCAGCAATCAAAAACATGTAACCCTGACCTACAATTCAGCACATTTGTAGGCTGATCCATGAAACATGAATCCAGTCAGTCCCTGCTGCACAGAAGCACAGCCAGAGCAAATCATTTCTGCATGCACGTGAGTATGTCGTGTATTTCTGTCCTCCCACAGAAACAACTAAACAGAAAGTTCTCATAGGAGGACGAGTGATGGACAACAAAAAGGACGGAAGAGGAAGGAAGGGGAGGAAAGCACTTACCCTTGAGTCCAGCTACAAGATAGCAGGGTCAGGGTTTAGAAGAAGAAGAAAAGGAAGAAGGGACAAACAGAGAAACATAAAAACACACAGCAAAGCCACTGACACTTTAACACTACAGCAGTTCTACAACAAAGAGCGAAGCAGCACACAGAGAAACATTAACAGTTGAACACATGTACACTACACAAGCATGAGGAGGACAAATTAAGAGCATCACTGGCTGATATGTAAAAAAAAAATGTTGTGAGGACAGTTGTACAGTCAGAGCACAAGAACAAGAAGCTGTGAGTGATGAAAATAAAGGACTACATGTTCATATGTTACTATGAAGGAAGAGTAAAATAGGAAAAAATTAGATAAGATTGCAAGTTTTTCCCTTTTGTCTCTGTGCTCCAATAATAGTTTAGCAAGCTTGTTACCTGGCAGAACCTCAGTCAACTTTCCTTTTTGCTGTTATGCTTAGAGAGGCTTTGTGCTGGACTCATCTATGTTGAAAAGGAAACCAAAATTTGGAGGTGGTTGATGGATGTGGCTGGGGGACCTGTAAAAGCAACACTCAACACTTTACATTGTGTGCAGTAAAATCTGAAGTTAGCCAATGTTTGAAACATAAAGCTAAATCCAGAGGAGTTAGCCAAATGTCAGCTCACCAACATCAGCCAGGTTTGCTCTCTCCTTATCTCTGTGGTAGCGTTTCAGAGATTTGCTTAAGTACAGATAGGTCAGCTGCTGACATATTTTTAACATGACATCATTTATCATTAGCCAGAAAAGATCAAGGCTAACATTCATTTGTTTGGCTGTGTTCCCCACAATAACTTTTGGTGTAATTTATTTGCTAGCAGTCATCAGAGGAAAATGTTGGCGTTGACGTTTCTGCAAACCACAAATAGCCTTCATTACAGTTCTGCAAACCAAAACCATTACACATACATACATTACATTTGTATGTTTCATCATTATCGTTGCCACAATTCTAAAGTATGCCTTAAGAAATGTTGCTAAAGTTATAATATAGAAAAATACATTTGTAAGCCTACAAATGTTTGTTTTAAGGACTTGGAAAAAGCTTATGATGGCATCCCACAGGGAGTACTGTGGGGAGTACTGCGCTAACAGGTAGTGAAAGCTCGTCTTCATACTCGGCACAAAGTGTAACACATTTCCAGTGGGTGTTGGTCTCCATCAGGGTTCTCCCTTGTCACTGATTCTGTTTGCGATATTCATGGGCAGGATCTCATGGTGTAGCAGGGAGGAGGAAGGGGTCCAGTTTGGGGACTCTAGAATTGCATCTCTGCTCTCTGCAGGTCATGTGGTTCTGTTGGCTGCATCAAACCGTGACCTCCAGCATGCACTGGGGGGGTTTGATGCTGCATGCAAAGCAGTCAGGATGGGAGTCAGCACCTCCAAATCTAAAGCCATGGTTCTCTGCCAAGAAAAGGTGGATTTCCCCTTCTGGGTTTGGAAGAAAGTTACTGCCCTAAGCGAAGGGGTTCAGGTATCTCTGGTCTTGGTTAGTGAGGGTAAAATGGAGGGTGAGATGGAGAGGCAGTTTGGGACAGCGTCTGCAGTGATGTGGGCACTGCACTGGACTGTCGTGGTGAAGAGAGAGCTGAGCCAGAAGTTTTTGACTTACTCCTCCATCTGCGTCCTAACTCTCTATATGGTCAAGAGCTCTGGGTAGTGACCGAAAGACTGAGGTTGCAGATACAAGCAGCCGAATTGCATTTCCTCCATGGGGTGTCTGGGCTCAGCCTTAGAGATAGGGTGAGGACCTCAGACATCAGGAGGAAACGCAGAGTAGAGCCGCTGCTCCTTCACTTCGAAAGGGGCCATTTGAGGTGGTTTGGGCTTTAAGGCCTGGACTGCGCCCAGACACCAGGGGGCAATCAAGCTTAATTTTGGGGGGAGCTGTCATGTCATCCATTTTTACATACAGTCTATGACAGGCATGTCCAAAGTCCGGCCCGGGGGCCAGTCACGGCCCGTGGTCATATTTCATACGGCCTGCAGCTTGGGTTTTATAATGTATTTTTTATGGCCCGCTAGGACTTAAATAAACCATATAAGGTTCGAAATGCAATTTTGCCTTTCACCTCATGGTGGCAGTACCACTCTAACTCTATCTGGCTCTGTGACCTCGCTGTGAACCCTTTTTGCTCATTTCTGCCATGGCGCCTCTAACTACAAAGAGGACAGTTGACAGTAAGGGTCACCGCTTCCAGGAGAGATGGGAATTACAATATTTTTTTAACTGAAAATAAAAGCAATTGTGTTTGCCTAATTTGTCAAGAGACTGTTGCCTTGTTGAAGGAATTCAATGTAAAGAGAAACTACCAAACAAAACAAGCTAACGCATACGACAAGCTTACAGGGAGTCAGCGTGCTGAAAAAGTGAAGCAACTGCAAGCTGCTTTGGCCTTTGGAGTCATTACGCAGGCCTGTGAGTCAAATGAAAACGTCACCAAAGCAAGCTACGAAGTGGCCATGTTAAACGCCAAACATGGCAAACCTTTCACAGAGGGTACGTTTATCAAAGACTGTGTCATGAAAATGGTGGAGAACGTTTGCCATGAGAAGCAAGAATTTACTAATGTTTGCCTGGCTCGTAACACTGACACTGAGAATTAAGGACATATCATCAGATATGCAGAGACATTTGGGGGACAGGGGAGTGACTTTTGATTGTTTTTCATTAGCCTGCGATGAAAGCACAGATGCATCTGACACTGCACAGCTACTGATTTTTTTGAGAAGAGTTGATGATGATATGAACGTAACAGAGGAACTGCTTGACCTCCAAAGCCTTAAAGGCTAAACCTGAGGAACGGATTTATTTGATTCTATTTGTACAGCTGTTGAAGATATGAAACAACCATGGAGTAAAGTTAGTGGGATTATTACTGATGGTGCGCCTGCCATGGTTGGTGAACGAAGTGGATTGTCCACACTGATCTGCAACAAGGTCAGCGAAGAAGGAGGTAACGCCATTAAACTCCACTGTATGATTCATCAGCAGGCTCTATGCGCAAAACATCTCAAATTTGATCATGTTATGAAATCCGTGGTAAAGGCAATAAGTGCTCTAAAGCCCTATATCACAGCCAGTTTAAGCAGTTTCTGCTTGACATCCAGGCTGAATACGGAGATGTAGTATATCACAATGATGTGAGGTGGCTCAGTCAGGGTACCGCACTGCAGCGATTTTTCTTTCTCAGAGAGGAAATTGGACAATTTATGGCTGAAAAGGGACACCGATGCAAGAACTGACATACTGTATGGCTGGCAGATTCGGCTTTTTTGGTTGACATAACGAGGCATCTAGATGCACTGAGCGTTAGTCTCCAGGGACAAGATGCAGTGGTGAGCCAGCTATATGCACACATTAAGGCCTTTGGAACCAAGTTGGACCTTTTCCTAAGACACTTGTCTCAAAAGGAACCCTGCACTACACATTTCCCAGATTTGCAAGAAGTTATGGACAGTTTTCCACAGGACAGCATCGGTGCGCAAAGAAAGAGGTATGCAACAGCCATCGCATCACTTTCCTTGGAGTTTAACGAACGCTTTCGGGATTTTGCAGCTATTGAAAAGGACACGTTGCTTTTGTCCTCTCCCTTCTCCATGGACGCTGATGATGCTCTGCAACAGCTGCAGCTGGAGCTCATTGATCTGCAGTGTGACAACGAGTGGCGCGGCAGACACCAGCAGCTTTCTCTTGTTGACTTTTACCAGCAGTTGGATAAAGGCAGGTTTCCAGAAATGCGAACATTTGCAAAGAAAATTCTGAGCTTATTCGGCTTCACATATTTGTGTGAGCAGACATTCTCTGTCATGAACTTTAACAAAAACTGCTTGAGGTCAAGACTATGTGACCTCCACCTCCGTGACATCTTACGCATCTCAACCACTGCCCTCAAATCAGACCTGGCCTGTCTACTGAAATCCTGATCTCACTATCACCCTTCTCATTAGTGTCAGTTAGTTACCCGTTTCTAGGTCAACCTGTATTTGAATGGTAACATCTGTCACTATTTACTGTGAAAAGCCAAAAGCACAATTATAAATATATGCACTTGGACTTATGGCACTTATTGTATTAAACTTTTGAATAAGGTTTGCCTATAACTGCTGGCACTATTTAGCTACCTGTAGATGTGACACAAAATATTACTTGCTGAATTATCTTGTGAAAGACAAGAGCAAGAATCATATGTTTTCAACTTAAATGTTAACAAACCTTGCATTACTCATAATAAGTCAAGTTTAAAATGAACATGAGGTTAAGATTTTTATCAACTTCATAGTTGGTAAGAAGGGACCATTGGCCTCCGGGCATCTTCACATTATCAAATCTGGCCCTCTTCCTAAAGAGTTTGGACACCCCTGGTCTATGATCAGGATGCCTCCTGGGTGCCTCTTGTTAAAGGTGTTCCTGGCACATCCAACTGGTAGGAGGTCCCAGGGCACACCCCGACCACACTGAAGGGATTATATATCTTATCTGGGAACACCTCGAGGTCCCCCAGGAGGAGCTGTAAAGCGCTGCTGGGGAGAGGGACGTCCGGAGTACTTTGTCAGCTTGCTGCCCCCACAACCTGGCCCCTGATAATCAATTGAAAATGGAGGGAAGATTTCTAAAGTGATGTGTGTATATGAGCTGACTTTGCCATCAGGAGGTGGTGTCAATGATAGATGCCGCGTCACCTGGGTGACTCCCGTCACTGTTTAGCAAGCAGCTTTTGAGGCACCAAACGTGGGTCATTTTTAGTGACCCATTGTTTTTATTCCAGCTTGGATAGTGTTATGAAAAGCTGGTATTTTGGTCAAAACATGACCCTTTTAACTATAACTAAAGTGGTCTTTGTGTCTAAAGCTAACCACAGCGTTGTTCTAACAAAAAGAACTATAAAGCTCCAACATATCTACTATATAATAATAAACAAATGTAATGAATCTATGGTTTGCACAAATGTACCTGAAGCTATATTGCCTGAAGCCCAGAATATTTCCTAAAAACAAAATCATCAGACCAACTACAACGGATGCTACACCATCAAGTTAGCAAAAAAATAAATAAAAAAACAGAATCATAGATGATGGCGTGGCCACATTTTGCCTGGGGCGAGGAATTGTGTGGGGGAATAACTAAAAGACAGCTTGGAGTCTAAGAGTTGAAAACTTACAGAACTGAGATATGGGTGCGTCCAGCTGTGGTGCTGTGCCCCCCCTCGAGTTGAGTTTCTGGACCTGGGTGGGAGGAACTGGCTTGTGTGACTGGCCGGTAGCTCGGTACATGGCCTGCACCCACAGGATCCGGTCCTGCTCGTCATCACTGGCAAAGATCACAGTGTCGCCCTCTTTTACTGCGTTGAAGAATGTCCGACCGCCGTCTAAACCTGAGGGATGGACAGAGCAGGAAGCTGTATCTGACCAAATGTTTCCCCTTCTGTTCCTGAGTAACAATGTTGAATTATGGTCATAAAATTGTTTGCAGAAAATGATGTCACATTGAAGCTGATCTTTAACCTTTTGAATAATAAATGTCATCACTTTATCAACATTTCCGATTAGATATTTGTGTAAAATGTTGTCATAAATAACTTTTCAAGTGTAGTTACTGAATTATGGACATGTTTTGGAAGGTTACAATGACCTTGAGCTTTGACCTTAGGAGAAGAAGAGGAAGAAATACTTTATTAATCCCCATGGGGAAATTTAATCTTTTCACTCTGTTTTCATTTACATGTAACAAACACAGGTCTGAAATACACACATGCACAAACAGGCCCTCTACACATGCATTAAGTGGAGAGATGTCAGAGCAGTTGGGGGTTCGGTGCCTTGCTCAAGGGCACCTTGGCAGGAGGTGAAATGGCATCTCTCCAGCTACCAGTCCACATTCCATTCCGTTCCAGCAACCCTCCGGTTCCCAAACCAAGTCCCTATGGACTGAGCCACTGCTGTCCTTGAGTCCAAAGGGAGGTTCATGCCAAACTTGAAAAAATTCCCCAAGATGTTCTTGAGATATTGCGCTCACAAGAATGACACAGATAATGGTCTCAATGACCTTGACTTTTAACCACCAAATTCTAATCAGTTCATTGTTAAGTCCACTGGAAGGTTTGTGCCGAATTTGATTTCCCTTGAGCTGCTCTTGAGATCTTGCATTGACAAACATGAGACAAGTTAGTCAGAATGAACTTGACCATTGAACAAAATCTAATCAGTTCATCATTGTGTCAAAGTGGATGTTTCAGCCAAATTTGAAGAAATTCCCTTGAGGTGGTCTTTAGATTTTGTGATCACAAGAATGGGATGGACGGACAGACAGACGGACGGACGGACGGATGCACAGACAACTAGAAAACATAATAGTCTACAGCCAGGGCTATCACCAGTGCAGAGGCATAACAGAAAACGGCAGGATAGTGATGGAGATGTTAACCAAGTGCAGTTCATATACACCGTCAGAGTCCTCAGAAGCGATCTAATGAGGCAGATTAAGTGAAAACACCTGTGTGGGTGTGCATGGGCTTTAACAACAATTTTTTTACTTCAGATTGTGACACTTATTCATTTGCATTGCATGTTGGACTGGACTGCACGGCTGTGTGACATATGCTGCTGTTACCTGGCTGGGGGTCAGTGTAGTCCACAGTGTAGCCGTCCAGTTGGAGGAGCTCCACCGGCTCGGCTTTCTTCTCTCTGTAGCTGCACATGGCAAAGGTGTACTGGCTCACCTGCACCAATCACAGAGAGGACACATGTTCACTCATCAGCCAGCTCAGGGAGGAATACATTCAATGCTTCATGCAATCACATGCTGTTAAATTATTTAGCTGGTAACTGCACCACCCTTTGATTTACATCCATTTAACTTAAAAACAGTCTATCAATCCTTTATTCCAGGGTCAGGGTCCATATAAAAAAGACCCATACAGTAAGTGCAAACACAGAATAAAATAAACAAGAGAGAAACATGACAAAAACATTAGCATCAGAGGATGGCATTAGCTGTGTGTGACAGCTGTGCTGCCTCTCAATGTGTGTGTGTGTGTGTATGTGTGTGTGTGTTTGTGTGTTATTGTAATTCCATTATAATAAAGTGAAGTGGCTGAATAAGACGGTTAACTTGAAGATGCGTGGTCATGACCAGCAATAATAAGTGAGGAGTGAATATGTTGAATTTTCCAAGTCTGATCTAAATTTCCAAAAGGTTTTGGCAGGATCATTTTTGTAAGTATCTATTATATTAATTACTGTAATAACATGTTTAAAATTGTGTTAAAAGTGTTTCTTCCTTTAATTGATAGGACAGCGTGAGTGTGAAAGGGGGAGAGAGAGAGGGTGACATTCAGCAAAGGGCCGAGGCCAGAATCCAACCCACAGCCGCTGCGGCAAGGACACTGCCTATATACATGAGGCACCCGCTCTATCCACTGAGCCACCAGCCAGCCCAATTTTCTTGTATTTTTTTATTAATTTCTTGCTAATTTCTGAGTCATTTCTGCTTTCATTGCTCATTGCATACTTCCCATGTTTTACAGAAATCAAGCCATTTTTAGAGGGTTAAACACCTTGGCTTAGGCAGTTATACTTTCGAGGCCTCTTGGAATGGTGGTAGAGCATCAGATCTACAGCATAGTGCACGATTTCATTTGAACCTTAATGTATTAGGTCAAAACACAAACCCAGATGACCAAAAAAAAAAACCACACTGCATTGTTAGCTTGCAGGTGTTCTCCATAGAAGATTAATTTGAATGTGTTGAGTGACTACCTGGCCTTTCCTCCAGTGTCACCATCAACCAGAGCTCCACTTTCACACAGAAAATTCATGCTCCTGTGTGGCATGATGTAACCTGTAGTGGGAGCTAGCAGGGCTTCAATCTGATTAATAAAAGGCCAGTATTGAGCCTTGTATCAGTGTAACCCTGGTTTAGGTCGCTCTTGTCACTGCTCTCTGTGGTGGCAACAGTAAGTGTAGTGACACTCTGCTAGCTGGAGTTGGACTGCTGCTACTGTAGCTGCCAGTCATACCGGCCTGTCGTCACAGATCACCAGGCCTGGCCAATCTGCCGCTGTCGCCACCTCTGCCGCTGCAAGTGGCAGCTCTCACTCTAGCTGCAGCTGCATTCTCTGTGTGTGTGTGTGTGTGTGTGTGTGTGTGTGTGTGACAAATGAGATTCCCCACAACAGCACTGATGAGACCTGAGGCCAAGTTAAGGATGGAGGGAACCGGACCCACTCTCCAGCAGCTCCCTGGCCTCCAGGACACAACAGAGGCAAATCAGAGTCTAAACTACCGCCGACCTCCCTCCACCCATACCCCAAAACACCAGCTCTCTCTCTTTTTCTCTCTCTCTCTCTCTTTCAGCTGTCAGTCAGCAGAGGAAAGAGAGAGAGATAAACGGTGATGAAGAAAGAGAAAAGAAGAGGGAGGGGATTGCTATAGTTGTTTATTTTCACATCACAGAAAACACATGGACACAAAGACTGAAGATAATTTGCTGTGTGTGGTGTTAGCATTCCAAAACAAACTTCAGAGGCCTATCTATCTATCTAACTATCTATCTATGTGCCCATATATCCATCCATCTCCCTATCTATATCTCCCTATCCACCTACCCATCCGTCTATCTACACATCTATCCCTCGGCCCATACCTTTTAAGAGGTAGACAGATGATCTATTAATAGATTATGTAGATTGTATAATATAAATATATTACTTATTATATAAATATAATAAATACTAGATTACAATTATTTGACCCACACTGAATTAAGTTCAAAAGAACTGTCAACCTTTTAATAAGTGAACAAATAATAATAAGAAGAAGAATAAAGTGAATCAGACTCAAGAGTCAAAAACTGAACTGAATTTTAATTTAAGTAAACTAAAGTAAGCTGAAGTTAAATTAACTGAGTTGAATTAAACTGAATATAAATTAAATTACCTGAACTAAATTTTATTATTTAAAGTCCCTTTAAATTACATTAATGGAACTGCATTGAATCAGTTGAATCAAAGTGAGTGCAAACAAAGTTATCTTAACCAAACTCAAGTTAGGCGATCTCAATGAACGGTAATGAATTCAAGTTCACTTACTAAACTGCATTAAATTAACTGAACTGTGTGAAAGGAACTTAAATTTATACAAGTAAATTAATATCAGTTGCATCAGTCTAAACTGAAGTGAACTAAAGTGAAGTGAATTCAGTCGAAGCGAACTGAAAGACAGATGTGGATGTATGTGCAATTAAATCTGGTCCACCATTAACACGCAAGGCTTAGCTGATCTGTAATCGGCCTGGATGCTATGAGGAGGGGCAACTCAGGCCACAACCACTGCACTGATGATGAACTGATGGAGGGAGAGCAAGAGGCAGGAGGGAGGAAGAGAAGGAGGTAATATAAGGACAGAGAAAGTGTGGAGGATGAGGAAGAAAGAGATGACAGGCAAGTGATAAACAACAGGGAGAAGAGAGGAAGATGGGAGAATGAGGGGGAAGTAAATGGTGTGGAGGAGAGAAAGAGAGAGACATGGACAAAGAGGGAGAGGAAATAGAGAGAGTACATGGACAGTGGGGAACAGGAGTGCAGCTATGATGGAGAAATATTTTTGTAGATTATAAAGTCAGAAATGTGCAAGAAGTTGTGCTGGATAAATGGGTGAAGCACAGGACTTTCACCCATCAGACTGGGGTTTGTGTCTTGTATGAGTTGGTGTTGGATTATTATTCTTAGACAGATTATTGTATTATCAGTTGTAAGGATGTACAAAGCTGCGATATGTACAATGTGTACATAACTTTTGGCAGAATAGCTGACAAGACCTGTTCACTTTAACTTCATATTTTGATGTTGCTTGGGCACCCAGGAAGGGCATGCAATTTATGGCCAGGTAACATCCTGAATAACACCTTCCACTCTATAGTAATATCTGCCATGATTACTGGTAACATATGTAATGTGATGGTGCTTGATCCAACCTTACAAATTAAGGTTCTTGACAAATGATAATAATAATAATAATTCAGAGACTGTTTTTTCTTATCAAACGTATGTCTGTTTTTTTTTGTAAATTCTCAACTTTAATCTCAGAAATTCTCAGAATATTACCCCCCTCCCTTAGCTCCCTTTTTTTGGTTTTTATTTTTTTTTTACCCACAATATTCCTAACACAACATTGTACAGGCATATCCTTCGATATAGTACATCAAAAGGTATCAAGAACTAGAGATGCCAAGTGTAGGAAAATTAATATTAGATAACTCAATATTCAAGTTGGAAAAAAACTGTGGAAAAAATATCCAAATATGAAATAGTAAAAACATGTATTTGTAAATTATATTGGCAAAAAAAAACTTATATTAAAATGAAAATATTTTTTAAAAAATCAGTAGCTGCTTAGGATACGAAATACGACTAAATGGGCCTACCTGCCTCATAGATTTATACATCAATACAAGCACAGTGTGATTTTTTTTTTTTTTAAACTTGTATTTGGGCCGCTTTCCTTCGTCCTACCTCTCTATTTTCAGTCCCATTGCTTGGACCACACCCACTTTCAAACTGCTTTCCTTTTTGTCCTCTAAACTACACACTGCATCTTTAACTGTTCCTTGAACATCCTATTGCACTTAAAAAGTCTTTCCACAGAATGATTTCAAAATACTCAAATCGGCTTCAGTATTTTTGTCATCATAACACTCACACAGACACACACACACACACACACACACACACACACACACACACACACACACACACACACACACTGAGTGAAAACCAGACATTATGACATGTAGCAGCTGGTAATATTGAACTATTTCATTAAGCCATAACAAGATGTACTGCCACATCATTTATTTCCCCAAAACCCAAGAGAAAAGGGAAGACATCAAACATCTGACCGATTCCATTTAACACTGATGAATTTAATGTGAGTCAAGATCCATTTTTACCTTCTCTAAAATATGCTAAATCAGTTGTCCAGATATGTCTTCTCTTCACAGATTTTGACTGTAGACCTTTTCAGACATGTAAGACAACGTGCAACTGCCGGCAAAAATATTTAATAGATGAAAGAAATCATCTTTAAAAGTAGAATAATTATGAAATTAAAGGTGTTTCATTTTCACATGTCAACAGGAAATACATCATACTGTAGTTTCCATGCCCCCTTCCTGTGGTACGGGCGTAACATTTGTAGGATCACTGGACTCTGAGAGTTGTCTTTCACATTCATTGACATACTTTAATTCATGTGTTGCATTTTGCATCAATGATTTGACTTAATTAGCTTTGTTCTGTTTGTATTTAATAAAGTCACTTTCAAGTGTCTGCTTTTCTGTATGGACTCAGTCCTTCATTAGTACTGCGGTACTACCCAGACTGCAGTTTGAAAGAGGGCCTGTGTTTGTGTATTCTCATCATTATCTACACCAGATGTTTACACTGTGGAGGACTGTATAACATTATTTTGTCTATTTTGTCTTTTGCATGAAAAGGAGGCACAAATGTAAATCAAGTTAACCCTTTAACATACAGATCAGCTGTTAGGTAGAGCACATTCTATTTTATTTTATTTAACCTTTACTTAACCAGTTTGGTCCTATTGAGATGAAGAATCTCTTTACCAAGGGACACCTGACCAAGACAGTCAGCAGTGACATCAAAGTTGCAGACAGACACATAAAGGGATACAAAATACAATTCACAAGCACTAAAACTCTGAATTACATATCTTCATTAATATTGTGTTGAACTCAACTCATACTGATTGAGCTATCTCTACCATTCAGTTTAGGAATGTTATGCTAAAAAATCCCACCAGATGTCATTATGTCTTCATTTAGTCTACCTTTTTAGTTTACCTCCGACAGGAAGAAAACACTAGACGTGAGGGTTCTGTGTGGTGGGATGTTTCAAAGCTAGTCACATTTGTTCCACATGATATAGTTTCAGAGGCTACGAAACAAATTTATATAACTTTAAACAAAAAATTGAAATCTTATCAGGGTCAAAACAGTTAACTTGGCCTTTTTATGCTAATAGGTGTGATGTTAAGCTTATGTTATTTAAATTGACTATTTGCCAAGAAATACATTTAAAAAAAAAAAAAAAGAAATCTGATCATTCATTGTTGTTAAATGATATATTTAATCTTTCCATTAAATTCATGGTGAAATAATTCATAATTCATAAAGTATGTTTTTTTTTAATTGTCTAAAGCCCTGCTTACCCAGACAGTTTAATTTGCCTTTCACAGAAAGGTAAGGAAGCTACAATAATACATTTACATTTTTTATGAATCAAAAAAGGAATGATTATTCATTGTGGTTAAAACCATATACTTAATGACAGAAATTTTATCATCATGATTTTCTCACCATTTCTGAGATTTTTTAGTACTATAATGTTAAATATCTAGAATACATGTGTGGAAATAATATAAGCACTGGTATTACTACTAATTTTATGGTCACAAATTGATGTATTATATAACTAACATACTACAAGCATTATAACGTTATATGGTTTGAATTTTTGATTTATTTCTTTCTGTCTTACAATTACCTCAATAGTTCAATAGAGGTCTATATTTAAAAATTATGGGGTCTGTTAGAATAATAAACATAAGTTTTTCTTATTATTCCCAAAGGACATAAAAAATGCAAAGAAAAAAAATCCATAGCTTTTTGTCTTGGTGAGGACTTTAAAGGGTTAAAGTGTGCACTGATGAATGCAGACATGGATAACAAAGTGCTAACAGTCGGTACTTACAAGACTTTGCATGAGAAAAACAGACAGTGAGCAGAGAAATAAAAATAAACTGCAAGGTTTATTTCCACCATGCAACATCTCAAAAACGGCAACAAAAAGTACATGTGCATTCAAACACACACACACACACACACACGCACAAAGACACACGCACACAAACACAAAGAGCAAAAACCAGATAGCGTCCCTGCTCCTCAAGACAAACATCCGTGCACACACACAGACAAACATAAATACAAACACACACACACACACACACACAAGAGTGCGCAGTCTATTGACCAGTATTTGTCACTTGCTATATATTTAGCTGCGAGCAAGTGGGAGGCTTCAAGTTGGCGGCGTTCAGGCTTTTCTAGCTGCGAGTGTTAGGCCAGCTAGTGTTCACTCGACTTTGTCAATCCCCTGTCAACTTGTAGCTCTGAGACATATCCTCTGCAACGCACAAGAGACAGGCCGCCCCCCTTCAACCCCCGCCTTCCTCGCCTGCTGCCCACCTCCCAATACAGAGCCACCAGGAAATGGCCGCTACCGCCAACCCTCCACGCCCCCCTCCACCACCACCACCCCATCTCCTGACAAAAGCCTGCTTGGCCTCTCCATCATTCCAGTGACAGCCGAGGGAAGACAGCTTGGCTGCATCTCTCTTTCCCGCTGCACACACAACATGTGGCCCATGGAAATATCATAGCCATAAAGCAGAGCTGCGGCTGCTCAGGGTGCTCTCTCTGCTGCGATCACATTTTGGAGCTCGCTGTGCATTCGGTCCAAATTTGATCTTGTGTTTTTTTAGATTGAAGATGGTTAGATGAAGATAGAACAACTAAAATAAGTAATGAATGTATTTCTGTTATTATTGTCTAAACAAAGGCAGTAGTCACTTTAACAGATTTAAAGAACCTGCTTTTGGAAAGTGTCCAAACGCGTGACCCTGTGAACATGTTGGACCTCTGACCGGATGTACTCGGTTACACTGGATGAGCTGATGAACAGCATGACAGCTTCTAAAAAGATAGAAACTGTCAGTCTGCCTTGGTTTGGTTAGAAAGAATTTAAATCAGTCAGTGCGGAAGATATACTTTTGTTAACAGTGGTGTAATGTAACAAAGTAATAATACTTTGTGACAATACTTAAGTAATGTTGGGACTATCTGTACTTTACTTGAGTTTTTATAATTCCATCAACTTTCACTTTTACTCCACTACGTTTCCTGAATAAAATTTGTAGTTTTACTCCAATGCATTTTCACTAAGCATCTTAGTTACAGACTTCAAAATAGGGAAAGAAGGGAGGAATGGGTGAATGAAATAATCAGAGGGGAGAAAAAATTGATTTTATTCTCTAAATCCTTCAAATTTTAAGAAAAACCTTATATCCTTCAAGTGTAATGTACGCCATATTTTTAAGGTCCTGTAGTTTAAAAAGAAATAAACTTCATAAATAGTCATATATTTTGGGATCTATGAAGTAGCAGCATAAGCACAAATTGATATATGAAACTACCTTGTTGTAACAAACCAGCAGTTCATAACCCAAACATATTCAATTAAATAATAACAATACTTATTATTTTTATTATTATTATTGGTAGAAGTAGTAGTAACAGCAGTAGTAGTAGTATATTCATATTTATTTAATTAATATGAAAAAAATCCAAAATTGTTGCGCATTACTTTTTATTGCCCCTTGACTTAGGGCTGCTCGATCATGACAAAAATCATAATCATGATTATTTTCTGATCAATATAGAGATCACAATTATTTGACATGATTACTTGACTTCCAAACACATTGTGCATTGTTCTCTCTTAATCTTGTATTTTTTTACACTGGATGTTCGTTATCTTTAATCATAACTGAAGTGGAATAAACAGGGTGGAAGCAAACTACAGCCTGGCTGAGAGAGAGCTTAAGCTTTCAGGGAGGAGCAACAGAGAAATGCTGTGGGAAAAAAAGACGACCGTGCTGGATTAGTAACACAAGACAAAATGAGAGCATCACTGCGAAACGCAATGCGGCACGATAAACGTCTCATGTCAGTTATCTTATTTGTCTCATTAATAAATTGAATACTCATCTCTGCAAAATATATATGTGAAAAAAAGTAAATGTGAGGTGACAAAGGCAGAGGTTTACAGAGGGATGCTGTCATGGCAGGCAGGTATGACCATGCATATCGTGTTAGAGTTAGGGCCAGGGGGGTTGCAAAGACACAATAATACATTTAAAAAAATGTCTTTATATCCTTAAAAATGTCAAAATATCAGTTTTATAAATCTCCAGTGTCCCTGTCTGCATAGGAGGTGGCACCTGGTAGGATCCAGACTGTCAGGTTGGGAGCACTGAGGTTTGCAGCTAACATAGCTGCAATGACTGCAGGTTCATTGGAAAAAACATTTCTAACAGAGTGGTGAAGGAATGACATATTTTTGTAGGCCAACCAGGAAATTAGTTTTGCACTGGTTCCCTTATCAAACACCATATGGGATTTTTGAATGGGATTTTCTAATATCACCAAAAATAAGCTCTGTGATGAACACAAGTTTATGAGTCTTCCATGTGTTGTTCAGCATGATAATCTTCACAGATGAACACCACTTTTGTGTGTTTGACGCGTTAATGAAATGGCAAGAACCAAAAAGCTATTGTTAGGCTATACATGAACTACATCTTCAACGTCACCACCCCGAATTGTTCAACTTCATTGTAAAAACACGTTTAAACATAATTGAAAAATATGATAAATAGATAAATTTACAAGTTTGAGCACGACTGTTGCTGTAAAGCTGCAAAGGCAGCGAGTGGGTTCAATGAGTTTCTGTGTCCGGTGTGATGACGTCTAACGTCCCCGACAAACACTGTGGTCCAATTTAGCCACTTGTTAGCAACTGCATTTCTTAAGATGAGTAAAACCTTAAAAGCTCCAAAATTGGGTTTATACGGATAATATTTTATGTTATTTTATGTTTTAAAGTATTTTATGTTGCAGAACAAAACGTCTAAATATCTTTAGCCTGTGTTAACCACAGAACTTATTTAAGGCATTTTACCGAAAACCCATTCAAAAAACCCATAGACTTTGAGATGAGGGAACTAGAAGTGCAAAACCGCTGATGGACCTCTGCATTTTAGGACTCATTACTTCACCACTCTGTGAATAAATGAATGAACTGGTTACACTGTGTTTCCATCAGCCAACTCCAGCTCAGTGGAGTGGGCAGACTCAAAGGTCTGACCCCGGCTATGACCTTTCATGACTGAAAAAGTGACAGCAAACAACTTAAATGCCAATGCCCACTGTAATACTGAAGCCAATGTATAGAGAGTATCATTCACTGTGTTTGTTTGTGTTTTACAGGTCACTGTTTGGCTTGTACTTTTGTGGACAGCATGACTGAGTTTTCTGTGCTTACCTGAACCAGCACAAAGAATCTTTTCTTCCATCTTTTCCACACGTTTTTACCGATGGCCCAAAGGTATCTGTGGGATATAAAAAAAAACAGTCATTTAGAAAAAAAACCAACTTTTATAAAAACAGAGATTTTGTTAGTGTGGCCTTTATGCAACTGTTGTAAACTGAATGGAATGTGTTTGCTTCTGTCTGTACTGCTGTGACTGATATCACAGCAGCACGATGCAGTGAGGGGATACATAGAGTGTTGGTGTAGTACATCGCTGACCTCTGCTGGTAACATTTCATTAATGCAACCAGAAACGCACCTTTTTGAAAAATCCAAGCGTTAACATCTCATTGTTTTGGTCTTTTTTTTCTGTGTTTTTTTGTCTAAATGTAGAGAGCCCGCAGCAGGTAGATACTTTTTTTTTATAGCAGTAAAAACACTTTACTTTAACCAATGACACTGACAACACCCGTTTCATTTATTTTTACCTGTGAACCATCTGTTAGGCAGCATGCACAGTCCTGCAACTGGGAAAATGGAATGCAGCCAGTCATTAATGTTATCAGTAACACCTCTGTAAGAGGGGCAAAACAGTCTGCTATGAGAAACAGCAGACATTTAAAGAGGACTTTGGACTGTAAGGCTCCTGACAGTAAGAAACGGTAATGAATCACAATCTATCAACAACATGAAGTGAAGTAAGGCAGGCTTTAAAGTACAGATAAAGTCACAAGACCTGTGGGCTGCACAGACTTATAGAGCTATTTCACAGTAGAGTGATGATGCTTAAACACAACTTCATCTATTAATAGTAATGATGAAGAAGTGTGATGTACATGAACCAACCTGTAGTTCCCACAGAAACAGAATCTGATCTATTTGTGGCAGTAATCTTGTGTGCATGTCCCTTTAAAATATTTTTAAAAAAATCATTCTGTGCCTCCTCTTTACATTCAGATGTTTTTACAGGTCCACGAACGCAGCACAGACGAAACTCATCATGACTTATTTTTTTATCCCTCAGAAGTATTTTGAGACGTGGATTGTTCATATGATCAGTTGATGTGGTCAGAGCTGATCAGATAAAAGGATGAGAGGAGAAGCAGAGTGCAGAGGGAGTGAAAGCAAACTTTTGGACCCTGCACTATGAATAGTTAAGTTTCAATTTCACTGCGCCGGACATTCTGCTGCTTGCTCTGAGTGTGGTGCAATAAAATAACTACACTATATATAAATTCCAATACCACTCCTAATAAACAGTAAAGCTCCAAAAATATTTGTGGCGGCAGATGCTTTATTTGTGGCAGCCCACCACAAATTCAGTTAAATTTCCTCTGACAAGATTTCCACTACACTATACATCAGTCTCATTAGTGTTTAACTGCATGTGCAATCTGCAAATATGTAAGTTATTCAAATCCATAACACAATTTTTATGGTGCATCACTGTGCATTAAATGGAAAATTCTACATGACTTTCAGCATTTTCAGTATCTTTGGAGATCTAGAATAGACACTAATTTAAAATAATGACAATTTAGAGGCACAAAATTTTGCTGTATTTAGTAAGGACTAATATTTGAAAACAAATAAAAATTAGTATATGCAGTCATATCAAGCATAAAAAAAATAATTTCAGCTTGTGTTCTTTTTTAGAATTGGATATTGTGCACTATGAGTTTTTCCCTTAAGGGAAATCATGATTTTCTTCATTATTTCATTGATAAATACAGCTGGTGTTGCAGTCAGCATGCTAGATCTAGTAAGTGTGTTGTGGTGAGTTTTCTTTTCAAATTGACATGAAAACATGGTACAGAATGAGAAGGACGGGGAAAGGGCTTTTGTTGTAAAAGAACATCTGAGGGTGAGGACCCCAGTTTGATTTGCTCTGCTGCTCCCAGCCTCGCTGTGGGTCTCCCTGGCTCTCCCGCCTCAGTTTGCCTTAGTGTGCCTCAGTGTGCCTTTCCCCCTGGTCCTTCCCTAAGCTGCCTCTGTCTGTCGTCCTAAATAAACCAGCATCAATGAGGTGACACATGAGGGCCCGGCCGGTGTGTTGCATACACAGAGGGGCCAGTAACATGGTACAGCAAGGCAGAGCAGGAATCTTACAGGGCAGCCCGGCAGCCTCCTCCAAGGCTCAAAAAAGAAAGCATATGGAGGGAGGAAGGGACGCAGCTACAGACAAAGGAGCAATGCTTTGAAGAAGGGAGTGTGTGTGCATCACTGTATATAAAACATTGCCTCATCACTCTGACTGACGTTTCTTTTCCACTCCACACCGCCACTGCAGGCTTGTGCTCAGGCTAAACTCACTCGTGTGGTGGATAGTGAGTGCTGTCCAATGCAAATTACACTTGTTACTTGTTCAGTTGTGTCTGTCTTTACATCTTAGGCTAGGGATGCCTGGTCTTTTTTTTTTTTACACCAAAAGACACCTCTATTACACAACCATAATCTCTGTCTTGAAGCCGGCCAGAAAGACATCAAAATGCCAAAACTACATGATGGTCATCCCAGAGGAGTGTTAGAGTACAAGAAATAAATATAGGCAGAAATAAATGGAGAACCTGGGGCTGTATTCACAAATACTCTGAGTAAGCTCCTAACTTAGCCCAAAAATTTCTTGTGAGCAGTCCTCCCTTAGGAGTGATTATAAAATTTCTAAGACCAACTCTGAACAATGACGGTTCTGAAACTTTTATCTTAGTGAGGAGTTGTGGTTGACCCCATTGCTAGGTATAACACATTCTTTTAACAGATGTGATTGGTTGTCACAGACAGACCCTTTTGTGGGTCGGCAGGTTGTGGCCCAGCCTGTTCTCACTCTGAATTCATCAAACACATCCGCTCTGTCAGTGATTTGACGCCACACGCTACCTTCTGTGTCCAACTGAAATGCGTCAAATGAGACCATGCTCAGACGGAACCAGTGGCGTTGTTAGGGCACGCTAGCGGACGGCCAGACCACACTGGACACGTTCATATGCAGCGCACACGGACAATGTCATTTGAGAATGCGGGAGGACAGAACCGGATGCTTGTGCATGAACTCCTGAAGGACAGTGTCAGGTAATAATGCTGCTGGTAAACATGTAATATAAGGAGCCCGAGTGTGCTTACAGGTCAGGTGGTTCTTACAAACAACTGACTTTTGTGCAGGAGTCTGGGATATGCTTCTTGTGTGGATGTGAGTTGTCATGTGCCTCTGTTGTCTGAACCTAATCATCCGTGACTTTGTTGACTAATGTCAACCATCGTGACAGGCCCTTTTAGTTGCCATGCGCTGTTCTGTAAACATAAGGACCATGCTGCGTCATCTATCCATTTGAATTAGTTGAAATCCCGGTGGCAGGTTGCGTCATCCCACCATGACCTCATTCCACCATGACGTCATTACAACATGTGTAACGTCATGGTAACGGCATCCCGGAGCGTAAACAGCTGATGCAGAAGGATACCTAAAATGTCATAAGTTGATGCAGAAGGTCACTGTCAATTGAAGCCGATCAAAGCTGGAGCCGATTAATACCCCCCACTATTGCAGAATTATTTACCCCGAATGCTAATAATACCCTTTCCCATTGTAATAAATACAAAATCCAGATGTTAGTGTATTTTTTTGTCCAGTGGAAAAGGGGCTACAGAGGTTACCAAGGAATAAAAATATTCTAGGCATTGATTTTATGCATTTTTTTCATTTTTGATTTCTTTTTAGATGTAAATCAGCAGCAAATTACAGTCTAATTTAATGTAGCTTTATGTTATGTAAGGTTTTATATGTAAATTGAACAGTTTTTACAATAGTAAAGTAAACAAGGGGAGAGGGGAGTGTAAGAGTTTTGGTAGTGGATGAGTGAATAAGAAAACTATGAATTTGGGAAGACAGTCATTGAATGCATTTTATGTCAAAGCAATGGACATTGATGCACAGTTTAGTCCACAATGACTTCTGTTGTGCTGACTGTAAAGTTCTTCTTAATTTCAGTCCACAAGGTAGGTATTCCATCAAAGTGAATATACTGTCTTGTTTTTTTATCTCAGTCAGCATGGGGTAGCACAGTTGCAAAGTGCAGATTCATTTATTAAGTCTGCTGCAGATCAATGACAAGAGGCTCTGAAATCTGAGACTTGCCATACAGACAAAAACAATTGCAATGGCTCTGGTGCATTAAATCTTACAGTAAGCTATTAGAGTGAGCCAGCACACACAATACAAGGACCTCCCCTAACTGGAATACAACTATCATTTATGTGAATGCAGTTTTGCTTTACACTAGCAGTGATTCCTCAAGCACAATCTCTGAAACCATTAACACTTGTAGCCAACACATTTAACCATGTGTGTCAAACTGAATGCAGGCTCTCTGCTTTACAACCAGTTGGCAATTTAATGAAATATAACAATTTAATGAATTTAATGAAACACTTCTAGCAAAACTGTAAATATTGATCTGTACTGTACATTGCTACATTTTTTTGCTAGTTGCCTTTCCACACTGACACTGTGTGACACTGTGTGACACTGTTCGCTCAAGACAACATTGTATGTGATGTTGCATATGGAGTCTTAAGGGCCGTCCACACAAAGCACTTTAACTATAAATATAATGATTGAGCATCCACACTGATGAATGGAAACATGTAAACAGCAGCACAGAGCATACACTACGCACATAAAAACATACATTTGTGGTCCAAATTAGATGTTAGGATCTATGTTGGATGTGATGTCTACGCAAGACAGACTCTGATTGGCTGTTATTATGTTCATCATTCATAAAATTGCTCTAGGAGTGATCCAAACTATATTGTTCGCCACTTTTGTTGTTGCTATAGTTGTGGTGTGGACTCTGCCATCCACATGAGTTTGGAATAATTTTTACAACTATCTTTTTACAACTACAGTTATTGTTCTTGGTGTGGATGGCCCTTTAAGGCTGCACCAACAAAGAAGGTGAGATTTAACCTTGCTTTGTTTTTTTTTCTTATAACACAAATGTTTTTTTGTTTTCTCATGCTACAGTTTTGTTGTTTGAGAGACATTTCAACATTCAACATTTTGACAAAAAAAACCAAAACCCTTAACCCTGTTTTTGTGTTGACAGTGAAGAAAAATTAATTTTTTTGTGTCAGTATATTCTTCTAATAATCCCATGTGCTTCCAGTTATCACAGCAAGGTAGAAATGATGGGTGCTTCCTGAATTTACGGTCACATAACAACAAATGTGCACAGTTTCCAAAATTGGAGGCGGGGGTAAACTCATCCACTGGCTCATTTTACCCCACTGTCCCCTATTTGTTTGCAGTATTAGACAGTGACTGGCTTCCATATTAGTGACAAATCTAATCTAGCTACCTATAATTGAATCTAAGATTTTAGGGAAATGCACAGACATTACCTTCTTCAGTAGAAGAATGTGACCACAACTCTCTCGTGACAAACTTTACAAAGACAAAATAGTCAAGCTCTGACATTTTAGAGGACATAAACAGAAGATAAACATGTCTCATAATTGACTGCCGAGAAAAATGAAGTTTCTGTAGTAACAACTGATCACCACAAGAGGGAGGCAAAAATTTGTGTTTCATATAAAGAACCTCCAGTAAAACACCTATTACATGGTGCACATTGATGATTAGTGTAGTGTGGAGCAATTGAGACACTATCATATCTATTTAAAGCCTATATCTGACATACTACAAGATGAAAAGTCATCAGTGCTTCACAGGAACAACTAATTCTGTGACCTTTTGACCTTCATCAATATAAAACTTATTGTCATACACCAATATGGATTTGTGGTCTTGTTACTTTAGGACAGATACAGAACACCCTCTGAGGTTGATAACCAAAAGGTTTTATTCTTATAGCTCAAGGACCCCTGCTGTCCTTTTTTTACCAGAAGAGATAACTTTTGTTGTATAACTTTTGTGGGTGCACTGCATATTTAGACTCTGCTACAAACAACATGATGAGGCGCTGAACGCTATATGTTAAGCGAAAGTCAGGGGTTTACTGGACTCATCAACCACCCCTTCCACCAGCCCTGGCGACCTTCCAGCTCCTTATATTACTTTGCTTCAACCTGAAGCCTCCCAGCGATGTATATACGGCTTGAACAGGTTCTGTCCAGTGGCGTTATCAACTGGCACCAGCGCATCATAACACCACGAGAGGTGGCTTTTGTCGTCGGGATCTTTTGTTACTGTGGGCTATATATCTATATGTTTCCTTGCCCACAAAATGTCTTGAATCCACTTTGCTTTGGGTTCAAGGTTGATCATCAAGGATTTATAATTATTATTATTATTTTTTTTAATGGACAGGACAGTAAGCCTGAAATGGGGAGAGAGAGACAGGGCAACAGGCAGCAAAGGGTCGAGGCCAGAATCGAACCGGCTGCTGCTGCGGTGAGGATACAACTTCTGTATATGGGGCACCTCTCTATCCACTGAGCCACCTTATAGTTAAATTTAAATTTAATTCAATTTAAAGGTTTTTAATAAATTAGTGTACTGTATGTTTAAGTACATGAGATTTACTGTTTTGGTTTGGTAATAAATTGGGAATTGTGGAATTTTCCTGATATTGGCATCATCATTGGTAACATTTGTGGTATCATGAAATGTCTGTGTTAATCTGAGACTCAGCCCTCACATCCCACCTCTTTGTTATCATAAACACACATTGGTTTGAGTGGTGTCTCATTTAAAAAAGAGAAATATTACATGTTAACACTATAATATAACTTTCATTCTCTAGGGTTAAATCCCTGAATTTTGTACACTTGCACACAATGAAATAAAATAGCACAATAAAAAGACCTTTAATGTTTTTACGGGAAAAGCTTTACCATTTAACCAGATGTCCCTGTTTTGGTAAATCCTGCTTCAAACTGTGCACAAAAGGTTTATCCAGCTGTTCACATCGAAACATTGCATGTTAGAGGCTATTTTTGTCAGGGCAGCATACAGAATCAGTGTGACACAAACAACTGTGTAATGTGTTTAACTGAAAATCTGATCAATCATCATATCTAATCTTTCAATAATTACAGCTACCAGCCTGCCCAATCTCACTGTCACTTACCCACAATGCTTCATGTTCTGTGGCTTGTCCATGCGAATGGCCAGTTTGATCCTGAGGTCATTGTCCGGACAGCCTTTAGACACGGTCATCTTGTGGAGCTCAGACTGTTTGGGACTGTTGGGCGTTGGGTGGAGCACGACCTGGGAACAGTCACATTGTAACGATTCTAAACTGTCTGTGCACTCTCCAGTGTATACTGTAGAAATGTCACATGAGTTAAATGTATCAGAACTGTGGTCTCTTACCTTCCCCAGCTCCTTATCTTCCAGAGCCAACACCCCTGTGCTCTCAGTGAACAGCTTCACCTTCACTGCAGGTAACGGCTGGGTGGTGGTGAAATCACCCTGGGTGCCCCAACTACACACACATACAAACACAAAAAAAGAGCACCATGTTAGAGATCAGTTAACTATTTGCCTCCAAGAACACTGCGTTCATCTGCTGCTGGTTTATTGAAGGTTCCCAGCAACATCTAAAAGAAAATCAGTGATGTGGCTTTTGTCAACTACACCTCAAACCTATGAAACACATTGTCATGTATCACAGTGTAGGGTGAAGTAAATAGTGTAAACACATTAGCATGAAGAGAAACATGACACAGCATTAGCACTGACTGCTGCTGATTGTAGCTGGAAGGACTCATTTATCTGCTCAGAATCCTAATATCTAGGTTTCTATAATAGAAATTATGAACTAAATGTGTTTGGATGATTTTGGGAAAAAAAAAGGTGCAGGTTATTCTCATGTTTTGGAAATTTGACATTTGACTATCTAAATTATACTTAGCTATGTTTTCTGGTTTTTGATATGGATTTAAGAATGTTTTAATCCTTAAAGTGGAGATAAAGCATTGAACAATATGACAGTGGTACGTGTGGCAAAAACTGCAATATTCACATAGGATTTCTGAAAAAAACTAGGTTGTACATAAGATTTCAGTTCAAATGAGGACCAAAATGCAGAGCAGGGGGCAGGTAGGTGGATTTAACAAAAGGCAAGCTGCCTCTGGATTAGGCTTGGAAAAAATAATCACTCTTATACACCATCAAACTCTCCGCCTTACGTCCTACCCCTCTCCAAGTCTGAGCCAGTCAGTTCTTTACCAGTTAAAACCTCCAAAACAGGCACGCAACAAAACCTCAAAGTACGTAAGAAAGAAGAACCAAAACTAAAACGAGGATTTATTATTATTTATTATCATATTTTTTACGATAACAAACGAGGATGTCATGATAAAAACAGGGATGAATTTGAAAGGAGAAAGACCGTTACTTACATTGACAACCAATAACAAGGACAAGACAAAGTTGGAGTAGGTGGAGACAGGTAGTGAAAACACAGGGACTGGCTGACAGTGAGGGTGTGGTAGGGAACACTAGCAAACAAGACCAATACAGACCAGGTGTGCAGCGAAGACTCTATAACAGGAAAGGATTAATGAGATTGATAGAAGGCAGGTGTGTTAGAAAACAGGCTGGAAGTAACACAAGACATGACACATGAAGAGACTGAATTTCAGAATAAAACAGGAAATAAACTACAACAAAACCTAGGATCATGACAGAAGGCCCTTCTCAATACCAAGTTTGGACTTGCGAACTTGTTAGTTCGAACTTTGCGAGCTCGACTCGGGAGTACAGACT
Source organism: Plectropomus leopardus (assembly GCF_026936395.1). Classification (NCBI taxonomy): domain Eukaryota; kingdom Metazoa; phylum Chordata; class Actinopteri; order Perciformes; family Serranidae; genus Plectropomus; species Plectropomus leopardus. The sequence goes on along the minus strand of NC_142177.1, from coordinate 4,143,936 downwards.
CCAGAGGACAGTCACTCTGCAATTGGAACAGAAGTGTGCTTGATGATGCCATCTCAGCTTGGCTTGGCAACAGGCTGCGTGTCTACACCAAATATCCTCACTGTAGTGTTTACAATTAAACAAAATGCTATATTATATATTGCGATATATTATTCTCGACATTTCCACTTTTTACACAACATTGTATATCAACTTTAATCTCGACATGTTGACGTTATTCTCGACGTGCATGATGAAAAAAAAAACTTTCTCCTCTCAAAAATATTTCTCCTGCCTGGCCCTAAATCTCTTCCATGAGAAAATGTCTCCTCTAGCTGATGCCTCTCATGATGTAAGGTGGCCTGTGAATGTGACCACTGGGTGGGGCCAACATCAACTATGTTAGCTGTGACATGAGAACATTAATGTAACATTATAAACACATTGTGTTAACGAATATGGCCCACGGTGACTACAAGTTATGAGTTGGAAAACAAATAATTGCTCTGCTGCACCTGTCTTCCTGTATTAACCCTATGAAGACATATCTGCTACATCAGAAATACAGCCACTGGAGCGCCTTGGTAGCCAGATGTTATAGGACATGCCACATAACCACAGCCGCTTCCTTTTCAGCTGGGGACCGTTGTTGCCGTTCACACCCCTTTCTCTGTCCTCTATTTTCTGTCTGCCTTCTCACTGTCAACTGCCTTGTAAAGGCAAAATTCCAAAGAAGAAATACAGCCACTGATGTTTTTTATGTACAACGCTGTTACATTGCCTTGTTTGTTGGTATGAGGCCTGTGGTTGTGCAGAGTAATGATGTGTGCACTGGAGAAATCCATTAAACACCCCACAAACCTCACATGTTACTCACATCCTCTACTGAGCAGAGGACACAGGAAGTCAAGAAAAACGGATGACCAGAGACAGAGTCAGATAAATATTGTGGATGAAAAAAGCAATGAAGTGAAGGTTAGAGAAGAGACCTGCAGAGGCTTAATGGTTGTATTTAATCTATCAACCCAGCCTGGCATCTCTGAGCTCCCTCCAAGACAAGTTTGTACACAAATGTTTTCTGAGTCATCCTCTTTAGTGAAATATGAATGCAGTGCCTGTAACATTACCCACAGCTTTCTGTATTAAGTGATTTCAGCCTATTCTGATTCAGAAGTTGTCAAATACTGCTGCTTTGTCAGTGACTTCGGCATAAGATACCAACGCCAAAAGCCACCTTTAACAGCTGTATGATCCACTGCCGGGTGGCGTCAACTGTAATGAGGCTGTGCGGAGCCTTTTAGCGGTGTTATGATATACCGCTGGCTAGCCAGACTGCTCCAGTATGTGCGGCAGTATGATACGCAGACAAGCTAACACGGAACATGATAACGTGGATGGATGTAACCTGTCACAACCATATAATACGACGCTAGATGGCGTAAGGTTGAAGTGCTGCCAGTAACGACTAATATAAGGAGCACGAAGGTCCCCATGAAGTTCAATAAACCGCAGACTTTCACATACAAGACTGGTGATCACTTCTTTAAGAATGTAGAGCCAGATTATGATGTTTTCTTGTTTTTGTTTTTTTTTTAAACCTAATCCGTGCTTTTGTTGTCTAAAGCTGGGGATACACTACAAGACTTTCACAATCCTAAAACATTCTAAAAAGACTGGAAGTGTACCCTAACCAACTGGATAGTTTCATATATGTACACCAAAGTCTACTGACAAGCAGCGACACGTGACCACTTGAGATGAGAATGTCTTGATGATTCATTTTAGGATTCTTTCCTGTTAAACACACAGTCTATTCTGTCATCTTTAGCATAAACAGCCTTTGCTTTCTCATATGATCATAAGATAAACCCCAAAGGATCTCAACATAACAAGCTTTGTTACATCCCCGACAGACTATCAGATAAAATCAGATACTGTCTTTTCCTGATCATTACACTCTAATGTGGCAATCATTTGTAATTAGCAGACATGATTATTATGATCTTACCACCCAAATTGAAAATGAGCAGATAACAGTTATTATACTGTAGCTTCCTAAAGCTGGGCTACTGTCACTGAACAAAATGTCCCTACAGTGTTCCTACAGGGAATGATAAAAGACAGCTCTTTGCAATATTATTTTTTAATAATCCCACAGGGACCAATAATGTGCCCATGGCAGTCAACCGTTCACACAATATAGTCCTTTGATTAGACAGTACACAGCACTATGTCTGCTGATTCTACATGATTATGTGACTCATCAGGATGATTTGATCTAATGACTATGAGAATACTGATAATACGATTTGTACTGAGGTCACCAAATAATCATTTTGTTGAGGGATATTCTGACATGTATATTTCTGAGGTCCAATTTATGGCCCATGAGGTTAAAATTAAATTCTGGGATTGAAATATGTATTTCTGTTTTGTTAAGAACTAATCTTCATTAGTGGTAAAGAGACTTGCATTTGTATGGTACCTTTTTAGTCTTATGACCACACAGAAGCACTTTTTACACATGTCACATTCACACACACACATCCTGATGGCAAAGGCTGCCATACTATCATCTGGCCTCAATGACTTCAGACCTGTCACCCTCGCATCACATGTCATGAAGATACTGGAGAGACTGGTTCTGGCCCACCTTGGACCACTGGTGAAACCTGCACTCGATCCACTTCAGTTTGCCTTCCAGTCCCATATAGGTGTGGACGATGCTGTCATCTACCTGCTGCAGTGTGCCCTCTCTCACCTGGATGTGAGTGGTGGCATTGTGAGGATCATATTTTTTTTATTTCTCCAGTGCCTTCAATACCTTTCAACTGGACCTGTTGAGTGGGAAGCTGCTCAGGATGGGTGTCAGCTCATCCACTGTCACCTGGATCTCTGACTATCTTTCAGACAGAACCCAGTTTGTGCATTTGGAGAGCTTCCTGTCTGATGTGGGGGTCAGTAACACAGGAGCACCTCAGGGGACTGTTCTGTGGCCATTCCTGTTCACTTTGTACACCTCTGATTTTCAGTTCAAGTCAGAATCATGACACCTGCAGAAGTTCTCTGATGACTCTGTGGTGGTTGGGTGTATCAGAGATGGGCAGGAGTCAGGGTACAGGCAGCTGGTGGATGATTGGTGGATTGGTGCGGCAGGAATCATCTGCTCCTGAATGTTTTTAAGACCAAGGAGATTGTGGTCGACTTCGTCACGTAGGCGTGTTATGGAGCAATAATGGAAACACCAGCCCCTTACATGTGTGAGCGGCCACTTATGAGGGATTTCTGGGAGGTGGTAGTCTGCACTTATATAGTTCCTAATTTAGAGTATATCTGGCTGAATTTCACCACATTCCAATTCAAGACTCTACAAGTTAAAGAATCCCAATATCTGAAAAGCTGCAGTGTGTTTTAGGAATATCCATTTGCGTTTCAATTAGCCAGTCCTCATGCCAAAACACAAAGCTAGATTTTTGTTAAGCTCCAGCAGTATTAACGCTCTCCAGCTGACAAAAATAACCACAGTTTCCAGTCAGGATGTAGTCTCCTGTGCTGGCCTTTTTCCAATCATTTACTCTGACTGTACTCATAAAACAGCATAAACAGTCAACTGTAGCAAACATGGCTGAATCCAGTGTAAGTGATGAGACAATAAATGACTGGTTACCATGGAGACAAGATGTGATTTCTGATATAACACCTGACACCAAAACATTGACACTTTTTACTGGCGCCTAATTATGGAGACAAGCATGTAAATGGCAAAGAGGTAAACTGATTTGTTAATCCAGTGTATCATTAAATGTTATTCTTAACACTGATGAGAGATCAATATTTGATATTTTCATTCATATACTTATGCAAGCATAGTCTTGGTACTGTGTCACACAAACACTTGTGTAGACATTAATACGACTAAACCTTTGAATCCCCAACCTGTTGGTTTTATTTATTTCAAAAAGGGGAAAAAGGCAACAAGCAACTTGGCAAGAAATGTCCCACAAAATGCAAAATTTAGGAAGATTTAGAAAATTATTTTTAAAAAGATAGGGACAATTGTCCAGAAAACTAAATTTGTAACTTTCATAATTAACCCTTTGAAACCTGAGCAAATAATTTGATTTCTTTTGAAAGACATGTGAAGAAAGCAATGAGCAACTTAAGAAGAAATAACACAAAAATCTGCAAAAAAAAAGTAAAAAGTAAAAGAAAATTGAAAATTAGCACCAAAACCCCTGAGAAAAGAACCCAAACAAACAAACCAAAAAAAACCAACCCTAAATAAACAAAAAACAAACAAACAAAAAAAAACAACAGGGCATAATTAAGAAAAAAAAGTACTTAAAAACGGATAATAATTAAGATAAGATTATTATAAATATAGTTTTCTGGACATTCTTCCCTAGTTTTTAAAAAATAATTTTCTAAATCGATCTTGGCAAGTTGCTCATCGCCTTTATTCCAATGTTTCTCAAAGACTATGTTACAGAATTATTATTTTGTACGCTTGTTGTTTTGTTTATTTTTACTCTTCCTTTTCTTTTGTCTTTCCTCTTCTTCTTCTTCTTCTTTTGTGCCAATTTTCAGGTAATTTTCTCATCCTTTGTTTATTTATTTATTTAATTTTCTTTATACTAATTTCTTGCTGTTTTTTGGGAGTAATTTCTTTACAAGCTGCCAATTGCCTTCTTCCTATGCTTTCGAAAAAAAAGAAATACACCCAATTTGCTCAGGTTTCAAAGTATGCTGTAGGAGCATATTGGTATGTGAAATGAGCCCCTACCTGATTATATGGACTGCAGGGTTAAATGAAATTGGATATGGACATGTGTTATTGGACGGTGTATGGAACATGTAACCACAAAAAGACTGTCACACTTGTGCTACATGCACAGCGCACTACATAGAGCATTCATATTTAATCATGTGTACAGAGCAGTCTCTGGCTTAGAAACATTATTTGACCAGCAGATGGCAGTGTGTGGTATTAGCAAAGCTCTGGTTACCAAAACCATTTTCAGCACAGTGTGTTGAACTGTAAAGCTCCAGAAGAATTCACTTCTCACTTGACTTTAAATCTCACACATTCACGTTATCTTATTGTCATGAGCCATATTCAACATGTGCAATAACTCAGTTATTATTTGTCTGTATTTATTGGTTTTTATGCTTTATGTGTGACTTGTCTGTTTTTAAAGATCTGCACTGTTCAGATGTAGCACTTTTAATTTCTTCGTACTTCTCGTGCAGTGACAATAAGGTATCCTGTTCTGTTCTAATACATGATGGTTGAAACAGAATTAGATGTGTATGACAGATGTGTGTAAGTGTGTGTGTGCATATGTAAAGGCCTTGTGTCTCCCAAAGAAAAAGTGTGATGAGGTTGATGGAGGGTTTGTTTTGCAGAGTGCGTGTGTGTGTGTGTGTGTGTGTGTGTGTGTGTGTGTGCTGTACATACGTGGGCTTGGAGGCCTCGGCCTGGTCTGTCTGCAGTTTATGTCCTCCTTCCACCTCCATGGTGCAATAAACAATCCTGTTTGGGGCCAGTGACTTCAGACCCTGGACTTCCATGATCACCACCTGCAACACACATACACACACACATATGTTAAACATAGTTTGACTAGAGTCACTGCCTCCCTATTGTATGCTTTCACCAATCTGTCAAGTTTTAGTTTACTTCCATGTCTGAAAACATTATGATGCCACAGTGAAGTTTACCTTTATCCTTTTGAAAATAAAAATTTCATCACTTCATCATTTTATCGTGTTGTGTGCCAAAGAGGTGTTTCATGAAGTCAGAGTGACCTTTGACCACCAACTTCAGTCAGTTCATCTTTGCGTCCAAGTGGATGATTGTGCCAAATTTGAGGAATATCCCTTCAGGCCTTCTTCAGATATCAAGTTGAAAAGAATGAGACAGACACGAGGTTAGACTGAGCATGACCTTTGACTACCAAATCTAGGCAGTTTATCGTTGAGTCCGAGCGGACATTTTAACGTAATTTGAAGAAATTCCTTCAGGGCGAACTTGAGAAATTGTTTCTGAGAATGAGACGGACACAAGGACACAATGGAGCTGTGGACAGAAATGTGTTTTGTGAGGTCACAGTGACCTTTGACCACCAAATTGAGTCAGTTCATCCTTGCGTGCAAGTGGATGTAATCAATTTATTGTTGAGTCCAAGTGGATATTTGTGCCAAATTGGCTTTGGGTTGAAATTTTAGTTTCAGTTTTCCATATCTTAATCTACCATTTACTAATGCTGTGCTTGTGGCTGAACCCTTAAGTTTTAAGTTTGGCGCATTTTACATGCTTTTCATTCTTCAATTTTTTTTTTTATTATTTTGGCTGTGTTCATGCATGTGGCATTTTTGCAAGATTGTGTATCTTTGTTTAATCTTAGAATTTCCAGCTCAGCTGCTACGATAAGTCTAAAATACACTGTGTAAACAAAATTGTTACATTCAGACTGTTAAGTGCTCCATTAAAACCCATTCAAACTGCAGATTTTGATCCCACAACCATCAAAGCATAAAAACATACATTGTATTATTTCTTCTTTTTTTTTAAAGATTATTTTTTTGGGCTTTTATTGCCTTTATTGGACAGGACAGTTTAAGCGTGAAAGAGGGAGAGAGGGAGGGGCGACATGCAGCAAAGGGTTGAGGCTGGAATCGAACCTGCACCAGCTACAGTGAGAATATAACTTCTGTATATGGGGTGCTGCTCTATCCACTGAGCCACCAGGCGCCCCACATTGGATTATTTCTGAGTGTCATTCTGGGCTTTTGCCTTGAAATTTGTAATTATAACTATTTTCCACCTGATGAAGTATTTGGCACATGGAGAAAATACAGGCTATCTTCAGATGGTGCACTGTCACAGTCAATGGTGCTGTAAATCACTGACATATCCCAGACTTATAAAAAAAACTACGCTGCATGTAGTTTATTGAAAGAAATTCTTATTTTTTGTGTTTTTCTTTTCTGCAAAGGGACAAGGGATTATGTTGATGATGAAGTGACTGGCCATCCTGTGGCTCCTACACTTCTGAGAAACTGTTTAAACTGCAGTGCTGTAAATGTAAAAGAATTCTGGCCTGTTAAACTCACAATTAGAGACTTATTTTAGGGAAGCAATGTGTTAAAATATCGACAAAGGCTAAAATGTTTTGCAGTTTAAAAAACCAGCAGCAAAGAAAACAGATGGTGCAGCATTATGCAATCACAGAACAATTGTAGAGAGCGGGCGAGGAGTGTTGCTTGTAATCAGAGTGCTGAGCCTCTAGAGTAACTATGTCTTTGGATTTGAGTCAGCAGAAGGATTTCATTTGTTTATCTTCAAAGCTGCTCAGACTAAGTTGTGCCACTTTTGGAAGTACTAAGAACAGACTAAAATTGGGAATAGACGACACTTCACTTTCAACCCCTGTGACTCCACTTCTACGTTTGTAAATTTCAGCCTGCTCACTTTAAAATCATGAAGACTGATTCAAGCTTTTCTGCTCAATACTTTCGTCATCAGTAAGCGTCAATATGTTTTGTCTAGTGGCGCGTGGAAAAGATTTAAGTTGAAATGGAGCTGTCACTTTGTGGTCTGTTGGTTGATTGGTTGGTCATTTTGTTCTTAATCGACTAAATTCTTATGGGTCAGACAATAAGGCTGCGCGTCCACCAAAGCTTTTCTTTTTCCATCTGAAAAAAAGCAGTTGCTGGGGCAGCTGGTCATCCTCTAATAGGAAGGTTGACGGTTCTTCCTCCTTAGAGCTTTGATTCTCTGCTCGAACCCAGTTGGGACAACCAACCCCAGGTTCAGGCTGGGTTTCAATTTCTGACTAATACTTCGGGCTTGAATCAGGTTGGATTTTGCCAAATTTACATTTATTTATTTAATTTATTTTGTGAAACTGTTGTGAACTGCCTCATGCTTAAATGACACTTTGGCCAGAGTTTTAATGGACTGATTCAGGAGGGCAGGAGAGAGAAAGAGGGTACAGAGAGAGGAAAAGAGAAGGAACATGTGGAGACCAGAGGAGCGAAAGAGAGCTCAGGTGAGAGAGGGAAAACGATGGAAAGTGAAAAGGGGGCTGAAAAGTGACTTAGTTGGCAGTTTCTTCTTCTCCCTCCCCAGCAGTGGAAGAGATGTAAATAACATGCAGCGGAAAGAGGTGATCAACATCCACATGCTGCATGGCCATCGCCATAAATATTTGCCATGCAGCATAGCCTGCTTTGCCAAACGTGTCATGCATGACATGACAGACAAACAGAAGGAAGAGAAGAAGTGGTGTGAAGAAACACTCTAGCCCTTAGCTTGTAATACTTGCTTTAATATGAAAAAATATTTATTTTATAATATCTAAAATAAAATTTAATATACTATAGGCCTATTTTTTGCAGCACAAATTCAAAATAGTAAAAAAAAGAGAAAAAAACAAGGAGACAAAAGAAAAGGAAAGAAAAAAACAAATAAGGTAAACAAGACTTGGTTAAAGTGCTTAAAATAATTACAATAACTATGTAGCATAATTCTGAATATGCAATTATAATAATTATGAATTTATATTTTTTGACTAATCTCTTGCAAAGTTTCTTACAAGGTTGCCCATTGCCTCTTTTCCCCCATGTTTTGAAAGAAATTACACCAATTTGCATGGGGTTCAAAGGTTAAAATATTTGTGAAGTGCAATGACGGAAGGTTTCCAAGAGTTAATCTACAGATAATGCACATCATTTTTTTTTCAAATTGGCCAATTATTTGGTTGAAGAGTAGACAGAATTTTAGTCAACCAAGACTTTCTTTGTTTGATTACAGCCCTATTAGACAGCTGAATGAAAACTGTCTGCTGAAACTGAAGCCTGTCTTGAGTGAAAGTCTGCTGAGCTTTGCCAGACCCCAGTGAGAGATGCATGAATTGTGGGCAGGTGCTGCCAGGCTAAAGAGAACAGTCATTGTTTAAAAGATAGAATTTCTCCCACCTCACCCACATTGTATTTTTATCATTTGGAAGAGATGGAAAAGTGGCTCATTTTTCCGAGACGCTAGAAACCATAAACAGGGAGGCTGTTAAGCAGTGATGGTGCTGTTGGACTGTTTTGCTTTTTTCTGTTTTTCATTTGATATTTTTATATTGCTTCTATATTTTTATCTTATTCTATATAAACTTCCATATTTTTTGCGTTGTTCCTCCAGGTTAATTGTTTGGAAACACCAAACAAACACCAAGTCAAATTTCTTCTATGTGCAAATGTACTTGGCAAATAAAACCCGATTGTGATTCTGATTGTAATTGTGATAGTGCTTCATGGATCCTTGTGGAGAATAAACAGGTGCTTTAGGACAGGTCATTTATCATGTGGGTGGTGAGAAGAAATTGCTCTCTGCCCCGATCTTCTTTTTCAACATAGAAATGGCCTGTCAACCAATTAAGGTGAGGTTCAAAAAGTCTGCCAGTCAGTGGAAATCCTGGAAGGCATTTCTTCTCATTAGCGACTCCAGACACTAATCCTGAGGAACCATCCCCAGTTCACTGTGAGCTGGATTCATCTGACAGCAGCTGGGCCGATCAGAATCAAAATCAGAAAAAGAGCTTTATTTGCCACTTTACATGTCTTTTTACATCAAACCTGTCAGTCAGTGCCTTGCTTAAAGGGACAGTTCAGCCCAAAAATAAGAAATACTTGTTCCTCTAATAACTAATTTTAGCTAGGGGGTGACATACAGCCCAAACTTGATGCCTAGTGGGCCGGACCAGTAAAACCATCGCATAATAACTAGAAATTATGAAGAAATGTTTGTTTTTTTATAGCACCTCAGATCTGAAGTAATTTCATGGGACTTTTACTTCAGAATATTCCTATTTTTATACAGTAAGAATGCTTGATTTGTGTGTGTATATATGGTCAGAGGTGTCCACAGCTGAAATATATCAGTCAAATATAGGCGAGTTTCCATTACAGATTTGCGCAAAACTTAAGCAATATTTTCAAAATGTCGAAAAACACAATTGCAGGATGTTAGAGTGATGTAATGTGACTTCTCCTCTAGTAATAACATTCCAATGGACGTGGGTCATGAAAGCAGTTACACAGTGAGATTCCCATCTCGAATTTCTGACACTATCAGATATTTATATGCCAGGCTGTCTATGATCACACCACGGCTGTCCTTGCATCTCTCTCACTGTGCGACGTAGGACCACCGTTTTAGAGCCACGACCAAAGATCAAAGATATCACCACGTTTCTGTCAAGATGGTCATCTTTCATCTGAGAGCCCAAAATTGCACAGTGTATACTGGGCTTTAGTCATAATCAGGGCTTGAAATTAACTTTTTCATGATGTACACACAGTGGCAATAGGGCTCAATATTTTAGCAGCCAATGTTATTATTTAAAGTGGGTGCTGTAGAATATGAGCATTAATTGTGTCCACAGTCCAGACAACACATTTCACAACTTGAAGCCACAGAAACAGTCGTGATCCTGCAGGAATCCTCCTGTAGGCATACATTATATGTATACGCAACAATCAGACATTTTTGATGCTGGAATCGGTCTGGATGGCTGGTAAATAACGTCACTTCCATTGCCAAAATGTGCATGTTTGTGATGATGCAGACTGTGAAAGGATCTACACCTCTAACACTCTGCAACTCACACCAAAACTATCTAGACTGATAAACAGCTAAACAGGTCAGAGAATAATATGTATTTCTGATTTAAGGCTGAACTGTCCTTTTATGGGCCTTCATGTTAAGTAATTATGCGTAGAAATGTGTTACATGTAATGTAGCACATGCTAATTTTATACCTGACATTTCTGTGGAGGTTTTTCACCACTAGTAGCGCTACTGAGGAGTGTTTCTGATTGATCTATTTTGTTAGTATCTCGCTTACGAGCACACGGTTGATATTAAACACTTTTAATCTGATGGTTTCATGCTCTTAGACTGATCAAGAGTGGGTGGCAGTAATGTGCCAAGAAATGCAATATTAATCCAATAAAGATAAGAAAGAAAAACATACAAAAAAGAACACATAATGATTGTTAATATCAACTATCTCTCTCACAAAGCACTTTGTTCCTACACTGTTTAATGTATGCAATTAAAACAAATAGCCCAACATCATTAACAAGTTCATCTCAGTCCACCAACCTCCAGTGTGAAGGAGAGCACCACGTCAGATTTGGACAGCGTGTTCTCGTCCTCCTGGCCCATGTCCATGATGGAGGTGTTGTGTCCGCGCTTCAGCTTCTGCAGCTTGAACTCTCCTCCCTTGGACACCGGCATGCTCTCCAGGTTGGCCATCAGCAGGTTGACAGAGGACCGCAGCTCCTCGATGTACATGGCCTCCATCTCTCTGGATGCAAACCTTGGAAACCTTCCACCGTGCTGAGTCAAACAGGAAAGCAGCCAATTCATTAAGGAGCATCATCCAACGAGTGATCAGAAGGAGATGAGAAAACAAATAGCAGCAGTTTGAAATGATGGTGCAGCCTAAAAATAAAGACAGTATATTTGCGCTGAAACTAAACTTTGACATGGATTTAGAGTAAACATTCAACTAAATCAGTAAATCAATAAATCATCCATTGACTCACCAATCCATCCAAATACCACTGTATCCATCCATTAACCAATCCATCCATCTGCTTAATTATCCATCCATCCATCCATCCATCCATCCATCTATCCATCCATCCACCCACCTATTTTCCATCCATCCACCCACCTATTTTCCATCCATCCACTTATTTTCCATCCATTCATCCATCCACTTATTTATCCATCCATCCATCCATCCATCCACTTATTTATCCATCCATCCATCCATCCACTTATTTATCCATCCATCCATCCACTCATTTATCCATCCACTTATCCATTCATCCATCCATCCATCCATCATCCATCCACTTATTCATCCATCCATCCATCCATCTACCCATCTGTGTCTCTTACCCGAGCTATCTGATCTGCCATCTGCAGTCGTCCATCCAGCTCTCTCCTGATCTGCGCTGCCTGCTCATCAGGGTTGTCCAGCTGTGGGAACACACACAGTCACACAGTGCTATTAACAAGCTGAACCACAACAATAAATGTTCTGAAATAATAGTCATTAGATAATAACAACACTGATGAATCATTAACAAAAGAAAAAACTGACAGCAGATACTAGGGATGGAGGAAAAAATCAATGCAGCATCGTATCTCGATATTTTGTGTAGCAATATTGTATTGATGCACGGACGGCAAGTAATTATTTTTCATTATATAAATGATAGTATTGCAAACACAAATTAAATTTTTGGAAGCTTATTAGAATAATAAAACCAGTCACCACTGATTCATATTGCTGCTAAAAATAACAGACATAAGGAACTTTTTCTTTAAAGCTATATTGCATCACATGAAGTTTAACAATTTTGTCCTTTGGGGACATCATTCATGAAAAATGATATTAAATATATGTAACTGCAATACTAAACAGATCGCAAAATGTTTGAAATCACACTAACATTATATCGTGGATAAACTATAGTGGCAGTATTATATCATGGGGCCCCTCACCCTTACAAGATACCAAGAGCAGTTAGGTAGATTTAGTTATAGAGAATATGTTACTGAGGATAAAATCCACGTCTTTTTTAACATGTTTTTCATGAGCTTTATGAAATATGTTTTATTAACTAATCTACTAGGCACTCATAGATTTTACTGGTAATATTTTTTGCAATACTTAATACAATACATTGCAATACTGCAATACTAAATGTATGCAAAATGTATCTACAATCTTTTACTGTTTTCTTTTTTGGGTGTTTTCTGTTCTACATTGACTCACAACAGCATGAATCATGTATCTGTGGTTGTGTTCAAAATGTACTCACTTGTTTGGTCACTTGTAATGCTATGGAGCTTTTCTTTTTTTTTGAGTGGGTCCCCCTTTTGCTTCAGTTAACCCTTTGAAACCTCAGAAAATTGGCTTGAATTCTCCCAAAGTATGAGAAAAATTATTCCAAAATTAACAAGAAATTAGTATATAGTAAAAGAAAATTGCCTGAAAATTAGTACAAGGAAAAAAGGATAAAAGGGAAGACAAATGACCAGGAGAAAGTTTTATTTAAAGTGCTGCTGACATCATAACGTATCTATCTGCACACATGCAAACCAATAACTGCCCAAACTTTATCAAAACATATTTATTTCAGAACTCTTTAACTCTTTGTTTCACAACTTGACAGTGCCCGTTCAGCCACAGCTGTGAGGACCTGATGATGTGTATCTGTCTTCACTATCACTGAGAGATGATCTGCATCAGCATCACAGACAGAACAACCAAAACGCTGCCCAGCACGAATGAAACTTCCGAACCTTAACAGTATGGGACCTATTCTTTTACTTACTCATTTTGGTTGTCACATGTTACAGGGCATTGAGACAATATACATCATTTTAATTTTTTAAATAAATTATACAGATTCACTGTGCAGCAGGTCAGTGTCTGTATGATCATTTGTAATTATTTAACATACATTTTGTTTTTAATTTTATGGCTTGTTGCCATACTCACAGTGAAGAAAAAAACATGGGGGGAAGCCAGTGAGCAACAAATGAAGAAATGACACAAAAAGTAGCCAAAGGAAAAACGAAAAAAAAGGAAAAAAAGAACGAAAAAAACAAAGAAAATTATCTAAAAAGTTAGTAAAAAAAATAAAAGGGAAATGACCTGAAAAAAGTGTTTAAAATCATAATGACTTTGTAGCATAATTTTAAATAAGCAATTATGATTTTTCTTTTTTCACCTAGACATTTCCCCAAGCTTTTAAAAATATTTTTAAGCCTACTTATTTCTTGCAATTTGTGGAAAATTTTTTACCAAGATTCCTTTTCTTTAAAAAAAAACAGTATCTTCATCTTCACATGGTGCAGAATGCTGCTGCAGCTCCTGGGCTCAAGCCAGTCATAGGACTAATAAATACTGTCTTTATTTTTCATTAGACTGAAACTCAGGTTCCCCCTCCTCCTATATAAACTACTGTTCCAAGGCATGCCTTATGTCCTCACAGGGGGGCAGATGGTACAGGAAGCGTGGGCAGAGAGGGCCGTTTGGAGCAGTGAGATTAAACAACCTACTGCAGAGGGAAGCCAGGAACTGTTTTATCTGACAGACAACCAACCGGGAACAATATGTCAGAAGACGGATACAGAGCGATATGTGTGACTTGCAGTTTTATCAGAATAATGTATGGTACGTCCCTGCATCAAGCTGTGCTTTTTTACTGCTTGTTCTTCCACATACGAAAAGTGATTCACTACAATTTGTATGTAATCCACGTCATCGTGAAGCGGTGACAATGTGATCTCTGCACTGCAGGCTGTCCCCCCCATCACAGGAAGTCGGGTCACATACTACAAAGAGCAACAAAGTCCACATAGGGAGGTGACTGAACCCCTGACTGTACTTTACCTAAGATATCAAATCAGCTACTGTATTAAGGATGCACTGCTGCCAAGCAGCAAACTCCTGGGTTGAAAAATGAAGCCAATACAAAAGTGCCATAAACTGCAGTTCCTTAACCCTTTGAAACCTAACTGAGACAAAAGAAGAAATGACACAAAAATATCACAAAAAAAGTACAGGAAGATTACCTGAAAATAGGTTAAAACAAAGCAAAAATGAAAAAGAAGAAAGTTAAAAAAAAAAAGAAAAAAGGGCAAACAAGACTTGGAAATAGTGCTTTAAACATTATAGTAATTGTGTAACATAATTTTAAATATGTAGTTATAATCACTCTACATATATTTTTCCCTGGCATTTTTCTTTTTTCCCCTAAACATTTTTCCCCACACAAGGCATGCTGTGGCTGAGTGGATAAAGCAGGCACCCCATGAATGAAGGCAGTGTCCTTGCCGCAGTGGCCTCAGGTTTGACTCCCGCTCATGGTCATTTGCTATATGTCTTCCCCTTTCACACTATCAATCTGTCCTATCTAATAAAGGATAAAATGCCAAAAAATAATCTAAAAAAAACCTAAAAAACATTTTTCCCCACACATTTTGTTAAGGCTTAAATTTATACATTAATAACAGCGGCTGCTTTGAGTGACAGGCTGTCTACTGATGGTGTCCTCAGTTACTCATTCAGCACCACCCCTCACTCCTCCACAGCGCCAGCCTTTCACCCAAATTTTGTCACTTCTGGCACCAAAAACACAAGATGGTGATGGCCAGAATGCCAAAACTCAGGCTTCAGAACAGGAGTCCGCAAACCAAAGATGACATCACTGTAGCATCATTCATTATTTTTACAGTCTATGCTTGCTACAGACACCAACTGATTTTTTTTTCTTTTCCCAAGGTTCCCTTCTCAGGATCTGTTTCACGGGTGGCTGTGGCTTAGGAGGTAAACGGGTCATCCACTCATCGGAAGATCAGCAGCATGATCCACGGCTACTCCAGTCCTCATTTCAAAGTGTCCTTGGGCAAAATACAGAGCCAATTTGCTCTAGTTATCCTCCTGTGTCGACTGTTAACATTCCAGGATGCTGCAATCAACACTGAGATGTCAACAAAGGCACATGGTTAGGTTAAGGAAAAAACATCATGATTTGGCTCAACATCCATGTGGAAGCAAACACCAGGCTCCCTGGTGAGAGTCAAGGGTTTGTTGGACCCTCCTGCCTTACACAGACCTTCCAGCTCCTGATAAGACCAGCAGTGATTCAACCTAATGCTGTCCAGCGGCATATCATACAGTCGTGACAGGTTCATTCTGGCCGCTTTATCAACTGACACCTCCCGACCACGTATAATACTGCAGTGCCAGGTGCCGTACGGCATATCACAACAGCACAGAAGGTTGCGTCTGGTTGGTGTGAATGTGTGAGTGAATGTGATTGTAGTTTTAAAGTCCTTTTTAGTGGTCAGAGGACTAGAAAGGGGCTGTAAGCTCAAGGCAATTTTACAATTTTCCGCTTGTAAATATGCGCATGCCTGGCTTTTATGTTCACAGGTTTTGAGACTAATTAAACGCCACATAATGAGATGTGTGACTACAGGGCAGAGCAGAGACAGAGCACTGAAGTCCAGTCACTGAGATGCAACTAATCTCCTGAGGCAGCCCTGGAGACCCTCGCAGTCACCTGAATCAGTGGGTAATTTCAGCTGCGGCTGATGGTGAGTACAGGTACCTCACAGTATGTGTTACAATTCATTTGTGTCACACAGCCTAGTGTGGGACAAAATCAGTAATAGATTAATCTAATAATCCAGTTCAAAACATATAAATACAATTGAATACTGTGATGGGGATTCACAGTGCCCATAAAATAATTGACAATCTTTCAACATTTTGTTATGCTAATCAACAGACACATTTTTTTTTTTTAATTAACCCTTAACCCTTTGAAACCTGGGCAAATTGGCTTGATTTCTTTCGAAAACATGACATGAAGGAAATGAGCATGGAATTAGAAAAAATTTACAAGTAAACAACCTGAAAAATAGTAATAAATTAATTAATTAATTAATTAAATAATATGAAAAAACAGAAAGGGTAAAAAAAAAAACAAGGAAAATATCGCTAAATAACAGCCAAAATTAAGTTGACAATTTTGAAAAACAATTTTGAATTTATTATAATGGTAATTATAAATATAGCTCTATGGACATTTTCCCCCAAGCTTTTTTTAAGAATAATTTTCCAAGCCAATTTTCTTTCAGCTTATGGGATATATCTTGCCAAGTTGCTCTTTGCGTTTTTCGCCCATATTTTTTAAAGAAATCAAACCAATTTGCCCAGGGTTTAATAAAAGTTATCTGCCTTTGTCAAGTTTCCTTGGAACTTTGAGTTAGCAGCAATATTCAAGTCCTGCCACAAATTCTTGGTTAAATTGAATTCTCCCTGTCACTGCAGGACATTTGAAGATACTGTGGAGCTTTGGCTTTCTGTCTGGAGTCGCTGTATCATCTCTCTGAAGTCCTGTGCGTTGTCAGACTGCAGCAGGTTTTTTTATATCACTGCCTACTGACACATCCCTTCCAGGTCCTCCTGCAGAGAAGCCTCCCTACAGCATGGCGCTGCCACCACCAGGCTGATATGAAGTAAACATGGTGTTTATTACCAAAGTCAAAAAGCTCATTTTTGGATTACCCAGGGAACCTTCTGCCACTCTGCCTCAGCCAAGGAAGCCTCCTTAATGGTCTGTTCACCCACAGATGTGACAGTGATGGAAAAATCTTTTGAGCCATGTATTTGAGCAGAAGGATGTGAATTGTAGTGCTCCAGCAACATATAACAGGCACAGATTCTGAAGCAGAGCGTGCGGCGAAATAGTTTTGAGGAGATGCATCGTGGATGAGCTTTCAAACTGCATCTGGTGACCAATGAGGGACAAACAGAGCCCTGCCTCTTACTAAAACAGCCTGCACAGCAAAGGCTGCATGTTAGCAGCATGTTAGCAGCAACAGCTTCTGTGTCTACAGAAGATGCATTCAGGCACAGTTTTCCATCATCACTCAGAGACACCCAATCAGTGTTGTTTCACACATAAGAGAGAAGCTTTGACATGAGTAAAAAAATAAGCTTTGGTGCATACAGTGTGAGTGAAATGTGAGCTGTAGAACTTCTGGGGTAGATGGCTGTATTTATTAAAAATGTTCCATCAGACATGCGAAATACAACTCAAAAATTTGACTGAACCGCATCTTCCTTAATCAACATTTCCTATTGTTGCTGCTTTGCATTAAAAGCATTCCAACAGTGGACCAACTTTTTCCTTTTTTTTTGTAATCTAGATTGGGATCCACTGTGGGACAAATGGCTGCAATAAGCTTCCTCCAAGCGTCACAGCTCCTTAAGCGAACCAATGGGAGGCTTTTATTGTGCAGGAGTTATACGAAATGCAATGCATTATCACTCAGTACATTTACATAAAAAAGTGGAATTATTGTGTTAGTCTGACTAAAACTGGACTTTTAAAATACATGTTAGTCCAACTGAAATCGGACCAAGTGGAATTTCTTGAAATTAGACTAACATACCCAGATAATATGATTAAAGTCGAGCTATCCCGTCATGTACACACCTCAGACGGACTTAAACTGAACTCTGCCGCCTCCCTCTGTGTTTACAGATAGGGGCTGTGCATTACTTATTTAGGGGAAAGGATGCTGCAAAACGGTTAAGGCAGTTTAAAAAAATTGTATGCACTGAGGAGTGAACTGTGTTTTTTAATTTTGTCTTAGGTAAGGGACATGCAACTTTAAAAGGTAGTTTTTTATAATTATTTTAAATAAAAAAGTCCCTTCCTCTGATAAATAAAGTGCAGTCCCACAACACCATCACGGAAGCTAAGTGATGTCCTGCTGAGGACGGGGCGACAGCAAAACATACTTTAGCCACCTAAAAAAAAATCAGTATCTAAATCTTTGGCATGTGGTGGAGTAAAATCTGGTGCAGTCTGCTGTTTTTGACGGATTCAAATCCCTGTCGGTAAGGGCTGTCTTACAGCAAGGTAAAGCAGTGAAAATATTCTAAATATAGCATAGGCTACACTTAAACTGATATTGATTTTTTTTATTAGCAGAGACGGTAAATAATTGAGATTGATATGTTATGCCTTTGTTATTTTTTATAAAGTGCTGCTGACACATATGTTTTATGTCACGCTAGAGGCGAATGCGTTTGTGTTAGAAGTCATGCCTGTTTTGCCTTTTTAAATTATGGGATGCCATGATGAAGTGTAGTATCACATACTGGAGAGGAATGATGCCACCGTCAGTTGGTTCTGTGTATAAGTGCAGAAGTGGTGTAAAGTGGGGACTTTGTTGTGGCCATATAGCGTCATCTCTGTGTAAAAACAGCTTCTAAGAAACAAAAACATGGGAAAATAGATTGAAGAATCCTACAGTTATCTTTAAATGCAAACATCCACACCACTATAGAAAAATGGCATTAGAGGCCTCCCATGCTAGTGCCCATTTCAGATGTCGAGTTGGCTCTAGTCAGATTTATAAATGTGCCATATACGTTTCATTTCCACCCTACTGAACCCAGAGACTCATTTTCTGCCTGGAAATGTTCTCATATCCTTTCACTGATTGGTACTTTCTCAGCTTGATTGTACTGACAGACAGGTAAGTAGAAAAGAGAACAGGCAGGTAGACAGGGCTGATGGTATTACACTCTCTCTCTCTTTCTCTCTCTCTCGCTCTCTCTCTCTCACCCATCTGTCCTTGCCATTGATTTTCTCCCACTGTCTGCATTAACATCTTGCCAGAACACCCACCCCTACTGTTACCACTGACTGAGGAGCACGTTTGAAATATTGCTGTCTCCCATGCATTCATGACACACACACACAACACACACACACCAAGATATGCACCACAGAATATGGACAAAGTGTGCAGAGTAACAATGTGCGTTTACTCGCATGTTGTAATTCTCTGATATCCAGAAAAAATAACACGCTGACATCACACAGGAGACAGGAGACAGTGAAGCTGCAGCCTGTCTTTTTTTTTCAAAGCCATGCTGCCATGTTTTTGCTTTTCTGTCTACTTTGTTGTGAGTACGGTTGCTGTGAAAATAGTGCGCCATGGTATGAAGCCAAATTCTTGATGGTCATGACACTGTGTACATTTGTTTTTATATGGTATTTTTAAAAAAAAGCAAGCTGAGGAGAAGGAGGAGAAGTAATAGGATAATCACACCTGTGTGCGCCAGAATTTACACTACACATTTTTGTTGTTTTTTTTATTTTATTTTATTTTTTTATTGGCACTATGGCCATTAATATGAGATTAATATTATGTTTTCTTAATTTACCCTCAAAAATTTTGATGTGATTTCTTTCAAAAACATGGGAAGAAGGCATTGTGCAACTTAACAAGACATGGCAAAAAAATTCACAAGAAATTAAGTTAAAAGTTACAATCAAAGTACCTGAAACTAGGCAACGAAAACAAAAAAAAAGGTAAAATCAAAAAGAAAATTACGGAAAATATTTGTGGAAAATTTTTATTAAAAAATATGTGTACATTTTTTAAGTAACAGAATATTAAAAAGATAATTATAGTAATTATTAAAATAGTCTTCTGGATATTTTTCTTTTTTAACTACCCCCTTTAAAAAAAAAAAAATCTGGGTATTTTCCTGTCATATTTTACTAATTTCTTGCAATTTGTTGGGACATATCTTGAAAGGCAGATGACATTTATAACAAGGTCGAATAACACCTAAGCGGTATGTTACACCAGTGGGCAGCGTGAGTTTATTACGAGGTTGGACGGAACCTGTAGCTGCAGTATGATACTTTGCTGGACAGTGTCTGCTTGAAAACCTGCTGGCAGCAACGTAATATAAGGACTAACACCAGACTTTCACCAGCAAACCTAGTGTTTACTTCCTGTGTGATAGTAGAGCCTATCCATGTTTCCCCTAAACCTTACCATGTACTACTGTTGCATAGGGAATTTAACAGAAATACAAGGTGTTTCAACTATGCTGTAAGTTTTTTTTTTTAAAGCATGAGCAGAAACTGTACATTTCCTGTGAAAACAGAAGTGTACTTTGAAAAGACACAATTTAACAGATGCAAACTGACATACAGTCTTGAATCATCAACACCAAACTGGATGAGTTGGGATGAGACTGTGTTTCCCAAACATGGCATCACTTTTTGATGTGATATCTGATCGCTTTTAACATAAACACAAAGGCACAAAGCAGTTCATTTTTTCAGCTACTGCGGTAGTTCTATCTATCTATCCCGTGAGAAAAGGCGGTTCAGTGAAGCAAAATAAACCCTCTCAACCAAATGTTTCGCTCTCTGAGTCTTGATCAGCAGGGAACAAAAAGAACGCGTGCTGAAAGCCTCCAAAACAAAAGATCCAGTTACTATGTTGTCCCTGGTGTAACGGCAAATATGCTCCCTTGAATTCCAGCATAGCCCTTTTTCTACTGACTAAGCTCAGCTCCTCTGCCACTCTTCAATACTACAGCTTTCTCAGAAAGAGGACCTTGACTTTTTTTTTGCTGTCAAAAGCATCAACATCCGAATGTGTCATCGATAGATACTCTGAAAAAGGTGGCCAATGCCAACAGTTGTTTACTTCTGGGTGAGTTTATATGTGACCGAGATGTCAGCAGACAGAAAATCTTTTTCCGAGGATGGTAGTGGAAGCCAGTCATCGCATTGTATTGACCTTGTTTTCCCTCTCAGTGCACGCTTTACAAGCAGCTGCAATGCTGACACTGTCCTACCAAAAAAAATGACTGCATCAGGCTTTTCAGTGAATGATTCATGTTCAAGTGAAAAATAACTCCAACTGCTTTAAGAATTAAAGCTTGGTAATATGTATTAAAAAAGGTATTGTGGTATGTTTGGGCAATATCACAACACATTATAAATATCTCTAGATTTTGAAATCTCCTGTAAACCACTGTAGACTACGGAAAAATGAAATTATTATCTTAATTATTAAATAATTAAGCTAAACAAAGTATTTTGCAATACATTTTAGAACCCATGGTGCTTCTTTTTTGAAGGACCCCCTCTTTAGGAACAGAAGTTTTGATGTTGTTGATGTGGACTAAAAGCTTCCAGACAATAGTTAGATCTAAACTATTGTAGACTACTAAAATATAAAATTATTAAATAAACCACAGTTACTAATGAGTTAAATGATGTAGCTATTGCCAAATAATTACCAAATGCACTACTGTTACAACCTACTGTTTTCAAAAGGCTTCGTTATAATTAAACACATCAGTGCAGAACATGGTTCTTTTATTCCGAAGGACCCAGCTCCTCTAGGGACATTATCAACCCATAGCACCTAAAACTGCCTTTCTTTCTATAAAATCTACATGTGTTTGTCAGATTTCAAAAAAGTTCTGACTCTTATATCTTACGTTATAAATACTCGTTTTAACTCAAGCCATGGTCTTTCCCTTCACCTAACCAAGTCCTGTTTATACTTACACAAAGCCAAACTTTAGCAACTGAAATCATAAAACAGTCTCATTTAATATTCTGAATGAAAATGCTTGTGTGAAAGTACGCAGGTTTCGGCTTTTTATCCTTCACACCATTACCCCTGTCACTTTTCATGTGAACAAGAAATGATCATTGCTTTAAAAAAAAAAAAAAAAACGTGTTTCAAAGCACTCATAACATGGAGTTTCCCTTTCATCAGCGCTCCCAGTGTCTGCACTTTGTCCATGTCATGTTTGACGAGCATGTGAGGACACTGCGCCCTGAGGTAATGACGGGGACAGGAGTGTGTGGGTCATTGAGCTGAGCCGGGTCCTATACTGAGGAACTCTGGCTCAAAGAGTTTCTGCTTCAATGAACAACAGACAGCCCAAACCTGTTGTCATGACTACTGCTCCCCCAGTTGCTCTCTCAATGGCCACACACACACAAACACACACAGAGCATTAAGGATACATGTGAGGATAATTACTGAACAATATTTAGTGTGCCTCCTTTCAATCTCATAATTACTGACTTTGTGTCTTATGATGATTGATTTAACCCTTTGAAACCCAGAAATGAGTAAAAAGCACAAGAAAATTAACTAAAACTTAGTAAAACAATTTCAAAGTTAAATAAAAACAAATTTTTAAAACAATGGGAAAATATAACAAAACAAACAAACAAATAAGAAATTAAAAGGAAAAAATGGCTTAAAAATTATGACAACTCTGAATAATTTCAAATATACACATATTGTAATTACAAGTATAGTTCTCCAGACATTTTTAATTTTTTTCAGAATTTTCTTATTCAACAAATTTCATGGAATTTGCGAGCCATTTCTTGTCAAGTTGCTCATTGCCTTTTCTCCCCATGTTTTTTTTTTTTTTTTTTTCAAGAAATCAAGTCCATTTGCCCTGGGTCCAAAGGTTTAAATACTTGTAAAAAGCATCCAAATGCAGCACAAGTGATGTCAATCCAGGTTTCAAAGGGTTAAGAGGGTAAATGAAAATCACTGAAGCAATCTTGTAAAGGGGTGTCAAAAACAATAAACTGTTTACTAGACAAAACTCAAACTAGATACACAAACACATGAAAGCAGTCCTTTCGCCATGTCCAAGAGCTTTCACTGTTTATTTTGCACTACTTCACTCAGCAACATGTGCACAGCAGCCAAAACTGGCCAGCAAGAGTAATCAAGAAATGCAGAATAAATATCCAGTAAAACCCCAACTCACACTCCTGAACCTGCTCCACACACACTCAGTGCTACCAGTTTGGCTACTACACATAGGTATTCTGGCAAAATGATTTCTGCTGGTGTAAAAGGTTTGTTTACACCAACAAAAAGGCTCATTTTCTTTTAATTAGGAGGAAATCATACCTGCACTGCTAGACACCAACCTGTCACATTAGTACACTGCTGCTCAGTAGATTCACGATTACAGAATAAACTGTGGGACAACACTGTCACTGTCAAAACTGAACTAACCAGAATTACCACCTTGCATTTGTATGCCTCCCCCAAACAGTCAAACTGCAGTTTACGTCCATATCTGTCCAGACTCATATGAAGCCATGACAGTAGACAAAACTTCAAATATGGATGTTGCTGCAAAGCAGCTACAAACTGTATAATGTGGATGCTTCACACACGTCTCCCCTCCAGCAGCACAGAAGATCTCTACATCCAGCACAGTTTCAGGGGGGAAACCCAAGATTAGTCAATTCAGTATCTGTCGAAATGTCTCCCTCTCTGGACCTGAGTTACGATGTGGAGTAACGACCAGAAAAGTATTTTTGCAGAACATTATGATGTCACAGTAAGGCTGACCTTTGACCTTTGGGAAATGAATGCCATTAGTTTATCAATTTATCCTTTTTTTGTTTTTTGAATTTTGTCAAAATCAGTATCTTAGTTCTTGAGTTACGGCCAAAAATGTGTTTTCGGAGTTCACAGTGAATTTTGACCACCACATTCAGTCAGTTTATATGTGCATTCAATTGGATGTGTATGCCAAATTTAAGGAAATTCCCTTACCAAATTCTTGAGACACTGTGTTCCCGGGAATGAGACAGACGTGAGGTTAGACTGACCTTGACCTCTGACCATCCAATCTAATGAGCTTGATGTTGAGTCCAAGTGGACGTTTTAGCCTAATCTGAAGAAATTACCTTGAGGCATTCTTGGGATATTGTGTTCTTCAGAATACAACAGATGTAAAGTTAGACTGACCTTGACCTGTGTCCACCAAATCCAATTGGTTCATTGTTGGGTCCAAGTGGGCCTTTGTCAAGTATTGAAATTCTTGAGATATTGTGCTCATGAGAATGCGATGGACTAATAACCGTAAAGCATTGTACCGTCGGCTACAGCCTACACCTGTATGGAGCAAGAAAACAATCTGTATGCTGCTGTACTGTAATGATCCTGTCTGTGGCACCATTAAGACAGCCTTTGGTACCTGTGCTGGAGATGGATTTCATTAAACCTATCTTTTTTAAAATTGCAATAACTTTACAAACTTCAGTGTATAGAACTACATTTTAAGTAAACTTAACAATTAGATATGAAGTAAATATAAATTAGGACCTAATATGTATATTTACAAATTTTTTTTTAAGGCAGTTGGTTTCCTGTTTTTTTTCATTCATTCATTCATTGTCCATAACCGCTTGTCCTTGCAAGGGTCGCAAGGGGGCTGGAGCCAATCCCATCGATATCGCTAAAAACAGCAAAGTTCTATTTTGGAGTGTGCAAATTGCCACAGACCTGTGGATGGAACTACATTTTTAAAAAAAAAACTTAAACTACGACACTGCTAAATGGGTGGAAACTGACTGCAGACCAGCCAACATGGTGGAAGACTTGAGCCGAAGTGTTGCCCTCAGGCTGGCATGTTGTGACCGGTCATATGTCTTTACGTCACAGGGAAAAATAATTTTACACATACAGGAGCTGTATGAATCACAGAAATGCTGTCATTTGATTCACAATCAAGACAAGCTTTTAAGAATTGCTTCTCCTTGTCAACATGGACTTCAAAAACTCTTCTGAAATAAAAAACAATGGAACTGTAAACATGCAAGAAAAAATTTAATTAACTATTGAAATTTAGTGATTAATTGCAATATAGAAAAATAATCATTTAACAGCCCTACTATGTCCAGCAGGCACAGAGCAATATTGGTGTTCATTTGGTTTTGCTTCTTAGCCACAACCTAAGTCCAATAATCCCTCTTCTTTTAATTTTCTCTCGAGCTCCTGTATCTAGCTCACTATTTCAACCGACTCTCTTCCAGTGTCTGCCTGCTGATTGCTGCTGAGCAGGTAACATTGGGTGGGCTTACTGAGAGCTGCCTGCTGCTGCTGGAAATGAGTTTGATGACAGAAGAGTGAATGGGTTGAAAAACCATAACAAGTTGCTAAAACTCTTCATAGAGCTGAGAGGAAGTGCAGAATCAGGCAGGGATTCTTTGTGGGTTCATCACTATGAGTCACGCTTTTAACACTGCATGTACTCATTTTATCCTCTAATAAAAAATATACATTAAGGCAACTGTAAGTCTGAAATCACTCCCTGCATGCTGTCTTGTGCACTGTATTCATTTTCTGATATTTTATCTGAGGGATTAACTGCTCAGTGTGAAATGAACACACTATATCATGTACATAATAAAAAATGTAGAGAACAGTGTTCACAACCTGCTTTGCCAATTATTTACACATGCAACACAACAACTGCCAATAGGCGGGTTTCCATTACAGATTTGTGCAAAACTTAACCAGTATTTTCTAAATGACAATAAAACACAATTGTGAGATGATGTTCTGAGACTTCTCCTCTGGTGATAACAACAAGAAGCATGGTGATGGATGTTCAAAACATTAGCAGCTTCATTTCTATAACAGCCACCACACTAACCGTCATTATTTCCAATCAAAGGCCACGTGTTACGGAGCGATAATGAAAAGACAAGCCCCTTACACGTGGGAGCAGCCACATATGAGGGATTTCTGATAAGTGATAGTCCACGAATTTCACGAATTTTGGATTCAGAGCTTCCTGAAGATCCGCTCAACTTTTGAAGAGTTATGTGATGCAATAACAGCTCTTGTAGCTCCTGCTGCATCATGAGAGCCAGTTCCTACTGAAATGCGCACAGTCATAGCATCATGACCTATAAAAGCCAAAAAGTGTTTCCGTTGCAGTTTTGTGAAATATGGCTTTTTTGAATTGCCTAAAATAACACCTCATGCGAGCATAAAAACTTTTTTTGTGATAAATGGGAATTTTTTTTTTAATTGACATGTTTCCATTGGGCACATTTATATATGCATTTTCAATTTGCACAATTTGAGGGTTAATGGAATCCCGCCTAGTGATGATGCAATATGATTTAAGATTTGGTGTCCGAAATCTGAATCTACTGTACACTGCCAAGTGTCAAGAACTCACAGGCAGGCGGACACAGTAATGCTGCAGCACTCAGATGATTAGTCAGTAACGTGGTCTTTATTTCAATCCAAGGTTGGTTCACAGGTATCAGAAATTCACAGCAACAGTATAGATGGACCAGGCAAGGCTCACAGGTCAGAAAACTAGTCACGGAGGTCATACACAAGGAATCAATAATCATAAATGCTGTGGCGTTTGCTCACGGGAAAGACAGGATGAACTGGCACAGACAGAAGGAAGAGCTTGGCTTTTATACACACGAGGGAGGGGCATAACGAGACACAGGTGAGGCTAATGAGGGTAATCGCCAGTGGCGGGAAAGGGAACAAAGGGAGGAAACAAAAAAAGAAAAATAAAACAGGAAGTGACAGACAGAAAACTCAAACCCTGACACCAAGTCAACTAATGATTGTTTAACATGTAAGGAGAGGTGAATGAGTGTGTGAGGAAGTGATGACACAGCACACATATTTCCATATTATTTGAATAGTCTGATATTGATACGGAATTCTAATTCAGAAAAGCAAAATTTAATTTGCCATATGTTTGTTTCTATCATGTATTTTATCAGGCTGTTCACACACACTGTTTGTATGTTTTACTATGAAAAGTAATGCACCCAAATTTGTGCATTTCCCAAGTATTTTGAGAGGCTGTGATCATCCAACCAATGAAAAACAAGAAGGCAGTCCGAGTGCTCTTGTAAGGTTTTTTGTCTGGGTGATGGATCGGTCACAAAGTCCAGACCTTCCCCTGGGACCCAGAGACACGTGTTTGGAACCGTGTGAACTTTAAGTCAATTTAAGCTACGTCTTCAGCATATTTCATTTCTTATCCATGGTGACTTTTTCTGCCTAAACCCAACATCCATAACTTTATATTCATGACATAACTGTACATTACTTACATAACTGTACATGAAGGACATGATGTCATACTGAAGTCAAGCCTCAAAGGGCTGTCCACTCCAAGCACTGTAATTATAACCATAACTCTAACGATAACGCTGTGATCATCCACACTGATCGACGATAACATGCTGTAAACAGCGGCACAGAGCACGCACAACACGCTCCATGAAAATGGATGTTGATGACCTGCTACTGCTGTATGTTGCAGGGAGGTTAAGGAGAAACAAACAGAAAACTAGAACAATATAGGGTCACGAAATTCTTCAAAGACGAAAGGAATTGGGAGAATCAAATACTCTTTTACGAGATCTGCTGTCCATTGAGGACAAGTTTCATGCATACTTGGTATGAGTCAACATCAATTTGCTGACATTCTGGTGATGGTAAAAGAGGACATCAGCAAGGACAATGGGTGATAACATAGTCAACGTAACATATTCAGGCCCATAATTGAGCCACTTACTCACCAGGGGGAGTTGGGGGGTAAGACCAGAGGGTGGGCAAAAAGTTTCTACAGAAATGCTGTTGGGTCAGGATGATGTAATTAGCAGTAATAAGCTGCGCAACTACCTCGCTAGCTCCTGCCAGACCCGAGTCCAGTGCAGTGCAGTAAATCAAAGAGAGGCAAAATTAACGTATAAATCGACAGATGGAATTGATGGTCTTTGCAGTATTCTCTGCAGTAAATTGGTAGATGATTAACCATTGACATCCCTAATATGGCCCTACTGGCCTACTGGTAGGTGCAGTTTGCCCCATCTGCAGTATTGTAATGAAAGATCTACCATCTGATAACTGCCATTTATTGGGCTGATAATATTCAAAACAGGTGAAGAACACTAGTAGATCTTCATCAGCATCAACATTGAATAAATAACCTCACTGCTTCCTCAGCTTTCCTCCCACAGTCAGTTCCCCTCCTTCCTAATCCTCTCCTCCTCTCTCCATCAATTCAAACTAGTTTCTATCTCCTCTGGATGGATTAACAGGCACAAACCCTTATCGTGATTACAAGAAAAGCAATCACTCGCCCTTAATTCAGATAAAGGAACAAAAGTTGGCACGGCGAGGGAGCGGGGAGGGGGAGGGGGGAGCGGTAGCCTCTGTGTACAGTTGCCATAGCGACCACATACAAGAGGATAAAGGGCACTGGGGAGTGTTTGTGCATGTCTGTGTGTCTGTGCCATGCATGTATGCGTGTGTGTGTGTGTGTGTGTGTGTGTGTACAACCATTTGAATGTTTTAGGAATCAATTTGAGGTGTATGTCGTCATCAGTGCACATTTTATCTCTCAGACACACATACGTGCCTAACCATGGAGATGCACTTCAAAGTATTCAAGGTCTCTGTTTGACCAGGACAGCAGCAGGTCTTTGATGAAGCACATCCACATGTTATTTGGTCTTTCCCCTGTTTTATCATAGCAAATACGCATAGATAGTTGAAGGGTTTCACAGCAATACGGTGCGCTTGTACTGGATTATCAGCCACAGTGCAAATCCTACCCCCGTCTCCTTTACTTTTCATGAACAGCAAACTGTGAGATCATTGACACAGATGACAGAATGAGACAAAAACTCACAAAGTGGGAAAAGCTGTGAAAAGCTGCAGGTAATGGCTGGCTCACATGTTTACAATTACATTTTCTGTCGCTCAGACAAATGGGAAATGCTGCTGGAAAATTATAGACAAAGGGCAGAGCCTTTGCAGCTGTACTTCAACTCCAAATTGAATTTAGCAAAAGTTCACAGAGTCCTGTCCACTCCTCAGAACTGCTGCACAAGGCCCAGCACCTTTTGGGGTTCTCATAATAATGCCATGGTGTTGTTATTTTATGTTGTGGTGGACTTTTTTTTTAACCAAGTTAAGAGTAAAAAAATTCTAGAGTCTAAAGTAAAACTGCCTCAAGACATAAAAAACAACCTATATCATAATTATGAATTGGAACAGCTGATCTTGTCATATTTCTATCAGTCTACTCAATTGTCTTTTTTTATACTTAGTTGTTATAATTGTAAGTGCTTCTCGGGAATTGTAAAAAGGAGAAAACATATTACATTTCTGAAGATATTAAACAAAAAAAGCTGCAAATGCTCACATTGGACAAGGTGGAACCAGACAATTTGAGCATTTTTGCAGAAAATTTCATATATGATTAATTGATGATCATAATAGTTGAAGATCAATTTTCTCTTCATTGTTAAACTCATTTTTCTAAAAACAATTCGTCGAATCAGTTGACAATGCATCAACAAGCAATTTCTGTCCTGAATGGTAACATCATCAGGTTTGTTTGAGTTATGATATTTTATCCTATCTTAAACATGTCATCATGCATCATAAGATGATATTTTGTTTGGGAGCGACCAGCCATCGTCATGGTGACGGTAGATAAAAACTTAGGAGTGCCATCTTCTCACTCAAACTCACTCCAGTTCTGGGTCTGCAGTTGCCTGTAGCAGAGGGCAGTGTTAAAGTAAAAAGTTTGCGCTGCAGCTGAGGCCACGTTTAGACAGCAACAGCCCTAAAAAACGGAACAGTGTTTCCTTTGCTCCTCATAACATAACATTGTGAAAACGATCCTCATCTGCACAGATCCACAAAAACAACCCAAAATGCTACAATATGCAGCTCTTAGATCTGCTGCTGGGTTTTTAAATACACAATTATACATACAAGAAAACGGGCAGCACAGCATTTGTTAATTACGCACCAAAATTATGGAATACCCTTCCAAAAGCTATAAGGAAAATGGGCTCTGTAAACATTTTCTCAGACTCATGAATGGCTTCATCCATCAGACTGTCAGGAAGTTGAACTCTTTCCCATATCTACCACCTCCCCCCTTCGCCCCCAAAAACTCTGGACTCTAAGCTCCCACCCAGCCCTGTCAAAAACACACAAAAGAACAACAATCACCTATGAATAATGCTGCTGGGTTTTTTTTGTTCTATAAAAGTGCACTTTAAACTACTGCACTATAAACTCTGTTTCTACTGCTATACTTGTACATACTACCTGGTACAATGCAGTCCTCCTGCCTGTTGCATCCACCACATTGTTATGCACATATGAATATATATAGCGTACATTATGTCTTTTTTTTCTAATGTTTTTTTTATTTTATTTTATCTTTAGTACTGTTCTTGGTACATATTTACTTTGTGCACTTTTTTATGCCTTTGGTACTTTATTTCTATGAAAATTGTTTATTTTCTTTATTTCCTCTGTACTTTTCCTTTGCACCTTGGGTATGGAGAGAAACATATTTTCGATTCCTGTACATCTAACACACATGGCAGAATTGACTTTTTAGTTGACTATTATTTTGTCTTTTCTCACTGGTCTCTGTACTTTTTACATTGACTTCAATATGTTGCTTATCACCAGCTTTGTTTTGATTACTGTCTTCTTTTTGTGTGTTCTCACTTTTTATTATGAGGCCCTTTGAGCTGAATCACTTGTATGAAAAGTGCTCTATAAATTAAGTTTATTATTATTATGATTATTATTATTATTATCATTATAAATTAGTTTGCGATGGACCATCTAAAGTAGCGGAGAGATGGTTTTTGAAAAGCATTGCTGATGTTGAAGTCACTTGAGTGAACTAACCCTTCAATTGATTATTGGCATCCTCATTGATTATTTTTCCATTGATTCATGGATTGACTGTTCCAGGTCTCGACATGCTTTCCAGTGTGTTGTCTCCGAGTCCACTGTGACCAGTTTAGAGGCTTTCAGTGGCTGCTGGCTCCACCACAGCCCTAATGGCTAAAACCCATCTGATAAAACGAAAGAACACCCACTCTGTTCTTCCCTCTCACATATCCGCTGCGTTGGCCTGCAATTCAATTTCTCTCCCGGCTCCAGCCATCATTACTGCCAAAGGCACATTCATCAAAAGAGATGTGGCTCGCTTTTTGACCCCACTGCTCTTTATATGATGTGTGCAGTTTGTTAGAGAACAATCATCTCATCTGCTGCTGTGGGGTGTTCACTGGCCTCTCTGAACTAATGCTTCAACCAACACAGCATGCACACACATATGTATGTATGTATGTATGTATATATGTATGTATGTACAAATACAGTAATGTGTCCTTTTTCTGTCCTTGTCACAGTTTATCTTTTTTTAAGCTGAATTAAACAAATGTATTTAAGCTTCAGACAAAGTCCAGCCACAGTGTAGCTACACTCACAAACAACTGTTTCTCTGAGCTTCATGAGCTCCCAGTGACCAACAAACAACACAAAGACAACACCACAACTGACTCATTTGCTGTCAGTCATCAGAATAACTGCTATTAGGATTTAGCACAATCAAAAAAAAAAAAAGCCAAATTAATGAGCTCCAGGCCTTCAATGTGACTTATGGTCACAGATGTCAGTTTCATGATTAAAGCATCAGTGGGTATGCTTCCATTTACAAAGGACAGAGAAGACAGAAGGAAAAGAGCTGAGGTATCAGACATTTATGTAACCACTCCATCATGGGTTCAAGGGCCCTTGTTACATGTCACCTCTCTCTGGCACCATACATGTTGCAGTAACTAAAGCACAAATGAACATTCCCATGATGTATCACTGTTACTGGTGTTTGATTATTCATCCCATCTACAAAGTAGTCACGACCTCTAAAACACACATATTACGGACTTACTTACCAGCAAAATGATGATTTTTTTTTTTTTTTTAACAAGAGCCCCTTGTAGGATGTCATTCAAACTGTTGAATGAGGCTGACACAGGGAAGTGACTGCTAATCTTCCCCATATCATCTTAATGAGGTGATAACATGTCAGTGCTTCCCAGTGGCCTAAGCTGAAATACCTCAGCTTTTATTGTCATGGAAATGAAGAGTTGGTCCAACATGAGGCTTTGCATTTCACACAACTTCTGCATTTATTTCTGAGACACAATATCAAAACTCTGCACTGCCACAAGAAGTACTTGTGAAAAAAAGTAAAAATCACCGTTTTGCAGGTGAGGTAAGTCTCGAATGTGACCATAATCTAAAGTCCGTCTGACGGAAGAGTCCAATGTCTTATTGACACCGTATTGACGTTCAGTGCCAGCTGGGAGGAGTTGTGCCTGGGCTGCATTCAAGAACCACAAAAATCTCCAAATTCAGAAAGGGGACACGGAATGATCACAGAGGGACATAAACAAAGCTCCTCCTATGCTGACACTTTCTTTGTAATTTTTAATTAATTTTATTGGCGATTATTAAAGGAAAACACAGATACAGATAATTGGCAAAATGCCAAATATCTGCCCCAATAATCAGCCAGGCTGATAATCTGTCGACTCCTAATTTACATACATAGATTATAATTCTGTGGGAAGCACTGAAACCTAAAGGAAATAATACATCTTTTCTAACACAGCTATAGCTGTGTAGGGCTGGTAAAGGGCTCATTAACATAAACAGTGACTTAAGGTGTAGACTTTTTGCAGCTTCTACCTGTGGGAAAGTAAATTTACACTATCACAGAATTTATTTGCATGTCTCTTGCGTTGAGCTCCTGTGTGGAGACATTCAGCATCTGGCTCATTGTGCATGGATCAGACAGCAGTCACTCCACTAATGAGGGCAGCAACATGTTGCTTTGGAACACATTGGGGGGGCACTCTGTCTGGCTCTTCTTCAAAAGCACACAACCAGAGCCATGGTCAGCAAAAGATGACAGCAGGGGAACAAATCCCATTCCAGCTGCCGTAACCTGCATCTGTGCTTAACTGGTCCCAACCAGGGTCATCTCCAGGTTACACACACGCTGCATTAGCCTGCTGGGTACCACCAAAGTGAAGACATAAGCTTGTGTGGCAAAAGGATGTTGCAACATCTCGTTAAGTGGAGGGATTTCCGAGCTCACAATGTGGATTAAAGGATTACCTCATGTGCTGGTTTGGATTTAGAGCCAGTGCAAATGATGTGCATGTGTTCCACGCACGTAAGAAAATATTTGCGCAGAAGTTACTTGGTGTCAGATCATCATTTAATTCAGCAAGCCATCTGTCAGAGCTTTCACGAGGATTTACATATAGTGCAATGATTTCCTTGTGCACTGAAGTCTCAAAAATCAGCCTTCTCTGTTTCCAGTGAATGCTCTGTTATAGAGTCACCATATGCCTTGTGTGCGATTAGGTTTTTAACTGTGGCTTGGTGCTGGTGGATTTTAATTGGCAGTTATTAGCCACAGAGTGCAGCTCCTGCACCAAGAAGCCAATATTTACTCTCTGTGCTGATAACTGGAAACAAACGGCTCATTTGGTGGAAATTTCTTTGTTTGTTGTAATGCCTGGACCTCCCTTCCTGCCTGCCTCCTTCTAATCACCAACCCCTGTTTAAACAGTTCAGCTCCCTTGTTCTCCTCTCTTTCCATTTTACGCTCATCTCCACACCCTAATCATCTTTTTCCTGTCTCTTTTTTATCCTCTTTCATTCTTTTCTGCAGTTTTCCTACTCTTACATCAGACTGCATTTTGTCACTCTGTGGATTCTGTGAACTGTGTATGTTGCTGTAATTTGTTGTCTCTTTCTCCTTCTCTCTAGTGGTCATCTCTTTGAGCTCCATCTGTGTCCTTAGTGTGTCTTTTGGTGGCTCCCTCTTCTTTCTTGCCTCCATGCTGTATGACAATGCCATCTGAGTGGTGACTCAAAGTTGAAGTTTTGTAACACTGATTGGTAAAAGCAGCACCATAGATTTTACAAATCAAGCAGCTTATTTCAGTATTGATAAGCACTGATATATTTTTTGCGTCAGTTTTTGTAAAACCTGTCCAATGGTGGCTGCTTCATCTTAGTAGCGTGACCTGTACCTGTCTGACAAGCTTGCTGGTAAACACTGCTAACATTAACATTACTGGCAGTACCGTTTGTGTTAGATATTTCCACCTTGGACAGACAGTGTAAATGCAGCTACAGAGCAGAGGAAAAAGAGCCAAGTGCAGCATGCTAAGTAGGGTGCCATTTCCATGTATGATTTTTAATCATATCTTTGTGGTGGTCACCTCATGAGCATTTGGTCAGGTAGCTATGGGAATAAGAAACTCAATAACAGAAAACAGCGAAATGTAACTAGAGGTTCCACAGAGGTCACAAATTGCTGCTTTTAACTGTTGTTAAATTTTCTTTTCAAAGAAACATGGAACACAAAGCTTTTCCAAAGAACTTATTCAGATCAACACATCCTCACAGCCATATCTCCACTTAATCCATATCACTAAGTCGCACCTAAAAAAGTCAGTATCACTACGTCTATGCTACATTGAGAGTATTTCCACTGCTTTACCTTGCTGTCAGATAGTGATTTCTAACTGGAAAATTAAACTTCTATATCAGTCTCTTCAAAGCCAGACTCCATCGAGAATAACAGTGGTTTAACATCACTGAACACAGGAGCTGCTCATCTACTGCTGCCTGGAACAGTTATTGAGTTTGTGTTATTATGTGACTTTGGCATTTAAACAGGTTAGTTCCGATTTACCAGAATAGAAGATAGAAGGATAGTAGATTTAGATTAAGATTTTTAGATTGAGTCATTTTTTAAACCAAGTTTAAAAAAATGAAATTACATTTGTCCCTGATCCTGTTACATCTATGGAGTTGAAGGATGAGTTGATTAAAATCAGCAGCTACTATGAAGATCAGTTTGCTTGTTGCTGCTGATGGCATCATTCAATTCCTGCAGTGCATTTTTTGAATTTGCATCAGAGTCTTGTGTGCCCATGGCTCCCAACAAGGTCCACCCATCCAGCGCAACAGCCCGATCCAGGATGTTAGGGGTTAACCATGTCTCTGTGAAGATGTGCGCATAGAGCAGTCTCTGATTTGCTGTTGCTGAATGAGCCTCAATCACACCTCGACCTTAAATAAAGCGCACACTTAAACTAAATATGTTTTGTTACTGACCCTTCCACAGCAGTACATTACTTAGCTTCTGTGTGGGACTCCAACCTGTTTCTCTAAACGGGGGGTATGCCAACAGACATTTACTGCATATAATACACTGACTATGGAGTACCCTATAGTACCCCACTTCAGAAAAGCTGAACTATTCCTTTAACATTAGGGTTCAAATGGCTCACACAGGGAATGCAAGCTTTTTATTAAAGGTAAATGTCAAATAAAGTTTGGGGCAAAATGGGGTTAAAAATGAAATTACAGCTAACATGGTCACATAATCAATACATTTCTAAAGTACTATTTCTTTCAGTTCAACAATGCAGTCACCACTGCTGCACTGAGTTTATCTTTTTACTAAAATTACTGTTTCCCTGTTTTCATGCTATTAATTACAAAATAGGGATGATAACAATCGGTCGTTAAGAAGGGAATCGAACATGTGAAATGGGAAATCAATCAATAGGATATGCATTGCTGTTAAAGTATAAGCAATATGTTGCTGTGAGCTTGCACTGGGGAAAAACACATTTGTTATTGTTTGAAATAAGTAAAATTTAAAAAAAAAAAAAAAAACGATGAATTAATTGATCGTTATATTACTAACAATCGATTAAGGAGAGTGCTTACAATTCATATTTCCTGCAGATGTTTCACAATAAAAGCCTTTCAAGGAAGACAGACAATTAGTTGTGTTCCAACTCTGGATAACACAGCGGTTTGAAGTGTATTTATACTTGAAAAATAACAAATATAACAATACCCAAAGATGTGTGCTTCAGTGCATTTTTGATATACTATTAGGCCTTTTGAAAGCAAATTGCAGAAACAACAATGGAAAATACATTTTTTTACTATAATATAATTTTAAAAAAATCCTTCATAATAAAGAGCGGACATTAGAAATAAAAGCCTCTCTCTATTAGCAGCCTGCCTCCTTCCATTCCTCCTGAGATCAGGCCCATATGGCTAATAAGAACACTGCACAGATGTCAGACGGATGGATAGAGAAAACCTTTCACACAGCCATATGTATGTATACTATATGTACTTACAAATGAAAATAGCACACATTTCAATGATAACTGATTCAGAATTGCAAAGCAGCATCACAAACGCAGAGCAACAGCCTCGCCATCGCCAGCAAGACCTCCTATTATCCCTTCCCCCATGTCTCCATTCAGAGCTGTATTGCAAAAGACAGCAACAGATTTCTCAGCCTGCAGCTCATTAATTCAGAGTGGTTACTCCAGAAAAGGCAATTGTCCATGACAAGAGCAGAATAAAAAAAACTTCCATTTTGTGTCTCAGTCTGACATGGAAAAAGCTTTTTTAGGATACACAAGGACACAAGAGCGACCATAAAATGATACCTGTTGGCTACCAGCAAGCCCAGTGCCACTGTTTATGTTATTGATTTACAAATCACTTTAACAGTTCCATGATCAGTTATGAAGCTGTAGGCAGAGTTTGACGGTGTTCATTTTAAGACAAAAAATAATTCTTAACATTTTTTTTAATTAATTATTGCTGTGTTCATGCATATAGCATACATTTTGGCAAGATTGTGTATTTTTTAAAACTTTTTAAATAAAAAAAAAAAAAAATTTAAAACCCAATCAAACAGCAATTTTGGATCCCACAGCTGTTCAATCTCCTCTAAACTACTGTAAACTAATACAATAAAAGAATTTAAATGAACTATAGTTACAAATACAGTAGCTACTGCCATAAAATAAAGTTAAAATACTGTTGTCATAAAGTTTAATAAAATACTGTTTTAAAGTTAAATAAAGCAAAGTATAAAGTTAAATAAAGTACTGTTACAGTAAAGTTAAATAAAGTATTGTTATAATCAAATAAATCAGAGCGGAACCCATGGTGCTTTTATTTTGAAGGACGTGTTGATGTTTTTGCTGTTGCTTCTAGTGTGTGTGTGTGTGTGTGTGTGCGTGTGTCTGAGGACAGACAGACAGAGAGCTGCAGGAGAGAGAGGGAAAACGCGAGTTTCGTGCCGGTTGCTAAAAGAACAAGATTATTTTGACTTGATGTTTGCCAGTCATTTTATATATCGCACGTGGAACAAGTCGAGATACATCCAGTGAATTCGATATATCGCCCATCCCATCTTTACACCACGTGCTATAGATGGTTTAGGTATGTTGCGCATCATCAATGTCAGTACACCTTGATGATGTAACCTGTTCAGTTTTGCCTCCTCATTTCACCACTGTTCTGCATTCAGCCTGCCCTGCACTCCCTGTTCCTCACATATGCCCCTGATCCACTGTACTGACAGCACTTTTCCAATTTTTTATATGATTACATTTCCATGCTACTTCACGGAAACCACTGCTGTCTTTTCTTACACGTCTGTTTGGCTGCCAAAATTTGCCTCTACACTTTGAAAATTTAGATATGCCTTGTAACAAAATCCAAATGAAGCGTATAAAGCGTCAGAAAACACTACAAGAAAAGCAGTCATTCTCAGATTTAGAGTGTAAAAGTTTGTAGTCCTGAAAGAAAAGCATTTATTTAAGCCTTGGATTTTCTTGCCAGATTTCTAGTGTGTTTTTTCTTCCTCCCACAAGCTTTCCAGCTTATGCCTACAAACGTTTCACAGTTTGTTGTGTCACATTAATTATGCAACAAGCTTGAATGTTGAAACGGTGTAATATTGG
This sequence comes from Plectropomus leopardus, assembly GCF_026936395.1. Classification (NCBI taxonomy): domain Eukaryota; kingdom Metazoa; phylum Chordata; class Actinopteri; order Perciformes; family Serranidae; genus Plectropomus; species Plectropomus leopardus. Next base: position 4,106,001 of record NC_142177.1, on the reverse strand, counting down.
TTTCCTGTATCTCTTTTCTATATTTATTGCCTAAATATGGCACGAAACATATGGCTTTTTTTTTTACACAATGTGTTGATTTTCAGAGATGATCTAGTTGATCAAATATGACTTTAAAATGATAATTTCTTCATGGACCTGTCACCGCATTACAGGTCATGGTCTTCTAGTGATGAACAAGAGATGTGTAGCTGTCATGTGTATGGGTATAAGCATACCTTTAAATTACATTGTTCAACTTAAAATCTTTTATTGAAAATTACTGAAATGTTGATAATCCAATAATTGGTAAAACATCTCAACAATTAGCTAGTCCCAGCATCTCAGACATGAGGATTTACTGCTTTTCCTTTTTTTTCCCTTTTTTTTTCTTTCTGTGCTCATTTCATAAGGTATTTTACACATCTTTGGACTTTTTAGAATAGAATAGAATATGTCTTTATTGTCATTGCACAAGTACAATGAAATTGAAATGCATCCTTATAGTGCAGTTGTGAAATAAAAAAAATAAATAAAATGAAAACCTCACTTTGGACCCATGGAAACTGGTGGTGGACATGTAATCAGGGCATAATTGGTTCATTAGAAACTAACGAAGAAATAATATTTTGCTTTAATCCCTTGAAACCTGAGAAAATTGGCTTAAATTCTGTCAAAAACATGGGAAGAAGTTGCAAGAGTTACAATAACATTACCTGACATTTAGCAAAAAAAAGAAAAAAGGTAGAAAACATAAATGAATGCATGAATGAATATATAAATAATAATAATAATAATAATAATAATAATAATAATAGTAAATAAATAAATAGAAAAATAGATAAAATAATAAATACTAATACTAATAATAATAATAATAATAATAATAATAATAATAATAATAATAATATATCATATATTTATATGTATGTATATGTATATGTATATATATCATAATAACCATAAAAACAATGATAATGATAGTTTTCTGGTTTTCTAGTTTCCCCCTATTCTATTCAGTTATTATTAACTTCTAATATCTCACTTTCTTTCTCTCTCTCTCTCTCTCCCTCTCTCTTACTTGTAAAACTAATTTTCTGGTTGTTTTCTTTTCCTGATTTCTTTGTGGAACATCTCTTGCCATGTACTGAAAAGAAATCAAACCAAGTTTATAAAGGTTTAAATGCATGTGAGAGGCATCTGAATGCAGCGCAAGAAAACTAAAGTCCTTCCAGGTTTAAAGGGATTAAACACAAAATTTTACATTTGGAGTTCATTAGACAATACTCAATATAGAAACTTCCTCTGGCCTTGTTCAGCTGACTAATTTTGAGGGGTTTTGTGTTTTCAGACCTAGATACTAAAATGATTGAACAATTAAAAATGTTTTCATCTTTGTCCTCTGTGGTTTTTTCAAATGAATTAGCTCTGTTGTTGGGTGTGAAAAACATTGGCTCAGTCTGTGCACGTTGTTTTCTGATTTCAGTGGCTTAAAGTGGACACTACTGTGCTCCAGGACAGTCGCCTCCACCATTGCTGGAATGAAAGGGAATGAAGGAGAACAAAGGAGATAAGGGGATAAAGGAGCCCTGACAGTGAGCAGAATTCACCCCCAACAGTGTCCCCTGTGATGGACTCGGCTCTGACAAAAGACTGAAACTACCTATAGACCAGCCCCCAGCTGCTGATGCCTGGACACATTATTAGCCCATCAGCCTGCGTTCACAGCCCTGCTCTCTGCCCTGTTATTATCATTACACTCTGCATATATTAATAACTAATTTTCCATCCAGCAGCACATTCTTACTTGATGCAATACCTGGCACTTAAATAGTGGATCTTCTATGTATAGAAGCCCGTCTTATTGTTCCTCCCCCATGCTCAGACTGCTGCTCTGCATTCAGGCTTCTTCTGCCTCGTCGAAATTACCATCTTTTTGCATTGTTTCACTTGATGCTTCATATTTCTTGCTAAAAGCCTCAAATCAACTAAACACTTAAAAGTGTACATGCAGTGATTCTGCTGTGGTGAGAATAAGAACAGCTCTTTAGACAGAAGTAACATGACATGAAACATCTTGGGAAGTCTGGGTGGATGGTTTGATGTGCAAAGTCTGCCTCAAGACAAACAACCAATCAGAGCAATGAAACGTGTGACATTTTGCTCAGCGATAGGGCTGGGCAATATGGCTTCAAAATAATATTGCGATATGTTAAGGCTATCGCGATACACAGTATATATCCTGATATTTTGAAATGTCCTTTAACTAATTTTAACTTCTGAAATATAAAATTATTGAATGAACTGCAGTTACAATAAAGTTGAATAAAGTAGCTGCTGTCAAATAATAATACAATTTATACTAGTCATTTTTATATATCACAGGTGGAACAAGCCGCAATACATGGAGTATTTTAAGTAAAAAAAGGTATGGTAATGTATCAAGATCATTCATACATGAATGATCTGATGTTAGTGAAAAGCTAGTAAAGAGATGCAATATTATATAGTTAATAATAAAACTGTAGGGAAAAGTGGGAAGAATAAAAGGTAGGGAGAGATAAAAACATCAAGTAAATTGTGTAAAAGGAGGGTTTGCGAGATCAGACAAACAGGCAGGGGTGGTGGGAATCTACATTATTAATAAAAGATTATGTTTCTCCCAACTCCCCTTGGTCTCCTCCATTGTTAGACGAAATCTTTTATGATCGTGTAAGAACATCAGGTCTTTAGATTTAAGTTTGAAAGTTCATAAAAGAATAAATAAATAAGAAAATAAATAAATAAATAAATAAATTCACTACAAATATATTCATTACAAATATATTCATTACAAATATATTTTATACAAATATATATATATATAAAACCTTGTTCAAAATATAAGTAATAAATTTACCCTGCATTTTGTATCTTGTAAATAAATAAATAAATACATACATAAATCAATATTTTGGGTTACAGACGTCTGGATTACAGACCACATCTCTCATTTTTTCATTGACTCTAATCAGTCTGCTGGTGTGTAAACAAGCCAATCAGAGCTTTGTAGGCTGGGTTACGAACGGGCAGTGTAATCTTCCCCAGCCAGAGCCTTACATCAACATATTTCTTCAATCAGACATCATTACCTGCTCAAACCAAGCACTACCACAGCTTCTACAAAAACTGAAAATAACACCAACTGCAGTGATACATCAGCCATTACTGACAAACCAACAGCCTCTACTACCAAGCTACTATAAACACAATGTCTGTCTGAAATATGAAATGAATGAAAAATCTGACAATGAGTTTGGAGTTCTTAAATGAGGACAAGATGGTACAACAGCTCTCTAAGTGCTCCTCCACACTGAGATTTGTGTCAAATGACATAATAATCAAAGAAAAAGGAAGACAACATATTAATCAAGTTTCTAGACAGATGTTAAACCAGAGATTAGGCATAGTAAATAATCCACTGAAGGGAAAGACAGACACTTGTGTCACACACATATTCCAACAAGCAGAGTAACATATGATAGGCCCACATTAAACACATAACAGCTGAGGACTGACCTGACAGGCGTTATAGAGGAGCTGGTGCTCAAACTTCTTGATGCCCAGGATCTGCTGGAACATCTCGTACAGCTGGTCCTTGCTGAGGATGAGCTCGGAGGCGGCGCTGGCCGTCATTCTCTGCTGGTGCTTCCTGGGGTCCTCTTCGCCTCGGTAGATGGTGTCAAATTTGGCAATCCAGGAGCTCAGCACTGTCTCTTTGCTCAGGCCGTCAATCTCAGGCAGGCTGCGCACCCGCTTCTCTATGTGCTTCTTAAAAACCTCCCGAGAGTCACTGGCCGAGCAGCCGCCGCTCTGCACCATCCGGGACACGCGGTCACTTTTCAGGAAGACCTGAGCCATTTGTGAAGAAAAGAAGTTAACCACAGGTTTTCTAAATTTATTGTATATATATATTTATAACAAGGTCATCAGGAAGGCTGTCTCCAGTCTGGCTGTGGATCTTAAGAGAGGGATACTGCTAAACAACACCATGGGCTACTACCAGTGGTGAAAGGAAGTAATAATACCTTCTGCAGTATTTAAATATATTTGGTAGTATCTGTACTTTGAGTTTTTATATTTCTGTCAACTTTCACTTTTACTCTACTGCATTTCCTTAATAAAATGTATACTTTTACTCCATTACTTTCCCCTAAGCATTTAGTTACTTAGTACAAAACAGGGATGAAGGGAGGAGAGGACAGACAGATGAATAATGGAATGGGAAGGAGGGAAGAAAAGACTGGATATTGTTTTTCAAATCATTGAAGTTGTAAAAAAGACCTTAGTTTTGTTCAAGCTCTTTTTTAAGGTTATGTATGATGCAAAAGTGTGAACACCATAATTCTTAAAATTCTGTTTGCTTTTTATTACCAGTGTGGACTCGTACATTTACTTTCGATACTTAAGTACATTTAATATCATAAAATTACTTTTGATACTTTAGTACAGTTAATATTAAATGCTTTAAGACTTTTACTTTGCTTTGTTTCGATATCTGTATTTAAATATATATATATTTTATTTTGCTGTGTATGTAGATACACTAAAGCATTGGTGTAATGTAACAAAGTAATAATACTGCATCAAAGTCCTCTGTTACAGTATATTTTGAGGGTATCTGAACTTTACTTCTTTACTTGAGTTTTAATATTTTTGTCAACTTTCACTTTTACTCCACTACATTTCTCCTAAGCATCTTAGCTTCTCTCTATAAAGCAGGGAGGTAAGGGTTGGGTAGATGAATGAAGGAATGGGAGGGAAGGACAAACTGAATTTTGTTCTTGAAGTTGTTGTTAATTTAGGCTCCATTTTTAAGGTGGTGTATGTTAAAAGGAAATAAACGTCATAATTGTCAAAATGCTGACTAATTTTCTTTCTTCTGTTACCAGCATTTACTTGTACTTTTACATTCAATACTTAAGTAGACCTACATTTAATATCATACAATTACTTTTAATACTACAGTAAATATCAGATGCAATTCTTTTACCAATATTCTCAAAGGTGACTTTAATTTTTCCAGAGTCATTTTCTGGTAAGAAATTTGTACTTGTGTCAAGTATGGCTTTCGGGTACTTCATCCTCCGCACTACATGCAGCTGTACTAGTCACAAAGTTGAGATATGTGTCAAAATGCTACCCTTCTGTGCAGTATAGGGAATATTTTCATAATAAAAGCATATAACAGACTTTGAGATCATACTGCATGTCATTTGCAATTTCAGTATTAGAAAACTGCTGACAGAGAGGACTGTGGATTTTTCAGAATCACCGGGACACTGTTTCTGAAAAGACACATTCTTCTTTATGTTATTTTCAGTGCTGTGAAAAGCATAAATGAGATTCTATCTGCCTCCACTGTATTGTGAACTCTAAGAGACAGATATCTTAAAACCTGGACACATCGACCACAAACTAAGCATTTTTGTGTTGGGTGAGACTGTAGCCTGTGATTGATGGGTGGTAAATTTCTGTTACCCCCTGACGACACTGCCCGGCTCTTTGTAACCCTTTGTCTCTGTTTTCTCTATCTTTCTATTTCTGTCTGTCTCCCTGTGTCTCTCCCTCCCTCTCTCTGTCTGCCTGCGTCAGTTTAGCCTGAAGCTAAAGCTGAGCTGAGAGCTGTGGGTTTTAATTGAATTGGATAACCTGTGCCACCGGCTTCCTCTGTTAAATATCACACCGTTCTCATTTCGCTTGCTTGTGCTGCCACATTAACTGATAAGGAAGTGCCAGTCAATGTGTCAGAGCCAACAAGGCAACAGATACACTCCTTTGTTTTGTTCTAGCACCCAACAGCAACCTTAAATCTCCAAATGTCCTCCTTTGCAACATTTGTTCCTGGATCAGCTTTTTAAAAAACAGTGTCAAAACATCATCATAGAACTTAGAGGAAATCTGAAGACGTAGCATGTGAAGTGTGCATTGTAGAACTATTAGTTTTGTTTTAACCAAAAAAAGTTCATTTTTGTTGGCTGCACTTGAGAAGACAAGTTGAAGCATGTTATCAATTACCTGAACTTGTCTTTCCAGGTTTAAGCAACTTAAAATGTAATGGCAGTTTTAAGTTAACATGTAGTTTTTCTTTGCAGTCTATTCACAACAGACTTGCTGTGCATGTATCGATAACATTTGGAAAGTGTAAAAGAGCCACAAGATTACATTTTTTAGATCGCCATTCAAGCTAGCAAGGCGCTAATCCGGAAGTCGGTCGCTCTGACGGTGGAAGTTCCCCACTCGGGCTTACTCGGCCACGCTCAGTTGCCATAAGTCTCTAGCATGCGTGCTCTATGGGCCAGTAGATTCGGGTATTTTACACAATTCTACATCAGGAAAAAGAGCTGCTTCATGCGTTAATATGCAGCTCACATAGGAATGAATGAGGCCCCGCCCACCTGGGGCAGTATCCAGACTTCACTATAATACATTCATAGTCTGAATACTAAATTGGTGACATTAATCTTAGCTGCTTACTTTATAGATCTTGTAACTGCAACTTGATGGATACAAGAAGGCATACAACCTCAATGCGGTAATTTCAGTTTTTAACTGATCTGGAGAGACTTTTAAAATCATTTTGAACGATGTCGTTGGTGGTGCTGTTGAACTGTATTGCGTTATACTGACAGGTGTTATTATAATTCTGTCCAGCCCACTGATATCAATGATGGTGGGATAAATAACATAAACAACTCTCTATGTTACCTATTTATATTGGACTAAATATAACAAAGACCTCATAACACGATTTTAACAAGTTACTTATGTAAACTGCCTGACGTTGATGACTCACCCATTGTACTTGAGAGAATTTATATCACTGCTTTGACAGCTGATGCTCAAAATATGACAGCCACTGAGGCTTTTGTAATATGTATGGGGAATATCTCAAAATGAACATGTATAAACTTTAAAAAAATCTCCCTTTAAGTTGTGTATCTCTGTCTCTTTAGATAGATAAATGGATAGATAGTTTCAAACTCTTTAGTCCTCATTCTTTACTTGCTTGAACATAATCACTCTCTGTTTACATTAATGCTGTAATAGCACAAATGTTTTGATCTTTGACCCGTTGTTACTGACTTTTTGTGATGTAGGTAATCCAAGAACTGAATGTTCTCGCTGTAAGTCACTTTGTGTAGAAAATGACTTGTAAATGCAGTGCAATCCAGACTGGTAAGAAATGTGACATGCAGAGAAGATGCTGGCTCTTCCTTCATCACATTTTATTTCCCTCTTCTATTCTTGGTAGATCCAGCCCACTGAATCCTGGTCGTTCGGGAGCATATTATTAAGACTGCCCTGCGGAGCTCAGTGCACACTCTGCATCATTTATCAGAGCCAAGACAAGTTATCTCCGCTGAGGTTTGGATACTTTTCTACCCATTATTAGTTTTCCCGCTTGGACAGATCCAATTTAATCAAGAAGAGGTTTGCACAGGGGAATCAACAGGTAGTTTAGACATTGCAAATGGAAAAAGGGTTGCAGAAATTTCCTATTTATATACATTAATATAGAGTTAACATCAAGTATTGAACTGATTCTACAGAGAACTTTTCATTAATTCATCTACACTTAGGTCAGAGGTCACCCTTATATAGCAGTATATACAGCAATGAGGAACTTGGCAAGAAGTGTTAGCAAAAAAATAGTTTGTAATGTAATTAGTTCTAAATTAGATTTAGAAAAAAAACCTTTTTTCTAAAAAGCTAGGGAAAAATGTCCACAAACTATATTTCCAATTGTCTTATTTATATTTTTTTTTTTCATAATTGTTATTCTTTTAAACCACATGTTTTCATTGTCATTTCCCTTTTTGTTTGTTTGGGTTTTGTTTGTTTTTGTTTATTCTTTCATGTACTTTTTTTTGTAGGTTTTGTCTTTGCAAATTTTTTGTCTCCCTAGGTTGCTCATTGCCATCTTCCCATGTTTTGTAAGAAATAAAGCCAATTTCCTCAGTTGTCATTTCCTCAATTTCAAAGGGTTATAGGAACAAGATACAAGGTAGATTTATTTGTCATGTTTCTTAAATATGGTTTAAGAAGAAATTAAATTAAATTAAATTAAAGTTAACCCTAAATCCTTCTACATCGTAGCATCCTGCTATGAATGCCAGGGTTAAAAAAGATGACATTAAACATCTGTTTAATGAGTGTGCCGATGAAGAGGTTAAATATCCTCTCATATAAAAACAAACTCAACTTTTGTATTCTCTATTTTGCATTTGTATTTGTTTTATTTTTGCATTTCATATAAAGCTTCTATAAGTCCTATCCATTATTATTATTAGGGTGCCTGCACTGCGTAGTTATTATTATTCATGCAACAGATGATACAGACTCACCTCATAGTAGCTCTGGACAGCGTTGATGAAGGCCTCATCAGCCACGATCTGGGTGTCTCCGCTGAGGAACGCCTGGAAACGCTCTTTGACTGTCTGCAGCTGCTGCTTACTGATCTGATGGAGACAGCAGGAAATGAAAAATGAAATAGAGTTTGTGAAAACCACAACTTAAAACTTAACTTAAATAAATACCTAATTTTATAATTCAAGACAAAACTAATTTTTTTTTTTCTCTAGTATACAATATGAGCTGATAAAAAATTTACTGAAATTGTATTAAAATGGTCTTTAATCAAAAAAGTTTGTTTTGTTTCTTTTCACTTTATTAGTCTTAAATATTGATCCTTGACTGCCAGGAGAATGTCAATGCCCAATCACATGGGTGTAAAAAGTGCAACTAAACCAACAGGACAAGACAAGGACAGGACTGTAGATGACTGTTTTTCCTGACTGTTTAGAAAACTATGAATGTAAGAGGGCAGAAGTCACGATTGGAAAATGTTCCAAATATCAGGAAAAGGAAGCTTCTTCACTGGCGGAACAAGTGTGGAACTAGTAGTTACTAGTAGTAATAGTTATCAAAAAATTGTCCGTTTTGTAGAAAATAGTCTATTATCAATCCTAGCCCCAGATTAAGCCTTAAACATAACTGTTTCCCCGTTTGACATCATTGTCATGGCGACACTGACAGCCGGCAAATGTATGATGTTGAAGTCATCGCATATCAAGTCAGTTTGTCAAGTCAGTTTTATTTATAGAGCCCATTATCACAAAACATGGTTTTCCTCAGAGGGCTTTACAGTGTACGACATCCCTCTGCCCTTAGACCCTCACATCACCCAAGGAAAAACTCCCAAAAAAGAACCCCTGAAATGGGGAAAAAAAGGAAGAAACCTCAGGAAGAGCGGTAGAGGATGATGAGAGATCCCTCTTCCAGGATGGACAGATGTGCAACAGATGTCGTAAATAACAAATGAAATACAATCATGGCAAAAAAGGAAAGAGAAAGAGAGAGGGGGAGAGAGGGGGAGAGAGGCACAGTAATAATAGAAACAGATGCATGTCATAATACAATAATGATAGGTGTGAAATTATTAATTGCACTCTATGATGATGTTGAGGGTGATGATAAGAGTCTCATGCTTATATTGATAGGGAGGTGTCCAAAAGGCAAGATCACGGCATCGGCACAACCAGGACCAGACCACGATCAGGGTTTAAGGGTCGGCAAATCGGCATTTGTTCAAAATAAAGTATTAGTTAACAGCTAATGGGTGTTCACATTCTCATTTATCATGAGAAAACTTCAGTGTACACTGACTTCAGTGTCTTCTGTCAGTGTACATTATGTCACCAATGTGGTGAGGATGTTACTATCCAAATGTGCAAAGACAAGAAAAGTTGACTCAGAAAACCAAGTTTTCCAAGACAAGTGGACAGAGAAATATGCATTCATTTTGCCCCAATCCAGCACAAAACCAATGTGTTTGAGTTGCACAGAGACAGTTGGAGTTGTGAAGAGTGGATGTGTTCAACGCCACTATGACACAAAGCACACACTTCATACAGCAATATCCTCCGATTACAGAGGTGAGGACAACAAAACTTCGCCAGTGTTCACAATATAGACATTTCGAGTATATTCGACATATCGCCCACCCCTACATGAGATATGGGTGTTTTGACCTCCTCAGACTTCATCCCTTCTCCCTGCACCATTGAAGTAATGGATTTGTGCTGTAAATCTCTACTTTGCTTTAATAAAGGAAAAAATGTGTAAAAGCACAGCTCGCATGTGTAAAGAGATTGATTTAAAGGTGTTATGTTAAAGAGATGCCCGACAGACATCCAAAGCCAGCATGAGCTGAAAAACAGACTGTAGTGTTATGCTTCAGTAAAGCTGTTGTAATGAAAGGAGCCAGCAGGGACAAGAAGAGAGAAGCACCACTGCTGACAGCATCTGCTCAACCACAAACCCTACAGGAGTCAAGATAATAGTACCACTTCAAAGGCACTCTGGCTTTCTATAAATGATATATAGCACCTTAAACCCCAAATTACCTCCTAACAAAGTGTTTTCAAATTTAGCACAGTTCTGTATGAAAACACTCGTGAGCTTGGGAGGAGCAGGGTTACAGGGTGCTACTGTGCAGCGCAGCAACAGAGATGTATCTTTAAGAGCATTAATGAAAAACAGATGTCACAGAAAGAGTGGCAGTGTTGTTCTTACAGCAGGTGTAAAGGCCTGAGGACAGTTTTCACTTTGACATGTAGTTTGACAGCAGTGGAATTAAACATTATTTACAATGGCGATAGATAGCTTTGGAATGGGCAGAGACAGTAACAGATGGGAAATTAATGATTTGCCGGGTTATCTGTGCATTAGGGGGACATAACAAATTTACTGTGCATGGTTAATTCATTTTTCTTACAAAGCTAAACGTCACTATTCTTCACAGCACAGGCACAGACACAGGGACAGTAGTGCATGAAGGAAAAAGCACTCAATGCGCTGCGGTATGGAAGTACCCGGATTTAGAGCCCTAAGAGCAGGCGCACTAGAGACTAGTAACTTTCAGCGGCTGACTTCTGGTTCAGCAGCTCACTAGCTTGAATGACAATCAAATAATTTTATCTTGTGCAGTTCTTACAGGCCTAGCAGTGTGCTACGCCAACGAGACCCCCGCCAGAACTAAACATTTGCAGGGTTTAACACACTGACACTGTATTTTTCCCCTTGGGAAGTTGCTCTGCATCTAAATGGCAATGTGCCTTCGTTGGGTAGATTGTGTTATAAGAGTGCCATGCCTCCTTTAACCTCTACACGAGCGAAAGCGTGCAAGTGAGTGATACGAGTGTCAGTGAATGCAGAGAAACTGGTCTTTGCCCAGCAGTAAAAGTAGTCATCTTGACAGTAAATGTGCAGTGTAAGTCAGAGTTTTCAGTTAATAAATGCTGCTGCTTCTCAAGACTAAGTGCAGCTCCTGTGTGTTGCTTTCCAGCTGCCGGTTAAAGTAAAGAAAGTTAATCCCTAAATTACTTCGGCCCAGGTAAACAAATCTCCCCTGTGCTCGCTGACTATAGTCAGGGAGCTGAAGCAGGAATAGTTAACAATTGGTTAGTTTTAGGGTAAGAATATTAGGCAAGCCAAAGCCAGTCATGCCTTTGCCATTCTGAGATAGCCTCCCGGTTAGCGTTCTGCTAATTTAACTGTGGATAAAATAAAATTATTGTGAGGCCTCTCCAGACTTTCCAAGGTGCATGGATTTAACTCTGATAATGAATTGAGTAATTTCGCATTGGTTGTGTGACACTCAATCATAGACTGAAGCTGCAGTGAGGAAGTGGCTCGCTGCTTTAAACTGCATGTCATGCAGGAAGTCACAGATGCAATGCAATCCAGTTAATTTTCAAAATAAAACATCCCATGCAGATCGTTTTGCTTTACTTAATCAACTATGGCGAGCTACAACATATGCACGTGTTGACAGTGTTTTTGTTTTTACTCTCACTGCCAGAATCGGGGATTGTAGGTTTAAATGACTGCAGAGGGGAAAAAGGAAAGAAGGTCATAGGTCAGCTAAATGACCAGAAACCAGCATTTAAAAAGAAAAAACGGTTTAACACACTACCCAATATATTCACTTTTTTTCTTAACTGAGCCATGGAGCAAAAATAAAGATGGCGAAGGAGAATGATGCTGTGGTGAAATTTTTCTCAAAGCCAAGAAAGATGAAGGGCAGCAGTGAATTCTGCATACTTTGCTCATGATGTGTCATGTCCAAGAAGTTATGTTGATTTGTTTCTTGTCTTCTGTCTATGTTGTCTCGTGACTTCCTGTTTTATTTTGAAATGTTAACTCTCCTCTCTTTTCAGGTAACTTGTTTCCTCCCTTTGTGTTTCCCGCCAGTGTGATTGTCTGCCCTGCCCTGATTGTTTCCACCTGTTCCCCCTTACCTTGTGTATAGTCTGCGTCTCCCGTTCGTCTTGTCCAGTGTGTCAGTCAACCTGCACCGTTTCTATGCCAAGTTCCAAGTCAAGTCAGGCTTTGTTTGTTGTTTGCTTTAGCTCTAAAGTCAGGTCAAGTGCTGTGTTTTGTTTGCTACTTTGTTTGCTCAAGTTTTCTAGTGATTGTAGTTTTTTCCTCATTCAAGTGATTTTTGGTTCTTTAGTGTTTATTGTGTTTTTCCCTCAGTCGAGTGATTTTCAGTTTTTGCCATTCCTCTTGTAGAGTGATTTTTCGTTGTACTTTGTTAAATAAACTGTTTTTTTGATACCTTGTCTCTTGAGTCGTGCATTTGGGTTCAAGTCCTAGTTTCAATCGTGACATGATGTACTATTTTGTAAATATATGCAGCTTGTTCAGTCATCCTCTCTTTGTTGTGTTCACTTTGTTTTTAATATACAGAGTGAACCTAAATTGGAACGCAAATAATGACATTTTTGATCCTCCTGTGTCATCTGACTGAAGCCTACCACGCCATTACGTGATCCCAGGTGTCACATCTGTTAAGGTTTTTTGGTGTGTACCACCAGGGCCTGAAAGAAATTCTAGGGGGAACACTGTAGAATGTAAACATTGGTCACGTGTACAAATGAGCATTTAAAATAAATTCACCCACAGCTAAGGAGTGTGAGAAGCTCTTATGTATCTTTAGTTTTGATTGGTCTATTGCTTTTCTACAGGTGATGATACTCTTGAGCCCACTGTGTGATGGTCCCCATTTACAACCGACAATCTAACCATATATACAGACATATACTGAGGCTCATAAATGTGTATACTGACATTTTCATAAATGAAGTTAAGCAATAATACATTACTATATGTAATACTGAATCATCCTTCAGCAAAGACAATAGCGCTACAATTAAGTGACAAAGAAGTGCCTCAATCCCTGCTACAAGACTCCACACCGATTGGCCAGTGTCTGCCCGCAGCCCCGGTAACCGTTGCCATGGCCACTGCAGCAGAGGAAGCAGCATGAGATTAAAGCTTCCATAATGGGGGTCAAAGTTCACAGTTCAGATTAACTACAGTAGAGCCAGCTGTGCGCTAATGTTTATCCATAATTCAGTGCATGACTAAATATTGTTAAAGACGTCAGATGAAAATACTGTAAGTGCAGCTGGTGAGATTGTAGGTCAGTGTGTTGTCTGACTTGGTTTAGTTACGCCTTCTGATACGTCTATAAAGGTGTAGTGTGTGGGTTTTATGTACAGAGCGGGTCCTCTCCTAATGAGTCTGCCATGTTGTTTCTACAGTTGCCCAGAGCAGACAAATCAAACACATCATCCCGCTGGAGAAGTTTTGGACAAATCAAACATGTCAGCACACATTGCAAAAAGCACCCTCACTGCTAGATGTTACTAAAATAAGTAATATATTTAATTCATATGCAGATATTCTGTGGCATGTCTTTTATTGGCATGGTCACACCAGGGTACCAGGTACCAGGTTACCAGGCTGTGCAAACTTTACATCCTGTTGGCATAGCTGGCACTGGACAATGTGACGTACTTTATTTTACTCTCCTGTATTTTGGCTTTTTTAAAAAAATATATAATAACGTCAGTGCTGCTTAAATCACTTCAACAGGGAGAGGCCACCTGATCACCAAGTGAAAGACAAGTCCAACACATCTCTGCTAATCATCAGTTAAACTAATGTTTAAGAACGCTAGGTGGGTTTCCATTAACCCTCAAATTGTGCAAATTGAAATAACAAATTTTAAACACGCCTAATGAAACCACGTCGATTTAAAAAAAAAATCCCATTTAGAGCAAAAAAGTTTTTAAGCTTGCATGAGGTAGTATTTCAGGTGATTCAAAAAAAGCCATATTTGGAAAAACTGAAATGGAAAAACTTTTTTGGCTTTTCTAGGTCACATGATGCTATGGCTATGTGCTTGTCAGTAGGAACTGGCTCCCTCATGATGCAGCAGGTGCTACAAGAGCTGTTATTGCATCATCAAAAGTTGAGCGGATCATCCAAAAGTTTTGAAACCACATTTCTTCTGTGAAATCGTGGACTATCACCTCTCAGAAATCCCTCATAACATGATTTCCCTAGGATAAGGGGCTTGCCTTTCCATTATTGCTCTCATAACACGCCTACATCACCTTAGATTAGAAATAATGACGGCTAGTGTGGTGGCTGCTATAGAAATAAACCTGCTAATGTTTTGAACATCCATCACCATGCCTTTTGGAATGTTGTCGCCAGAGAAGTCGTATAAAATCACTCAATGGAAACGCAGTCATCTCACAATAGTGTTTTCTCGACATTGTAGTGGACTGCCTTGGCGTTGTCATTACATTTTTCCTCTGAGGAACTCCAGAGCTCAACGTCCCCTGGGCAAGTGGGGGACACGTCAAGAGACATTGTTTTACAACCCAAAACATCCAACAGAGGGTTGTTAATTAACTTAACTGATACTCCATGTAGACATCTGCAAACACATTCTGCTTTTAAGCCACAGAAAGTGTCAGTACTTGTACAAGTACTTGGCCCTTTCCATCACAAGATGCGTGGGAGATAGGCATTCTTGAGGCCACATCCAGCATACCACAGGATGTAAGATATCTGAATGACCTCCTGGGGTCACTCAGGCACATGAAGCATCATTAATTGCCCCCACTGCTGAGATGACAAAAGGAAGAACATGTTGTAAAGTCATTATACATCCTTGTGTTGAGACTAACATCTGATAGAATCGCTTGGACCTAGGTTGTGAGTTAAAGTTTAACTTAATTCTCTAATCCTTCTCTTTGTAGGTAAGAGTTTGTCTATGTACTTTGATGAAGAAGTAGGACCAACTCCCATTCTTTTATCATTTAATTTGAATGATTTAGGTAAAAGAATGTTTTATTCCATTTTTGTGATGGAGCCCTATTGCCATCTAAGTGACTTTAATTATCATTAATCCCGTAACCAACTTTATAGTTACATCTTATTTTGCATTCATTGTATAATGTAAAAAAGTAATCCTATATCTAAGTAATCACCAAGTTTGTTAGGATCCATGGTACGATGTTATGTTATGTGTGGTCATTTAACAGAATTGAGCAAAGGATCTTCAGAATCATGTGTTACGTTATAAATTGCCTTTAGGTCTCCTAACATGTATTTGAAGTTACTGTGATGAGACTATAGTGGTGATGAGATACGTGAATTTATACACCACGGGTTAGATTGCGTAATTCGTCATAAAGTACAGAGACATAAATATCTCCTTATTCACATCAGGTCTTTTAGAAACTAATGCCAGATGTGCGATCGCTCGGTGCAAAAGTTTGCTAACTCCGCCTTCCATCCGCACCTCAAATTGAAAGATAAAAACTGAGTGAGCTCAGCTCAGCTCTCTGCTTCTCTGCTTCTCAAGTTTTTTTTCCTCAAGTTTTTCTTCAAGCCTCTTCAGGCTTCTTTTCGCTCCTTTTTACCGCGGCGCGTCTCGTGCATCCGTGCTCGCAACTTTTTCTTTTCTTCAATTTTATAAGCGGAGCCGCAACAGCTCACCAGAGATTTGCTGAACTTTAACTTTTGAAGCCATTTTCTTTTTAAATCTCTTTGACGCTTTTCTTTATACCAGTTTTTGGTCAGTAAAGACACTTTTGTAATTTGTTTTAAGTAAACTCAAATTAATAATTTAAAGTGACTCCCTCAGACCAGTGGGACTACTTTTGATTATTTCTGCGAGTTTTAACTGAGAAGGACACTCCACGATTCGCCATCAACTCTGCCACGGATCTAGAAGCAACACCTGCTTCACAAACTATCAGTCGTATAGCGAAGCTTTAATGCCAAATTTCTAAATTCTACGTCACCGTTCAGTGCGCATCCACGCTTTAGATGGTCACGTATTTTCTCCACTATCATCCATAATTAATTATTTACATCACCTGAACATACATCACGTAGGTTCCCTTTTATGTGTTCTCTGTCCTTTTATATGTCATACTATTTCCTCTATTTACTCATCATTTTATTAGTCTAAATAAATTATTCTCATTTATCGCCAAGTCGTTGTCTGTGGATATTATTTCATGAGAGAAACAAGATCAATGTATACAGAATAAACGGTACAGATTGTGAGATTGATTAAAGTAATGACATGTCTTAACACTGTCATAATTTAAGATTTAATTTTCTCCTGAATGGAGAATGGTGCCCCTTTTACTTTAACAAGTGCAAAATCCAAATTCTAGCGTAGTTATTAATAACCACTACAACATTTTGAAAATATTGCTTAAGTTTAGCACAAATCTGTAATAAAACCCACTTACTGAATGACGTTAAGTGTTTTTCACCCATAGGCTGTAATCAGGCAGGCAACACAAATGTAATAACAGCAGCCAAAGTTTATTTGGCTTGTTTTGTTTTGTTTTGTTTTTTTCAGTGCAAGAGAACGACACCATCTGCTATTGATTCTCATTCCTGTACGTTCTGCTATTGTGGCTATGGCTGCAGTGCCCTGATGTGCCCTACGCTATGTCCATAGTAGCTTTAGATTTGGGTAGTAGGAAAACTATAACAAGCAGATAGACAGACAGAGAAAGGGAGGTCATAAAGGCTAGCTCTACCTGTGATTAGAAAATTATGATATGTATATATATATATATATATATATATATATATATGAAATATACACATACACACATATGAAATATGTGTGTGTGAAATATTCCATAAATTAAAATATTTTAAGGTTCACACCCATTTGTTGTTTTCCACATGTGGTAGACCACCAACTCAGTATATTTCACATCAGTGAGAAACACTGTGTAATTCCACTGTAGATGTGCTGAAAATATTCCACAAGTCATCAAGCACTCACTCAGTCTTTGTACCCTTAACTATCCATCCTAACTCTAACTGAACAAGACTTTACGGCACTGTAACAACCTCACACAACTTTGCTTTTGTGAGAATACATTTTTTATTCATAAGACTGTAAAGCCGCACAAATGATCAGCACTGAAACCGCTCCACGCTGTCTTTGCTTTGGTTTTCTTATGTGGAGAGCGGTGGCACCCAACTAAGTGGAAGTGCTACCCTTGGTGCTCTGCATGTTTCAAAACCCAGATGTATGTGACATAGCCAGAAGCAACACATGCAAGCACGGCAGAGAGTTAAGGAGGAAAAGCTGATCGTCTTTGTTTCAGAGTTCCCTGAACTCTATAACACAACATTAGAAACACTCCACAAGTTATGTATGCCCAAATTCATTCAGCAGTCAGATTGAGCGAGGTTAGTGAACAGGCATATAGCGTAGTTTACTAACTTTGCTAAACCCAATGCTTAAGCTCTTAGTTAGCACTTATTGATGATGTGAACCTGCAAGGTATTCTGATCAGACTCAGTCAATCAGACTTTATTTGTAAGGCAGTTTTCATGCAAGAAAAACTGATATACAAGGTGCTTTATACATTAAAACCAGAAGTCTCCCCCTACACACACCCACTCGGCGCGCTAGTAAGTACAAAGTTGTAGTACAAAAGCACACAAGCACATGGATAATAGCAGGACTTTGTAATTAATCAAAGCACTCAAATAAGAGTGCTCACTAAAACTGGTAACAGAGGAAATGCTACCATAAGTGAGGAAACACCAGAGGCTGGCTAAAACCCATAGATAAAAAGATATTATTACTATTATTATTATTATTATTATTAATAATAATAATAATAATTATTATTATTATTATTATTATTATTATTATTATTATTATTATTATTATTATTAATAATAATAATAATAATAATAATAATAATAATAATAATAATAATAATAATAATAATAATAATAAAAGGCTGGGACACCAGGTCCCCAAATCACTAAATCCACCCCTGATAACAAGTAGAGCAGCAGAGAGCAGCTGGATGAGAGGTCTGTCACTGGGCTGCTCTCAGTCTGCTCTGATGGATCTATGAATCAGCTGTGTGATCAGCCAGATGTGATGTTTGTTTTTACTAGGCCCACTTTTTGTCAGCGTTTGAAAATAGTAAAATTAATCACTTGGGCTCAGTTACTTTGGTTCGAACAGGAATGTGTGGCACGAACTGCGCTCTAGTATCCAAATGTGTACACACACCTGGCGCACACTCTGTATTCAGACACATTTCATTTCATTTCAACTACTTTTGTGCATTTTCAGTATTTACTCTCTAACCAGCTGCTGTTGGATATTCCGTCAAATTTCCCTCTTTCGTATACTGGAGCGGACGTGACCCCAGTCCTCCGTGGTCTGGGACTCTAAATTGGAAGAAATACAGTAGTGATGGGACGCCGGGGGGGCACCGGGAGATGGCAGGGAAAAACAGGGGTGTCCTGGGAAAATCAGGAGGGTTCTCAGTCGGGGGGTCTCAGTCTCATTAACATTGTACGGGACACAGCAGGAAAATGCTTCCACTAATGTCGGCCGCTTTTTACCAGCTGTTTGTGGGCTGACACAGTGCATCTCTTTGCCTCCTTGGCTGCTGCCTCTGTTTGAGATGTTTAAACAAAGTGGTCGTGTTGCTGCCTTTTGTTGCAACAACGTTTAAATAAACTTTGCAGGACTGTGGTTTGTTCAAGATCTGACGCTACAAAACCGAAACCGGTCCCAAATGAATGACCAGACAGTGTCTTTTTGGGAGTGTGTGGCAGAGGCAAAACTCAAGATTTTCATGTTTTAAAATCGCCCTAAACCACAAATTCGAATTAATCAAGAAAATCAGTTTTTCGCCCAGCCCTGCATACACACAAATTTAGAGAAGAGGCTACAGCATATTCTGAAGTAAATGTATTAAATATATTGGGCAGCTCATCACCACAGCCTCAGCATAAGTTCACCAAACCAAAGTGATTTTTATGCGAGTAAAAATGACCAACATTCATGTTGGCCCTCTCTGTCAGTTGGCCTCAGCTAAAACCATGCCAGTATAGTATAAATTGGGACACTGTTTCTGTTCCAGACTCAGGCAGTCATGTCTACACAAGTGACCTACTGTGAATGACAGTATGATCAGTATCAGTGTGTGTTTGAGAAATGAGAAATTTGCTAACAGAGATAATACAAAAGGTTCCCTTTCTGCTGTGCAGCACTGCTGAGTACTGCTTTGTTCATTATCTCCACATTATTTGCACAGCTACTTATTCATCGAATTGGTTCTCTTAACAAGATTCAGGTTCTGAGGCCATATCTGAACTATGGTTGTAGGGATAGAAGATATCTGATGCTAAACATAAATTCCTTTAAGACAAACTTTTGATTTCGGGCAAAATTAATTAATTGGACTGCGCATGCCATGTAAATCAGTATCTGAGATTTATGTTAAAAAGAAACAACAAGGTTTTCTCAAGAAATTAACTGGAAACTGTGCACATGCATGGCTCCCAGGTGTCAGATGCTGTTCAGCTATCTCCATCCAATTACATGCGGTTTATGAGAGAACGTCTGTGGAGACTAAAGTGTTTTCATGGGATACCAAGTCATGTAAATTCTAATGTGACATTATACAATGCACACCAGCTATACTGTTACTTGCAGAAATTTGAGCTTACAAAATGTGTTTCATTGGAATGAAGATAAAGCCATTTGTGTAACATTTGTAATACATTTTAAATCAAATGTAGAAAAACTGTTGGAAGCCAAGCATATTTTAAACACCTAATTTGTTTTAGCCTTGTGATGAACATAATCACTAAGCTAATATCATTCACTTTCTATACAGTTGAGCGATCATCAAATCATTAGATGTGTGTAGTCAACAGGCTCATTGGCCTATAAATAAGCTCTTTGGCCCTGCTGATGTGCTTTTGCTTTATAAACACTTGTTCTGCCTGGCAAGTGCAAGAGAAGCAGATTACAGCCTCTCAAAGCTTCCAGGATTCTTTATAGTCCTACCTCTAAGAAAACCGGGGTTCAGTATCCACCAAGCAATGCTTGGTGAAGGTAATAGTAACCACTTATGCCATTGTGCTAAGGATACAAAATTGGTTTTCCCTTCAAAACTCAAGAATGCTGCTTGTTGAGTCTATATTTCCCACAATAGCAAGCAGACAAAAAGTAACCACTTTGTTCCAGAGGACTCAAACAGTGAGGCAAACATACTGTGTAAAAGGGACAGGCGTTATTGTAGTGCGTGGAAATGTGAACAAATACTGGCCAAAAATACAGGGCTCAAGTTTAAGCTGACAGCATAACTTCCTAAATCCATGGCATGACAACAGACTTACATAAAGATTGACAACATGACAGCTCCCCCAAAGTGTAACTTTTGAATCTTGATCGCCCCCTGGTGTGTGACTGCCCCTCCATGTGAATGAATGGGACATAGGCCAAACTAAAAACTCAAAGTACACGCCAAAAAAAATTTCCCAAAGATTTTCTGTCAATGTAGGTAGTTCTTATCACCCATTTTCCACCATGTTTGACAGCCAATTTTATGCAATCGCATTCAATGGGGCTGCTCGCGTTTGGTCAGACGGATGTTTTGGTGGGAACTCCCCCACCACGGATATCACTACTGCGCAGACTCGGGCTCCGAATGACATCACCAGCACAAGATGGCAGCGCCTGTATCTGGGATATTTTATCCTCACTTAAGCACAGCGGGGGTAAGTGCATGGGGGTGCATTGTCCATCTTTCTATACAGTCTATGGTCTGAACGCACCTTTAAAGTTATGCATAATTAAGGGCTAGGCTGCTTTGAGATGGGCTGTCTGCCAGGCACCAACACAGTCGATTCACTTCCACCTCTCGCTCCACCAGAGCTCCACTCATATTAGGACAATATTCTGGCCACAAAAATTCAGGATAACAACCAAAATTCCAAACTCAAGACTTCAAAACAGTCCACTAATCAGTGGATGACATCAGAGTGGCTATATCCATTATTTTTATACAGTTTATGCTGGGGACCAAACCAGACCACAAAGCAAGTGAATATTGAACTTACAGTTCTTGGATAGACAGAAACCAAACTTCAAATTATTGCTAGTGTTAGCTATAAGGTGTTAGTATATTCACCATAAGGTGATAATATGTCAGTGTCATGTTAACAGCTTGTTGTGACTCCCCATAGTGGCTAGAAAATGAATGAATGCTGCTTTATGAGCAATGCATACATTTTTGACACATAAACTATGTTCATATGGGCTGAATTTTCTCAGTTGATTTATTAAGAATAAGGCCTGCTACTTTGTTGAATTAAGTTTTGATTGTTTAGCTGGAAAGCTTTTACCCGAGGACAGTGCTGGGATCCTTTATGTTCCTTTTATATATTGTTATTGAAGTTAATGGGTTTTCCAGTCATCAAATATGCAGACTGAGGGGATGTGGTTTGTTTAATATAGTTACATAGATATATGCAATCTCTTGAATGCATGTATAATCATGACAACACACAGTAGTATGTGGTCCACATTTTTTCCCCCAAGAACCATTTTCCCCTAAGGGCTCTACCACCACAACCACTCTCTCCTGAAGATATCATTCCACACCAGTTATGCATGTTAAAGAGGCATCTGTTATAATGTAATGTTCTCTTACCACTGCCACTGCAAGGAGAAGATGACAGAGAGAGAAAAGGGGGAAGACAAAATCAAGTGAAGAAGAGGAAAGAAAGCAGCATTTCCTGGATTAAAGTAGGAAAGAGAGACAGACACCAAAAGGAAAGAAAGAAAAAACAATGAAAGATCCCATCCTACAAAGTAAGAAGTAGAGAGGAGTGAGTAATAGAAAATTTGACAGAGGGATAAATAGAGATACGAATGGGAAGATTCAGATCATGATAAAAAGCAAGATACATTGTAGGGGTTGACCGATATTGGTTTTTCAGGGCCGATACAGATACTATTGGTAGTTAATGAGACTGATAGATGATATTTGAAACCAATTTGCATTTACAATAAAAAATTAAATCTTTCTGTCAATATTCAAAATTTGGAAGATAACAAACTCCAACACAAAACTTTGTTGAAATGCCTTTGGCAAATGTTTAATCAAAACTGAGACTTTCAACATCATATACAACAAATTAATAATTTATTTTGTTTGCAAGAAATCCAAGTAATTTTCTACTGTTTTTAGGTGACTTGCTTTTCACATTTAAACTAAAATGTGACCTTTTTCATAGGACATTTTCATTTCAAGCAATGTGTGCTTTGATTTAAATTGTTTGAAATATGTGCGTTAATTTCAATTGTTCAAAATATTCAATAAATAACCATGACTAGTTCATCTGTGTTTCCTTCAATTATTTCCAAAATCACAAAGATAAGATGTGCACTCTTTAATTTAAAAAAATCCAAGCTTTAGTAGTTGAGCATATTTACAGTACAACCTTGTCCATGAAGTATGAGACCAAAAAACAAACAAAAACAACAACAAAAGTGGAGTGAAAGTAGAATGGCTTAGATGTTTTTAGACAGCAAGAATGACAGCTAAAAAGTTAGCAGAAATGCCAACTACGAAACTTTTCCACTGTATGTTACAACTTTCACAAGATTTCTAGGAAGAGTCAAGCCCAGGTTTCAGACCCTCAGAACAAGCAGTGCCGGGATCAACCCTTTTAAACAGAGTTTGAACTGTTAACCTCTGCTGTCTGCAACATAGAAACAACCCCTCTGGGGAATGGTCCAAAAGTCAACAACAGACTAAGGACCCTTCTGGAGCATGTACACTAAACACCTTTGATGGCTGCCCGGGGCTTGACATCCTAATGACCCAACTGTACATTGGACCAGTGGAGAGCTGAGCAGAACACCTGCAAAAGGACACCACAGCAGAGTGACCTACCTGTCCTGGTCTGGCTTGCCCACTGCCTCTGAATCTTCCTGATGCTGTAAGCCCGCTGCCTGTCTGTCCTGATGTGGCTAGCCTTAATACCATACCAAAGGTTAGCTATGGGAGCACCAATCCTTCTTTTCTGCCTTTAGGAAATATTTGAAGACCTGATACCCCAATTTGCTACACAAAAGGACAGACAGACAGAAGCAAAAGCAGACAGCAGCAGTGCAGTGTCAGCTGAGTTTTTGGTGTGAGTAGAGGATGGTCAGTCACTACAGCTGCCATCTGGGAGCTAGAAAACACTGAGATAACACTGCTATGTGTGTGTGTGTGTGTGTGTGTGCACGTGCACGAGCAAGTGTGAGCATGTGCATGCGTGCGTGTGTTTGTGCTATCTACCTACCAGTAATTGCTCCGGGCAGTATGGCTGCTGGAGTGAAGCTGGATCTGGCTTACACATAACAGAGATCACACTGACATCTGGCCTGAAAGCAGTGGGTATTTTAGAAGCAAATTTCCTTTGTCAGATAACTTTTACTTAACCAATATAGCAATCTGATAGTTATCTTTCATTCAAACATTCATCTTTGGGCTAATATGACTGTTTCTGAAAAGCATTTTACTGAGGATGCTTTTAGAAATAATTGTAAATTGAAGAACAGTCTGGGACACCACTCAGAGGTCTGACATAATAGTCTTTTTTAAAGAAATATTTAAAAATACTTGCAACATTCATCTGAAACAGACTGCTGGTCTCCAAAATCTCATAAAATTCCCTGTTATACTGCCCGGCTAGCTCAGTAGGTAGAGCATGAGACTCTTAGGCTATGTTTTCGAAACGGTGTACTGCATACTACAGTTGAACTCAGTATGCAGTATGTTCTACATCAGGAGTATTTAATTAAAATTCAAAGGTGTCCAGTTGCTAAAATTTCTTCCCAGCAAAGGTCCGAACCTCATACCTAAAATCACAACCATGATTAGCTGAACATTTTTACATCAATTAAGATTAATGAATGATTATTTTGCTTTTTTTGTGGGGTTTTTTTTTGCCCTCATAGTTCACTGACACAGTATCATGTGACCATGGTGTGTTGGAGTATAATAAACATATGATTTATTATTATTTATTAAACTTTCCAGCATTATATATAAAAGCTCCATTTTAAATAAACTTAAATTTAAGCACATTGTGTGGATAATAGGCCAATGTCTCCTGACTGCAGGACTCAGACTTCAATTTCCTTAAAACTTCTGTGCTATTACTCATTTTACTCAGGAATTAAAAGCTTCTGAGTAGGCCTACTTCTCCTATAGCTGCCAACAGCCTGCCAACATTCCCAGTTAGAGAAAGGGTGAAACTAAGGTCATGTGCTTGTGGCCCCAGGCCCCCAAAACATTACATCTGCCCCTGGTAATAATAATGAGAGCTCAGCGTGAGCGGCTGGATGAGACACAAAGCGATGCGTCCTGGTGTTTCTAAATAATTCATCCAAAGTCTGATTAAACCTGAAACTAACACAAAGTAGTCTGCAGAAGTCTAAAGAAGTCACTTTCCAGCTCTGCAAATGCTTCAGACACTTTCGTGCTTTGAGAAGAAGTTGCGCTCTGTTTGTCTGTCTCACTGCGCTGCTGTCGGACCATCAGCTGTTTGATCCGCGATAATGAAATGCTGTGGCTGTCAAACACTCAGCTGTTCTAGAGTCAAAGACGTTCACTTTTTTACACGATTGTTCAATACTTCTGCCCTCCCTGTGTTTTGGCGTGTGATTTTCCTTGATGTCATGAGAGCATGAGACAGACACATACAGTTGGGTCCTTAGTCTGTTGTTGACTTTTGGACCATTCCCCAGAGGAGTTGTTTCTATGTTGCAGACAGCAGAGGTTAACAGTTCAAACTCTGTTTAAAAGGGTTGATCCCGGCACTGCTTGTTCTGAGGGTCTGAAACCTGGGCTTGACTCTTCCTAGAAATCTTGTGAAAGTTGTAACATACAGTGGAAAAGTTTCGTAGTTGGCATTTCTGCTAACTTTTTAGCTGAGTCTCAAAGGCAGAAAGACTCTCTCAGGTTCGTGGGTTCAAGCCCCACGTTGGGCGTACGAATTTTGAACCAAAACCTTGAACAAAGCAAGTCATAGTGTCGTCTTGAGTGAGGACTTTAAAGACAAGTGTTCAGTCAACAGGCGGCATTCCCAAGGATGTGTTGAACATGTAATTGCAATGTCAAGCACCTTTGAAAACTGGCAACCAAACAAAATGATAGTTTTCAGGAAAAAACTGCTTTGTGGACAGAGGTCAAATCCACCGTACCCAAAGTTTGCCACGTTCATTAGAAAAGGGACTGTTGGTCTCCAAAAGCGGCGGGAAAAGCTCATAAAATTCCCAGAAAAATTGCCTGGCTAGCTCAGTTGGTAGAGCATGAGACTCTTAATCTCAGGGACATGGGTTCAAGCCCCACGTTGGGTGTGCAAATTTTGAACCAAGACCTTGAACAAAGCAAACAAGTCATAGTGTCATCTTGAGTGAGGACTTTAAAGACAAGTGTTCAGTCAACAGGCGGCATTCCCAAGGATGTGTTGAACGTGTAATTGCAATGTCAAGCACCTTTGAAAACTGCCAACCAAACAAAATGATAGCGTTCAGGAAAAAACTGCTTTGCAGACAGAGGTCAAATCCACCGTACTCAAAGTTTGCCATGTTCATCAGAAAAGGGACTGTTGGTCTCCATAAGCCACAGGAATATCTTATAAAATTCCCTGAAAAATTGGCTGGCTAGCTCAGTCTGTGGCAGCATTCCCGAGTACGTGTTGAATATGTAACTGCAATGCCAAGCACCTTTGAAAACTGGCAACCAAATACATCCTTCTGGATGTTGAAACACATTATCCACGTCTCCAATCACTTATTCCCTCTCTCCTCATGGGGAACATATAGAAATAAATAATAGTGTTCAGGAAAAAATGTTTTGTGGACAGAGGTCAAATCTACCGTACTCAAAGTTTACCACGTTCATCAGAAAAGGGACTGTTGGTCTCCAAAAGCAGCAGGAAAATCTCATAAAATTCCCTGAAAAATTGCCCAGCTACCTCAGTCCGTAGAGCATGAAACTCTTAATCTCAGGGTCGTGGGTTCGAGCCCCACGTTGGGCGTACAAATTTTGAACCAAGACCTTGAACAAAGCAAACAAGTCATAATGTCGTCTTTACTAAGAACTTCAAAGAGAAGTGATCAGTCAGCGGGTCACATTCCCAAGTACGTGTTGAATATGTAACTGCAATGCCAAGCACCTTTGAAAACTGGCAACCAAATACATCCTTCTGGATGTTGAAACACATTATCCACGTCTCCATTCACTTCTTCCCTCTCTCCTCATTGGGAACACTTACAAAAAAAGTGATAGTTTTCAGGAAAAAAATGCTTTGTGAACGGAGGCCAAATCCACAATACTCAAAGTTTACCACATTCATCAGAAAAGGGACTGTTGGTCTCCAAAAGCGGCGGGAAAATCTCGTAAAATTCCCAGAAAAATTGCCCGGCTAGCTCAGTCGGTAGAGCATGAGACTCTTAATCTCAGGGTCGTGGGTTCGAGCCCCACGTTGGGCGTGCAAATTTTGAACCAAGACCTTGAACAAAGCAAACAAGTCATAGTGTCGTCTTGAGTGAGGACTTTAAAGACAAGTGTTCAGTACACAGGCGGCATTCCCAAGGGTGTGTTGAACGTGTAATTGCAATGTCAAGCACCTTTGAAAACTGGCAACCAAACAAAATGATAGCGTTCAGGAAAAAACTGCTTTGCGGACAGAGGTCAAATCCACCGTACTCAAAGTTTGCCACGTTCATCAGAAAAGGGACTGTTGGTCTCCATAAGCCACAGGAATATCTTATAAAATTCCCTGAAAAATTGGCTGGCTAGCTCAGTCTGTGGCAGCATTCCCAAGTACGTGTTGAATATGTAACTGCAATGCCAAGCACCTTTGAAAACTGGCAACCAAATACATCCTTCTGGATGTTGAAACACATTATCCACGTCTCCAATCACTTATTCCCTCTCTCCTCATGGGGAACATATAGAAATAAATAATAGTGTTCAGGAAAAAATGTTTTGTGGACAGAGGTCAAATCTACCGTACTCAAAGTTTACCACGTTCATCAGAAAAGGGACTGTTGGTCTCCAAAAGCAGCAGGAAAATCTCATAAAATTCCCTGAAAAATTGCCCAGCTACCTCAGTCCGTAGAGCATGAAACTCTTAATCTCAGGGTCGTGGGTTCGAGCCCCACGTTGGGCGTACAAATTTTGAACCAAGACCTTGAACAAAGCAAACAAGTCATAATGTCGTCTTTACTAAGAACTTCAAAGAGAAGTGATCAGTCAGCGGGTCACATTCCCAAGTACGTGTTGAATATGTAACTGCAATGCCAAGCACCTTTGAAAACTGGCAACCAAATACATCCTTCTGGATGCTGAAACACATTATCCACGTCTCCATTCACTTATTCCTCTCTCCTCATTGGGAACACTTACAAAAAAGTGATAGTGTTCAGGAAAAAATGCTTTGTGAACAGAGGCCAAATCCACAATACTCAAAGTTTACCACATTCATCAGAAAAGGGACTGTTGGTCTCCAAAAGCGGCGGAAAATCTCGTAAAATTCCCAGAAAAATTGCCCGGCTAGCTCAGTCGGTAGAGCATGAGACTCTTAATCTCAGGGTCGTGGGTTCGAGCCCCACGTTGGGCGTGCAAATTTTGAACCAAGACCTTGAACAAAGCAAACAAGTCATAGTGTCATCTTGAGTGAGGACTTTAAAGACAAGTGTTCAGTCAACAGGCGGCATTCCCAAGGGTGTGTTGAACGTGTAATTGCAATGTCAAGCACCTTTGAAAACTGCCAACCAAACAAAATGATAGCGGTCAAATCCACCGTACTCAAACTTTGCCACGTTCATCAGAAAAGGGACTGTTGGTCTCCATAAGCCACAGGAATATCTTATAAAATTCCCTGAAAAATTGGCTGGCTAGCTCAGTCTGTGGCAGCATTCCCAAGTACGTGTTGAATATGTAACTGCAATGCCAAGCACCTTTGAAAACTGGCAACCAAATACATCCTTCTGGATGTTGAAACACATTATCCACGTCTCCAATCACTTATTCCCTCTCTCCTCATGGGGAACATATAGAAATAAATAATAGTGTTCAGGAAAAAATGTTTTGTGGACAGAGGTCAAATCTACCGTACTCAAAGTTTACCACGTTCATCAGAAAAGGGACTGTTGGTCTCCAAAAGCAGCAGGAAAATCTCATAAAATTCCCTGAAAAATTGCCCAGCTACCTCAGTCCGTAGAGCATGAAACTCTTAATCTCAGGGTCGTGGGTTCGAGCCCCACGTTGGGCGTACAAATTTTGAACCAAGACCTTGAACAAAGCAAACAAGTCATAATGTCGTCTTTACTAAGAACTTCAAAGAGAAGTGATCAGTCAGCGGGTCACATTCCCAAGTACGTGTTGAATATGTAACTGCAATGCCAAGCACCTTTGAAAACTGGCAACCAAATACATCCTTCTGGATGTTGAAACACATTATCCACGTCTCCATTCACTTCTTCCCTCTCTCCTCATTGGGAACACTTACAAAAAAAGTGATAGTGTTCAGGAAAAAAATGCTTTGTGAACAGAGGCCAAATCCACAATACTCAAAGTTTACCACATTCATCAGAAAAGGGACTGTTGGTCTCCAAAAGCGGCGGGAAAATCTCGTAAAATTCCCAGAAAAATTGCCCGGCTAGCTCAGTCGGTAGAGCATGAGACTCTTAATCTCAGGGTCGTGGGTTCGAGCCCCACGTTGGGCGTGCAAATTTTGAACCAAGACCTTGAACAAAGCAAACAAGTCATAGTGTCGTCTTGAGTGAGGACTTTAAAGACAAGTGTTCAGTCAACAGGCGGCATTCCCAAGGTGTGTTGAACGATGTAATTGCAATGTCAAGCACCTTTGAAAACTGGCAACCAAACAAAATGATAGCGTTCAGGAAAAAACTGCTTTATGGACAGAGATAAAATCCACCGTACTCAAAGTTTGCCACGTTCATCAGAAAAGGGACTGTTGGCCTCCATAAGCCACAGGAATATCTTATAAAATTCCCTGAAAAATTGGCTGGCTAGCTCAGTCTGTGGCAGCATTCCCAAGTACGTGTTGAATATGTAACTGCAATGCCAAGCACCTTTGAAAACTGGCAACCAAATACATCCTTCTGGATGTTGAAACACATTATCCACGTCTCCAATCACTTATTCCCTCTCTCCTCATGGGGAACATATAGAAATAAATAATAGTGTTCAGGAAAAAATGTTTTGTGGACAGAGGTCAAATCTACCGTACTCAAAGTTTACCACGTTCATCAGAAAAGGGACTGTTGGTCTCCAAAAGCAGCAGGAAAATCTCATAAAATTCCCTGAAAAATTGCCCAGCTACCTCAGTCCGTAGAGCATGAAACTCTTAATCTCAGGGTCGTGGGTTCGAGCCCCACGTTGGGCGTACAAATTTTGAACCAAGACCTTGAACAAAGCAAACAAGTCATAATGTCGTCTTTACTAAGAACTTCAAAGAGAAGTGATCAGTCAGCGGGTCACATTCCCAAGTACGTGTTGAATATGTAACTGCAATGCCAAGCACCTTTGAAAGCTGGCAACCAAATACATCCTTCTGGATGTTGAAACACATTATCCACGTTTCCATTCACTTCTTCTCTCTCTCCTCATTGGGAACACTTACAAAAAAAGTGATAGTGTTCAGGAAAAAAATGCTTTGTGAACAGAGGCCAAATCCACAATACTCAAAGTTTACCACGTTCATCAAAACAGGGACTATTGGTCTCCAAAAGCGGCGGGAAAATCTCGTAAAATTACCAGGAACACTGCCCGGCTAGCTCAGTCGGTAGAGCATGAGACTCTTAATCTCAGGGTCGTGGGTTCGAGCCCCACGTTGGGCGTGCAAATTTTGAACCAAGACCTTGAACAAAGCAAACAAGTCATAGTGTCGTCTTGAGTGAGGACTTTAAAGACAAGTGTTCAGTCAACAGGCGGCATTCCCAAGGATGTGTTGAACATGTAATTGCAATGTCAAGCACCTTTGAAAACTGCCAACCAAACAAAATGATAGCGTTCAGGAAAAAACTGCTTTGCGGACAGAGGTCAAATCCACCGTACTCAAAGTTTGCCACGTTCATCAGAAAAGGGACTGTTGGTCTCCATAAGCCACAGGAATATCTTATAAAATTCCCTGAAAAATTGGCTGGCTAGCTCAGTCTGTGGCAGCATTCCCGAGTACGTGTTGAATATGTAACTGCAATGCCAAGCACCTTTGAAAACTGGCAACCAAATACATCCTTCTGGATGTTGAAACACATTATCCACGTCTCCAATCACTTATTCCCTCTCTCCTCATGGGGAACATATAGAAATAAATAATAGTGTTCAGGAAAAAATGTTTTGTGGACAGAGGTCAAATCTACCGTACTCAAAGTTTACCACGTTCATCAGAAAAGGGACTGTTGGTCTCCAAAAGCAGCAGGAAAATCTCATAAAATTCCCTGAAAAATTGCCCAGCTACCTCAGTCCGTAGAGCATGAAACTCTTAATCTCAGGGTCGTGGGTTCGAGCCCCACGTTGGGCGTACAAATTTTGAACCAAGACCTTGAACAAAGCAAACAAGTCATAATGTCGTCTTTACTAAGAACTTCAAAGAGAAGTGATCAGTCAGCGGGTCACATTCCCAAGTACGTGTTGAATATGTAACTGCAATGCCAAGCACCTTTGAAAACTGGCAACCAAATACATCCTTCTGGATGTTGAAACACATTATCCACGTCTCCATTCACTTATTCCCTCTCTCCTCATTGGGAACACTTACAAAAAAAGTGATAGTGTTCAGGAAAAAAATGCTTTGTGAACAGAGGCCAAATCCACAATACTCAAAGTTTACCACATTCATCAGAAAAGGGACTGTTGGTCTCCAAAAGCGGCGGGAAAATCTCGTAAAATTCCCGGAAAAATTGCCCAGCTAGCTCAGTCGGTAGAGCATGAGACTCTTAATCTCAGGGTCGTGGGTTCGAGCCCCACATTGGGCATGCAAATTTTGAACCAAGACCTTGAACAAAGCAAACAAGTCATAGTGTCGTCTTGAGTGAGGACTTTAAAGACAAGTGTTCAGTCAACAGGCGGCATTCCCAAGGATGTGTTGAACGTGTAATTGCAATGTCAAGCACCTTTGAAAACTGGCAACCAAACAAAATGATAGCGTTCAGGAAAAAACTGCTTTGCGGACAGAGGTCAAATCCACCGTACTCAAAGTTTGCCACGTTCATCAGAAAAGGGACTGTTGGTCTCCATAAGCCACAGGAATATCTTATAAAATTCCCTGAAAAATTGGCTGGCTAGCTCAGTCTGTGGCAGCATTCCCGAGTACGTGTTGAATATGTAACTGCAATGCCAAGCACCTTTGAAAACTGGCAACCAAATACATCCTTCTGGATGTTGAAACACATTATCCACGTCTCCAATCACTTATTCCCTCTCTCCTCATGGGGAACATATAGAAATAAATAATAGTGTTCAGGAAAAAATGCTTTGTGGACAGAGGTCAAATCTACCGTACTCAAAGTTTACCACGTTCATCAGAAAAGGGACTGTTGGTCTCCAAAAGCAGCAGGAAAATCTCATAAAATTCCCTGAAAAATTGCCCAGCTACCTCAGTCCGTAGAGCATGAAACTCTTAATCTCAGGGTCGTGGGTTCGAGCCCCACGTTGGGCGTACAAATTTTGAACCAAGACCTTGAACAAAGCAAACAAGTCATAATGTCGTCTTTACTAAGAACTTCAAAGAGAAGTGATCAGTCAGCGGGTCACATTCCCAAGTACGTGTTGAATATGTAACTGCAATGCCAAGCACCTTTGAAAACTGGCAACCAAATACATCCTTCTGGATGTTGAAACACATTATCCACGTCTCCATTCACTTATTCCCTCTCTCCTCATTGGGAACACTTACAAAAAAGTGATAGTGTTCAGGAAAAAAATGCTTTGTGAACAGAGGCCAAATCCACAATACTCAAAGTTTACCACATTCATCAGAAAAGGGACTGTTGGTCTCCAAAAGCGGCGGGAAAATCTCGTAAAATTCCCAGAAATACTGCCTGGCTAGCTCAGTCGGTAGAGCATGAGACTCTTAATCTCAGGGTCGTGGGTTCGAGCCCCACGTTGGGCGTACAAATTTTGAACCAAGACCTTGAACAAAGCAAACAAGTCATAGTGTCGTCTTGAGTGAGGACTTTAAAGACAAGTGTTCAGTCAACAGGCGGCATTCCCAAGGGTGTGTTGAACATGTAATTGCAATGTCAAGCACCTTTGAAAACTGGCAACCAAACAAAATGATAGCGTTCAGGAAAAAACTGCTTTGCGGACAGAGGTCAAATCCACCGTACTCAAAGTTTGCCACGTTCATCAGAAAAGGGACTGTTGGTCTCCATAAGCCACAGGAATATCTTATAAAATTCCCTGAAAAATTGGCTGGCTAGCTCAGTCTGTGGCAGCATTCCCGAGTACGTGTTGAATATGTAACTGCAATGCCAAGCACCTTTGAAAACTGGCAACCAAATACATCCTTCTGGATGTTGAAACACATTATCCACGTCTCCAATCACTTATTCCCTCTCTCCTCATGGGGAACATATAGAAATAAATAATAGTGTTCAGGAAAAAATGTTTTGTGGACAGAGGTCAAATCTACCGTACTCAAAGTTTACCACGTTCATCAGAAAAGGGACTGTTGGTCTCCAAAAGCAGCAGGAAAATCTCATAAAATTCCCTGAAAAATTGCCCAGCTACCTCAGTCCGTAGAGCATGAAACTCTTAATCTCAGGGTCGTGGGTTCGAGCCCCACGTTGGGCGTACAAATTTTGAACCAAGACCTTGACCAAAGCAAACAAGTCATAATGTCGTCTTTACTAAGAACTTCAAAGAGAAGTGATCAGTCAGCGGGTCACATTCCCAAGTACGTGTTGAATATGTAACTGCAATGCCAAGCACCTTTGAAAGCTGGCAAGTAGGACAGCTTTATGGATGCCGAAACACATGTTCCCAGTCTCCATTCACTTCTTCCCTCTCTCCTCATTGGGAACACTTACAAAAAAAGTGATAGTGTTCAGGAAAAAAATGCTTTGTGAACAGAGGCCAAATCCACAATACTCAAAGTTTACCACGCTCATCAAAACAGGGACTATTGGTCTCCAAAAGTGGCGGGAAAATCTCATAAAATTCCCTGAAATATTGCCCAGTTACCTCAGTCAGTAGAGCATGAGATTTTAATCTCAGGATCATGGGTTCGAGCCCCACGTTGGGCGGAACAGTTTTGACCCAAGACCTTGACCAAAACCGACAAGTTATAGGGAGCCTTCACACCAGAGCTGTTTAGTCTGCTTGAAACGGACCAGAGTTTGTTTCTTCGGATAGTCTTATTCATTTTGGCTGATATGAAAGCTCAAACGAACTCTGGTGTGGACCAAACTCTGGTCTCCTTAAAAACAGGGGTCTCGGCCCATTTCCAAGTGAACCCTGGTACGGTTCGTTTGTGGTGTGAATGAAAACGAACCAAACAAAGGACTTTCTAATAGGAGAAATGTAATTTAGCAGGATTTCTACAGCTGAATCAGTAAAAAATAAATAAGTAAATCTGCTGATCATGAAATATTTCTGCAATCTCATAGTTTATCATGACAACGGCCAGCCCCATCACTACTCAGCACAGCGGCGCGGCTGTTCTTTTACGTTATTATCAGTTAAAACAATCAGATGCCTCTGCTGAGTTTTTCAAAAGTTAAGCTTATTAAAACAATAGGACAGGAATGTCTAACTGGCCTCTCTGTCATCAGTGTCACTGCAGAACTCACTCAGAAGTGGTCATATAATGACCTAAACAGCTATCCCTTAGCAGGTGACGCATTCGTATGTCTCTGTAGAGCCTCCAGCAGCTGCTGAAAAATGTTTTGTTTTATAGTTATCTGTAGTGGAACATATATGCAGAGTTTATAGAGTTTTGTTGTTTGTCTTCTACAATGTGTAAGCCTAACAACGGAGCAATTATGATCAACTAAGACCATGACCAACACAAACACATAGTATCCTCTGTGCCAAGGCCTTTAAAGAAGTGTTCAGTCAGCAGGTGGCATTTCTAACTATGCGTTGAACTGAAATGTCAAGCATGTTTGAAAGAAATAGATTACACCATTAAACTACCAATTGCAGCGATTGTAAATTGCTGTGGATAATTTTTTTAAACCTCATTTGCTTAACACCACAGGCTGATTTCATTTCATTTCTTTACAGTGATCTAATTCCCTCATTCACAGTTTTAATATTTTTTTTGTAAATTAATTTGATCTTCCTTTGAGCATAAGGCATACATGAGAAATGTATTAGTGATACTAATAATGTGAACAAGATGTACATTCAGTCTCTCTCAGTGTATTTAACCTTTATCTGCTGTGGCATTACAGTCTGATGGTATTTCATTTACATCTGTCCTGTGTCACTAGCTCTGACCTGGTACGATGCCCTCACCTGAGGCTTAATTAACTAGCAGCTAAAGTGACACGGTGTAACCCCCTCTTTCTGGCTCAATCTCAGCAGACTCAAATGACAATTTCTGCTTGGTGGAGATGGTGAAACATAAGACACATTTGCACAGTGATTGCACTATAGGACTGAAACAGTCCATTCTTTTTACTGCCCCCAACCAAACAACAGCATCATCATCCCGCTCCAGTGTGTGATTATACACTGCATCCCACAATCAAAAGAGACGGGACAGGTGTGACATTGAAAAAACCAGGGTCTTCCTCTAGTGTGACATAAAAAACAAAGCAGCGCTTTCTATCGTTCAATCACAATCATTTATCATTTCAGTGATATGGCTCATAAGGTAAGGAGCTCCCGAAACTCACCGTTTTCCTTAATTTGCTGACATTTCCAGCTTCTTCTTAGCTTTGTTGAATAACTAAAAAATACATTTGTGTTAGCAAATAAAAGTCTACTAATAAAAATGTGCACTTTGCATCTCTGTAACATCTTGCTCTGTTGCATAAAGTGCCATGAAAAATCCTAAAGATCTCTATGCAGGCTTACAGAATGCTCAATAAAAATAAATACAGTATTTCTCCTCAAAGAATGTGCAAACATACCTGTTAGACAAACATATCTCCATAGTTGGTGGTGATGGTGACACACACAGTATAGTCTCAGTCTCTACATGTCATAATAATAATAATGCAGTTAACACACTGGAGCAGCCGGCATTTTAACATCAGCTACGCAGCCTTTCCTCTAAGCACAGCCCTTGAGGCAAAGCAACTAGCTGCTACATAAGCTCACAGAGTTAGCAAGCAGACTTAACTCAACAGAACAATATGAACACAAAATGACAACAGACCGTCACATGACGTGACGAGACTGTTCATGTCACTTGATATGCACTGTGATATGGGTGATGTTACTTTTATAGTATAGCAGAAGCAATGGCGGACAATATGGAAGAAGTGTCAACAACTGTAGGTAAAAAATTATATATATATCGTTGCTGTCTGTGTAGTGACCTAGATTAAATATAAAATATCTTAAAAAATAATATATGTAAATATAAATAAACTGGAAACTGCTATCAACCACTTGTTTAAACACTCTCAGCATTAAAATGCAACCCATATTCTTTGTAGCTTCCGTGTTGTTCCCACTTAAGGACGTCAAAGAACATCAACACAATGAAACTATGACGTTCCGACGTCACAGGAATGCGGCATTACCGCGACTGCCCCATGAGGACGCTCTAGACAAACAAATAAAAGAAGCCTTGTAAAGCTACAGCTGGAGTACAAAAACTATTTCCAAGAAATAAAATATAACAACTTAATGAAAAAAAAATAGGATAACCTGCTTGTAAAATTAAAGGAACACCAACTGAATATTGAAATAAATTTTGACTAAAAAAAACTTATAGACTAAACAGTCTATAACAACCCTGCACTGAAGAGGTACAAGCTGCAATTACAACTGCAAACACTCCTAATGTTCCAGAAGTTGATGTCTTATGGGATATGAGCTCACAAGGCAAAGCTAAACGGCCCAGTTGCCTGAGGAAAATGTTGGCCATGTACATTTTTGTAAATCATGAATATGCTACATTTATTTAACTAATTTTTGTTTTTTAACTATACTTGTTTCATTAGATCAAGATGTGTATGGCAGGAATATTCAGGTTTACAATTACCTTTTTTATAAAACTGAAATAAAAGGGGTAGGATTTGACAAGTATTCACTTCCTCCTACTCCTTTTCGGACATTAAATACTTATGTTTGTTTACTGAATGGCCTATGGGCATTCTAGTGTTGTTTTTCTTGCTTATATTTTATTTTGTTCTCCTATTTTATTTGGCATGTTCAAAATAAAGCTCCAATTAACTAGTAAAAAGACATTGCTGTGTTGCTAGGAGATTGTATGCGTAAAACCTGCTATTTTAAGCCAAGACATGATCTTTTCCTAAACATAACCAAGTGCGTTAACCACAATCTTGTTCAAATATAATGAAACAAAATGTTCAACATAACCACTATGTAACATACAAATGTAACACATCTGTGTTTTGAAGTAACATACAATGCCAACATTTTTTCTGAAGACTGGATCAAAACTAAATTAACATTTGATGCAACATTTATAGTATTTTTGTGGATAAATGTTCATTTAAATGTTAAATTACTAGTGACTGAATCAAAGCACACATTGAAAAAGTGAATTTAAAAGAAAAACTCACATTACCCTTAAATTAATTTGCAAATTCCTTCATATTCTTGCCTCCAGAACACCAGACAACATTTGGATCAAAATATATGAAATATTTCCATTTTTGGTTTGGGTTACTAGGTGCAATCCACCATACCATCACTAAGGCACGTGCATATAAAATGACCTATGCATTAGGAATCCGAAGAAGAATAAGCTCATGTACACTCATGCTCTCCCAGACATTATTATCAACATTAACCCTTTCTCCCTCCTGCAGCTGGGAAAAAATGCTCAAGCTCCCTGGTGATGACATAACATCAAATGGACGTGTAATCCCAGATTACACACTGCACAGCAGACCCACAAAGGATTGAGAAAGTACTCATCAGGGTGAGAGCTGATTTACACACCCACACACATGCCTTCACATGAACACAGGGCAGTGGCAAATGCTTACAGCACACACACAAACACACAGAAAATTGTGCCTCTGCCCCTATGTTTGTGCCCTGAACGTTCTTAAAGCAAAATCAAGTAAGCTTTTAAAATCTTTCATGTGAGACTTGTGTAAAACCTCATCTAAGAGTAATGACATTGCGATTGAGAGTGTATGGATGCTGTATAAAGACAGCTTCAAAACACACCACCCACTCATTACTGGAACGGGAAGGCTTTTGGCGAGTGATTCTGGCAAAAGTTGATCTGCGACCAACTTCTCTCACCAGCCAACAGGCACTGATGCCAAAAATACTGTACTTTTCCCATTCAGTGGCAATAAAATTAACCTTCTGTGATACATTTCTTGAGCTGGTAATGTCACACTCTAGACAAAGTGTAGAGCTTTCGATTAAGATAGATTTCACTAATCTGCATTTACAGATTAGGGATTAATCCAAGGACTCATCAGTAAGTAGAGGGACAGACAGAAATCTGCCTCTATGTCCGTTCGTCTTCTGCTCTCTTGACTCTGGGCTATATTCCCAAACATTCTGAGAATGCTCTCAGAGAACCCCCTAACCTAAAGATTTAAAGAAAGGACCTTAGAAGTGATTTAGGGGACTTCTCAGAGCAAATCTGAGCAAGGAAGGGACAGAAACCTTAGTGGGAAGGTGTGGTTGATCCTGTTGCTAGCCATGACAATTTTTTAGCGGATTTGATTGGTTGTCACAGACAGGCCCTTCTGTGAGCCTGTAAGGCAGGCATGTCAAACCGGTCCACAGGGGGGCCGGTGTGGCTGCAGGTTTTGTTTCCAACCAAGTAGCAGCACACCAGACTTGACTCATTTAATCAACTGATCTCCGTCTTCAGACAGTTGATTGGTCAAACTGTGTGCTCTTGGTTGGTTGGCACAAAAACCTGCAGCCACACCGGCCCCCCTGTGGACCAGTTTGACATGCCTGCTGTAAGGTGTGGACACCCAGTGGAAATAAAACGAACTGTGTCAAAATATGAGACAGTGAAAGTGCTTTTTGCTGCACTGTTGCATTTTTCCAGTTGCCAAATCTCTTAGTATTATCATCACTTTATTTCATGATATCGTAGGGTGGGAAATGTGTAAGTGTTGTGAGACTAACCACAAACATTACCCCAGAACCATCTACTCTGTAGCATTTCATTAACTCACTGTCATCCAACGTTTGTAGAATACTTCTCCTTCCTCTTTGCATTTCTACCATTTTCTCCTCCGCTTAAGAAACTCTAAAGCTTATTAAAAGTCTTTTTCCCTACCCCTAATAGTTGCTCACCTTAGAAGCTTTCTTAAGGGCTAAGAGTCTTTATGAATGACTCAAATCTTTACCAGGATCTAGTCCCAACTATAAGGGGAAATTCTTTGAGAATGTCATATTTCAAAGAATGATTTGTCATCAGTAGTCATCACTGGCCTATAAGGCCCTGACACACCAAGCTGATGGCTGGCCATTGGTCAGTGTTCGGGCGTTGGTGAGTGTGAGTCATGGGACGACATGACAGTTACCCTGTCATGCCAAAAATTGATCGTCTGCCAGAAACTGATTGTCGCCGCAGGGGCGTGTGCAGCCTGTTCAAGCTGTGTCGCCCAGTATTCACGTCTTCAGCTGCTCTCACATGGATCAAACAGTCATAGCATGTAAATACACATAACGTAATGTCCGTGGTAAGAGCACAGCTATGTCTTTGTGAAACTTAAATGTTTCTTGAGACCCAATTTTCACGTGTTTGCAATTTATAGTTTGATCAGACATGACATTTATGCAATTATAGACAATATTGTTGTTCCTGTTATTTGTATGTGTTTAATTTGTCCAAAATCTTGTTTACATTTGGAAAGTAGTCTATCAAACTTTACAGATGGATAATGTAAAATTAAAGTTATTTTCTGCTATTATCCTTATGAGCCTGCATTTTATTAACTACTCTGTGCCAGAGATTATAACCACTCCAGTCATTTTTACCTCTTTTTACCTTCAAAGTTTGGCATATTGGCCGTCGTCATCTTGGTCATTTGGAGCCAGCAGTGACCATATTTGGGCAAGAGGCTGGCGCTGTGGATAAGGTGTAGATTTGACTGGAAGTCAAGGACACCATCAGCAGACAGGTGAGTCATATAAAAATTAACCTCCAGTACAGTTCTCATGAATGTTGAAATTACAAACCGAAACTGCTTTTTTTTTGTAGCAGGCTGTAAACATGTTTATTTCTGCTGAAAAGTTGGACGTTTTAATATTTCTATTGGATCTATGGAGATTGACTCACTTTTGGAGCCAGCCTCAAGTAGCCATTCGAGGAACTGCAGTTACTGACACTTGTAGGTTGTCTTAATTTGTCAGCCCCATAGACTGCTGCTTGGTTTGTGCCAAATTTGATGTTCTGGTAGGTTAATCCTTCCAGCCTTGTGCTTGGTATGGCATCATGGAGATAGGAAGCTTGTGGAGAACATTCTGATCGGCTGTCTGAAAGGCTACGGACCCATCATGATAATTGCCCTGTAACCCTGCAGACGGCGATGATGAGTATCGTATTAACGTCTCAATAGATTAGATTGGCATGATGACTCACCCCCAGCCTAATTACACTGCACTTATTGCTTTCTAAAAGTGGATGTGTCAAAGGACCTCTGTACACTCAAGCATCATGCGTGTTCCGTGTGTGCGTTTAGCTGTGTGGGTGTGTTTGTACACGAACTCAACAGGCCAACTGACAAGGCTTTCATCATCATTAGCAGGCTACATGGTGTCCTCTTGAATTATGCAGATGCTATTGATCCGTTTCCACAACACACGCACACACACACACACAAACACACACGCCAATGTGATGGAAACCTTTGATGGCATAATTCAAAAAGGTTTTCCTTTCTTTAACTGGCTGGTTTTGTGTTGCCATGCACACTGAGATTGAAAGCAATGACAACTAGTTAGTGTTCAGGGAAAATCCATAGCTTTCACAGGACACGAGGAAGAGATATAGCTATTTATTTTGTATTATTTATTTATTAATTATTTTTGGTGCATTTTTATATCCTGCTCTTTTTTGAGCCCCTATCTACATTACTGGATAGATGTGAGTGCCAAGTTCTCCAATAATAATGCTGAGAAGCTCTTTTGTCAATCAGGGGCGAAAATCAGTTCATTCAATTTTCAATAGGTTTTAAATGCTGCAGTTCTCCCTTTTTCAAATGAAAGTGTTTGAATGAATTTAGTGTACACCATTCAAAGTAATAAAATAGCAGCAAACCACCACTTGCTATGGAAAGATAAAGTAGATCGAGTAATGGTGTCCTGGGCAGAGAATGAAGTCACATTAACTCTGTGTGTGTGTGTTGTAACTTCAATCAATCAATCAGTCAATCAACCAACAAACAAACCAACAAACCACTCAACCAGCCAAACAACCAGTCAATCAATTGATTGATTGAGCAGCCGACTGGCCAACTGGCCAACCAATCAGTCCATCCATCCATCCATTTATCCATCAATCAATCATTTGTGACAGTTAAGTCAAGGTACAACCTAA
The DNA here is from genome assembly GCF_026936395.1 of Plectropomus leopardus. Classification (NCBI taxonomy): domain Eukaryota; kingdom Metazoa; phylum Chordata; class Actinopteri; order Perciformes; family Serranidae; genus Plectropomus; species Plectropomus leopardus. The sequence goes on along the minus strand of NC_142177.1, from coordinate 4,065,045 downwards.
GTGAAATGTGAACCAATCAGCTTCTTTAACTTGTGCACAGTAAGTTAGTTTTTTTCCCTCTTGCTTTGTTTGCTGCTGCTTTTTACTAAGCTTCTCTAGGGCTTCTTATGGTGGCTCTGTGTTCATGTTAGTGCACGTGTACCCTACTGGCTAGCTTATCATGAGCTCTCTGCACTGCGCTCATACGACAGTTACCACTGATATCAGAACGGTGTGGTCGAGGAAGCAGATAACACCATCCCTTTTGGTTCTGCCTGTGTGAACAGTAGCCCTTTTTGTGTTTTCAGTGTACAAAAAAAGAAAAAAGATGAGGAGCATCCATAAGAGTAGTAGTGGTCATGAAAATTTGCCTCAAAGACACGGAACAGTCATGGAAATTTATTGCTATAAATGTGTATGAACGCTGAAGGCCAAGCCAATTTTGAATAAAATGACAAAAGCATAATGAAAGGACAGAAAAGAGGAGTGGATTTATCAGAATACCTATTGTGGTGCAGAAAACAAGCAGACAGATGGCCTGATTGTGTTGGTGTTGAGTGTCTCACCTGGGCATACTAATCCCCCCTGGCCTGATTAGGAGAGAAAAGCAATGTGAATAAAAACAAAAGAGATCCAGACAGCATTAGGCTACAGATGTTTATTTGTCCAATTAAAAACTAGGATTACTTCTTTGACTACTGAGAGAGAAAAGTCTAATTTTGCTCTGTAGTGTACATGCTACACTGATAATTCCCTGAATTCTCCTATTGTTGAAATTACTTGAATACACAAAAACATCTTAAAAATTAAATGGAAAAATCCTTTATAACAAAGTTTTGGATTGTATGTATGCATGACACATAACTATAAAATGTGTCTTCAGCATCATCATTTTTTTCCCAGCTCTTCCATAATTGGCATGGTAAATACAATCAGCCGTGCTAGAGATAGTTTATCACAGGAGTGAAACAGAGGCTCGTGGGGGTTTAATGAAAGGAGATGTTTTCATCAGACAGAATGTCAAGTAGGTGTATCAACATAGCTTCACTGGGGTTCAAACAATAACTCCTCAAAAACCACTATCATCACTTCTTGATGCTACGCTTGAAAACCTTTTTTCATTTATCACAGTATGTGGCTCATGCTCAGTTGTATCCATTTCCTAAGAACAACCTTTTGATATCTGGATCAACATCAGGTTTCTTTTGCTGCATTCAGATGCCTTTCACGAGATATTTAACCCTTTGAAACTTTGAAAAAAGTCACTGACAAACTTTACAAGAAATGACCCACATATTGCCCAAAAAAGTAAAAAGTGACATGACATGAAGTACTTTTATAAGGGGAGGTTATAAAAAAATTATTTAAAAGGTAAAATCCAAAAAAGTATATTTTTAATTTTTTTTTTAAAATTACATTACAGAATAAATTGTATACATAGACATTTCTTTACAAAATAATCGTTTTCCTTTTGTTTGTTTGTTTGTTTATGTACTTTTTTAAATTTGCTTATTTTCAGGTTATTTTCTTGTAACTTTTTTTACTAATTTATTGTTTTTTTTGGGCCATGTCTTCAGTTGCTAATTGCCTTCTCACCATGTTTTTGAAAGATATCAAACCAATTTGCTTAGGTTGCTCAGGGAAAATGTGGTCCTGGAGACACATATTACAGCAGGAACTTCCATACAAGCAGTTTTGAGTACTTATCCAGGTATTTATATGTCTGTCTGAGGAATGATTTTGTCGCTGCAATAGCATAACTACCAGGCAAGATGCAGTCACTAAACTTTACAGGCTGAGATTGCGTGGCTGAGATCAAAATAAAGACTGATATGGAAGATCTGTGTGGTCTGAGCAAGGGGGGCCCTGGCCCATATTTGTCTTAGAAGGTCTCTAGTTTTAGTTAGTTTTAGTTTGACAGCCTACAGCTGTTTTGGTTCACTCTAGCAGCCCTCATCAACCCCCTTTCCAGATGGACACTACCTGTCCAGAACCAAACGGCAAACAGGCAAAGTTAGTGAGAGAACACAATGAGACATTTGATTCATGATCATGAAATCCTTATGAACAGATGTTCTCCGTGTCCTTTGTTCCCCAGCTCAATAAGTTGTCAATATGACTCACTGAGGAGATTTTCAAATAGTTTTATGTTCTGGCCAATCTTTTCCCTAGGTCGAATGTTCGCCCACCTACAGCTTATAGCCTTGCCTACAGGATATCATACCAGAATACATTGCTCGTCTACATCAAGAAAAAATGTAGTTGACAAATACTTTTCTGCATAGTTTTTGTTCACAAAATTAACATTGACATTACCCAGATATATCCATTTTTAATACCAAGCCATGACTATTATTATATTGTGATACTTGCAAGGTATTGCCTTATTATTTCCCACCAACAATAAAACTATTACCCGACTATTATTATGTTATAATTCACGCTGCTCTAAAGACTGTTAATATGTTTTCTTACGAAAAGCATTGCACCTAATTTCATTTGTATCTTACGTATTTCGAATGGGTCACAAAAATTCAGCCTTTCCTCTGGAGACACGTGATCATAACCGTGTGAACTTTGAGTTAATCATTTTAAGGTACATCCTCACCATGTTTCCTTTCCTAAACATAACCACAGTAACTTTTATTGCCAAAAACTAACCTCTGCAACTGTACGTTAATTAAATAACTCTACGTTGAGGACATAATGTAATTCACGGGTGCTAATTTCATACGTACTGTTGTAGGCACATTTTCGTATGATATCTTATCACCTGTTCTATGAGAATATGTTGTATTACCAAGCTTTAATGTAAATTGTTATCAAGTTGGCTAACATCTTCACCATAACAGCTTTATTTGTTATGTCAGCTTATTTCATTCAAGTAGTCAAATACTGGCAATATTCCAGTGCTTTCGGCGTAAGGTCTCGATGCCGAAAGCCACTTTTTGTGTCTGCGTGATACACCGCTGGACGGTGTCAGCTGAAAACACGGCCAGACAGAACTGTTCACAGGGCAATGATACACCGCCAGCTGGCCAGATGGAACTTGTTGCAACCTCATGATAAGCTGCATGATGGTGTCAGGTTAAAGCACCGAAAGCAACGATGTTATACAAGAAACACAAAGTTGGCTATAGGGCGGGTGGGAGGGGCAGTCGATGTGTTGAGCAAACCCCGGACTGTTTGCTTCCTGTCTAAATGTGATGGGTTTTTTTTCTGCACCTTACCATGTGCCTCCATGCCCTAATCCTAACCATCAGTGCCAGCATGTGCTTTTGTTGTCGTCCCTGTGTTGGTTGCCATGTGCTTTTGTTGCCTAAACATAACCATGTGCATCATAATCGCACCGTGTGCTTTAGGCTGACATCAGGGTAAAAGCATCCCATAATGTCAGCAGCAGATGCAGGAGGATACCTTAGAGCATACTATGTAGACTCGGAAATCCACTGCAAAGCGGCAATACAACACAGGATGAGAACATGTTGGTTTATTGTTGTTTAACTCAACACTGAGATTATTTTTGCCTCCAAAGCAGCTCTACCTGCAACAAAGCTTTGAAGCCCTAAAACTCCCAACTTGTCACAAGACAGGTTTAAAAATTAAGGAAACCTTTTAACAAGGAACAGCCATGGCTTCATCTCTTCTCAGCCCACAGTTCTGAAGCCCAGCGCAGTACCACCCACTTCCCAGCTGACTGGCAAATGTGTTTGAGAAGGCGTATGAGCTCCAAAGTGTGATCTAAACACAGAATGTCAAATTAGACTTTCATTCTCTGTCTACCTCTACATATCCTCTCGTAACACAGACTGATTCTGACATTGTGTCTGAACCGGGACGCTGATGTGTTTTCAAACGCCTTCCTCAGCTTTTTACAGTGTTCTTTCAACTTATAGCAGTAATCTGTGACAAAAATGTCTTTGTTCCTCCATCCTCTCTTTGCTTCGAAAATCTGGATCAGTCAGTTTCCTCTTTTTTTTAGCAATGAATGAACAAATGATGAATGAAAGTTACTCATGTCTGTGTCTACCTGAGTAAGAGTATTTGCACCTATGAGTCAGCTTTTCTAATGTTTCGCATCTGAGCGAGTTCAGCGTGGGAGAGAAATTATTAATTATGATGAAAACAAATGCAGGTGTGGGTGGTTTGGGACGGAAATTACTACTTATGCATTAATGTAAGGAGCATTTTAATGTTTTAAATGCACTATTTATCATTTCCACCACTACATCTCTTTATGCTGAAATCTGTCATTTACATTCAGTTTTAGTCAGCGTGGTATTACAAAGCTGCTTGCTATTTTTAAGAGACAAGTTTGCAAGTGGGTGTAGTCAACAAATGTGCTCGTAACCACCATCAGTTTATGCATCACTTCATACACGAAGACAGTGAAGTGAAAGCCCCTCACTGCACATCAAAGTGTCTTTCATCATGCACTCCCCAGAGTTGGAGGAGCATCTCACGGGGACAATGAAGTACATGAAGAGTCACATGATGACACCAAAATAACATGTTGACACAGGCATAATATAACAGGAACTATGGTGAATACTGAGGGGCTGATCTGCTCTCATTTGTGTGACACATGGAGAAAACAGGAGGAGGATCTTCACCTGTCTTTCTTTGAGAACTTAAGCATGCTCCTGGGGCTACTTTGGCTCCACTGGCTCCATTACAGCAGTTGCTGTAAGAAATTGAAAACTTTTCTAACAAAACTAAAAGGGGAACTCCAGTGGACCCTATTTTCCCATGTGTTTGTGTCTATGATTAACAGGAATACATTTTTTTTTAATTTGTCCTATATTTATGTCCACTGAAAGTGATTGTTTTTACACATTAACGGAAATGACCTGATGGAGAAATTAGAATTACCTCACAGCTGTAAAGCAGTGAAAGTCATATGGCTGTCTGATGATGGCGAAATTGTGTGTGTGTGCGTGTGTGTGTGTGTGTGTGTGTGTGTGTGTGTGTGTGTGTGTGTGTGTGGCAGGCTGCCTGGCCTATGTGAACACTGTGACTGTGCTACCAGTTTTATTTTCCTTCATAATGAGCACAGGTATTTACACATTTTACAGAGCTTACACTTGTGTATCCAAGTACTGTACTTCAGTAGAAATTTAAGGTACTTTGACTTTACTTGAGTATTCTCTTTTCATGTCACTATAAAATTCTACTCCACTACATTTTTGGATGGAGATGTTGTACTTTTAACTTCACTACATTTGTAAGAAAGCTTTATATTACTCTAAAAAATACCATTTTTGCATAAAACCTTAAAAAGAGTTTTGTTATAAATTAAACAGTTTATACAAGTACAACTGCAACAATTACTTGATGAAAGAATCACTAAATTGATAGGAAAGAAGTTGACAACTATTGTGATAAACATGGTATCTTTATATACTTTTTAAAAATAATAATGAATTTTAGGGGGTTTTTTTTCCTTTTTGGGTGGTTTTTTTTTCTTCTTTTTTTCTGAGTAAGTATGAGTTTTAGGGGTGTTTTTATCATTTGAGGGGGAGAGGGTTCTATTTTTTTATCACCTTGAATTTTTTTTCCTCAAATTTCTAAAATACTTTTGAGTTTTGTTTTCTTATCATTTGGATGGGGTTTTTTTTTTTATAATTTTGAGTTTTGGGGTTGTTGTTTTTTTGTTTGTTTTTCATCTCCTTTGCATTTTATTCATTTATAATTTTAAGTTTTCAGGGCATTTGGGTTTTTTGGGAGATTTTTTTCTACATTGATTACTTTTACTTTGAATACTTCAAGTACCTTTTCCTGATTACACTTACATACTTTTACTTCACAGTAATATATTCAATGCAGGAATTTTAACAAGTGTTTTATTAGAATTTCTTCCACCACTGCTGGTGGTTATGTTATGTTATGTTTTAATAGGGTCCCAACCTCATCATTTTTTTAAAAATCATTTAGTAATTGATTTTACCTTGTATATCTTATCTCTTTTCTCTTTTATTGTAAATCTGTATCTTTTATAATGTTTTTTATATTTTATTACTGTGTAAATCACTTTGAATTGCCCTGTTGTATAAAATGTATACAAATAAAGCTGCCGCGCCACGCCACACCATGCTGCTATTGGCTGGGGGTTTCCCATGACTATCCAAAGGTTGACACAGGTTGAGAAAAATCTCAAGTAAACAAAAATAAGAAGAAAATACAAGCAGAGGGTATGATTTTTAGGAAAATCCTGCATAGTATACCTTTAACTTTTAAGTTGAAGTTGTAAATACTTAAAATTTTGCTAACATGTTTTTTCCCATTTTCAGCACGACACTGAAGCCAGAAGATGACACACTGTCAAGTAGGTTTATTGTTACTCTAATAAAGTGAGAATGCTGCATACAATCCTCAGATGTCTTACTGAACACCATATCTAATCACAAGTGTGAGCTGACCTCTGATAGAGACACAGCAGTCTGTTCATGGCCAGCCACTGCCTGTTCTCTCCAAAGAGGATCACAAGTCAGGCTGACACCTCAGTTTGGCTGATTCATCCCACTCCCCCCCTTTCCCAGGTTTCAAAGGGTTAAAAAGATTTGTTATGTTTTTGGCTGTTGCAATCTGAAGACAGACACTTTACTGAGAGAGTGCCCTGCTTCTTCTTACTTTCACATGTTTAATTTTACAAAGACATTCAGTGTTGAGAAGTTGTGAACTGAATTATTGATTCAGCTTCAGCTGAACAGCAGAATCAATATAGAGTTGTTTGGGTTAACTCAAACTGTGGATGCCTGAATTATTTTAGACAGAATGGCGCACAGATACTAACACTGATTTTTCCTTTATTTTAGTAATTGGCTGCCAAAGTAAAGCTTCCCTGGTGTGGGTCTTTGTCATGGGAATATGCACACGTTCATGGCCAAATAATCAACTTCCTCAAGCACAGCCTTTGTGAGCTAACACAGATGCTCATAATCTGTTAACCTGATAAAAGAAACACGGTTTTGCGCGACACTTCATAAATTAGGTTTCTGACTGCCTGAGTTTGTAAAGTGCTTTGTTAAAGCCACTAGAGGCTGTCAATCTACAGCTGTTAAAAAGCCACATATATGTATATATACATTAGGGCTGTCAAAATAACGCATTAATTATGATTAAATAATCACAGAAAAAAATTAATGCCGTTGTACACTGACGAGTGGAATTTGTGCTCATAAATATGAATTGAATTTTTAAAAATACTTTAATAAAAAAAGGAATGTATGCAATTAATTTAGATTAATTAATCACAGAGCATTTAATTAATGCTATTTTTAATGAATTCAATTGATTTTATATATATATATTTATATATATATATATATGCATGCATTTTTAAGTCTTTTTTATCTTGTTTACATAATGTTGTATACAAGTATAGTGTCCTATATTTTATGATGTATACTGCCTTGTTTATGTAATTTCTTTGGCAACTGATTCGAGAGCAACAGCATTTCATTCAGTTGTATACTGTGCATATAGATACAAGACTGTAAAGCTGACTTGACTTGTGTGGGAGGGATGGTGGTCCAATAAACCCCGGACTTTCACCAGGGAGTGTGGTGTTCACTTCCTGTATGAGTGCAGAACCAAACCCTGATATTTTTTTTCTCTAATCATGTGCTTTTGTATCCTGGGATGCCTTCTGTTGCGGCATCCCAAAACGTCAACAGCAGACACAGGAGGATACCTACAGTGTAATATGTAGACCATGCTGTGTTGAATTGCATGCAGTACCGGTACATACCACTGGGAGTCTGTAGACCCCCCCCCCACAGTTAAGAAATAGCACTACAAAAAATGTCATATTTCATGGTGTTCTAATGTACCTCAGGTTGTGTGAGGTATAGTGATATTCCTGAAGGGCCACATCACAGCCATGGAGTGTAGGCTGTAGAGAAACCCCCTCCCATACTGAGGATGTCATTTAGTGGCAGCGGTGCAACAGATTGTTCTAATAAGAGCTCGGCTAGAGACGAGCAGGAGGAGGGGACAGCACTGATGCTTCTGTGGCCTGAGGTAATTCACATATGCAGGAGCTACTATAATGGGTGGGAACAACATGGATACACATGCTGGCGCTGTCTCTCGCGCGCGCGCATGTCATCCTTTTTTGCCACCTGTGTACGTCTTTTAGTTTGGATTTCGTTTGCAGTTTAGCTTTGTCATCAGCCTTCCATAATGTTGTGTGGAAGGAGAAAGAACAGAAGATATTTCCAAAAAAAAAGAAAGAGAGATATCCAGTCGACATTTGCTCGTGCTGTGCAGTGAGGTAGTGTAACTATCATGTCAGACTGCCCTCCATCCATCACTGTCGACAGATAAAAGTATTAATCCTCGTGTGTTGTGCAATAAATTCAAGATGTGAAGAATTATTTCCGAATACAGAGTAAACTGAGTTATATTTGCGCATTCTTGAATATTGGAGCATTCAGCGACATGGTGCGACTGTGGAAGCAACAGTTGGTGTCATGAATCTCAGCGATGGCTGCTAGAAGTGACGGATGTCTAAAGAACAGCTCTGAAGTTGTGTCTGCCTGGGTTTTCCACACTGCTCTTACCTTCTGCTGCCTCCTGGCCATATCAGTGGGTTGCTTTGCGTTGAACGGATACGCGATGCAGCGCATCACAAACACATACAGCTGGAGTCTCTTTTTCCTCTCCTCCTCCTCTCTCTGCATCTTCTCCAGGTCCTCTTTTTCTTTGTCGCTGCCCACCGAGGGGCTGGGGCTGGAGGGTCGGCCACCGCCGCTCCCTCGGCCCCTGGGCTGCAGCCCTGCGCTGCCGTTGCCGTCGGAGGCTCGGCCCGGTGACAGCCGGGCTCCTCCGAGGCTCTTCGGGGCCGCCACCTCTTTGCGCTCCACCTCCAGGATCTCATCTCCTTCCTCCTCGCTGGAAGACGGGTCCAACATGCTGTAGAGGCTTGGATGGAGAGTCTAAAGCTATCTGCTGCAAAGGTAAAACTGCAAAAGTAGAAAAAGAAAGAAAAAAGATGCGGATGAGGATGTGTGTGAGGCTCAGAGGGAGAGAGACCAGGGGGAGCCGCTGTGGGGAGCAGAGAGCTGACTGAGGAGCGTCTCTGACTGATGCTTTTCAAGAAAAAAAAAACGCCGTCAGACGCGTCAGTCTCAGTAAGAAAAACCAAAGTGATGTAGAGTCGAGTTGGCTGCGTGATTTCCAAGCCTTTCAAGTGGAGCAGTCAGTGGCACATAGGAGGGATTTATCATGAGAGCTGATATAAAGGGGGAGGGGTCGCAGGGAGGAAACGTTGATGTGTTGGTGCTCCGCTGTCGGGGGCAGGAGGGGGAGGAGGAGGAGGCTGGGCCCGGAGCTGACCGCGGTGCTGAAACCCGATCCCCAACTGCTCTGGGATCAGTTTGATCAGCCTGTGAGCACAAAAGATGAACGGCCACCTGATGATCCATCTGAGTCAGAGGACAGTTTACAGCACCAGACCGGAATCAAAGCGCGGCTGCTTTCACAATAAAAGCTTTACTACTGATTTCAAATAGGTATTTTAACGAATTTTAATTTAACGAATTGAAATACATATAGCCTATCTGTCTTTCCGTCTGTCTGTCTGTCAGTTTCCCTGTCTGCCTGTCTGTCTTTCTGCCCCTCCCCTCCTCTTTATTGGCTTTTTTGTTCATTTTGAATAAACAGAGCAAACGTCAACAAACCACATCCCTATTATCCCAAATGACAAAAATTAGAAAAACATATTATCAAATATAAATAAGCAAGAACTTAAGCATAAGCATAAGCATATTATTATTGTTGCTATTAATAATAATAATAATAATGATAATACTATATATATATATATATATATATATATATATATATATATATATATATATATATATATATATATATACATATATATATACACGCACACACACCTACTTGCAAACCAGTGTCTGTCTGTCTGTATTCTTACTTTTTTGGAAGTACAATTTGAATGGCCTAAATTACTCTAAAATTGTCATTCTTCAATACCATGTCTTTTTTACTTGACTCCAGAGCCAGCTACACACAAAAAAGACTCCAGAGCCAGTTACACACACACACAAAGAAGAAGAAAAAAAATCCCAGATTTAGGTAGAATTACTGTCTGTAATCCTATGGGTGCATGTTGAAAGTCTCTGCTCAAGATTGCAAAAGCGGATGTGCTTTTTATGTAGGCTTTGAATCTATGGTGTTGAGCAGACGTTCGTGTTACTATTTTTTACTGTGCAGTCTTAGAGAGGCTTATAAGATATGGGATAACAGCCTGGAATGGTAACTTGCATTTGAAATCACAGACTGCTTGTTTGGTACAGATGAACAATCTCTGAGCAGTCAATTGTCAGAGGATAGTATCTGATCCAACTCACGTTCTCTATTCAGAGTTCCATCTATTACCATCTGGTAGAAGATTCGGGGTTCCCAGAGCAGCCTGAATCGTTCATTCTTGCTCATGTCAGTTAAGATTCTCAACACTAACAGGTATTTTAGGATGCTGGCTTTGGGGTTTTGCAATACAGTAGGTCACCACTGAAAGAAAGTGTGACTGTGTTTTGTGCAAATAGCTGCATGAAGCTATGTATTGTTGGGATGTTTTTATTATGTAGCATGTAGATTTTAGCTTCTGAAGAACTGCAAGACAAAGGTGTTTCAGCTGAGTGTTTGCGGGGCATCCTGCAGTGGTTTTGACAACTTTATTAAGGCTGTCTCTGCAGTAGTAACCCTGGCTTCTCAGAACCTCTGGGTGTTTGGACTGTGGGGAAGGCTCAGTCCTGCTCCTACATCCTTAAAGGTGGTTTATGGTGCTGTGTGGAGGTGCAACATTATTCAATCAAGTAGGACTATGGATGTATTAAAGACAGTCTGGATACAGCATGTCAGGAGTCAGGACCACGTTCATTCCTCTGAGACCTGCTCATTGATGCATGAAGCATAAAAAGCTCTAGTACTATAAACTTATGGTGGCCAAATGCAGCTGAGTGAGCCTGAGCGCCGGCAGAGTGACTGACTTCCAGTTAAGCACTTCGCTAGTTTGAATTGTGGTCTAGAAAATGTAATCTTGCAGCTCTTTTAGGCTTTCCAAATGTTGTCAAACAGGATGGCTTAAGTCTAGATAGTGAAATGAGTTTTTTGACGCTCTTAAAAAAAATTATCCACTGATCTACAGACATCTCTTTCCCAAAGTCCATGGGGAAAAGTCTTTCTGGGCCTGTGGGCATCATGTGACGGACAGTTTTTGGAGCCTCAAGAGGCCATTCAAAGAACATATTTTTGGCATTTCCATGTTGGCTTCATTTTTCAGCCTCGGAGGTTTGGCTCGAATGCATGGCAGCCAATATACAATACAACATTTTCATATAGAAAGCATTTGTTTCTGGTCTTTTACTAAGGATCTTTTTTATAATTCAGTAACTGCAAACCAGATTACACTGCGCAGTCCTTAGTCCAGCCCAGCCTACTTGAGTAGATACAGCTATACATGACCAGCCCAACATACCACATGGTCCTGTAATTTATAAAGTGAATCACGTCTTGATGTATAATGAATAAAGTACATGAACAAAGTGGATTATTACTTTTGGCCTAAAATTTATTTACTACAGCATAATGTTGTAGCAGGCTTCAGTGTCGAATTGGTAGGTTTGTCTTGTTATGTTAAAATTAACGAAGATTACCACACAGAACCTTATTCAACATTAAACTTAAGGAGGGGACAGAGGTCCCTGTGTGCTCAGTTAACATCTGGTACCTTGCCTCTGGTGAAAGAAATCGGTAGATATAAAGGTATTCCCGAAGAGCAACGTATGTGTGTTTTGTGTGATGTTGAAGCAGTTCATTGAATGAATTTAATTTGTGTTCTTCTGCCCTCTGTATAGTTATCTGAGAAAGCATTTGTTTGAAAAAGTTCAGGTGAAGAACCCTAACTTATTTTGGTTGGCTGAATGTGATATGTTGAGTTGGCTCTTTAAGGACGAGATTCATGCTTTAGCCAGATTCATTGAAAATGCATGGACATTACACCAGAAAACACTGTATCTGGTGTAATTGTTGATTATTGGTTTGTATATTACTCATGCTGTTTGTCTATTTATATAGAACTGTGTTCAGTTAAGAGTCACAGAATGCATTTTATATGATTTAGGCCTATTCATTATTTTCATCTGTCTGTATTGATATTCTGATTGTTAATTCATTATTTAATAACCCAGAATATGATCATGGTGTCTTCTAAACACTAGAAATTATTTATCAGAGAAAATTGAAATTCTGTGACTCATCAAACCCGATGCTCAGTATGCCTCACGTGTGACTGAATGGAAATGAGCATCGGGGATGTAAAATGTGTTTCTTGTTGACAGACAGACTCTCTCTGACTTAATTGTATCCCTAATGAAAGTTAACATTGGAAATCACAGATCGTGAAAGGAAAAATCTTTGTAATAAATGATAAAAGCTGTTTTTGGGAATTTTATAGTTCGGCTTTTTAACCAGATGGTGAATCAGAAAACAAACAGCATAAAGACTCTTCACCTCTTCAGAGGTGGGGACTCTCAGCACCACAGCATGCAAACAATGTTGAAACAGCAGTAAAATGCCTGTGTCTACCTAAAAACACTAGATATCAGCAAGTCAGCTGTATAATTTAGCACCGTATGTCTCCCAGCGAGGGACAGTAATAGTTAGCTTCAGCCTCTAAAGTTTGTCTGGTCAAATTAGCAAAATACCTGCTGCTCATGGTACACTGAGTGTCAGGATCCCACACTTTCTTTTTCCACTTTTGTCCTCTTAAAAGCTCAGGTTTTCATTTCGGCAGTTTATAAAACTTAGTTTTGGGTTCTTTACATTAAGCAGGTTTCCATTAACCCTCAAACTGCGCAAACTGAAATTGCACATATAAAATACATCTAATGCAAACACCTCAATTTTGAAAAAAAATCCCATTTATCATAATTTCTTTTTAATGCTCGCATGAGGTGTTATTTCAGGCGATCCAAAAAAGCCCTATTTTGCAAAACTGCAATGGAAACACTTTTTTTTTTTGCTCTTATAGGTCACATGATGCTATGGCTATGTGCTTGTCAGTAGGAACCGGCTCCCTCGGGCATGATGCAGCAGCAGCTACAAGAGGTGTTTTTGCATGGCATAACTCAACTTAAAAAGTTGAAGAGATCATCTGGAAGTTTTGAATCCACAATTGCTCTGTGAAATTGTGGACTATCACCTCCTAGAAATTCCTCATATGTGGCCGCACCCAAGTATAAGGTTCCTTACATTATCGTTCCATAACACGCCTGCGTGGCCTTGGATTTGAAATAATGACGGCTAGTGTGGTGGCTGCAATAGAAATAAAGCTGCTAATGTTTTGAACATCCATCACCATGCTTCTTGGAATGTTGTTGCTAAGGAGAAGTGGCAGAACATCACTCAGTGGAAATGCAGTCATCTCACAATTGTGTTTTATCGATATTTCGAAAATATCGCTTAGGTTTTGAACAAATCTATGAGGGAAACCCACCTATTGTCGGAAGTGCTTTCCATCAAACATTAGCTTTTATGTCATGGTCAGCTGCAGCGCAGCTCCTCCCCCTCCTCCTCCTTTTTTGTGTCTGTCCCTGTCTGCATACCCTTCTGTGTCCTAACCTGTGTGTGTGAGTGTGGGCGTGGTTTGTTCTCTCCACAGGCTGGGATGGGTGCAGGCAATCTCCTGATGAGCTGGTGGAGTATTTAAGCTGTTGCTTCAGATCTACTTGTTGATCTACTTGTCTACTTGTTGTATTACCCCTGCCAAATGGTAGATGGGCCTCTCGGCCTCTCAGTATTTACTCCTTGTTTCCAAGTGTTCCAGTGTTTCTTGCCTGTGTGGCTTACCTCCTTGTGTTTTTCAGCTCCTGTCTCAGAGTCGCTGCAGCTCCTTGCTTCCTGTTCCAGCTGTCGTGGTTTTCACTCGTCTGTGTGCCCGCCTGCCTGCCAGCCTGCCTGCCAGCCTGCCTGCCAGCCTGCCTGCCAGCCTGCCTGCCAGCCCGCTCGCTTCTCACACTCAAGTCTTCACGGAAGGGATCCTCACCTTGGTCGAACTGGTTTGGTTTTTTCACATGGAGATTACATGGAGCCCCCCCCCACCCTCAAGGGACAGTTCGGACTTGATTCACCATCCCCCACCCTGCACAATCATCCTTGTCAATAAATTGCACCTGTGTTTCACCTAGTATCCTCGTCGTGTGTCCTGTGTCAGCGTTTGGGTTTCCGGGATTTTCCAACTCATCACATTTTAGACATTTTTCTGTAGTTTGTTAGCAGACGAAAACGATATGGAGGCACCTTCACACAGTACAAAATTAGTGGAGAGCAATGCATTGTTTTCTCCCCTCATGGAGGCTGGACTTCAGTGCACTCTGTCTCTTTTGCTACCTGCATCTGTCTTGCACCTTGTTCTTTCTTAACCTCATCTCTCTGCTGCACTTCAGAATGATCAACAGTGAAACACTGCACACTGACCGTATCACAAAGTGTTTGACACAAGTCAAGTGATGCCTGCAGCACCGAGTGGACACAACATCCAGACAGAGTCAGGACACAGAAGCCAGAGTGTGATAACATCGCTCCTTCTCTGCAGAGCTGCTATGTGTCAAGTTGGACTGGTGTGTGGGATTGACATGAAAAACAAAAGGCGAACAAACAAACCAGAGGGTCTTCACCCTGAGGAAAAAGCACTGTCAGTGTGACAAACACAGCTAAACTTAGTTCACTTCGATGCTCCGTTGATTTAAACAAGAAAACATTACTGTTGCAACTTTTGGTGAGTTACCAGCGATGTTGGGACTGAAAAATAGAGAGTGAGAGATAACAGTGAGGGAGAGGTAAAGGTGCTCGTATGCTCCTCGTGACTGTCCTCTTGACAGCAGCAATAAAGTCTGTCCAATCAGCTGTGAATTTACAGTGGCGGGTTTCACACATCCCTCAGTGTCCTCTCATCAAGTCATCAGCAGACAAAGGTATCACACAAAGGTAGCACATCTGTTCAGCTTTGCCATGGCTGAGTTAAATACACTGCAGGCTTTTCAGCCCACTCTATGTCCTGACTGTCCCTATACCGACGCTTTGTCAGTGAGCCTCGGTGCCAAACACCAATGCAAAGAGGCACCGAAGCAGTGGGAAGATATACACTGAGTGAGAACTCACCGTCACTCCCAACTTGTTAAATACTGATGCTTAGTCAGCCAGATACCAATGCACAGAGGCACCTTTTATCAGCAATAAAAGACATATCAAGCAGCAGCATTTTTTGATGCTCAGAGCTAGTGCTGTAGTATAAAGAGTGAGAAAGTACACATAGAGCAGGTGGGAGGGGAGGTGGATGGGTCAAGCAAACCCCAGACTTTCACTCAGGAGAGCACTGTTTGTCTCCTGTGTGAAACCAAATGTCAATTGAGATATTTTAATAACAACATAGTGTGCTATATGTGTAGCATAGTGACGAATGTTACGTGAAGTATATGCCTCACATGACATACACTGCACTATTAACAAACTACTTTAAGCCTAACACAATGTTATTGTTTTTTTTCTAATTTAATCATATTCTTTTGTTGCTGAGTCTATAAACAAAGTTTTTTTTAACCTACATTCTATGTTTATTTTGAAAAGAGACTTGTATGCATTTAATAAGTGGCAAATGTACATTTCCTGTGACATTTTATTTTAAAAAATGCACAATGCACGTATCAAGCGTAAATTGACACACAATTCCTAAGCGTGCAAAACTGAGGCAGTGCGTCATAGTTTAATGTGTAGGGCCACTGACCAAGAGAGTTATAGTGAGAATGTGATTGACATGTCCACCACTTTTGTCCAGACTGAAAAAAATCCCAACAATTATTGGATGAGTTGCCATGATATTTTGTACAGAGATCCATGGTTTCTATAAAATGTATGTGAATGACTTTGGTGATTCCCTGACTTTTCTTGATGTGCCACCACCAGGTTAACTTTTGTGGTTTTAAGAAATTTTGGGATGGATTGCCATGATATGAGGTGCAATCCCTCTCGGGATAAATTGCTTTGGTGAGCCCCTTTTATCAAGCGCCATCATCAGGTTAAAAAGGTCAAAAACTTACTTTTACTTTTATTTAATTAGTGTGAAGATAAGTCAGATGGTACACATTTTTCCTGTTAACTATGAGCCTGTATGCATTGTTATTAATAAAATGTTGAAATCAGCATCTTGCTCAAAGCACTGCTGTACCTAAGTATAGCCACACAGAGCCACTGGCATGGCTGCAGACACCTCGCTTTGTATGATGACTAATGCTGTCTCGCAGCTGGAATGTGCAAAGCTTTGTTTTATAATAAACATCTGCTCACTTTTATTTTCTGTGTTGTATTCACATTAAAAAAATGCATACTTTCAAAGAGAAAAGTGTTGCAAGGGGGAAAATCCCCAAAATAGTGTTGAAACCTACATTATTTTACTTTGCCTGATATGTAACTGATAGGTTCCTGCAAAGACATTACTAGCTACTACTATTTTGCAGGCTGTGGTCAACAAAAACCCCAATAAATTAATCATACTCACATGAATGAAAATACTTTACTGTCCACAGAAATGCTTTGAACCAAGGTAACGTTTGATGAAACACAGTGCTGTCCCATCTCTATTTATTATTATTTAGAGTCCTCGCACACAGTTTATCTTATACTTTCTCAGCTGTCGATGTACAAACATTTGAAACAAGGTGATCATCACACCATCATCAGACTGATCCACTTCTAGTCATGTGCAGCTGGCTGGAAGTGGATCATCAAGCAGTTTCCAGCTCCTTCTGACCAGTATTATAAAGAACAAGAGAGTGTGTTCGACCTTACATTTAACCAAATTTGGGGGTTTAATTCGGGTATAATTTGATGCTGGCCCACTTTCTTTTGAAGAAGCTGATCAGAATGAAACTCAAGTCGCTTTAGGCTGCCATGTTGATAGACATGAAAAGGTATGATTGACATAAAGTCGGCCTACTTTATTTTGTTTTCACACCACCACCGCAGGAAAAAGAAAACAAAAACACAAACCTGACAGCATTAATCATCTGTTCTCATTGGTTATTTAACAGCCTCTGATATGATTCAAGCAGCAAACTCCAGGGCTGAAAAATGAAACCTTCAAAAAAAATGCCAAAAAATGCAATTCCTCGACTGGCCACTTGAGGTTGGCTCCAGAAGGGAGTCAGTCCCCATCGTGGATTTGTAAAGATAACTGTACACAGTGTTGGAGGCAAGGCCTGTTCATGTAAGTTGCTCAGTGGTGCCAATACGTTCTCATCCCAACTTGTCACATGGTGCTGCTCTGTCAGTGTCCTTCTATGTCTACTTATAACCGCTTAAGGTATCCATCACCGTCAGCTGTTCAAGGCTTCCAGATGCCGTTACCATGATGTTAAACAAATGCACATGGTGGGATGATGCAGCATGGTCCTTATGTTTACACAACAACACATGGCTACCAACACCACTGTCACAATGGTTAGGATTAGGCAACAAAGTCAAGGATGGTTAGGTTTAGGCAAAAGAGGCACATGGTAAGGTGTAGAAAAAAAACACACATCCACACAGGAAGTGAACTCCGCACTCCCGCACAAAGTCGTTTGTATGTGGGATTCATCAACCTCCCCACCCAGCTGCCCACACCTTATGATATTATTAGTGGCAGAGTTATTACCTGGGGCTGTCCTTCAGCGTTTCATGCGAGCGTTTGGACGCAGCCCGTGCACTAACATGTGAACACACCCAGGCTGTGGTCGAAAAGTTAAAATAATCTCCTTTCCTAACTACTCTTCCTTAACCTCCAGAGAAAACGTTACGAGGTCAAGGAAAGATGTGAAGGAGAATTCATAAGGGCTAAGAAAAGATGATCGCTGAGTTTAGAGAATCCGACTGCACTTCTCCTCGGCTCTGTGATGATGTGACGGTGGATGTTATTGATGTGGGTCTGCTGTCATGAAACTACAATGTTCACATGATGGACTACAAAAAGCACATCCTCACTGGACTGTTTTTTAGGCAGCAAAAAGGGATTTTTCCGTAATTGTTTTATTTGTGTTTTTTTGTTTTAAATCTTTGTTTGCTGGCTTCTTCAAATCTTTTATAATGTGGGTGTTGAAAAGTGTGCCATAAAATCTGAGTATTGATATTATGATTATTATGTGACTATAATTATTATTATTGATATTATTATGTTGTTGTTATTATCTTAATCAGGCCTACTTTGCCCCATTCGTACTCGCCTCATTGTTTACACATGTTATAAGGGCTAAATGAGGACAACCCGGTGTAAAATATTACATCATTACCAAGGTGAGAATTAAAATAAAGAGAAATATAGGCTGCTAATCACAGAAGTGATATGTTATGTTGTCACTTGATATGGTTGCTCACACTCACTCTCTTTTTCCCTCATTTATCATCATGAATCCGTATATGATTTAATGAAAATAATAAATATGAAAATATGTACGATATGTTAGATTCACTACTGTACATATGAGCATTCTTAAGTTTCAAACGTGATGAATTGAAAACGTCATCTGTCTTGAAACATCCCCTCCTATTCTGGCTAATGTGCTGATTCTGATCCTATAGGCTACAGATGTTTATTGTCACTCTGGTTACAGAAATATAATCAGGAAATATTTCCACTTGAAGCTTTATTAGAGAGGACAGTCAATAGTATGCTAAATATCAAATACACATAAGATCTGATTATAAGCCTGTGTATATAAAAGCTCAAGAGGCAACACACAGCTCAGTAAATAGCTCCACCTTGACCTGATGGTGTTTTTAAGTTGTTTCGGGTCATACAGACTGTGGATCTGTGATGTAATAAAACAGCGGATTCCCCAATTAGCAGCCAAAGTCACGCATCACTTAATAGTTGCCGCCGCAACGAATTGTGGGGCGGATTCTCTCCCTTCCTTTGGTAAAGGATGCTCCAGTGTATCCTATGCTAAAGGAGATTATAAAGGAAGCATTGACGCACCTTTCCTTAATATTAGGAGAATTCGAACAGCTCTTATCATGGCAGTCGCTCAGGTACTTCTGGTTCATCTCATTCAGTTAGGAACCTTCCAAAGTAATACAAGGTATTCCACTGCAGCCCCGGTGCCATTTAGCTATCTGCTGGGGTACAATAATAATGGCATCCATTCTGTCTGAGCGCGCTCTGCACAAACAAAAATGTTATACTTTAATTTGATTTTCTACTTTCAATGAGTTTGCTTTTTAACTAACATCAGTCCTAAACATAATCAATCAGTCAAACAGACTTTATTCGTACTGAAGTACTCATTTAGACCAGAAATCGCAGAACTGAGGAAGCGCTGTAAGCCATAAGTGAGGAAACACCAGAGGCAGAATAAACCTATGAAATAGCAGCTAAATAGCAAATATTCATTAATTTCAGAATTTCAGCCTGCTAGGTTTTTGTCATGATGCCACTATGTTTTTAGATGGAAAACACACACACACACACACACACACACACACACACACAAATGAATTATTTTCAATGTACTACATGCAAATTTGATTTATTATTTTATTATTATTATTATTATTATTAGAAGTAGTAGTAGTAGTATCACATCTGGGATATGTCAGTGATTCAGAGCAGTATTGAATGTGACAGCGCACTTAGTGGAAATAGCATGTCTTTTCTTCATTTGCTAAATATGGTTTAAAAAAAATTTTAAAAAATGATGCTATTAGGTGAAAAATTGCAAAGCATCTTGCCTACATGTATCTATATGCATAAACACAGCAGAAATTATCACAAAATGAAGAATGAAAAACACCTAAAATGCGCCAAACAGTCCCTGAAGGTCAATACAAGTGCAGGACAAGGTGGAAGGAGAAATGAAACAGAAAGCTAGTTTAGATCGAGCATAGTGTCCAAAATGTCGGTGTCAAAAAAAACAATACAAAAAAACTATTGTCCTTGAATGCAACATGACGTAGCAAGTCAGAAAGGCGCTGAGAGGACGTGCGCGTGGCCATGCGTACTGAAACCCGCCCCTTTACAATAACCCCCAACCTACAAAATGACTACTGCTCTGCCTCGGCCGTATTAGCCCTGTTGTATCGTCTGAAACCGAGTCCACGGGAGAAATACAGGGCTTAAAATCACAACAATTCGACACTGAGGTTTATTTTCTCTGCTGACTGGTGTGGGGTCTGGGTCGCGCTCTTGTGAGGTTGCTACGAGGAGACCGAAGTGACATTTCATTCATCCATAACAACAATGGCAGCACAGGATTTCAATTTCTTGCTCGCGACGGATTCTTATAAGGTGAGTGGAGCCGTTTTTCTCCCCGCCCCCCATTTATTGTTCTATTTCGAGTTTTTTCCCCCCGTTAAAATGTTAATAATACCAATTTATTTGAGTATACAGTGTGCTACGCCTTCCGCCCAGTGTTTCGCTACAAAACACAGCGCATCACGAGTAAAGTTAACGTTTGCATTTTTAGTCAGTTGAATGTGTTGACTGCTACAACGTTGTATTCAGCATGTAAACTGAAAGCAAGTGAACGCACCAGCAGTGGTTGGTAGTAATACATTGTGTTGTGTGAAACGTATCAATGCACCCTGACGTTTGTTAAAACCAGGAACAGGACTTACGGGGGTTAACGTTAGAGCCCTAGTTGGAGGCAGTTAAGTTTCGTTATCACCATACCTAAACATTTTACCGTACCGAGTATAAACGCAATCTACCTAAACATGTTTTTATCTAACCACATTTTCTAAGCTGTGTCTTAGCATTCATAGTTTAATTAAAAAATAACAACTAGGTTAAATTAGGGGCTGACCCTTATTATTTTTCAGGGCCGATGCCGATTATTAGTAGTTACCGATAAGCATTTGCAGTAAAAAGGAAAATCTTGTTATCAGTATTTACAATATGGAATATAGCAAACACCACCACAAAACTTTGTTTCAATAAAAATGTTTAATCAAAACTGACACTTTCAACATCATATACAGCAAGTTCCCAGCAACTTTATTTAAAAAATAAAGTCAGGTGAAAATGTAAATTAAAAAATAAACAAATGAAAAGAGCTCACTGAGGTTTTAGGAAGTAAAAGTTCCTCCCACACTGACACTCTCTTTGCACTTCTCACTTGTTTATTTTATTGCTGATCATAAAAGCAAAATGCTGATCCTGATAATCAGTATCAATAATTAGCCAGACCAATAATCTGTTGACCCCTAGTTTAGTCATATCTGCTCACTCAAAACTAAGAAAATGACTTCTATAATATTTCGATTTGGAGCCAGCTCTTAGTACAGTGTTTGATGACTTGCTCAGTATGGCAAGGGCCCTTAAAATGAATTGGGATTGTCCTGTCCTGTAACAGTTGATCCTCTACATTCAGATAAATACCTAGTAATCCACACCCTTTTTTGCCTTTACATTACAGCATTGTTTCCTGTCTCAAAGAGCCCAACCTTTTATTGTCTGCTTAGCTTTTGGTTTCACTTCAGCCAATCCAAAACTGAAATCCAGTTGTGAGTCAGTCGCCCGTATGGACTGTGCCATACTGTAGCTTTTGCTCAGCTCAGTAGAGTTAAGTTTCAGATGTACTAAGTGCACACTCAGGGCTCAATATGCAAAAGGGCCCAAAAAAATTACTTGGAAATGACCTGTTAATAAATGGTGTGAGTACAGACTACCAGCCTGTGCTAATGATATTGCCTTATTGGTCTTTTCCTGAGAGACATGGTTACATAATGTAAGAAAAAGTCTAAATATTGTGTAAGTCTGACTAAAACTGGACTTGTAAAATGCATGCCATATCACTTAGCCATGCTCTTGGCTTAAGTTTTTTGTTTACTTTCTTCACTCCCATTTCTAGTGCACTGAGCTGAGCAGCCGATCAGAGTGATATCATTCACCAAAGCACTGTGCCTTCTCCAATGGTGATTCAGCATGCTGAATCGGCTGTAAAAAACCTGACAAGGGCCAACGAGGGCCAACAGTGTGGGACACACCGCAAAGACTAGGGCGACAGATGTTCACAGACCATCAGCTTGGTGTGTGAGGGCTGTAAGAGAGCCACTTTTTAAATCAGGAGGCTCAGGAGCTGGTGTTGGCCACACATACTTGAAACGGCACACAGAAGCTGGGTTGAAAGCACTTAATCATTTAACATGACAGCATGTATGGCAAAAATAAGCTCACCAAAATTACTAACATTTCAGGGAAGGTGATTGGCAAGTCACAGAAACAACTTTGCAGTATATTTGCCATTGCTGCACTCAGGAGCTAAACATATAATTGTAGATACCTGGCATCTACTGCACTCTTAACTTTAAGCTGCTTCCCTGTAGTGAACATTGTATTTAGTAGATGCACTGAAATGATCAAAATGCTTTAGACTTGCCACTGAATTCCAGTTTTTCCTCCTTTGTGTCAGAAAGAACAGTAACCCTTTGAAACCTGAAGACATTTTCGTGTGCTGAATTCAAATGCCATATACAGTCATTTAAACCTTTGAAACATGACCAAATGATTTCTTTAGAAAAATGAGGGAAAAAGGCAATGAGCAACTTCTTACAAATGTGTTAATTTTTGGACCATTTCTTAAGTTGCTGATTGCCTTCGTCCCATGCTTTTGAAATAAAACATGCCAGTTTGCACAAATTTGAAAGGTTTAAGTTTATCAGTAGCAAGTGAAAAACAAATGACTTTGGAACGAGGAAAGCAAGAAAGAAAGAAGGAAAGAAAGAAAGAAAAAGATGAAACACTCACTACTACATGCTTACATAATAGTGACTGTAATAGTGAACATAATCTCTTAAGTTAAAGTCATGGTGTGATTCATTGCATAGTAATGCACACCTTTTTTTCTCCATTGCAGTGTAGTTATGTGTATCCCAGAACTCAGCTTGTCACTGGCTGTTTAGCTTTCAGTTTCATTTCAGCCAACTGGTAACTTAAGTCTTGCAGCGAGTCAGACCTCTGCTTCACCAGGCTGTCAGTATATACAGTAGCTTCTGCTCAGCTCAGTAGAGTTAAATGTCAGATGTCACAGTTAGATGTCATTCAAAGGTTTGCACCGTAGCCAAATGGCAAAGGTCTGGGTGATGACCAGCCGGGCTTTTTATGAGTGCCAGCGACCCCTGAAAATGAGTCCAAAGCAGCAGCACAGCCAAGAGGATTCCTCCAATGTGTCTGTCATCACAATCACATAATAGAATCTGATTTGGTACATTGTGATGAGCTCGTTTGAAAATCCATCGGGTTTACTGGGTTTACAGAGCAGCATTTTACATGATTTCTTTCAACTGCTTTTTCATTGAAAATTTGGAATTAGTATTTTAGCATTTCGCATTTTTTTTTATTTTTGAGTTAGATTATATTTGAGTTTTGCATTGATGATCACGTTCTGGTCACAGAAATTATGTTGTCAGCTACAACGACACTAATTGTTTTTATCCATTCAGTTTGAAAACTGAGCAGCTTCCTTGAACAAACAATAAAAGTTTAAAATATTTTCAGAAATATTTAAATGAGCCTGAAATTTCAATCACAGTGAGGCTTGTGCCTCCGATAAGCCTCGGGATACACTGTTAAGGGAGGCCTCGTGTCTACAGTATCAGGCACACTGAGGTTATGTCAGGTTATGCTACAATCCTAAAATACCTGTGGGGTATTCATAGCATTTTCAGCTTCACCTGGCATTGCCTTATGGATGGCACTGTTTATCCATAGCATGTATTTTCTCCGTATACCAGATATGGTAAAAAGTGTGAATGTAACAATTTTGTTTACACAGTGTATTTTAAATTTATTACTGGAGCTGAGCTTGAAATTCCAAGTTTAACCAAAAATACACAATCTTGGCAAAATGGATGCCACATGCATGAACACAGCCAAAATGATCAAAAAATGAGGAATGGAAAGGGTATGCCAAACAGTTCCTAAGGGCTAATGGTCTAGAACAGCTGTAAAGCAGAGTGATGCAAGTGTGGTTAAAAGTCTCAACTTTTGCTTTTGTACTCCCTGTCAGCACTCCCGAAATGCATCTCGTTTTATCACTTACTGTTTGGAACAAGCTCTGTACGGTTCCATACTGTATAATGCTGATCATGGTGCTGAATGGCATGACTATATGCCTTTTCACCAGAGCATTAGCCAGTGGCTACATGTGACTTGGCTGTGTTTTTTGTTTTGTTTTCCACGTAAATTCCAGGTTGCATAACTTGTGTAATAATTAACGACTATATCCAGCACACACCCACAGCCCAGCTTAAGAGCACAGTGAGCTTTAGCTCTTGGTGTTTGACTTTCTGAGGAATTCACAGAGCTCTGATGCGTCCTTGTGCCCTGCTGCGTGCAGCTCTTAATCCTTCAGTACACCCCTGGACTGGATTGGGTCTGTTACCAGCATGCTAATACCATAATCATGCCTGTGTGTGTGCACACACCTGCTGCTGGCTACTCCTTTATTCTTTAGTGGGGCTTTTTTCTGCGATGTGTTCAGGGACCAACCCCCACTAATAATAACAATGATTATTATTATTATTAATGATAATAATTATTAGAAATAATACTTTAATGATTGACTTGAATGATTCTCCACAAATATTGAATAACTTCACTCTTACACAGTGCAGTGTACCCCAAATTAGGGATGTACATTAATATTGGCACGTCATTGGTAACGGCAGATAATGGCTTTGAAATTAAACATAAACCCTAAATGAACATTTTTACCAAACTGAAAGGCCAATAAAATGACTTTGATAAGCTGAAATAGGTCAAATTTGCCCTGGTTGTGGCTATTTTCAGAACTGTCTCAGGGAGAGCATCATCCAAGTCTGTTAACCCTTTGAATCCTGAGTAAATTTCTTTAAAAAAAACATTGGAAGCAGGCAATGAGTAAATTTGTAAGCAAAAAAAAAGTACAGGAAAATTAGCGCACACAAAAAAGAAGAAAAGAGAAAGAAAAAAGTAAATACAACAGTTGGGAAAGGGCTCTTTAAAAATAATAATAATAATTCTGCAACACATTTTTAATATAATTATGACAATTATAAATGCGCTTTTCTGGCCATTTTTCCCTATCTTATTTCAATAATCTACTTAATTTTTGCAAATTGCAAAAATTAAGTAGATTCATTTCTTGCCTAGTTGCTCCTTGCCTTTTCCTCACGTTCTAGAAAGAAATCAAACTGATTTGCTCGGGGTCCAGAGGTTTAATTACTTATGAAAGGTGTCGGAATGCTGCACAAGAAAGTGATGTCAATCCAGGTTTTAAAGTGTTAGGAATTTTAAATTTTTGTTTAAAATCTTTTAGATAAAAATAAAAATGGCTTGTCTTACATGTGACCTAGGTTAATGTAGCTCTTGTTTTGCCCAGTGAATGTGTATTTTTTTGAAAAGCATTGTACTTCATGTCAGCCATCACGATAAGAGTAGGCATAATATACTAGTTCCACGACAGAAAAGACTTGGTACTCTCTGCAATTAGGCGGTAAGACATAAATCATACTTACATATACAGACATATATCGGCCATAAATGGGCATTAGCCAAAATTAGTTGGAAATAAAAGCATATCGGATATCGGCAAAAATCCAATATTGTGCATCCCTACCCCAAATCACCTCACACATGAAATGGTCTCCTGATGTTTAGTTTGGAAAAATGTGAGGACATTTTTATTAGAAATAATACTGAATAACTTCACTCTTATACAGTGCAGTGTCACCAAAATCCCTTAACGTGACACACACACACACACACACACACACACACACACACACTCATGTAATTATTGGAACGGTTTAATCTGTTGCTTGTGTTTGCTCGAGCCCGTTGAAATTGTAGTACACGTGCGTGCACATGACCGGGATGAGACCACCTCTGTCTCATTTTGAGCCGGGAAAGACCCTGGTTTGAAGTTAGACACGGAGGGAAAGAGAGAGGTCTTTAATCGGAGGCTTGGTTAAGCAGAAGAATGTCAAGTGAATGCCTCTTGAAGTTATTTCTTCCAGTGACTGACTGGTTGTTGCTGTTGATTATTGCTGCAGGAGCACAAAGAGAGACTTGTGCTTCAAGCCGCCATCATTTCTTCCCACACCGATCCAGGAAACACGTTTACTGTACACGCAAACATCACGTTGGGTTTCAGCGTGCCGTGAGTGTTCTTACTGGGGTTTTATTTCATGCTATGTCACAATACAGCCTGGCTTGGCGTGATAAGATTAGAAGGTGAGGGATAAATAATACCCATACTCAGAAAGATTCTTAGGATTACATTGTAACATGTTTAAATGGGACTCTAGTCGTTTGTTTCTGCAGGCTGCTTATGTTTGACTTCTGTCTTTTTCTTTTCTTTCAGATCACACACTACAAACAGTATCCTCCAAATGTCAGCAAAATCTACTCTTACTTTGAGTGCAGACGCAAGAAAGGCTCCCAGTTCAATGAAGTGTTGTTCTTTGGTCTTCAGTATCTGCTCAAGAAATACCTCATAGGTACGTTCACATCCTCCCCTCTGATTTAAGAAATTACAGAACCATATCCACCTTATTTCTAAGGGCACAACTGTAGAAATGATTATGGATGCAACTTAATATGAGATAGAAGTAGCAGTAAGACTGTTAAATTTATTGATTTCTATGGTTAGTCCTACTGGCTAATCTTGGAGGCTAACCGCCAACTGTGGTTGTTTTCCAAAGTAATTTGCCTTCAATTTATCAAGCATTTTTTCCCCCTTTTTTTATTAAATGATGTTTTTAACAAGGAAATTAGAACAGAGCAGTTTTAACACATACTCAAGAGACATGTTCACTGTCAAAACAAAAGGCACAACTCCAGTAAAGATAAAAAAAAAAAGCAATAACAACTAAAAAAAAGAAAAAAAAGTGCTTTCACAATACCAATCTACCAATTCATTCTAGCAGCTGCCAGTACCATATTATTCAGACATTCTCTACATTCTCTCTATTAGTTTCCATTGCCCACCGACAGAGAGGAATAGGTTGCCACCTGAAATGTGTAACGTTATACTGCATCGTCCCGTATTACAAATTAAAATGCACTGTCTCTCACTGAATCAATACAGGACGTGATTTATCCCGTTTTTGTACACACCCTACTCTAATGCATACACTATGTTTTCACATGCTTGCAGTGACATCAGACATAAAGCCAAAAGAATTTTGAGAGTGGAGAAATATTAAATCTGAATTTGTGGAGGAGAATAACACAGAGAATAACAGGTCTATCACTCAATGTTAGTGCATGACGACCCCTTCTTTCCCTGTCTGAGAATGGAGTCTCTGTTTACATTCGAAAAATTGCCTATAATAAAATAAACTCAGCAGCATACCTTCAATTATGTTTAATCATCAGTTGTGTTACTGATTTACAGTAGTTCTTTCATATCATATAAAATAAATGCCTAAAGTAATATTTCTGTACTCCAACTTTATATTACTGGTGAGAATCAGCAGATAGAAAAACATGTAAACTGCGCCGTTAAGGCAGATGAAGAAAGTCGCACCCACAATTCATGCAAGGCATCCTGCAGGGTTCGTACAGACATGAAAATACTAAAAAAAAGTCACGGAATTTGCAAATAGCAATTTTCAGGCCTGGAAAAGTTTTGGAAAACTAGATATACGATGAAAGTATTGGAAAAGTCATGGAAATCTGTTTCACAAACCTCTGTAATAACAAATGATGTGTTCAAGACATTTGAAAATCTAAGGATAATTTCCGTTTTTACAGTTTCTGGATGTGATAAATGGTGTCATTTTAATGATTTTTAAAGAAAGCATGCTTGTTTGGAAGGTATATTTTCTTTGTAAATCACCAAAAACTATTTTTAAAAAAATCGCAAACATTTTTCTTTAGAAGTTACCCAAAAAAAGAAAAAAAAATGGCGATGTTTTACTTTAAAAATAGCCAAAATTTTAAAAAAAATCACTGTAATACTATCTTGAAATGAATAACAAAATTTTTTTAAAGGAAAAAAAAGTCTTTACAAGTTTTTACAAAGAAACATGGCTTCCAAACCTGCCGGCCCATGGGTTTGGAAGGCATGTTTTCTTTAAAAAAGTGGCAGTAAAATAAATAGAAAATACAGCAGCTAAAGTTGTATACCCCTCCCCTTAACCAAAATAAAAAACATTAGTTCCTCTGCAGTGCTCAGAAAAATTATTTGAAGTGCCTCCCTGTTTTTGCAGAACCACCCCCCTTCCTCTCATTAGTTACAAACAGTCCCCAAGTTATGTTTAAATATTCAGTTCTAATCTGGTTCTAAATTCATTATTTTTAAATAGGCTGTTATATAGCACTGGAAAAAAAACAATAAGAGGTACTGGTGGTCAACTCAGAGAATGTATGGTTTTGAAAATTAGCCTCAAAATCATGCAAAAGTCCTGGAAATGTATTGGTAAAAATGTGTATAAACCCTGCTCATGGAATAATGTGGAGGGGGAAGAAAAGTGGAAAAAAAGCATATCTACTGGTTCTTTGCTGTTAAGAAACTGAT
This sequence comes from Plectropomus leopardus, assembly GCF_026936395.1. NCBI lineage: Eukaryota > Metazoa > Chordata > Actinopteri > Perciformes > Serranidae > Plectropomus > Plectropomus leopardus. The sequence goes on along the minus strand of NC_142177.1, from coordinate 4,036,504 downwards.
GTACAAGCAGGAGGAATATTCCTCACTGTACTTGGTTGTTCAGACCTCAGAAGTGTCAGCTAAGTAGTTTGGTAAATCCAAGCATCTTGTGGAAACAAACAGAAGATGAACTACACTGGCACACTGTGATATATGGTGGCTGTTTGTTGATGATCTGATCATAGAGCAGGCTGGACAGTTTCCTGGAGGCTGAGTTAAACTGTGGTGTTTTCTGCTTGTGTCTGAGGTTGTAGTTACTGGGTTTGTTCTCTACAGGCCCAGTGGTCACAGAGGAGAAGATTCAGGAAGCCAAGCTCTTCTACCAGATGCACTTCAAACAGGCTGTGTTTGATGAGGAAAGCTGGAGGAAAATCCTCGAGGTAGACAGAGATTTTCAACTGTCAATCTGTCTAGACAGATTTGTCATTATATATCTAAGCCAGAGTAAATGTGCTTGTTACTATGTCAGAAACATGATGGCCGTCTCCCTATCCGGATCAAAGCTGTCCCTGAGGGAAGGATTATACCGAGAGGAAACGTGCTCTTCACTGTGGAAAACACAGATCCCAGCTTCTACTGGCTCACCAACTACATTGAGGTAAACCCAGAAATGTAAAAATTGTAGTGTGATCTGTCACTAATCATGAGACGGCATGGTTCTCATGAACATAACTGATGTGAAATAAAGTGTTAGTGTTTATTAAAAGACCATAATGCTTTTTGAAAATGAAGAGAATAACTATTAAAAAGTATCATGAATGCTAAAATTATCATTGTAAGTCATCCATATAATATTATACAACTGCAGAACTGAAGAAAACACAATAACCCATAAATTTGTACAAAATCCAGCACAAATTTGTGTTTAAGAATGCTCTTTTGTGTGCATAGATTCTGCTCTTACCTATGAACAAATCCCAAATATGAAAAGATTGGTGAAAATCAGACTTTGTTAAAAATTGCACACGTTATCTCTGTGGGGATCCCTTAAGTCTTTCTACAAAATTTGGCAACCCATTTTATTATACTTGCCATCGTTCACAAAACAAATATATAACTGAGCTCTTACCACTTTTATTATATTTTTTATATTATTTTTTAATTTACTTCTTTTGTGATTGTTGTTTTGTCTTTGTCCTGGTATGCCTGTGAATGTGTGAATGTTTCCCTTGGTTGGGTGAGAGGGACCCATCCCTCTGTGAAGGTGGGCGGGAGTGCGGCTCTAGTGCTGTTTTTTTCATTAGGGCTTTTGGCTGCGCCGGGCCAAACTATGCTGCGCTGATTTGCATTTCCAGTGTCAGTTCAGACATGCCGTGCCACGTGAAACCGCGCCCGAGATGGACCTTCTCGGGACAAGGTCCAAAAGCACATACGGCTGCCCTCAAGTGGGTAGCGCTGACATTTCGTGGACCACAGCACCCCCACCCCCCCAATCCAACATTGTTTTTATCACTGAATTAGCAGCAATTTGTTAGCGGGTTACAAACACCGCAGGGAGGAGACTCAATGCAGAAACACCCTCAGTAAGATAAAGAGCTGCAGACAACAGCAACATATTTGGGATTTGTTCTACAGCACTTCTGCAAACAGCTCATGTCCAAAAGGTAAACTTCTTTCACCTGCCTGCTGTGCCACAACAAAAAACAAAAACACACACACAAAAACAACGGGCCACTTTAGCCAGCTACTTTTACACATCATCACTCAAGACCAGTCGAGAATGTCAGTTTTGCACAGTACTGCTATAACTTGTGATGATCTGTAAACTTAAGGTCAAAAATGTCTACATCTTAACTGAGGCAATAGTAGTCTTTATCCCTGCGACCTCTCCACCACTACTTCATTTAAACTTTTCCAAACTTTAGACCTTTAATCCCTCAGAGGCATTTTGGCTGGAAAGAACATCAGTATTGCAGAACTGTCAATTCATCTTTGCTGTCTTTATCTTCAACAATTCTCTTTTCTTTTTACTCATCAATGATCTGATCACGCTATCTGTCCTCTCTCCTCACATCCATGCTATTTTTTTATCCTCCTGTCTGCTGACTGCAGACCATGCTGGTCCAGATGTGGTATCCCATCACAGTCGCCACCATATCCAGGGAGTTTAAGAAGATCCTGGCCAAGCACCTCAGGGCCACCTCGGGCAGCCTGGAAGGCCTGGACCTCAAACTGCATGACTTTGGCTATAGAGGAGTCTCCTCACAGGAGGTCAGGAACACTTTCTGTTTTTTGGTTTTATTTAGTGAGATAACATTGAGGTTGGGAACAATGAGTTTCAATCTAAACTAATCCAATTAGGCTAATACAGTTTCCAGAAATTAGAATCAAGGAGACAGGTTGTATGAAAAATTCATTAAGAGATCATTTCTAAAAAAGGTCTAAGATTTAATTTCAGTTTTAACCAGAGAGCCTGGTGCCAGCAGCTGCTCACTCCACTGTCGTTCACCAGCTGCCAAGTGGAGCCAGTGTTAGCTGATGACAGCCACCCCTGCCATAAAACAAAACCAAATCAATCAATCAATCAACAGCTCCACCATCCACAGTCAGACACACGGCTGCTTATTTGACCTACAGCTCACAACTCGCACCAACAGCTGACGCCCTCCATTGTTTTGTAGGCTCAAGAAACATCCTGATGCCGACTACTGACTGGAGTTTACAGCCAGTCGGCGCTCCAATCTCATACTGCTGCTCATACGGCAGGAGAAAATAATTGCACACACAGCCGCTATTGGCTGTTCTGTTCTCCTCCCCTCTCTTCAATAAAAATGAAACATAGATTCTGTTATAGTTTTTGATATCAAGATCTTTTTTTAGCTCGACATCGTCTCATTTTGGTCATGGAAAGAAAGGCCGTTGAATAATTTTCATCATAGTCAACAAAATGAACACTTATTACCACTAGTGATGCACAGACACTGTGTTTGTATTTCTTCATAATCACTGTCTGTATGGCTATAACAAGAGCATTTCCTAACTTTCTTAATATTGTGGTTGATGTAACTGGTTTGTATTTTCACTAAAAATTTAAATGTACATGATCTGTGCAACACATGATTATCCTGGAATATGTACTTCGTGTATATGGATGTTTATGTTGACGTTGTCAGGTTATTGTATGACATCTTACTGGTTACATTACTGATTAAAGGCACAAAGGTTAGATTAAGAGCAGCCAGTGAAAGTCAGGGAGAGTCTTACATAATAAGTATAAAGCTAGAATGTGTGCTCAGTTATTAATCTTCTGTACAGCGGAGCCAATGAGTTTGTGAAAGTGTTTCATTGTCAGAAGAATCAAAAGTGACATTCTCATAGGTCACATTTACTTTGATGTGAATGGATTTTAAACCAGCAGTAGGCAAGATGATTTTTATAAGCACATTTCATACTTAAATGCAATTCAAAGGGCTTTACAGATTAGTCAAGTCAAATCAGGCCAATCACAAGGCCTGCCCCAAAGGACTGTACAAATAGTCATTTCAGTGCAATTTCAATTTGATCTATAAAGTTCAATACCATAATTATCCTCTAAGGGATTTCCAACATTCAACATCCCTCTGCCCTTGGACCCTCACAGCAGGTTAGGGAACCCCCCCTGCCCCAGCAGTGGGTTTATTAAAACATGAAGGCAGACTAGTGTCAGCGCAGTGTTAACCTAAAGTCTGTGTGTGTCTTTTTTATAAAGCTGCTCAGTGCATGAAAGGACAAATCTTTAACACTCACTCATCTGGCTGAATGGAATCATCAGTGTATCCCAGACAGAATGACTGGCTTTTTGCACCGAGGTCCTCTTACTGGTAACTAGGGATGTGGATCAGACCTGGTTCTATTGAGGACCCGGTTCTGCCTTTTCAAAACCAGAAAATCAGTCAACTTCAAGAACTTTCTACTGTCTTTGGGTTAAAAAAACTCCTTTAACTCCATGTGTTAAAGGAGTGCCCGCTGCTCTACAGCGGGCACAGTGGGAAGAGCACCCAAACTTTGTAGCAAGCCCTGACTTGAAAAATGATTAATCCAGTTTTGAAATACACGTGGAAATCAGCAGGATAAGAGCTAGTTAACTAAACAAAGGTTTTATTGTGATGTGTTCACGGCTCAGTAAAATGACCATTAGGCAAAGGTTAATGAAACGTCATCATGATGCATCCAAATGTAACATCAAGAAAAAGAAAATTTGTGCAAGAAAAGAATAATACAGTTATCGAATCAACAGTAGTATCGATAAGCTCAAACGTTATTGATTTTCAGGTTTTAAAAAAGAGGAACCTGGTTTTCGGTAGGAATGGGTTTCAATCCTCATCCCAAGTGGGGTAGATTCAGGACTTTGGGGGGGGGTTGAACTGAAGTTACACACACCATTCAAACAGCGCAGTAGCTGATGGTTTCCACTCTCCTCTCCAGTCTGCAGCATTAGGTGGAGCAGCTCACCTGGTTAATTTCTGCAGTACAGACACAGTAGCTGGGCTGCTAATGGCTCAGAGATACTACGGCTGCCCGATGGCTGGCTTCTCCATTCCAGCAGCAGAGCACAGGTAGAACACACACACACACACACACACACACACACACACACACACACACACACACACACACACAGATATGAAAAACATGGATTAGACTGTGTTTATCCTGAATGTAAAATCCTGCTTATTTTGGCTTTTGATCTAGAATCAGTGTCACTATTCTGCACAGTTGAGTTGTCAATGAACTGCAAGGAAATATCTTCAAATATTGGACCTAGTGTTATTATCTCAGGCACCAAGAGACTGAGTCATTGATGACTTACTTCCTGTCATGCAGCACCATCATCTCCTGGGGGAGGAGCAGGGAGAAGGAGGCGTTTGAGCGAGTCCTTGATCAATTCTCCTCGGGGCCAGTGTCAGTGGTCAGTGACAGCTACGACATCTTTAACGCCTGTAAACACATCTGGGGAGACAAGCTGAAGGAGAGAGTGATGGAGCGCAGCCAGGACTCGTGCCTCGTCATCCGTCCGGACTCTGGAGACCCCGCGGAGACTCTTATTGAGGTAAATAACAGGGCTCGGTTAGACAGTGATCTCAGTAAACCCTTTAATATTTACATTTTGTCCACTAATGAGACACTGGTACATTTGGCAGGGCCTGCTGAGTTCTGCTCCAGGTGATATGAGATAGTCTTTCATGATTTTACCCAGCTATGAGCAGTTGTTAGAGATTAAAAAAAAACCAACCTTTTTGTCTGTTTTTCAGCTGCCGGGTAAAATCAAAGAGTGAAATTTGGCTAACAGAAATGCCCACTTTTCAGTTGTTTTATCTTAACAATACAGTTCATCCTTTCAACAAATCTTTGCCTTTTCACATCTGAATAACTTCAGCAGTCAGGGGCCAGTGACAGACGATGATTGTTTTTTTTCCGAAAATGTTTAAACCTCTCCAAGGGGGGAGGGGGGGTCTAATTTGGTGACAGCAGGTGGCAGATGGTGAAACTTCCAACCAACCAAGTTGCAGTAATTGTGATTACACATTAGTTTTTTTCTCACCTGTGCTTTTTGAATTTTGTCTTTAAATACACCCTGCGTGGCTGTGAAGATTTGATTCAATCACTGAAGGTAGTTAGCAGTCATTGTTTTTGTTATAAAAGTGTATTTCCTTTCTTGATGCTACGAACACTTCTTCTTAGCCCTCCTTTGTATTGATCAATGACTCAGATTGATTGAGGTTGTAACATTTTGCTTTATTCTGCTTCATCTAAACATGGCTGACACCTTAATGTATGAATGTAACTCCAGAATAACATATTTGAAATGTCTCCTGTAGGTCCTCAAGATTTTGGAGGAGTGTTTTAGCTGTTCTCTGAACTCTGTGGGATTCAAGGTTCTGCCCTCTTACCTGCGAATTATTCAAGGAGACGGTATTGACCTCAGCTCAGTGGAGGAGGTGAGCAAACGTTTGGATGTTGTTATGGCCCGGGGTAACTTATCTTGATACATCACATTTAGTGTTTTATTTCTGTAATCTCTCCTGTTGCTTTCCTGTTTTGATCATTACTTCATCTATTAGAAACCCCTCCACTCTGTCTTTCTGTAACTTATTCAGCAGCTCCATTTATATTCTTATCAGCCTCAAATTAAATGGAAATTTAAGCCCCTGTTGTGTGTAAGAGTCCCAGAGGTAATTTTAAAAGAAAAATCGCTGTAGTAGACAGCACAGCAGGCAACACAAACACTGCATTGATTTTCATGTGATTTTTCATAAAAAAGCAGAAACATTTTAAAATTCTACAACCACACTGACACTCTTCACAGAAGGGCATAGCGTTTTTTTGGCCTTTTAATGGTTTGGGCTATCAGTCCTGTTAGTTACGCTGAAATTTTACTCACATTTCAGGCCAAGGACCCCTCAGCTGAAAGGGGGGCAAAGCAGGGACCCCCTGCTACATACATCAGGGTTTTCCACACATTCATTTATTTGTGTAATTAGATTGTTGGAGTTGGACTGGTTATTAGAAACTCTATTGGAATATTTATACCGTTGGGTTGTATTTAGTGCGCTCGGGACAGAGACAGCACAGCAGGACATCAGGCTCGTTGAAAGTGAAACCGTTCATTCTGCTGGGTCTAAAACTTTCCTTTCACTTACAAACTGCCCCTCTCATTTATCCATCTGATCTGATCAGCTGTCAGCTGACAGATCAATTATCCACCCCGGGAGTAACAAACTGCTGCTGAGGGGGGAAAAATGAAATCATGGAGAGCTCTTTCTGCTGCACTGCATTCACAGACCTGCAAAACCATCCAGATTTAATGGGAGATGATACAAAGGGACACACAGGCATTTAAAAGATGCCAAAAATGAAGAAACAAGTATAGTATCAAATTAAGTTGCACATTAAACCTGGCTTACATTAAAGTGCCATGGATAAACAAGAAGAGGCTGATTTATCTTTGTTAATAATGTGATTCATGTTAATGTGTTTCAGACATATAAATTTTAAAAAATAAATCTTTCAAAAATTATCAAACAAAACTTGGTGGCCCCCACTGCATTAACTCTGAGGACCACCTAGGGGTCACAGCCCCCTTGTTGAGACCCATGGTATAGAGGAGCAAGTTTGATTTCATTTCTGAGTAAATCTTTTAGAGAATAGAGCATTAAGTCAAACAAGTTAGTTCTAACCAGTCTGCTCACTTTAGGGAGGTTTCTAATGACTTTCACTGTTGTTGAAGCAGGAGTTAAACAGTAGTCATCTAGCCTGTTGACTCATGTAAAAGTAGGAAAACGCTTAGAAAACAGTCAAAATTGAGAACAGTTTTTATCCATAAGGTTAAACATTTGAAATCACAGTTTTCAATAACTAAATGGTATTTTAAATGCCCCTGAAATGTGCGGCACTTTGCACTGTGTGTTACAAACACTGCACATTATCCTGCAGAACCAAATAACAGCTCACTCAATAAGAGTTAACAGTTACATTTAATTACTGTGTGTATAAACACAAATCCATTCAAAAACACGCACACTCACACAGTTACTCTCTTATGCATGAGTGTACACTTAAATTGACAGCTGAAGCACCTGTCTCTGAGCTGAGCGATGAGACAACCAAACTCCTCCCATTTCCCTCTTGGTATGTTAATAATGAGTTAAACCAACTAGTATTTCTAGTGCTGACTAGCGAGGGTAGAAATGTAAGGGACTGGTCATCTTATCACTCACCACCTCAGCTTACTTCCTGTGAATCTGTGACTAGTCTCTGTGTCCCCAGAACTCTGCACAAAAGTTGATCAGTAAAATTTAACTCATATGAATGATGGCCCAAACTACGAAAATAAAACCCATGTTGTATTTATTTAAGATGTATTAAGATGGTCTGCATTTTTCTGTTTTATCCTGTTTTGAAAGACAGAGGGATCACAATTTCTATGCTAAATCTAAAAACATTGAAATGAAAAGCAGGACCTGCAGCCCCTCCACCCACCTACTTGCATACATGCAAAAAGAAAACAAACACTTGAGCGACAACACATTGTAGTTTATTGGTAGCCTGCAGCCACCATGGTCACAAGTGGAGTCCGAGGTGACGCAGAAACAGCAGAACTAGACAGTACTCATGATGTACTTAAGTCACCGGTATGGCAACATTTTGACCTCCTCTTGAGTTCTTTAAACAACCAACGTGTCGTTGACACAAACGTAGGCTGTGCTGCACACCACCTCAGGCTACATGACAGATATGGCGGGACAAATTTATGGCAGGACATATTTGCAGACAACATGACAAATAAATTTGACAGAAACGTCTGGCTTTATGCATATGAGGAAACTCAAGCTAATGTTTTAAAGTACCTTTCTGCATCTAGTGGCTCTTCTTTTTGATCCCAGTTGACTGTTGAAATAAGTTATTATTAAGTTTTGAATACATTATTTAAGTTGAGACAATATTGCCTTAGTGTGCAGCAAAAATATGGCAGTCACATGAGGGTTTCCGCCACATTCATTTATTTGTGGCAGGCCACCACAATCAAAACATTGGCTGTATATACCATTCAGCTGTTAATTACGTCACACTTTCTGTGAGTAGAATGCACTCTGGGCACAGATGGAGCAGGAGAACATCTGGTGCAGTGAAAGTGGAACTTAAATGTTCATTGTGCTGGGTCTAAAAGTTTTCATTCACTCACTCTGCACTCTGATTCTCCTCTCATTACCTATGCTGCGTTCATGAACCCACAGAGACGTCCCAAATTAGAGAGGGGACACAGAACGATAAAAAAGGGACACATGCATACAAGATAAAAAAATGGGAAGTTTGTTGGCACCTTATTCCCGTGATCATCTGCCCCCACACAAGTTTTGTGGGAAACACTATATATCACACTTTTTACCTTGTAGAAGAATTTAAAAATGTAAATGACAGTTGTTGTGGCCGAACAACAAATGATCAAGACTGGACTCTTACAATGGCATATCCTCAGTTCAGTTCTGAAAGAAAAGTTTGAATAGAAAAATGGAATCAACCGTGACCATAACTTCATAAGTCTCATTGAATTGTCGATAGTTTAATCCTGTGAATTTTGGATAAACATCACTTCTCTTGTGCTGCGTTCAGGCACCTTGAAAAATCTTTAAACCTTTGAATTCTAAACAAATTTCTTTTAAAAACATGGGAAACAGACAATTAGCAGCTTGACAAAAAAGTGTTTAAGGGAAATTTGTGTATTTGGATTTTTTTTTAACAAAAGGAAAATGCCCAAAAATGATATTTATGGTTAAGATCATTTTACATTTTAAATTATTTTATAAAACTATTATCATTATTTTTCATGCACTTTTTTCAGGTCATTTCCTTTTTTTGACTACGTTTTTACGTTTTTGTCCTTTTTTGTTGTTTTTTGTTGTTTCAGGTAATTTTCTTGTACTTTTTACATTATTTTTTTGTTTGTTTTGCTTATTTTTGGGTGATTTTTATGAAGTTGCCCACAGCATTCCTCCCATGTTTTAGACAGAAATCATGCAAATTTGGTCAGGTTTTAAATGGTTAAAGCCACTTTGTCCAAATATGAGTGTGTGTGTTTGTCATGGTCCAAATAATTACAAAGTTTGGATATTTTGCAACACCAACCTGATGTTTTGAAGAGTAACTTAACCCCTAAACCTTTTTTTCAATTGAAAAGCAATGTGTTGTTGATTGATGAATTTGACTTTAAAGTATGAAAGTTCTACATACTGAGTATAAATATGAACAGTGACTGCCCTCTAAAGGTTGAATCCTGGCTAAATCCTGGCTGAAATTAAATTTGGGTGTTTGCTGATCCTGGTAACAGGACGCTAAGCCGAAAGTCAGGGGCTTTAGTTACTCTACAAAAAAAAAAAAATATTTTTGCCGTTTTCTTGACTACAAGACAGTTATAGTTCCACTTGCCTTAAAATGTTTCTAATGATACGTTTAGCAAATGAGTGATGAATACATTTGAAGCCCTTCTTTCTTTGTCTGTAGATTCTCCAGAAGCTGAGTGATGAAGGCTGGAGCGCTGAGAACGTCTTCTTTGGTTGTGGCAGCGCTTTGCTTCAGAAACTCAACAGAGACACACTCAGCTGTGCTTTCAAGTGCAGCTATGTGGAGACTAACGGCAAGGGGGTGAGTGGAAGGGTTGGATGCTGCAACATTAACTTTCCATACGAGATTTTCAGTTTACATTTACTGGCTCAAACGTAGAAACTTTAACAGATTATTGTTAATTATCGCAAATACCTGCAGGCTCTTTCAGTGCAGATAGGGCAATACATCGGCAGTCACTTGATAATTATGTTGCTGCACTAGTTTTTGATTTAATAATTTCTGATTTGATCTGTGTCATGATTATCATAACAATTATTTTTACCAGTTCATAATTCGCAATTTTTTCCATGCATTTCAAAGGGGCCATTTCATGCTTTTTGGGGTTTTCCCTTTTCTTTATGGTTATGTGTAGCATGTTATGCTTGTTAAAGGTCTCCTAAGTAAAGAGGCCCAAGTCCAAGCCAAAGGGAGCTCTCTCTCCCTCAGAAGACGCTGCCCCTAAGCTGCCTGAAAAAGCTTGTTTGGGTTCCAGCATTTACTTCCGTAACTTAGTGATATCACAGTGTAACATATAGAGTAGAATGTGCATAGATAGAGCCAGCTAGCCAATCAGAGCAGACTGGGCTTCTCGGGCAGCGGGACATAATTTCAGACAGACTGTTTCAGACAGAGGTGCTGCAGCAGAGGCCAATACAGTATGAGACACACAGTGTGTTTTTTGAACATTAAAACAATGTAAATCTATTCTAGTAGATCCCCCAAATACAAATATGATCCTGAAATTGAGCGTAATAGGGCCACTTTAAGAGAATGTTGGGAATCCAGACGTCACACAAGCTGAACAGTACAACAGTATACCTTAATATTAACTGCAATTAATTATACGGCATTGTTCAATAAGCACCACATAAATACCATGTATTTTTTGTTGGTAAAAAATAATTTTAGAGAAAATTGGGAAAAAAATTAGAGATGTTTTCTTGTATGGCACAGGTACAGTAATCCTCACAAAGACTGTTTTCAAAGTGCTCATAAGAATTTGGAGGTGATGATTTCCATCAGTTTTTTAACTATTTTTGTTTGTATGTGTTTTTTCCAGATGGACGTGTACAAGCAGCCAGTGACCGACCCATCCAAGGGGTCAAAGAGGGGTCGATTATCACTGAGGAGAAACTCTGACGGCTTCTTGGAGACAGTAGAGAGAGGAGCAGGCAAGCCTGAGGAGGTTAGTCCCAGCATTCTGTTTTTTAACCCTTAATGAAATGAAACATTAGTCCTTTTTACACAGAAATCACACTATACAAAATATGTTCTTCGTGCTGTCTCAGCATTTTTACACAGAACCAAACAACAGCAGCATCATGTAGCTCCATTGTGTGATTATAAACAGCATGCTGGCATTGCAGAAGCAAAGAGGTGTGATGTTTTACACAACAGCATCAGCCTCTAGTGTGACACAAAACATAAGTGTCGACAGTGTTTTCTAAACTATAACAATAGCATAACATGGCAATAACAATTATTTACTGTCCCTGTTTTATGGCAGCTGATCTTGTCCTCTGCTGTGAGGTTAAAGAGCTCCCAAATCTCCCCATTTTCCCAGTTCGTGTGCATTTATGGTAGCTGTTATTCTTCTTTGAGTTAGCTGCCAACTGCTTTTTAAATCCCCCTAGCTGGTGGCACACATAACACGCTGTCAAAACGTCATCCCCATCACACTCATGTCCCTGCCCTGCCGGCTTTACTTTTTACTTAGATCTCATTTCAGCACTGTCACTACCTCCATCGCTGGCTCAAAGGTGAGACTGCTGTCCCTCCATTTCGCCATCGCAGGCAATATAACAGTGTGATATTCTTGCCTTTAACAGGCAGTTTAAAAGGGGCTAATGTTTGCATATGTGTGACGGCTTGTCTTTTTAATGTATTTAACTGAATTTAGAAATAGATAGACGTAGATAGATAGATACATGTACTAGGTGTTTGAAATTTGACTCTGATACGCTTTGAGAATAAAGATGTTTCATACTGTGAGTTTTGTGCTTCCGTAAAGGTGGGAGAACTCACAAGACAGATTTTTTTAAAAAGAATGGTCAAATTCTGTGCAACAGGCCGACATAGACTTTTAATCCTCAGTATGGGTCAAGCTTTTAACAATGGTTGATGTTGCATTTCCCATAATGCAGCGTATGGCGTCATTAATTAGACTCTCCCCATCTGGAAAATGCCAGGTTGTAAGAAAAGCTTTTTGTTAAAAAATGGTGGTTTTGAGCCGAGCAACTCGAGTAACGTCACTTGCTGAATGATCTCAAATCAGCAGAGCTCCTCCAAACACAGCGTGCATCACACAGCTGCCAGCATTAAACACATTTACAAATGCACAACATTTAACAAAATACAGTATCTGGAGAGAATTATGAAGTGCAATTTAAACTAATTGCAGAATTGTGGATTTTTCTTTCTGTGCCTTTTTAAAGGAAACACATTTGGGCTGTTTCTTACAGTTTCTGTACTTAGTAATGTGTCTTTGTTCAGGACCTGCTGGTGACTGTGTTTGAGAACGGCACCTTGGTGCAGGACTACTCCCTGGAGGAGATCAGGAAGAACGCTCGGCTGAGGGACGAGGAGGTGAACCCCACCCTGCACAACCACGATCAGGAGCTGCTGCACAATCATATCATCAATGGGATTCATTAGATCGGCCACAAAGCCTTTCACTATGCACACAATGCCATCACACTCTAAACTCAACATGTTGAGGAGAGTGAATAAGCTGGTTCTCACAAGACACTAACATCTACTATAGCAAAATATAAGTATTATTGATTACAGTAATCATCAGGTATGGGTCACACTTGCTAATGATAGCCGAGTGCTTGATATACAATATTTAATGAAAGGTCAGCCTCATATATCAGCACAACAACACACTGCTGCAGCCCAACTTTTTGCCCTTTACTTTGTGCTTTGGAAACACAAGTCATGTTCATAACTGACAACATCACACACAGCAGCAGTGCAAAATAACCACATTTTGCTGCACTGTCACTGTTTGGACAAAACAAAATCAATGAAGCCAAACCTGTTGTTTCCATTTCCTGATTTCCACAAAGCACACTATGACACCACAGTGTTCAATACTGAATAAATAAAAAATAAAAAAAAAAATCTGAAATTAAAAATCATATGAATAAATTGTGTAAAATATATAGATGACCTAATAATTTGTGGAAAAAATAGAAGACATTGTTAAAACCAACTCCTTTTTATCAAATATTTCATCATTAGTTCTGAATTTAATGTAAGTTCATTTTTATTAAACTTTTTTATGCCCTTTTTTAAACCGCAGTTTTTATTTCATAACCACATGATAATGACATCATAGTCCGTTGTCATGACGATGGTCTTGTCAGCGCCCTCTCTCCTGTCAGCCAATCACAAACCCCCCCCCACAAGCTCAACAACATTTAGACACCCAGCTTCTCAAATTGGAGTTGAGTATCCCTAGGGGTACATCGATGAACTGCAGGAGGTACCTGAGATTTAAGAAAAAAAAGGCCCAAATACATACACGCACAAACAATGTCACAGCAGGGGGTCTCGAGCAGTCGAGATCCCTGAGCAAACACACCACCAACTAGTCCACACGCCATACCTGATCCATACGTGGACTTGAGCCTGTGATTCTCCAGTTCACAAGTGCCCAGGGACTGAGTTACTGCCGACCCAATTGATGAGGCTCTTTTGATACGAGACAGGGGTCATGTGATTGGCTGAAAGGCTTTACAGGAGCTGTGACAACAATGTCAACTCACCTTTTGTAAATTTGATGGATTAGTAGTGGTTTGATCACATGATTTTGAATATTTTAGTTACTAACATACACATGATTGATTCATTCATTCATTTTTTGATGTTTGTGATTTTAATATCAAGAAATTTCATCTGTGAAGTTTGAAACCAAAAGAAAAATCGGTCAACTCAAAACGCAGTCACAATATCAACAGCATTTTATTTCAAAAGTGATTTGTATTTATTTATTTTGTATCCTTTGCTGTTTGGTACAATGTTGATTTTTGATTAATGAGTTATTAATGATGCAGATTAACCTGAGAAGACAGACCTGGACATTAAACTGCCTTTACTAAATAACAGGCCTGATATTATGCACACAATGCAGACTGTAGTGAAATATTAGATGTCAGATATGATTTAGGAGTCAGTTTTAAAGAATTTTGATGTGATTGGGGAAATTAAATTCATTGGGATGGCCTCTGTTGGAATAATACATATAGATCGTAGTAAAGAGCAGATCGGGTAAAATATTTTTTGAAATTCAGGCTTGATTGGCTGAACCTTGGATTGACTTATGGACATTAGTCCTTTGTAACCTGATCAAGTCTACTTGATTTCTTTGAAAAACATGGGAAGAAGGCAGTGAGCAACAGAAGAAGATATGACTGAAGAAATTAAAGAAAATTGACTTGAAAATATGTTTTTAAAAGAAAAATAATAATTAAATCAATCAATCAATAATTACAATAATAATAATAATAATAATGATAATGATAATGATAATAAATAAAAGAAAATGAAAGTTTAAAAAAACCATTAACAACAAGGAAATTACCTGGAAAAAGTGCTTAAAAATATAAAAATATAGTTTTCCCTAGTTTTTCACTTTTTCATCCTGAGACATTTTTCCTGAGCTTTTAAAAATATTTTTTTAATCGACTAATTCCTTAAAAATTTTTGTACATTTCTTTGCTTTTACCTGAGTTTTTTGAAAGTCAAACCTATTCACAAAGGGTTCAAAGTTTTAAATACTTGTGAAAGGTATCTAAAAAGCAGCACAAGAAAAATAAAATCACTTCAGGTTTCAAAAGGTTAAAGGAAACATTTCCTCTGATATTCTTCTACACATAGAGTCACACTGCAGCCCCACTATACGTGACCAATTTGCTTTATCAAATCCGCCAGGCGCCGTTGGTCGCTTGTACCTGCAGCTTGATCGTCTGTCTTCATAAGAGCACTCGATGAATTTTACAAATTAACACGCTAACTTGTCACACTGCCAGCTTGGTCAGCATCACAGGTGTCCCAGCATCATGGGAGACAATTTCTGATCGCAATTATGCCATGTTTAGATGAGAATAACCCTCCTAAAAACGAAGTCTTTCCTTTGCATTTAAAAAAAATCCATGTTCATATGATAACAGCATGAAAACAGTCCTTGTGTGCACGGATCAGCAAAAGCCACTGAAAAACGCTGTAGTATGCACGCCAGGCTGGCAGTGTACCTTTGTAATGAAACAATATGGAACACCACGCACATGTGCCAAGTGTGGCCATGATGTCACTGTTCTCACAAGATAGGCGCATTGCCAGTTTACACCTCGACAGAAGGGGTGATGTTTTCAAAAGATTACACTAACTGTTATGGAACAACACTAAGTTTGCATTTTCAGGCCCCCAAAACGCCGTTGTCATGTAAACGAAAGACCAAACCGCAACAAAACTTTTACATTTCATGAAGAAGCATTGCCAATTAAATTTCCCCATAGAGTTCCCCAGAAATGAGTCCTAAAACCTGAAAATTAATTAGCGTTTTAGCACCTCCGGTTCCCTCGTCTCAAAGCCAATGAGTTTTTTTTAATGGTTTTTTGGTTAGCAATTTTTAAATAGTCTGTGGTTGACAAAAACTTTGACGTTTTGTTCTGTGACATAAAATAGAAACAAGTGGCTGAACAGGGTGTCATCATGCTGAACCTCGTTGCAGTGACGAGTCCGTAGTGTTGTTGGTCCTGAAAGTTGGCACATTTGTGACGATTATCTGGTTGAACAAAATATGTCAGTATCATAAACATTTGTCCACCACAGAGCTTATTTTCTCAGTGATCCAAAATCCAATGGAAATATCCAGTAGGCTGTTTGACGAGGTAACCAGGACGACATTACCTTCCGGGTTGGCCTACAGAAAAACATCGTCCCTGGGGAACTTAATAGTGGGGATGCACCATCAGTCTCTGATGTCCACTGCCTTTCTCCCATTATTCTATAAAGTTTTATCATGAATGTATGATAAAATGTATGTATCCGCCTTCCCTCTGCCTTGCCTACTTTAGTTAGAACGATTTTATTTCCCAGAATGCCTTTCAACAACCTCCACACAAGGGGCATTATTATGTCAAATAGTTTTGCAGAAAAACCAGCATATCTACATTTAAACTGTGCATTCTCACTGATGTAGCGCATGTAAATGTATTATCTGATTACCTGCCTTAACCAACTAATTGTATTATGTCAAATATACTGAAATTTAAAGTGGTTCATTTCTTTTGTTTTGGGCAGGTAGCAGTGTAGGAAATGCTGCCTTCATTTAAGCCAGTTCTGTCAGACACTACAGATACCATGAGCTAAAGTGCTGACCAATGAAAGAACCAGCTAGACTGCTGTTGTATTTTTATGCATGGAACAACTCCAAAGCTACTGCTGCTGTTTTTTAGCTGTTCAGATCCAGATCATTGAAAATCCTTCTTTCTCTACACATGCCACTTTATTTTCTGTTAACATGTTTGATGTTTTTGTAATATTTAGCAACAAATTCCACATGAATCACATTCAGTTTCAGACTTTATGCATTTGACTTTCTTCCTGGTTACCGCTCTATAGGGCAAAGTTTACGACCAACACTGAACAACATACGGTTTACCTGCTGTGTAGTATTGGCACTAATCATATACTGTATGTAATTATATTTTGTAAATATACTTTCGAAAAGACTTTCTTTTAACTTATCTGTATCTTTTAAATGTTCTGTATCTTTGATTTTTTTTGCGTGTTTAAAAAAAAGTACCTTTTGTAAGATTAAAAGAAAAAGAAAATTTGCAAAGTTTCCATAAAACATTAGAATGGCAGAAAATGGTATTTCACTAAATGACAAGAATATGGAACCCACACAAAAAATATCCCACATGTGGCACACACTAGGTACAGAGGGATGTTATGATCCCTTTAAATGACTGTAATCAGTTGTCATCAGGAGGATACGTATGAACATTTTTATTGTTAGCCGACCCATTCTGGTAATGAGAAGAGAAAAGGAGCAAGTAAGGTGCATATTGTGTGTTTCCACTGCATGGTACCGGCTCTACTCTACCCTACTCTATTCGCTGTTTTTTTTCCATGACGAAAAAGTACCTGGTACCTGGTAGCACCTTTTTTGGTACCTGCTCTCTTGGGGTTCCAAAAAAAACTGACCGGGTACTAAAAGGTGACGTGAAACACTGCAGACCACTGATTGGTCAGAGAGAAACATCACTGAGTCATCAATGTGTGGCACGCTCAGAATACCCTGAACAGCGCAAACAGCCAAGCTATTGTAGCGGCCGCAGTTTTGTATCATTTTTTTTCTTTTCCAAAATGGTAACCAGAAAGATCAGGCCGTGGTCGCTTGAGGAGGTGCAAACGTTCCTCACCTTACTGGCCGACGAGCGTATCCAGCGAGTGTGAGTCTGTGTGTATGCATAGCTGGAATTACGGGGGAGCTAAGGGGAGCTGAGGGGAGCTGAGGGGAGCTTGGCTTCCCTGAAAGCCTCCCCTGAGACGTTCAGAGGGAGCTCTAAAACATTGTTCACTTTTATGGTAGATTATATATTTTCTGCACATAAAGGTTCCTGAAATAATAAAAAAAAAATAGCAGTATTGTGTCAATGTTGTGTGTTTATTTCGGTCATTACATTACATTTTCTAACCTCTGTCTGCACTATTTAACTTCTGCGTCTATCCCTGCTGCAGCCATCTGAGCGTGAAGCGTTCCTGGGCTTAAATTCCTACATTTACATAGTCACCTGAACTCCTCATCATCCGAATGAATGGACATAGAGAGAAAGAGGAAATGTTACTGGCGGTGTTAACTGCTTACAGTGGTATTAGTAAAATCTTTTTCGCAGAAACTGACGTCACAGCAGTGTTGCACAGCGTCACTATGACGACCAGCTACACTGAGGCGGTACTATCTTCTAATGGAAAACAACCCCTAGAAAAGTACTCAATACCAAAGGCGACTAGAGTAGAGTAGAGTAGAGTAGAGTAGAGTAGAGTATGTACCATGTAGTGGAAATGCACCGATAGTGTGAAGAGTGCAAAAGTCAGTCCATAAAGGAGGTCGGTGTGGTCGATGGGCCAAATAATCACAAGACTTTCATGTAGGAGACTGCTATTTGTGTCATGTGTGAAACCAAAATTCAACATGCCCTGTAGTTTCAGTGCCTAACAGCCGTTTAATAGGCAACAACAGCCTTCTGAACCCACTAGTAAGTGTAGCAGGCACCTTCTAACATATGTATGAGGCTGATAACCTCTGAAATGGATGCAGCAGCATGTTTCACTGCCCTCCCTTGTCTCAAGAAATTCAAGACCATTTCATCTCAGACCATAACCAGCATCACTAGTGGTATACAGTGTGTGTGTGTATATATATATATATATATATATATATATATATATATATATCACAATGTTTTAAACAAACAATTCTATTTGGTCATTTTACTTTTTAATATTTTTTTTACTTACATGGTATGCTACCAATATTCAGTCCCAAACTTAAAATAATTCATAATATATAATAATACAGAAAAAGTTCTCATCCTGTGTTTATTTGACAGGCACATCCCTTCCTTTTGAGCCACCAGGGGGAGGCAGAGTAAACAAAGCTTTGGTTTGTGCAGAGATCAGAGTGTGGTGAGGCAGAGCACAGTGTTATAAGAGCAGACGAGTTTCATTTAGACAAGAAGTTTGAGATTCTTAAACCAAAGACAAGCTAATTTGAGAAGATGGAGTTTGTTTGATTTTAGCCTTGCTCATAATTTCTACTGCACAATACTATAATGTCTCAGGTTTCCACAACCGAAAAAATATATTGTTGTAATGATAATTCTGCCCAGGGGTGTTAATGCCAAGAACTTAACTAAAAAAGGGTTTACCTGAACTTGACTTAAGGTGTTCATTTACCCACATTACAAGAAACAAAAGGAACGACAAAAATACCTCATGCACACCAGTGCAGGGTCAGACCAGGGTTATCTGAAAGTTACTAGACAATCAAGCAACAGAGGCTCTGACTGGATACGACGTAGCAATTTTCATAATCTGACAGCTAAAAAGTGATGTAGTTTGTGAAATGACATTGTTACTGGAGGGGAAGGTAGATGGTCTGATGTCAGCCAAGCTGTTAAAGTCTAACAAACAACAAAAACTAGTTGATTTTTAGCGAGTCACTGCTGCTTTTCCAGTGACTTTTAATCTTCCAACTGTGGCATTGTTTTTAATGACCCACCACTGTGTTACCAGTAGGGATGCCTTTTTTTTATTTCCCAATTATGATCCAAGCCTTCAGTTGTGAATTTTGAAATATGACTGTTAATTTGCAAGTCATGTTTATAGGTTTATACATTGGTCATAGCCTCAGATAGTGAATAGAGAACAGTGTCATGACCTTAAAGCTAAAACAAAACACCCATAAATGACTATCTAATAAAAAGCTCTTCTCTTAATAGATTCAAGTTTAGGAAGCTGGTTTAGATGTTTTCAGCCTGACTGCACAAACTGCATTCATCTATTGTTCAATTATTCCGAACGTCTTTTATGATTCCCGACCTCTCAGAGGCAGACGCAGTCATGCAGTGACTCTTGTCGCTGAATTTGTGAATGAGCGAAAATCGTTTTAGTCTGTGTGTGTGGGGACAGTTGTTGTGAAGACACAGAGGAAGACGTACAGCCTAATGTGTTCTACTTGCCAGCTTGTCCCAGTCTGAACTCAAATCACTGTCAAGTTTAAGCGGGAGTATACTCTATATACTATATTTTTTCTTCAAGTGTAATGTATGCTCCATTTTTAAGGTAGCGTACATGTTATAAAGAAATAAACGTCATAATTCTCAAAATTCTGCCCACTTGCTTTCTAATTGCTAGCTTTTACTTGTACTTTTACTTTCAATACTTAAGGACATTTATTATGATAAAATTACTTTTGATACTTAAGTACAGTAAATATCAGATACATTAAGAATTTTACTCAAGTAATAATCTAAAAGGTGACTTGAACCCTTTGAAAGCAGAGCAAATGGACTTAATTTCCTTCAAAAACACAGACCGAAGTTACAAATTACAAAAGAATTACCTGAAATTTAAAAGCTTGTTTTGCCATGGTAAGCCATGTCCCACAAATTTAAAATTTGTGGGACATGGCTTACCAAGTTGCTAATGTTTTGTGACCTTATGTCTTTTCAGGTCTCAAAGGGTTACTATTTTTACCATGTCATTTTCTGGAAAGATATTTGTACTTTTATGCAAGTGTGGCTTTCAGGTTCTTCATCCACCACAGCATTACAGCAAACAGATGATGAAGAAGGAGCAGGTCATGGAGAAGTTGTGGAAGTTTACATCAGGAGGAGAAACTTTTCTGTTAAACGCGAGCCTTTTTTTCCCTCCCTGGCTTGACAGCTGATTGGTTGGGTGTTGTCATGGAGATGACAGGCCACGTGAACGAGCCCGAAAGGAGGTTCAACTGGAGCAAAAGCCAGAGAGTATTTATGATGGAGAGCATCACTGGATAGACTCGTCCTGGCCTCTCTCTCTCCTTCTCTCACCGCATGTGACGACTTGATGAAGTTATAATGACTCCTGTCTCTCCTGTGTAGGCTCTCCTCCTCCGCGCGCTCGTGCCTCAGCCTGGATGATGGAGGTGGAGGCGGAGAGCTGCTGGCAGCGACTGCTCCGGCTGCTCCTTCTGCTCGGCCTCCTGCCTCTCCGCAGCTCGGCCATCGAGACCGGTAAGACCACAGCCAGCGGGACACACCGACTGGACACACCTGCCTCTCACTGATAGATGATACTTGGATCTGCCTCAAAATGACGCACTCGTGCACACATTTCCATTTAGTCTGTGCGTAACGCGCTGAGGAGATGAGTGCTTAAGCCATTGTCTTGGGTGGTGTTGGATGAAGTACTTGAAAGCCGTACTGGAATAAAAGTACAGATAGCTCACCAGAAAATGACTTTGGTGGAAGTTAAAGTCACCAAGAAAAGAATATTACTTAAAATGTAATTTTCACCAAGAAAAAAAAAAAAAGTCACCAAGAAAAGAATATTACTTAAGTAATATTCTTTTCTTGGTGACTTTAAGTAAAATTCTTAAAGCAGCTGATATTTATTGTACTTAAGTATCAAAAGTTATTTATTATGTTAAATGTAATAAAGTATTGGAAGCAAAAGTACAAGTAAATGCTGTTAACCCTATGAGACATGAGCAAATAAGCTTGATTTCTTTCCAAAAAAAAGAAGTAGCTGATGAGCAATTTAACAAGAAATGGTCCAAAAATTGGCAAGAAATTAGTGAAAAGTTACAAAAATAATTATTCATGCAAACACACAAAAAATAAGTAAAATGTTTTTTTTAAGACCTCAAGAAAGTGCTGAAATAAAATATTGTTTTGTCCTTTCTTTTTTGCTTTAACAGAATTGTAAAGAATTATAAATACCATTTTCTGGACATCATATGCTCACTATTTGAGAATATCTAATACCCCACCCCCAATTTTAAGATCACTTCCTGGTCACCTTCTACTAAGATTTTGCAGTTTATGGTACATTTCTTGTTATGTTTTTCGTGTGTTTTGAGAGGAATCAAATCAATTTCTCAGATTTCAGAGGTTTAAATACTTGTGAAAGGCGTCCAAACAGCACAAAAAAGTGATGTTGATCCAAGGGTTCATAAAACAGCCAGCAGTCAGAATTTTGAGGTTTTTGAAGTTTATTTACCACCTTAAAAATTGAGTGTTTATAACACTTTACAAAAAAATAGCCTACGTTTTTTGGGGTTATTTTTACAACTTAAAGGACCCTTTTCTCCATCCATCCCCTCCTCCCCGCCTTCCTTCTCTGTTTTGTAAAAGTGAAAGTTAACAGAAGTACTGTAACAAAGTATTGTTACTTGGTTCCATTACACAATTTCTGCAGAGAAGCAGTAGTTTAATTTTAATGGTAACTGTAGTAGTAGCTAAAATCTCAAAATCAAGTGGGTAAATACTGTGACATTTGGATATTGAGATAATCCTATATTTGATCATTTCTACTAAAGTAACTGTGTTAGTAAAGGGAGGTAAAACAAACTAATAGCAGACAGTTTTGACTGTACTGTTTATGTGATGTAACGTACCTCAAAACCCATGTCATATCCATGTTTCATTCACACCATATGCATGCTTTTCCTAATTATGCACAGCTTTTTTGCAATCAAGTCAAAGTGTTTTTTTTGCGTCAATGCACTTAAAATGCAGATAGAAAAGTCTTCACTGTGTTAGAATTTGAACACAAATGAATGCATGCTCAATGTTCACTAAGAGAGATCACATGACTCAGGAGAGTTTAAAGAGACATTTTCATGTCATAAAGAAATTAACAAAAACTAGAGGACCCCATGGAGCAGCTGGTGTGCAAAATGAGTAGCTATTGTGTGATCTGTAGTAAAGGATCTGAAAACCATTTGTATGGTCCTTAAAATTCTAAGGTGTGTTTTTAATTTTTTTTAATTAAAGCAAATTCAAACCTAGGGCGGCATGGTGGCTTTGTGGTCACAGCAAGAGGGTCCCTGGTTCAAATCCCAGTTGGAACGGGGTTCGGCAGGGGCCCTTCTGTGCGGAGTTTGCATGTTCTCCCCGTGTCTGCCTGGGTTCTCTCCGGGGTCTCCGGCTTCCTCCCACAGTCCAAAGACATGCAGCTCAGGTTGATTGGTGACTCTAAAATTGCCCTTAGGTGTGACTGTGAGCGTGTATGGTTGTCTGTCTGATAGTCTGGTGACCTGTCCAGGGTGTACCCCGCCTTCCGCCCGATGACAGCTGGGATTGGCTTCAGCCCCCCTGAGACCCTTATGAGGTTACAGAAAATGACTGACTGACAAATTCAAACCTCATTACTTATGGCTTCAATGATTGGTTGACTAATTCATTTGTAGATCGACAAAAAAAACTTGCCAGCTTTTTCAATAATTTATTCATCTTTCATGCAAAAATTACAAAAATGCAGCCACTCACATAGGGAAATATTCAAATTTTCTCTATTTTGTATCATATAAAACTGAATATCTTTGTGTTTTGGACTGACAAACAAGATATTTAAAAACATGATCTTTGATTGTGAGACAATTTGTAAATTGAAACAATTTATGGATTAATCAAGAAAATAATATGCAGATTAATCAAAATAAAATTTACTTGGGGGGGGTTTGTTGGTGTGTCCATATGACGTCACAGACAGGCTGGAGATCAGATAAACAGTAGACAGCAGAGGTCTTTGAAAACTTTTGGTTGGTTTCTTGGTTTTTGGTTGGTTTATTCTCTTTATATAACTCCTATTTATTAAGTCTGTCTTTCAAACTCAGTGGCGACTAACTTGGAATCACGTAGTGCTGTTTTGAAGGAGACGGACGATAATTCGTGTCGACACATCATTGCATCTCGCCAGTTGAGCTGAAATTACAGCATTGTGTTCCCATCAATGTGGATCTAAGCTGGAGAAGATGAAAACCAGTGTCTACTGCAGAGTTATTTGGTGTGAATGCAGATCGGACGCATTCTCATTGCATTAAAAAGCCAGATGTTAGCAGATGTTAGCTGGGCTTTCATTGGGTAGTGGGAATGAGGCTACATTTAGCCTCTGTATCGGACTCTATCCTGCTTCTCCAAACTGGGGTTGTGTCAGCTGACACCTGCTGTTCATTGTATACTGACTATGGATAAGTACCTCATACAACCTCACTTAAAAAATAAAAAATAAAACTGCCTTTTAAATCAAAGTAAACAAAGAGATGTGGAGAATATGCCCCCTGCAGAGCTGCACAGGCTGCTTGCAGTGAGGTAGGTGGATGGAGGAAGAGCCTTTTGTAAGAGGGTCAGAATACCTGATTGGATAGGATCAGCTGGTCGATCAGGAGCTGGTACATAGGCAGTGTTACCATCGTACCAGAGGCTCAAAATAATTGTATTTTGAGAAAAGCTATCGTACGCCAGTCACAATCAACAGAATTTATAACTTTAGTAAACAAGTACTTTTGACACATCTACAAATCTACCCATACCCACTGGCTCAGCGAGAAGCTGTTTCTCAGTCTACATGGCCCAGCCCACAGCTGATTTTCTTTTCAGCATGCTGACAGTGGCCATGTTTTCAAGAACAAACGACAGCGGTGCATGCTCAACGAACGTGGCCTATACCTAATGCCATTGGCTGTAAGGAGATCATGTGAGAAGTGATGCATAAACACAGATGCAAGAGCCAGGAAATAAGTTAAAATGAGACGTGTACACTTAAGTAAGTGCTTATTATTAGTGTCACAGTGGTCAAATTATCATACGTTACGGCAATTTTGGAATTATTGATCGTACATCGTACAGAAGGCAAAATTATCGACAAATGTGATAATTATCGAACATCTGGCAACACTGTACATAGGCCTAATGCAAATATTTCTGTTTTTGTAAAAAAAAATTCAAAAGTTTTGATAATGTACCTAATGTAATGATTTGTATCAGTATACAAAATATTTTTCCATATGGCTCACCCCTGCTGCACTGTAACAGAAAAACATTTGTTATAACTTCTATAACTTAAAAACTTTCTCTCCAGGCTGCCTTCAAATTTTAAATTGACGAGTTAGGGTAATGTCGTAATGGTACAACTTGTCATTTCAAAACCTAAAACTTTATTTAGAATATAATACTTTCTTTTTTACAGTGTGTGGCCCATTAGAGCAGTGCATTGATGTTGATTCACAGTTGTCTTTATATACTTTGTTTGGCGTACAGAAGGACTGAATCAGTCTCGGTGTCAGGTGATCTAATAGGGGCCTGTGTTGAGTCACCGGTGCTACAACACATGGATGGACAGTGATGCTGCTGCCCTTTACCACACAATGATGTCTCAGACACATTTCTCACTACAGTGTATCACGCAGACCATGACCCTCACCCACCCTCTGCATACACTTTCTAAAACCGACTCCGTTTACAGTGATAGCGGTCAAAAAGAGTAGAATTTTCAGCCTGCAAAAATCTTTACTGGGGACTCTGTGTCCTCCGGTCTGCCATGTTTTGGACACTGTCCCCTGAGGCTTTGTATTTACTTGTGCGGTGCAGAGGGGATGAGCTGTTTCCCACCAACAGGGGCTCCTGGGCTTCGGGACATTCCTGGAGGTCAGTGCAGGAGGATCTGGTTGTCTCCCAGGGAAACAGAGCTAATAAACTCCGGGGGTGGTCGTAAATTTTCTCATTATTTGGCCTGTGGCCCATAGGCAGGGGGCGGTGGGCGGCTGGGTGGGGGCTGCTGGAGCTGGATCTGCCCACCCATCTGTCCTGGTCCTGCCTCTGGATGAGCGCTGAGCTGCTTCTAAATCATCACCACGCTGATCACATGGCACAGGGTTAATGCTGATGTGTGTGAGTTTGGACATCTAGCAGTGTGTTAAGAACAAACTCTTCCATAGCATCACTGCCCTGTTAAACACACATTCAGATGCCTGCAGAAATTCTGTCACTCAGCCTATGTTATATTTAAAAGTACTGAGTCTCACTAGCTTCTGATAAACTCTGGAACTCATTTTTGCACACAAATGGAAGGGATGTGCTGAGGGTCAGCATTATCAGGAGAAGAGCAAACACTATTTAAAGAGATATTTTGAGATTTTTGAAGTAAGGCATATGAGACACTTGCCTGTGGTCAGTGTACTACATACAGTGTATGGTGGTCAGTACACTTTCATTGCACTGCTGTGGGCAGGGATTGATATCAAAACATATTTTAGCCACTTTAAAAAAGGCTTACCTAAAAAAGAATAAATATCAGTCTAAGCGGACACTGTATTTAGACAACACATTCTCACTCCCAACTCATTACATAGTGATGGTGACCTTCCACGTCAACCTATAATGTTTTAGGTATTCTTTCCACATCAAACTATGACATGCTGGGATGCCGCTACAGAATGTGGTGGGATGACGCACCCCATTACCGGGATGTCAACAAATGCATGTGTGGTGGGATGAAGCAGCACAGTCCCCATGTTCACACAATAGCACGGACTTTCGTGATGGTTGGAATTAGGCATCAAAGTCATGGATGGTTTGGTTTTATTTTGTAGTGTCACTCCTCATGTACCATGTCTGGTTTTACTTCCTGTCTTTGGAAGTTTTCCCACCACAGTGTTTCCCTGATGCGTTTCACCTGCTTCTTACAAGGGTTTTTGGCCTTCCCTTTTACCTGTTTTCCCCACACACTTGTTTGTTTTAGTTTTGTTTGCTCCTCCCTTGTGTTCCCTGCTACACCTTTTCAGCCAATCCCTGTGTTTCCTTCCTTTTCCCTGTGTCCACCTCCCCCGGCCATGTCTCGTTCTCCTGATTAGTTCCATCTATACCTGTGTCTACCTTTGTAACTTGTTAGTTTGTCTGTGATCTTCCCTTTTGTTGGTCGTTGCTGCTGTCTCCTCCTGAGTTCTTCCGTGTTATCCTGGTTGATTTAGTTTAGCTTTTGATTCATGATAAAAAAAAACATCATAATTTAGTATGTTGTTTAATTACGTAGTACAGTATGTCTTCCAAAAATCATCAAAAATGGCTTAGTATTGTATGTCGTCCAAAAATGACATAACAAACATACACAGTTGTCCTTTTTTGAGCTTGGCTCATTTCATTACAGAAATGTTCCATGTATGTGATTGTTTCTGAGTATTCTGTCTCTTTCTTTTCTCCTCAGTGAATGTGGTGGACTTCTGTGGTCAGACGATCCGCGGTGACGGCATGATCGTCAACTCGCACCAGGAATCCAAGAAGTACTACTTTGTGACAATGGCGACTGACTGCCACCTCACTATGCAGGCCAGCTCCCCTAAAGACAAGGTCCAGTTCCACTTCCGCTTCTTCCTGGTCTACAGTTTGCTACGAGTGGCCCCTCTGAGCCCGGCCCCTCTCTTTCCAGAGTCGCCTCGTGGCTCCGCCCCTCTCAACCCCAGACTGGAGCCCACCTCTGGTGAGAGCTCAGGGGACCCGTGTCATGCCGGCTCATACGTTCAGTTCTATGATGGACGGGACAGGAGCTCGCCTCCCCTCGGGCCCCCTCTTTGTGGGAAGAGCCCGCCACGGCCAGTGTTGTCCACAGGAAACTACCTGACCCTGAGGCTGGTGACCCGGGGGACTCAACCCAGGGTGGACTTTGTTGGGGACTTCACCTCCTTCAGGCTGGGTAAGAAAGACACAGGCACTTTGCTGAGATATGCATACATAACACATTCTCATCCCAATTCATCACATAACTGCTTTGTCAAAGGACTTCATTGTCTACATATTAGACTATAGGTATCTTAGACTATAGTCATCTTGTCGCTCCGGGATGCTGCAACTAATGCCAGGACTTCAGCAAAAGCATCTGGTTAGGATTAGGCAACAAGAACATTGGTTAGGTTTAGAAAAAAAATCATAGTTTGTCTATACATTCATACAGGAAGTGAACATCAAGCTCAAAGTGAAAGTCTGGGGTTTGTTGGGCCCATCCACCACACCTCCTGCCTGCTCTATATGGGCCCTCAAGCTGCTTACATAAGTTGTTACCAGCACTGTTTTAACCTGACATCTTCCAGTGGCGTATCATACAGCCATAACAGGTTCCACCCGGCTGTGTTATCAATTGACAACCCTCATCCCTGTATCATACTGTCGCACCATGTGCTGTCTGGCCACCTGGTGGTGTATCACAACACAGAGAATGGTTCCAGCTGTGTTACAAACTGATGCTGCCTAGCAACGTATCATACCACCACAAAAGGTGCCTTTTGGCATTGGTATCTAATGACAAAATCACTGACAAAGTGGCAGTACTTAACGACTTTGGACTGGGCTGGCATACAATGTATGATGATGGTATAACAATCATGCAGTTTCATGTAGGAACCATTTTCTTTCTAGTGAATAACACCTGGCAACCATATCACAGTGCAGAAGATAGTGTAAATCTACTGCTAGATCTCCTAGCATCACTAAGCTAGCTAACATTACGGCTCAGCAGAATAGGACACCTTTACTTTTTGCATTTTGTAGTGTCACAAGCACGAGCCTCTCGTCAGTGAGTAAATGCACACTTCCTTCTGTGCAGTGATACGGTTGGCAGGTATAGTTTGGTAGAAAGAAAATAGTTTCAAAATGAAACTGATCACAACAAGCTCTGTGGATTATCCTGAGTAACCGTGTCATGAGTTCTGGAAAAAGACATTGCTGCCGAGTTTTTCAAATGTATGTTTTTGGCACTTTGAGCCCCACAACCAAGTGCTATATTGTTCTATATATTGGAGAGAAGGCAGACATCTCTACGGCCAATATCTCCAACACTTGATGACTCACACCAAAACTACTTAGATTTATAAATAGCCCTACAGGTAAGAGGAAAACAGTGTATTTTTTATTTGGTTGTGAACTGTCCCTTTAAAATCCCTAATTCCTCAATTGTTATCTTCTTTTTCAGGTTTCAACCAATCAGAGTGCAGCAATGAGCCCTATTTCACCTGCAGAAATGGGAAGTGCATCCCTCTCAGTCTGGTGTGTGATGATAAAGGCATTGACAACTGTGGGGATGGAAGTGACCTCGAGGAAAACCTGACTACAGGTTGTAAAGGTCAGTCAAGTTATGAGGTTGACGTTAGTGATGCTGATATCTAAGGATGCAGTCCACGATTTTGTTAATGCATGCTCCAAATCTCCTAGTTGAATCATAAGTTTCAAAATCTCAGCAGTTGAAAGGATTCTTGGATTTCAGAGCACAGAAACAAATTGAAAGGGGTGTCTTTACAGTTCAACAAAAAGTGCTTTTACAAGCATTTAAAAGTTGACCCAAATCTGCCTTCCACCAGCAGGTCAGCTTTTACCTCCTGAACCTCCACCACCAATCGCAACCCCGCCACCACCTTTTGTGAATCCACCCACTGTGCCGATTCCTGCACACATTAACTGTGGCATGCCGGAAAGCACTCCCAGTCATGAGTCAGCAACAGGTGAGTGACCATAATATATATCAACTCAACTAGCAGAAACACTCTCCACTGACAAGAATCAATCAGTGCGTAGTGCACTATGCTTGTGTTCCGCAGTCAGCTGGCTGGTAAACAAATTAACAAAGTGCCCATTTGGATGCAAAGTGTCCTGATGAGCGGGCATAAAAGTAATGGAGGTAACCATTGAGTTGTTAATTTCACCTAAAGCCTCGTAAACCAATAAATGGAGATGGATTCTCACGGCAGAGAGCAGCCTTTTGAGTGATCTGTCTCTATTCCAGCGTCAGAGGTGCAAACACAGACTGTCTGGGCCAGCCTGTCAGCTTCTGATTGCTTTTAAGGCTCAGCCAAGTCTGGCCTAAGAAAACAGCTATTCTTCTGTTGGGACTGTTCAGCTGAGAGCGGGAAAAGGGGATTCACATTCTCCTGCTGTGCAAATTGCCAGCTGTTTATTAGCTGAGATCCATTTCAATGGACCCTGGTCCGTCCACAGTGAGGACTACAGGCTGGATGAACTGACTCACTATATGCTTCCATGCACAGTTAAGTGGAACTACAGTTACAGCTTTATTTGGACTACTGTCCTTGTCACAGTATAAAAGCCTTTGGGGGACAATCCATTTATTGAAGAAAGTATGTCCAACTCCTTCACAGCACGTGGGGATATGCCTTCTTTCAGCTAGTTGTAATAAACCCATATCATTTATACAGTCTATGGTATAGACCCAATCACAACTGTTTATTTAACTTCAAGGTAGAAACCGTTGCATCAAAATATTGAAAATTTAGCTGAATAAATTTGAAATGTTGAGAATAAAGTCGAAATGTCCAAAATGATGTCAAAATGTTGAAAATGTAGTCAGAATGTATGTTGAGAATAAAGTAATATCATAAATAAAGTCAGATGTGAAAATGTTAAAAAATCAAAATGTCCAATGTAAAATTGAAATGTCATAAAGTCAAATGCTAAAAAAATAAAGTGGAAATAATGGGTAAAGAGTAAAGTTAAAATGTTGAGAATAAAGCCAAAATGCCCTGTATATAGCTAGTGGAAATGTCAAGAATAAAGTTGAAATGCTGAGAATAAAGTTAAAATGTTAAGAATAATGTGTGTCTAACAAGTGTCTAGGACAAACTCTGTATGCGAAGAATGAAGTCCAAATGTCATGTCAACAGTCATTATTAGTACAAGCGTAGGAAAAGATTAAATCAGAGGATAACAGGGTTTTTTTCTTTGAAAAAATCTCTTTTTTAATTTTGAGAATAAAGTTGAGTTTTTGACAATTAAGTGAAAATGTCGAGAATAAACTTGACATTTCAATGTTAAAGTCATACTTCAGTGTCAGCGGCAAAAACAAACACTTTTAGTGGGTGAAAAATGAATTACTTTATTTAGACATCTCCATTTGAAGACCAAAATGCTGAACTCAAGGCTTCAAAATGGGAGCCTACAAAACAATGGATGACATCACGGTGGCTACGTCAATTATTTTAGAGCAGAACTCAAACGCTAAAAACGGTCAAAAACAAAAGTCATATTGGAGTTTCCCACCTGCATTATAACTTCAATTAAATATGGCTGCCATGTGAATAAGGAAATGTTATTTTTGCCCCCCTCTTATTCCCAGACTCCCCTGCCTCTCTGTCCCTGTTGGTTCTCTACATCATCCTGGGAGTGCTGGCAGGCAGCGTGGTGCTCTGCTGGTGCTGCTGGTCACCCGGCTGGTTCCTGTGGCGCGTCAGCATCTGTCGCTTCGTACCCTGCTGCAACTCTGCCTGCGCCTCCTGCCAGCTCTGCGCCAGAAGCTGCACCCACGGCAAGGATCGCCGACTGGCAAAAGTCACCCCGCACACACCAGTCAACGGGACCCCAGCAGCCACGGCGGCCACCACCAACAGTGCTGATGAAAACGTCACCACAGCAGCTGTCTAGAGCAGAAGACTGTCCAGGTTGAGCAGTTTTGGCACACGGAGACGTGGGGACAGTGTGCTGTGATCAGTGGAGGACATGAACAGTTACTGCGAAAGGCGGGGCAGCATGACCAAGAATCTTTACAGTGAAGGTTGGACTGATGTGGTCAGGTATGTAGAGCTGAGAGGAGCAGAGCTGATCTGTGGTCCGTGTGCTTTAATGACGCTGCGGGTGATGAGACCGCTGCGTTTCTATGAGAAGGTAAAGCAGGGTACACTGTGACTGTGGGCTGTGTACAAAGGATGACTGTATCTGAAAATACGATTAAGAGTTCTTAGAATATTTACACATTTTAGTTCACAGCACATTTCACTTGTT
This sequence comes from Plectropomus leopardus, assembly GCF_026936395.1. Classification (NCBI taxonomy): domain Eukaryota; kingdom Metazoa; phylum Chordata; class Actinopteri; order Perciformes; family Serranidae; genus Plectropomus; species Plectropomus leopardus. Next base: position 4,005,107 of record NC_142177.1, on the reverse strand, counting down.
TTCAAGTTGCCTTGTATGTGTTTGTGATAGCAGCACATTCTTTTTAACCCTTTGAAACCTGAGCAAATGGCCTTGATAGGGAGAGGGCAGTGATCAACCTAAGAAGAAATCACCCAGAAAAAGAAACGATGATGATGATGATGATGATGATTATTATTATTATTATTATTATTATTAAATCACAAGAAAATTACCTGAAAATTGGCACCAGAAGAGCAACAAAAACAAACAAACAAATAAACAAAAAAAGAAATAGCCCAGAGATTAACAAGAAATTAGTTTTAAAAAATCAAATATAATAATGGAAATAATAATAATAAGGCACAAGAAAATTACCTCAAAATTAGCACCACAAACAAACAAACAAAGCAAATGTAAAAAGGGAAAGTAAAAGTTAAATTAATAAAACAAAGAAATGCTCTGAAAAACCTGCTTAGAACTATTAATTCTGTTAAAATAATTTTAAATATATAACCATGATAATTATAAATACAGTTTTTTGGACATTTTCCCCAGCTTTTTAAAAAAATCTTTCCTAAGTCCACTAATTTCTTGCAATTTGTGGAACATTTCTTGTTAAGTGGCTGTTGTCTTTATCTCCATGTTTTCAAGAGAAACCAAACCAATTTGCTCAAGAATTGACCCAGAATTTAGCAAGAAATTAAAAATAAATGAATACATAATAATGATAATAAAGCACAAGAAAATTGCCTGAAAATTAGCACCAAAAACAACAAAAAAATAAATAAAAATGGGAAAGTAAAAATGAGATAACAAAGACAGGGAAATGCTCTGCTTAAAACCTATGATTTCATAAAAATTATTTTAAATATATAATTATTATCATTATAGGTAGAACTCTCCGGGCATTTTTCCCCAGCTTTTTTTTTTTTAAATAATTTTATAAATCCACTAATTCCAGCAATTTGACATTTGTTGCCAAGTCGCTCATTGTGTTTGTCCTCATGCTATTGAGAGAAATCAAATCAATTTGCTCTGGATTCAAAGGTTTAAATATGTGTGAAAGGTGTCTGAATGCAGCACAAGAGAGGTGATGTTGGTCCAAGGTTCAAAGGCTTAAGAGACGGCTTATGAAGTTTCAGATGTGCAGCATACTTGGCCAACTTTTAGAGAAGACAAATAAAAGTTTTAATTTGTTGGGGTGAACACTTTTTGCTCATGTCTATACATAAATGTGCTTTTCTGCCTTAGAGGTTACTATTTAGCCATGCAGTGAAACGACACTTCCAGTCCACAGCTCTGAGCAAAAGTTTGCCGCGGACACATGCTGAGGAAACAGCCCCACAGCTGCAGCCACCCACCTGGTGATAACAGCTGTTCTCCCCTGGAGAAATTCCTTCAAACTTTCCACTCTCCTCCCAGCAGTCCATTGTTGTTCCACATAGAAGCCAATATGGAGTTTGAGCAATAGAACATAAAGTCATCCACAATATAGCGCTCGACATTTTGTAAGGTGAACTATCAAAATGCTATTGTGTGGACAGAATAAACATACAGCAAATTACAACAGAGATTCTTCCTCATGAACCAAATTAAACTGATCAAGCATTGTAAGTTTAAGTCCATCGGTTAGCGGTTGTGATGGACACATTCTTTGAAAACAAAAAATGATAAAAAATAAAAAGTAGTATTGTGGAAACGCAGACCGAGACAAAAAGTACACATGTGGAGGGGGATGTCTGTGTACTTTTAGGCAATCACAGAGTGTACATAAAGATGGAGAACATAACAGTTCCCTCAAAGTGTAACTTTTCTGTCTGGATCGCCCCCCTGGTGTCTGTCTGCAGTATAGGTCATTAAGCATACATAGACATAGGCCAAACTAAAAACTCAAAGTACACGCCAAATAAATGTTTCCCAAAGATGGTTTCTGTCACTGAAGGTAGTTCTCATCACCCTGATGTTTGCTCAAGTGTTTGTTTTTATGATAACTTCGGTTTTAATGAGTTTTTAAATTATATAAAAAGGGGATTTTCTATGATTGACAGCTGTGTGAGCCAATCCGTGAACTCGCATTCAATTGGGGTGCTCGTGATTGGTTGGATAGGTGTTTTGGCAGGAATCGCAAGATGGAAACACCTGTATATCCGATATTTTAACCTCACTAAAGCACGGCGGGGGTAAGTGTTGGTGTCTCGTCCATCTTTATATACAGTCTATGAGAGGAATCATGAACCTCTATGCAAAACCAGAAATAGAAATGCGGATGGAAGTAATCAAAGCAAGAAAAGATGTACATCTTTTACCATGAAGTATAAATGGAAAAGTTGGTGGGTCTTTCTGTGTTCTCTCCCAGGCTTCATATACAGTGAAGAGTATAGAGTCGAGCCCCCTGTCCTCTGCTTTTACCCAGATTGATGCTCCATGTGAGGGGCAACCTGTGTTCATGTGTCCACCAGGCAAACTTTCTTTGTGGCATCCTCTAGATGGAGTAGCTCCATAACCTTTCCTCCCTGCGCCACACTGTGTGTTGTGTGAGTACATTACACAGAGCCCCCTGTGCTGTCTTTTTAGGGATTTTGCATAAGGCCATATGCTTAAACAAATAATGTGTTTCTGACCTCCACGTTGCCGGGCTGCGGCACATCGAAGCATGCAGACTTCTTAATCTGTCTTGCTGTCTGCTGAGACTGTACGGGAATACATGTGCATGTGTCCACTCATCAGACAACACACACACACACCAAGTACAGTATACATCCACTCAACTCACACACACTCAGACGTGCATGTGCATCCCTCTGTGGAGAAGGTCAGCGCTCCAGCTGGATGTTGTTGCTGACATGACTTTTCACATGTCTTACTGTAAGCTTACAAACATCATTGTTTGGCTTTATACAGGAAGCGGACAGAAAGTCTGAGGTTTGTTGAACCCATCAACAAACGCTCCTGACCGCATTTTACGGAACTTCCAGCTTCTTATATTACGTCGTAACTGAAAGTTTCAAATTTTCACCATATTGCAGCATGATGTAAATAATGAGGATTTGCTTGTTTTATGTTTTCTACTCTAAAAAGTTGGAGGCTAGTCTGTTTTCACGTTTTGTTTTGTTTTTTGTTTTTTTTTTGGAGGAGTCAGTGCTCACAGATCGATTAACAGTGCAGCTGTCACAGTGTCAGTCTTTGTTGTGTACATTTTGTAATGTTTTAATAAATGCTGCAAAACAGAAATGTACTGCTATTTTTTAATGGGCAAGAATTTCCCCATTTTAAATAATGATAAAATAAAATAAAATCACAATGACAGTATCACAGTTTATCCTGACATATCCTGAGCAAATGTGTTGCATTTCTTTCAAAAACGTGGGGAAAAAGGAAATGACCAACTTGGTAAGAAATGTCTAACAAATTGCAAGAAATTACTAAAAGGTGATGAAGAAAATGACCTGAGCATTAGTTATTTTTTTTAATTACAAGAAATTATCAAAAACTAGGGAAAATATATAAATATATATGTGCACGCGTGTGTGTGTATATAATTATATTTACATGTTATTTTCTTGTGGGGTTTGTTGGGGTGGGGTTTTTTTTGGCTTATTTTCAGGTAATTTTTTTTTTTTTACTAATTTCTAGCTATTTTTAGGGCCATGTCTTGCTAAGTTGCTTGTGGCTTCCTTCTGTGTGTTTTTGAAAGAAATCCAATGTGCACACGTTTCAAAGGGGTACACAATCCTCTACTCAATACTTTGTCCCACTTGCATTTCAGTAGATTTTAAACTGGTTAAAAACTCACAGTTGCAACCAGGATGTGATCCCGTCCTCCGTCCACCGTGCAGCCTGTTGTCCTTTGTGTGACTCAGAGGCCGTTGGTTGACAGTGGGGGGGGCTTGGCAAAGAGTCAGCAGCTTCACACTGTGTGTGTCGCCTCTGGTATCCACTGGCAACCTTTCAAGTCAAATCCCTGTTTCTATAAAGGATAGAGAAAAATCTTTACCCAACCCTTTTAGTCACTTTCATTTGACGTTCTGTAATTGACCTTTTGACCCCTAGTTAAACCGATAAGTTGTGCAGAAGGAGGGTTGGAAATTTTGACAAATGTGTCAGCACAAGGCAATCTACCTGCAGAGGCATCACTGTCAGAAAATCATTTCTGACCTTTTTCAGCAGACAGTGAAAGCACCTCAGCTCTGCAGAGAAGGTGTTTGACCACGTTTACATTTGCCACATAGAGTTTAACAGAAAGTTAACCACCTGCAGGCTCAGTGGTCTATGTGACAAACTTATTACCACTGTTAGGAGGGTCACTTTTAAAATGTACTTCACTACAGATTACTAATTACATGCCCTATAATGTCATTTGCAACGAGTTCCATAAGACTATCAAACTATGCTATGTATTCTAAATGCTTACTTTTGAAATATTTCAGCATTGTCTTGCTGAGCTCATTTGTTTAGGTCTTATATTTTTATGCCAAACACACCACAGTGTCCTGGCTGTGCATCCCCTCTGCCATTATTGTGTGCCAGGTGCATTGCGCACACGTTTTCAATAGATCTGTTGATTGATTGTGTGTCAAGTATCGGAGGGTGACAAGGAGTGCCAACTGTCCTTTAGTTTACCTCTTTAGTTATTTACTTTTAGTTAGTTTATTTCATATATATGTGTATATTTCAGTTTCCTAAACTCATAAAACTCATTTATTATTATTATTATTATATATATATATATATATATATATATATATATATATATATATATATATATATATTGGAAAGTGAGGATGTTTGACCGGTTCTCACTTCTACAAAGGACTGTTTGAGGGTTAACGCTTGGTTTTGGGGTTCAGGTTGCAATTAGGTTTAAGTTGGGGCTAGTCATTAAGTTGTGATGGTTAAGGTCAGGGTAAGGGGCTAGAGAATGCATTATGTCAATGACAATCCTCACAAAGAAACAAAGGGGGGTTGGGTGTGTGTGCTGGGCGGAGTCATGGAGTTGGCTGATTACCCACACACCCACAGTTCACTCACTCACCTGCTGATGATGATGCAATTGAGCCACCTGCACTGCTGCAGGATAAAAGGAGCGGCTCATTGCTCCTCTCTTCTTCATATTGTCTGTTACTTTCTCAGTGCTACACTGTCAGCTTCTCCTTTTGTTCTTATGCTCCTGCTGTGTTGGTTTAATGCTAACCGATGTTTAACGTGTTCAGCCTGACCTGTTTGCCCTCGGCTTCGTCCAGCTCCTCCTTTCCCTGGCTCTGCAATCCTGCATCTTCCTGGAAACCTACAAAAACCTACAAAAACCACCAGAAACCCCAGAAGCACTTACCTGGATTTCTCCCTCCTCCTGCAAAAAATTTTTCAGCCTCATTCCTACTCACCTGTGCGCAGTCTGTCGCCTCACAGGGGAAACCCTGCAACACAGAAAACCCCAGCTCTGAGGGCTCAGGACTTCTCCAGAACCCAGCCAAGCCCCTGCCCCCCTCCAGAAACTAAGACCAATTTTTTATTTTGTTTTATAAATACCTTATTGTTGCAACTTACCTGTTGTTTCCATGACTCTGTCTGCTCTGTGGTCCAGCTGAAAAAAAACTGTAACATCTTACCAGGCAAAACAATCTCAACTGGTCTTTAAAGGATCAAATGAAGCCCCAAGTGCTCCCCAGTCTGCCTTTACCTTGATGGTTAAAGTATTAAGCACATACTTTAGAGTTTATTTACATGACCGGTCCCTTAAGCTTCCAGAGTAAAGCCAAGCATATATCATACGATTTTAGCCTGTTTTTGAGCTACACGACTTATTTCAGTTGTTAATTTAAGTGTATCGTATATCGTTTGCCATGTGGTACACAGAGAGGAGTGAAGAGCGATCATCTGCACCCGAAACGGCCATCAGACGGTTGGATGAATTTCTGACATGTCAGAAATATTGGTCGGTTGATGCAGGCTGTCGCACAGTGCCTTTTTTTGTCACTGCACCTGTGGGAAGTGGAACTAAACAAACTATTACTTTCATACTTTACTTTACTACTTTCAAACTAATCTTTATTGACAATTGTCAATAGCCAGGACAGTCAGCAGGGGCCTGACATTTTGTTTTTACACATAAAGTGTGAGCTCAGGTCGTGGCTTGACAATTGGACAGCACAGTGTGAGCACATTAATCATGAGCTTTAGCTTTACATTGCAGACAATATACCTGCACTGTATGTAAACATTTCTAAAATTTTACAGTGTATACCCAGTTTAAGAGAAAATATAAAATTAAGTGATTAAAGGGACCTTGAGTCAATATCAAACTGTGTGTGCAGTAACAGAAATCTGGAAATGTTATCATCTTTTCTGGGTCTATGTTGATTAGCTAGAGGTCAAGGGTTAAAATTATTCAACATATAAATCACTGCTTTGAAGTTTTGAACAGTATGAGGAGGAGTGGGCGGGGAGATTTAAGGGTCATCTATTTCAGGACTCACACAGGCTCATCACTCAAACTTTTCTTAGGCAAAAGAGTATCATGTTGACTCAGGGTTATTGGCCTCCCGTGTGTGTGTGTGGTGTGTGTGTGTGTGTGTGTGTGTGTGTGTGTGTGTGTGTGCATGTGCATGCGTGTGTGAATGCCGTGTAAGGCAGCATTGTCTCATTGTAGTTGGGCTATCTCAGTGAACCATGCTGCCGGATCTGTTGGTGAGTCAGCTGAAGCATCCAGTGACCCGACTCAACCTGCAATCAGCCTTTAAAAGGGCCCCGGGGAAATACACAACACAATCGCCATGTCTGCATTGTATATTTCTGCAAACTGAGGATACATTACATTTGCATGCTATTATAAAGCAGATATATAGAAATGTTTTCTTTCTAAATGTCTCAACAATGCTGTGGTTAAGACATGGTTATGTTTACGATACCCATTGGCTGTGGCCAGAAAAAGATTGTGTTTGGGCTTAAAATATCCAGTTTCAGTGTCACAATCATTGCTGAAGAAGTGCAGAAGTGCAATGATCTTATCACTTTCAATAAGTGTTAATAAGTGTCAATGCATGTCAGCTGTTCCAACACACACATACACACACATACACGCACACACATTTTTGGCGGATCAGATGTGAAGCAAACGTTTAGAGCCAAACCAGAGAGACATAAGACATTAGAAATAACATTATTTTTATTGATATGAAAAACTCCATATATTTACAGTATTTGCACATAGTGAAATATTTACAACAAAGGTTCCTCCTACTGAACACAGTAGGTGGATGGATTGGCAGATCAAATACATCCAGCAGACAGCAGGTGGCGCTACACAGCAGTTTACTGCAGCCTGCAGACTGAGCACCATGCTGCCCTCAGGTACTCCTCATAAACTCCAAACTTCAGCCTCAAAAGCAGACATACAGTAAAGGGTGCTTTTTAAGAGTGGTTCTGTGGTTCCTCTCCCTCTCAATGCAATGCTTTTTTTGTAACAGAGTAGTTTAACAGTGTGGAATAAGTAATTTTAATTTTAAAAAAATTAAAAGAAAACAAGGAAAGACTGGGAGAAAAAAGTGCTAAAAATTATTAATATTTCTGAATATTTTTCCCTAGCTTTGATCAAATATTTTTCTAAATCATCTTAATTTTTTTTCAGTGTGCTGGCTGTTTGCCTTTCTCCCCATGTTTTCCAAATAATGCAAATTTGCTCAGGGTTCAGAGGTTTAAATATTTGTGAAAAACATCTAAACGCAGCACAAAAAGTGATGTCGATCCAGGTTTCAAAGGGTTAAATGTTGTCTACAGCTGCACACAACTGTCTATAACTTGCATTTATTTATTATTCAACAGGACTGTTTTTCAAGTAAACTACATTATTGGGACATTTAATGATTCCTACATTTGCCGGGAACCCAGTGGATCCAGTGGGAGGATCCCTAAGGAACCACAAAACCACTGCTCTAACTGGGTTAATGCACACTTCACATGCACCGTGTTATTGACAAGATTTCCATGATCTGTTGACAGTAGCGGGGCCTGTCAGAGAGCCCCAGCTCTTCCATGTGGGCTGCAGCTGAGGCCTTCAGGGGTTTTTCATGTGTGCTCAATGCATAAAACACTGAGAAACATTTCTCACTGCATCTGAAGGCATCGTTAAAAAGCAGCACAGAATGACAGACAGCTCAGACACTTGTCTGTAAGGCGTCAGACACATTGCTCAGCTTAGTGGCAGGAGCAGTTCTGTGATAAATATCTTGAGTCACTATAACCCCTTCAGCTTTAGGAAGCGTGCAGCCGGTTGGTAATACTCCTTTGGCTGAGTCTGTGGGTCTTGTTGAGATTCATGTTCATAGTTGCAGCCCCATTTTCATGAGCCAGCACCTCCTCCTCTTCCTCCTCCACCTGTCCCTGTACACTGTGCTGTGTCTCGGCCTCCACAGTCCTCTGCTCCCGGGCTATTAGGAGGACCATTTCTGCATCAAGTGACTCCCCGGAAGAGAATGGGTGGCACACGGTCTCCACCAGGCCGATGACTGTCCCCAGCACTGCAAACACTGAACCCAGCAGGTAGACCTTCAGCAGACCCCGGTTGGGCTTCTGGCTCAGCATCTCTTTGGCAAAGGGGATCAACTCCTGCATGCTCTCCATTTCCACTGGCTCTGCTGCAGCTGGGACGCAAAAATAGGCTGGATGGAGACCTATTAGAAACAGAAGGTTGCAGCTGTTTTAAGATGTGTGATTTGTGTGGTTGGAAGTGCAAAATCTTTGGTTTAACTGATGGTCAAAAAAAAAAAAAAAATAGATGAGATTACATATCAACTTTAGTATTTGCAGCACTAGAAACTGACCTTTAATGCATATACACAATAGAAAAAATACACATTTCAATTTAACTAACTTTAATTAACTTAAGTTTTTTTTTTCTGTGCTGCGTTCAGATGCCTTTCACAAGCATTTAAATCCCCGACACCTGAGAAAATTGGGTTGATTCTTTTGAAAACATGGGGAAAAACAGACTGAGTAACTTTGAAAGAAAGGTTTAACAGATGATAAGAAAATTACCTTCAAAATTAGCTAGAGGGGGATTATAAGTTATCACAAAACCCCAAAAAACTAGGGAACATGTCCAGGACACTATATTTAAAATTATATTTCAGAAAAGATTATTTATTTGTGTGTTTATGTATTTATCTATTTAGCTGTATTTAAAAAGTGGCAAAGAAAATGACCTGAAAATAGGTTTCAAAATTAGAAAATGATCAAACACTAGGGAAAAAAGGTCCAGAAAAACATTACAGAATCATTACATTACAGAAAATCATTACAGAAAAAAAATATTCCCACCGTCTTTTTTTTCTGCACCTTTCAGATTTTGGGGGTTATTTTTTTGTTTGTTTGTAAGTTTTTACTATCATCTTGCTAATTTTTTGTCATTTTAAGTTGCTCGTGGCTTTCTTCCAAAATTCTTGCATGAAATCAAGTCAATTCGGTTTCAAGGGGTGAACCTACAGCTTAGAAAAAAGGGCACTTCAACACAAAGCAGACTGTATGCATCAGCTGTCTCATAGAAAATACATTAATGTAACAGTCTAATGTCCCATCTGTCACACAGCATGTACACTTTGACTACGGATATTTTAAAAGAAAATATAATAACTTACTGTGATGTGGTTTGTTTCTTTGTTCTGATCTCAGGTTGACTCTTGTCATGAGTTCCAGTTCATGGCAGAAACACACCTTAACTGGCTCCTGTGGACATTTATATCTCCACTCTCTCCACCCACACGCTAACAGCTGCTGAATATTCAGGAAGCACAGAGGAGAGTCTCTGGAAAACACACAGGGCTGGGAGCCAGTAACTTTGACCCAGTTTGGGTGGAGGCTCATTACACAGTCAACACTCGCAGTAGTATTCTTACTAATATTCCACTAGATCATCTGTAGTGTTAAAAAGTGAGTTTAGAGTGACAGCTGTACTTTGAGTTTAATTTGAAAATGTTACAATAACCTTTTTCAAAAAAAAGAAATATATATATATATATATATATATATATATATATATATATATATATATATATATATATATATACATACACATACATATATACACACACATACACACACACACACACACACACACACACACACACACACACACACACACACACATATATATATATATATTCACCACCTGGGCAACACATATATCACATCACCATAATTTATTTAATATAAGCCTCTACCAAAAGGTCGATACGGCCGTTTCCTGGTAATGATAACACAGAAGAAAAATTCTAATCAAATCATTTACTATTATAATGCTTTTAATATGTTAAATTATGTGACCCTTATTACATTTTTATTCTTTGTATGTTTTTTGTAAGACCTCCACATAATTCGTTGCTAGACGTTATCAGCTTAGAACATTGCTGGACAGAACCGTTTGCAGTGTTATTATACATCGTCAGACAGCTGGACGGCTGCACGGCACCTGTCGTGGCAATATGATATGCGGATTGTCTGCGTCAGTTCATGATGCGGCTAGACATTACCTTTTACGTCCGCATGATACGCCACTGAATGGCGTGACGCTGAAACACTTAACTAAGTAGTATAAATAGCAGTCCCTATAGAGCGTGTGGGAGGGGCAGGGGATTGATCAAACAAACTGTGGACTCTGAGGTAGTAGTCTGTTGTTCACATCCTGTCTGAATGTTATGTTTTTTCTTCATCTTACTATGTGCCTCTTTTGCCAAAATCTACACATTGGTGCCAGCATGAGCATATGTTGACGCCCCAGAATCGGTTGCCATGTGCTTTTGTTACCTGAACATAACCACAAGCAACATAATCCCACCATGTGCTTGTGTTGAAATCACTGTAGCTGCATCCTGGAATGTCAACAGCAGACGCAGAAAGATACCTACCTAGAGCGTAACATGTAGAGGTGAAGTCCACTGCAAAGCGGCAATATGTGAAAACTTGTGGCATAAAAGTAATCCAGTTGTGAGAAGATAAAAGCATGGGTCAGTTTTGCTGCATCCTGAATTCAAAGGTAGGGTCTAACTCTGGTGATTTTTCTTAGATGGAAATAGACAATGTTATATTAAAAGAATTTCTGTTTAATCTTTATTTAGGCTAACCTTGAGGTATTTTTCGCTCATCTATGTTTTGATGCTGGTGTAACCTTGGTCTTGGCCTCCGCAAGACCAACCTACACTTCAAGGACCCAGATTCACACCTGGATCATGGTAGGACTGAACTTTATTTTGCTGCAGGGCATGGTGGATTTCATTTGGACTTCTAAAGGACTGACTACACAATGAGTTTATTGATCACATATTGATCTGTGAATTTTTGGGTTTGATTATTGATCCTGATTTAAAGTGTATTTCATTTCCCTCTTGTTTTGTTCCAAAATGGTAATGCAAAAGGAGTTGTGGTACTGTAAATCCCAAATTGTGTACTGGTAGAGTAAACTAAGGAGAAGGGAGGACTAAACTTTTGAAAAAGGGCTAAAAAAAAGTGAACTATGAACTGAGCAACCCAGAGAAAAAAAGAGAAACTAAATAGCAGTTTAAAGACCCTAAATTGAAATGATCCCTTTCACTCAAATAGGTTTAAATTTAATCAAAGTGAGATACAATAGTACATTTTAAGATATGGGTTTTATTTTGGATGTTTTCAGGGATTTTAATCATTAATTTAAAATGTTTGATATGGTAACAATTAATGTGTAATCCCACTACTAATATTCTACATAAACAAGCAGGCAGTTCAAACTTATCTCCTGGTCTGAGGTCTGTTATTCTTGAGTGCTAGTTATAAACTCCTCGGTTTCTGGTCCTAGCGGTCTGTAAAGACTTACAGTGCTACACTGGTCAGACAGTTTGATAGTTGTTTCAGGCAGTGAGAGTCATCTGGCTTAAACAACAGCGTACAAAGGCGCCATCAATGGCGCCTTTCTCCTATGTGTGTGTGTGTGTGTGTGTGTGTGTGTGTGTGTGTGTGTGTAGGTATTACCATTACACTGACGCTAATGTTAAAGAATGATAAAGTCACATTTTATCGCTAATGACTGTGTGTCATTTGCATAGCTACAGAAATTGATTTAATGTTTTGGCAAAATGTTCAATGAGAACTGTCAATGTTCAATGAGGAGGAGTCAGTATCGAGCCCTGTGGTAAACTGTATATTTTATAAGTAGTGTATAGTTTTTGTTCCCGAAAATAGTTCAGTTGCCTCATATCCATAGTAATACAGTCTTAAGCCCAACTAATAATGTTATTTTTGCCTCAGCAAAATACTTAAACTGAGACATTGATTCATGCTTCCCTAAATGTGTTTCAGTGAATACTACAAAAGATGAAACGGTGAAAACGTGATGTCCCTGTCACCTGTATGACTTTTATTCATGAGGGTACATGGCTTATAATGTCCTTGTGAGTCATCCACTTCAACAGACATCAAATCAGGGGAAAGGTTGTGTAAACCCAGTGACCTCACAGTATTTCTGCTGCTGCTGTGAACTGTGGTCAGAGTGGACCCATATAGAACAGCACGCAGAGTCGACCACACGTACCACTCACACTCATGATGGTGACTAATACGGAGCAGCACAGGAAGTGCAGAGAAATGACGGCACGTAGAGGAGCACCCATTACATGATTACGTCAACTTCAGTTTTTTTCCTTAGAAACTAACAGGACAGTGTTATTTGGTTGTTTTTTTTAAAACTTTAATAAACTTTAACTTTAATTTAAACTTTTTCTAAACCTACCCTTCTAAATATTAGTCACAACTCTCTCCTGCTATGACTGTTGATCTAACTTCTTTTGTGCTTTTGACCTCATCAGAATTTTTATTTTACAACATTTTGCCTCACAAAAAGAATAAATTATATTAAAAAAATAGTTTCATTTCTATATTTTACTGTTTTGTTCTTCTTACAAAAGGGGGAGAGAGAGAGAGAGTGCGTGATATTCAGCAAACTGCTGAGTCCAGAATCAAACCCACAGCTGCTGCAACAAGGACGCAGCTTCTGTATATGGGGTGCCTGCTCTACCAACTGACGTACTGGGCACCCCACGTAAAAACTTTTTTGCGGCAAGTGGGAGTTCTTTCAAAACTGACGCATTTCCATTAGGTGAATTTTATGTTCGCAGTTGCAATTTGAGCAGTTTGAGGGTTAATGGAAACCCACCTACTGTGTGTGTGTGTGTGTGTGTGTGTGTGTGTGTGTGTGTGTGTTTGTGTGTGTGCCTACCTTCAGGGACACATTAAGACATAAAATCAGTTAAATGGGGACAGCTAGTGCATTTAGGGACAAAAGTTGTGAACAGATTTTTGAGGTAGGGGCGGGTTAAGGCGAGAAGCAAGCTAGAGTTAAGGGCTTTGGTTAGGCAGTTAGTGCTTAGGGTTGGGGCAGGCCTCCAGGAAATGAATGTAAGTCTACATAATGTCTTCAGAAGTGACAAGAGTAACATGAGTGTGTTTGTGTGTGTGCGTGTGTGTGTGTGTGTGTGTGTGTGTGTGTGTAAACTGTATCTCAGTTAATCCATATATTATATCTGCATTAACAGCCCTTGGTGCAGAAACATTTCCAGGCACATGTTCAGGCACAAAGAGGATTACTTAAAATGTATTATGTGATTGTGTTGTGTTTAAACTAGCATCTTTTCCCCACCGTCTTAGGTGTTTGTCACTTATCTGCTCTACGGTGGTGTTTATCACCTTATGATACCAATAACTTCAACAAAACAGCCTCGACTCCATTTCACTGTAACTCAGGGCCAGTCTTAACAAAGAGGGAACTTCAAGCTGTTACCAGGAAATAAATCACAGCTACAGCTTCAATCCAGAGTGATTGAAGGCGTGACGGTACTTGTCTGAAGTTGTATGTGCACAGTAGCCTATGCGTGTATGTGTGTGTATTAGTTGAGTCAGAGGACACACCCTGTACTTGGACTTAGTCAGTGTGTCTGTGGAGAATGGAGAAAAACAATGTGTGTGTTCAGCTGGCCCTTAGGCTACTATTTCTTTAGACCCAGGTGATGATCAGCAGCACACAGCAGAGTTACCACACAGCCTGGCAGAGCTTAAACACAGGCCTGCAGGGCATGCACTGTTTCTGGGGTGGGAGGGGTGACTTTGTCCGTGTTTGACCCCCCAGAACTATGCTCTTTTCTGGATAGAAACAACCACTTAACAGTGTTATATAATACATTTTTCTAATAAATAAATTACAATAAATTACATCATTACATACAATAAGACAGTCGGACTTTGTCGAGACATGCTGGTTTAACGGCATCTGAGGAATTTCAGGGGTTCACTCTGTGTCTGTCAGCTGCTGTGAAAAAGAATCTGAACCAAAAACCATGTCCACTTCTCTAAAACATACTGACATGAATGAATGTACTTTTCTGTTTGACTGATGTGAGACTTTTGGTCATTGATGTCAGATTTGACGAGCCCCTCACAACATATGTATTCAGTGTGGCTTTGTTGGTTGAGTTTAGTCTTTTTATTTCTACAAATATGATTTGTTATACATACATCACAGGTCATTGGGCTGGGCGATATGGCTTTAAAATAATATCGTAGTATTTTAAGGCTATATCACGATCCATGATATATATCTTGATATCTCAAGGTATTTTTATAAGGTGTGGCTTTGTAAAGATTATGTTTTTTATCAGAGTCATCAACTGGATTGGGGGCAGAATTTTCCACAGTCATACAGCATTCTTTTGGTCGACTTGATTTTTATAAGAAGTGTTCAAGTGATTTAAAGTAACAATACAGGAAATGGAAGTTCAGGACTCGCGTGCAAATAAGGGCTGGGCGATAAGGCTTTAAAATATTATTGCAATATTTTAAGGCTTTACCGCAATTTACAATATATATTGCAATATTTTTGGATGTCCTTTAAACCAATGTAAACTTTTAAAATACAAAATTATTGAATGAACTGCAGTTATGGTAAAGTTATATAAAGTAGCTACTGTCATATAATAAAGCTGAATACACTACTTATACAGTTAATGAAATATGGTTATAAGGAATTTAAATACAGACGTTTTAGATTGAAATTTGAAAATAATTGTTATCCTTAAATAAATAAAAGTGGGACCCATTGCACTTTTATTTTGAAAGACCTGGCTCGACTCAGGCCGTAAGAGTTGATGTTTTGGCTGTGGACTTAAAGCTTCCTGTCAACAGTTTGATGTTAGCATTAGCAGACAGTTAAACAGATACTGCAGCGTCTTTAACCGTGAGGATTCATTCACTGTGATCTGCAAACACACTAAAAGCTCTTCAGTTCATATATTACCAATATTTGACGTTTAAAAAAGGCTGATTTACAGATTTGTCTTTGCTGATGTAAATCTATGGGAAAAAGTCTTTAGGGGCCCCGTCCATCACATGACAGACACAGATGGTATAATTTCACTTTTGGCAACCATGTCAAATTGGTTTCAAAGCCCGGTGCTGTTCCTGGGGGCTTGCAAAGTTGGCTACAGCTGGGGCTGATGGACACCTTAAGCCACATTTACACTGCCTGCTCAAGGTGGGAATATTATGCCGTCATGCCACCTCCTCATTCTATATACAGTGTCAGTGTCGATTGTGGAAAATCTGGACAGAGTGTTCTCGCCTTTGAGTCAGGAATGAAGGTAGCAACAGCCCCAAAACGAGGTCTTTGTAAAATGTAAAGCCGGAAAGACTTGACCATGGGCGGCTCAAGAGTGACGTTTTGACGACATGTTTATGTGTACGAACTACTGCAGGAGATTTAAAAAGCAGCTGTCAGCATAGCAGCTAATTCAAAGAAGAAAAATAGCGTCCGCAAGCCTGAAAAACAATGAGATTCAGGATCTCCTTACCCTCTGAGCAGAGGACGAGATCAGCTGTCATATAAGAGAGATGGTAAATAATTGTGATATGTTATGTCCTGGGCAGCACAGTGGCGTCATGGATAGCACTGTTGCGCCACAGCAAGAGGTTCCCTGGTTCGAAACCCGGTTGGAACGGGGTTCGGTCCGTGGGGCCCTTCTGTATGGAGTTTGCATGTTCTCCCCGTGTCTGCGTGGGTTCTCTCCGAGGTCTCCGGCTTCCTCCCACAGTCCAAAGACATGCAGCTCAGGTTGATTGGTGACTCTAAATTGCCCTTAGGTGTGACTGTGAGCGTGTACGGTTGTCTGTCTATATGCGTTAGTCTGGCGACCTGTCCAGTGTGTACCCCGCCTTCCGCCCGATGACAGCTGGGATTGGCTCCAGCCCCCCTGCGACCCTTGCGAGGACAAACGGTTACGGACAATGAATGAATGAATGAATGTTATGCCCTTGTTATTATTCAGAAAGTGCTGCTGACGCATATTTTTTATGTCACACTAGAGGTGGACGCTTGTGTTAAATGTCACATCCGCCATACCTCCTGTGATCGCGGGATGCTGTGAAGCAGTGTATAATCACACACTGGAGCAGAGTGATGCCGCTGTCAGCTGGTTCTGTGTGAAAATGCAGGGGTGGTATAAAGGGGGAACTTCATGGTCAAAAACAAAAGTCTATTCAAATTTTGACCTGATCAGGGTGCTACAATGTGAAAAGTCAAATGATCACCAATGTTTTTAGGATACATCCTCTGGGACCCTAAATATAATATTTTACAAAGACATATTTTTCTTGAAACAAAAATCAAATATACAGACATTTTAAATTAGTTTTATGAATACATGGAATCATGTGTGCTCAGTTTTAGTTTTTTATTTGAGGTCACAATAGCGTTTTGTCACACCTTGTTTCGTCTTTGTGTAAGTTTGTGTATTTCTTTTGGTGTTTGTGTTGACTGTATGTCTAGGTCTGCCTGCTTGTCTGTATGTGTGTGTGTTGATTCATGGAGTGAAGGGAGTGGTGGTGAAGGGTGTGACTCTGACACACACTGTATCATACCATCCAGGTGAGGCAGTGTTTATAAAGCAGGAGCTGAGCAGCAGCACACACTTTAATACAGGAGATAACAGAGCTGATAGAATAGACGTTCAGGTGAGATACAGTCGATTGGCTTGGATCGTATCCGAGTGTTTCTGCTTGCTGAGTTTATTGTTTTCTCATCTGTTCCAGACTATATCATCGAAAGAACACAACATGAGCATACTTTTACTTCTAGCAGGTAAGATTTCTTTATTTTTCTCTTTTGCTTTAATGTTTGATTTTTCTCTAAAGTGTCCTCTTTCTGTCTCAAGTTTATCCTGCAACTTTCACCTGAAACTTTCCACACCAGCTGTTTACATTCATAACTCGTGGGGAGTTGACAGTACGCAGCTTTTTCATCCAGCGAACCACTGCAGCAGCTGATTACACTGATATCTCCATTTTCTAACAGAGAGGAGGAACTAACCTGAAAGGGCTGCTGCAGTAATTGGTTGGAATGAAAACCTGCATACTCTCTATTCATGATGGCACATGTTTAAAGGGTTGTTAACTCTGGAGGGATATCATTAGACCAGGTCTGCTTCACAAGGACTTTACTTTATTGAAATACTCTATAACATGTAGATTTTTTTCAAATTTAAAAAAAACAAGAAATTGTCAATAGCTTATTAGTATCAATCTTAAAATAGCATATGAATATAGATGTGTAGGTCTAGACACTATGACCATGACTAAACTTTAACCCTTTGAAACCTGAGCAGATTGGTTTGGTTTCTTTCAAAAACATAGAGAGAAAGGCAATGAACAATTTAAGACATGGCCTAGAAATAAGCAAGAAATTAATGTTACAAGAGATTTCCCTGAAAACAGGCACAAAAAAGAAGGGAAAAAAACTAACAAGACAATGACCCAAAAAGTGCTTAAAATACGTACACTTTTTTCTGTAAAAATGAAATAAATAAATACATAATTGTAATAATTATAAATATAGTTTTCTTGGCATATTTCACATTATTTTCTGATAATATCTCCTCCCCTTTTTTCCTAACAATTGCGGTCATTTCTTGCAAAGTTTCATTTTTCCCCGTATTTTTCAAAGAAATAAAGAAAATTGACACAGGTTCTCGTAAAGGCATCCTTTTTGAGGACTTTATTTATCCTATGCTTTGTTTGTAGGCACTTTTTTGAGGCTGTTGTGGAGTCAGTGTGTGGTGAAACATTAGGTACAGTCAAGATAGGAAACGCATTGCAGGGACGCAGACATTAGTCCTGTCAGCTGGGGGTAGGCAGGGGTTTAAAAACATTTTTATGCTCAGGTTAAGATCAGAGATGGTAAACATTTCATTAGAGTGTAGTAATCTTTCTCTTCCCATTAACACACTGGGTAAGGGTTATCTGACTGTACAGTGCAGATATATTGAAACTCTAGGTTTCAACAGTGCTGTGAATAATGTGTGGTCAGGTTTAAGCTTACAAGCCACTTGGTTATGGTTCGGGAAAGATCATGTTTTGGCTTTAAATGCTGGGTTTTGGAAGGCAAAATCCCTGCTGGTAAAGCAGCAATGTCTGTTTAAAAAGACAACCGCTTTTTGTGGTTCTATCCACAGTGGAAAAACAGAGACGGGCAACTACAAAACTCTCAAAATTTGTTATCTAAAAAGCTGATGAAACACGGTCACTGTTGGTCTGGAACAGTGGTTTTCAGCTTGGCAGATGTCTCATCTTGGAGGGGTTTTTTAGCTTTTTGTTTTGTTAAGATTTTTTTTTGGCTTTTGCCTTTACTATGTTAGGACAGCTTAAGTGTGAAAGGGGGAGTCAGAGGGGAAGACATGCAGCAAAGGTCCAAGGGCGGAATCAAACCCACGGCCAGTGCTGTGAGGACATAGCCTCTGTGCATGAGGCACCCGTTCTACCAATTGAGCTACTGGGCACCCCGTCTTGTATTGGCGTTATGCCATCCACCATCCCTTCCATCTTGTTAATAACGTTAATATGATACACGTGCAAAGTGCGAATGGAATGTACCTGCTGTTTGCAAAGCAGACGATGCCAACATTTTCTTCTAGCAACTTGGCTGATTACAAGACTCTTTACATACTGCAATGTCTGGAGTTCAGCTGCAGAAGTTAAACTCTAGTAGAGATGAAAGTTTACATTGTATTGGTTCACTGGTCTCATTAGATTTGATTTGATATTATTTCATTAAAAAAATATTTTATTTTATGTTATTTAACTATTATTTACGCAAGAATAGTCCCATTGAGACCGAAAATCTCTTTTTCAAAGAAATCCTGGCCAAGACAGCAGCATGATGAATTTCACATAAAAGAACCACAGACATCATTAATACCTACTTCATGTCCACGTAATAGTTGGCCATCTATAATAAGCAAGTAGAAATTTAAAAAAGAAAGGACATGAATAAGTAAATATATAATCTCTTTAATCCAGATTATGTAAAATTTCAAATATATTTCTTGTGTATATCAGGTTTACATAAACAGTCTTTACTAAAGGAATGATTTTGAAAACATGTATAACACAAATTTTTTAGCAATTTTGTATCCGAAAAAATACATTGTGGTTCAGGTGCTGTGTGCTGAGTTGAACTTCCCTTTTTTTAAACCATGATTATAGGATTGGACCTTGTCTTATTTTTACTGTGCTTGCATGTCATGATAAATGTCAGTATTGATTGTGAACTTGGATATTGATATTTTTGATGACAAATAGTGGTCACATTATTACAGCTCACTGTAACCTTTTCATTTATTACTGTGCTCCCTTCCTCCTGACAGCTGTAGCTGCAGTATCACGGGCCCAGACTGACTGCTCTCGGGGGGCTTGTTACCCACCCAGCGATGACCTGCTCCTGGGCAGAGGTCACCTGCTCCATGCCTCCTCAACCTGCGGCCTCACAGGCGCTGAGGTTTACTGCACCCCATACCAACAGGTAGGAGCACAGTCCAGTGTTTTAAGAAACATTTTTCTCAAGTTTTTGTGGCACTTTGCATTAAATTAGTGTAAACTTTACAAATATACTGTGATCAAATCTTGGTTTAAAGAGCTGCAAATGTGGATATTATTTACCTGAGAGTCAGTAAAAGCACAGCAGCTTCAGTTCTTAAATATTGATACTGGCTTCATAAAAACTCATATCAGACAAACAAGAGCATGTACACAGTCTCAGCCAGCTGTGTTCACCCAGACTATGCATGGCTCTCTACGTGGGGTTTGCACTATTAGGAGGCGAGCGGTGCAGAGGTCATGGTGAACAGACAGACAGGATGGAGGCTGT
This sequence comes from Plectropomus leopardus, assembly GCF_026936395.1. Classification (NCBI taxonomy): domain Eukaryota; kingdom Metazoa; phylum Chordata; class Actinopteri; order Perciformes; family Serranidae; genus Plectropomus; species Plectropomus leopardus. Next base: position 3,984,943 of record NC_142177.1, on the reverse strand, counting down.
GGTGGTTTTGGCTGGGCTGCTTGCTGTCCATCTATGAAACTGTCTAATTTTAGTGCCAGAGCAGCATGTTGCAAGTGTACTCTTTGACCAACGTCTGAATAAGCACTCGCCAGCGCATCTGCTGGTTCAGCACAACCCTCCTCTTACTGGATTCAAATGCTGATTTTGTAATAAGAGAGAGCAGAGGACATGCACTGAGCAAGAGTCAAGTCTGTAGTGTCGCGGTTTTTTTTTTTTTACCTCTGATGTGAAGTAAAATGATTTGTTTGCAATACAGATGCACTTTTTCTTTAATGCTTCATCTTGTTTTTATAAAATCCACAAAAAAAGTGAAATTGAGCTGGTACTATGTCTGTTGACCCCTCTTAAACCACTATCAGACTTTCTCAGTAGTTAGGGAATACTGAATGTCATAAAAAAAAATAATATGGTGTTATGCATCTGCTGTGCTGTCAGAATTCCCCCCAGATGGTGAGTTTGGGGGTTTTTTTTTCAAAGATGTTCTTAAATATATTTCATATGTCAATATTTTAGTTTTGTAACAGTGCAATGATAAGACTGATGGTGAAACAGCAGAAGTCAGAAGCTGGACTTTAGCCCAGCTGTCCCCAAACTACAGTCCAAGGTATCACAGACACTCTGTGATGTTTAATGTATTTTTTTGTCTGCATTGTAACTAGAAACTAGATAGTGGCGGTTAAAGTACAATATTCATATTGGCATAAGTCAGTAGAGCCTATATTACATAAAGTTGCAGCACCTTAAAATAATTACCAAGTACAGTAAGTGAGTAAAATTAACCCATAGACAGAATAAAAAAATGGACGTAGCCACCTTGACATGACTAATTGTTTTGTGGGATCCTATTTGCCCTGGATTTGGTATTTTCAAGCCAGATTTGACCATATTTTTATGTGAGGGTGGAGATAAACCTAACTATAATAATGAAAATGATAATATTTACTAGTAAAAACAACAATTATGACAACCAAACGCTGAACAAGACTTTTTGAGGCGACCAAAATATTTTAAATTTATGATTTGGGGTTACACCCTGTTTACTCTACCTAACCAGTGTTGTTGCTGTGGTAGCGACTTTTATACCACCTGCCACTCAACGTGGCCACACCCTTAATCATGCGTGACTTTAAACCTTATAAAATGTCAACAGGTCAGTAACATAAACATTAACCCCATGTACAGTTATCATGGATGGGAAAATTAGCTTTAGAGAACAAAACCATTTCTTGTACTTGCTGTAAACAAGTTTATTTTTGCTGTATTGTTGGACATTTTAATATGGGGTTGTATTGAGTGCCCCAGGGGTCAAGTTTTTCTGTAGACTGACATGAAAGCTAGTGTTGCTCTGGTTCCCTCGTCAAATAGCCTTTGGGATTTTTCCACTGGATTTAGTAAGCTTTGTAGCAAACAAATGTTTATGATACTTACACATTTTGTTCAGCATAATAATCTTCACAGATGAATACTACTTCAGAATTTTTGAAGCCTAAATGTGATCTTCAGAAGCAAAACACTTAATGCTAGGCTATAAACGAACTGCACTGCACTCACATCTCTCCCAAAATGAAGCTGTAAGGTTTTGTTCGGCTCGGCTCGCCGCAATGACATTCTGTAGTCTCATATAGTCACATGTTAGGAACCACCCTTTTTAAGACACATAAAAGCTTCAAAGTTTGCAAGTGTGGTTTTTACTGAGGAATTTTATGTTATAGAGCAAAATGTGAAAGTCTATTTGACTACTTCAGCTCCTTATTTTAGGCTTATAACCAGAAACCCACTCACTATGGGATGAGAGAACTGAAGGTGCTGAAATGCTAACTGGTTTCCGTGTTTTAGGACTCATTCATACTCTGTGGGGATTGACTCGCTCTTGGAGCCAGCCTTAAGTGGCCATTTGGGGCACTGCAGTTTTTGGCTCTTCCCATTTACTTCATTCTTCAGACATGATAGCATTACTCTGCTGTAACGAGGACATTTTACAAATGAGGGAAAAGCTATATTCAGACTTTCAACAATATCCATTATGATCTTAACTAAGGTGATTTCAACCTAAGCAGTTCAAATCTGATCGAAAAGACAGAGCAGCAAAGAAAAACAAGCAGGATAATGTTTGTGTTGATGTTACACAATCTTCATACCTCACAGTCTTTGTGCGCTCTGTTGAATGTGCCTCAGGGGATGGATAACTGTGTAAGGCGTGGGCTCTCTCTGATTGATAAATACTTCCCCCTCCTTTTTTTTCCAATACCTGAGCCACACCTCGTCCAGACAGGGAGGGGCTGAACACTCAGCTGCATCTCAGAGCTGACACATAGAGACAAATATACACGCATGCATGACTACCTGGAAAGAGCAACAGTGATAAAGATGAAAGCCCTCACAGCCATCATAGGAAACTAGTCAGATCTTGTTGGCTATGCATCATCACATTGCTGCAGGTACCAGGTCTTACGAAGAGTAATTAAGTGTCATATCAAATGAGTAACCCTTCCTGGCAGACTGTGTTGATTGGGCTGTTGTGGCTTGGCGTTACCATGGCCTTTGAATATTTTGATAGTAATGTAGATAGTATTTGGAATTTTTTATAGTAAGGTTAGTAAGGTAATGTAAGGTAGAGGTGTGGGCTCAGGTCACATGACTTGGGCTTGAGCTAGACTCGAGTCACACTTTTGATGACTTTAGACACAACTTGACAGAATCAAAAAAACTACTTTAATTACTAACATTGTGGTGTCTTAGATTCATTTTAATGGTTAAATTGAAAAGATCAATAGACCTACAATCACAACACAACACAGTTAATTGCCCCTATAAACCAAAATTCATTTTACTCATCAAACAGATCAAACTGACTGGGCTGAGAGCCAATCATAATGGGGTGGCACCTAGGATGGCCAATCAGATTTTAGGCTACTCCGTAGGCACACCCCAGATAATGGGGCCTATTAGTCAGTTCAGAGTCACTTATTCCAGTCATGTAATATATTCTGTATACTGTATATGTCACATACTGGCTATATGACCTGGTGTCCCTAACTGTGACCAATATTAATGAATTCTTTCCTGTTGTCACTTACATAAAGTAGTGCAGTTAACAGTTGAAATGTAACCTGAGCCTCCACAGTGACAATGCAGACACAGATGTTTATATTTTAGCATAATTTCCACAGTATGACATAAATAAGGATCAAGTAGATGTAGAGCTGATGCAACAGTCAGCTGTGGACACAGTGTGTGTTTGCAGTATGCACATGTGTTTGAGGTGACAGACTGCGGTGCCAAAAAACCTTGGGGAAAAAATCCTCCACGTTGAATGACTTTTAACCCACATCATAAGAAGTTCCCTGCCATGCTAACTGGGTTAACAGAGGTGAAGTAGGTATAAAAATGACACGAACGCACTCAAGTCTTTGAGAGTGTCGCAGTCTTTATCACACAAGATTAGATAACATTTATTGCTTTGCTATGAGGCAGAAAGATTAACACATTTTGGTTGGAGTGAAATAGTGATTGATTATTACTGAATGGTGCCAATACAAGGAATATATGACAGTTATACATTTTGCTGCCAGGGTCAGTGCAGGACTCATTGAAGCTGCTGTTTGTAGATGAGGGAGCTGTGTCTGTGAAGGAGGGTAAACTGAGTGTCCGAGTTTATCTGCTGGGCTTTATCAGACTGACATGTAGGTGGAGAGAAGGTGATGATCATTCAGAGATAAAAGGACATCTACTGAGTGTAAAATGACTTTTTTTTAACTGCTTGTCACTGTGTTATGCAATTGTCTATTTTTTGTTTGCCAATCAGATTCTGGCATTTGTAGAAGCTGTGGCCTACTAGCTGACACCTGAAACCTTCAGGATATCAGTCTATGGTTTTATATTGTCTTAAAAAAAACATAACTAACTAACTAACTAACAGAATGGCACTACAGAAGTCCTATGTACTTTAAATGCAATGATTTGCACTTCGTGTAAGATCATATCTCCATATATAATGGGGATATATATTTTATGTGTTACATTAATGCACACTGGCCTGGACTGTCTCTGTTTACGCTGCACACTGTAGGGTAATGTATTTAGACTGAAGATATTTGCACTGCAACTTCAACTTCTGCACAACTCTACAATCCCTCCATTATAACTTTTGTACATACATTTTGTGTTCTTTATATTCTATTTTTCATTTTATATTTTTATATTTCTTCTTAATTTTTATCTTATGTCTTAAATTTACTATTTTTATTCTGCCTTTATGTTAATTGTTTTGCACCAAAACACCAAGTCAAATTTGTTGTATATGTAAATGTACTTGGGAATAAAACCTGATTCTGATTCTGATAACATAATGAAAATACTGCTGTGGCTTTTTTAAGCAATTTCTTGGGAGATTTGAGGAGAGCTGTAGAAACTTTAAGGTAAGGGATATGAAATATGCACAACAGGTGGGTGAAGGTCTTTGATTGATTTACTATGTTTAATGCAAAAGTAACACAGAGAGAAAGAGACAAGGCCAAGGTCTACAGTTGGCAGCAGGTTCACTTTTTGGCAGAAAGGAATATTGATTCACACACACATTTACAGATATACTGAAGGGTTTTACGCAAAGGGGGCTTTTTTTTCATGCAACACAAATTTGTTTTTTCCCCAACAGCTGTTTTTGTCATTAATGCTGTCACACAGCCCACAAGTATTACATAGTTAAAAAGCAACTTTTTTGGAAAAAAGGCTTTTTTTTTTTTGTTTCACACCACAAAAAGGCGTCAACAAATCAGGTTGCGTGTACTAACAAGGACGATAAAACAGCAACACAGAGGCACTGAATTATTGCTCCTTTCTTTTCATGCCTCGACAAAGGCAGCACACACCAAATCCACTCCTTCCGATCTCACAATGCACAATACAAGCCCTACACATGTAATGTTACCATATGCAAATGTATTAATCCTAGAATAGCGAAGGAATGACCCATCCTACTCTCCCTATGATTGGCTCGAACTTGTTGCTATTGTTGGTTGGATTGGTTTGATGAAGGCAAGAGGAGTGGGACTGGTTTAGGGTAAGAATGTCATGGTGAGCCAATATGAGGCAGAGTAAGGCAAGCCATACCTTTCTAGAAAACGCAAATTGGCTGACCATACACTGCATAACTGTTTACAAAAAGGAACTCAGATTCACTGAAAGCATTTCTCTGAAATGAAACTTTATAAAATAGCTCAAAGTAGTTCGGGCTATACAACAACTGACCCCAGACAATACTGGCAGATGCTGCTCTGGATCAGTGTCACATTGTGGAATCTGTTCACATCAAGATGTTTGTTATGAAGTTTGTATCACTGCTGATGTGAGCAGTTGTGAATCAGCTGTCTTCAACTATGGCAAACTATACAGGATAAAATGACAATATGCTGTGCTCACCAAGTGAAGTAACACCGCCATTGTCCTTCAACACTCGTACTAGTACAACTAGTACATTTACATACACAGTTTAGTCGAGCTACAGCTATAGCTCGATTAGGCCATTTAATTGGACAACTGTCCTTATCCCAGTGTACAATCGCCGGGGGAGAATCCATTTATTGTTGTGCGACTACACCATGGTAGATGGAGATATGCCACTTTTTCAGCTAGATGCTACTGGACCTTCTTCCAGCTGACCTATTATCTTAATACCACATAAGTTAGCAAGCGGCAAACAGGCTGCATGTTGAACGATGACTTTTCGGCGCTGTACATTTTGTATGAACTCTATACTTTACATGGTACTTTCGTCTTGTTTTGACTTGTTTTGTTTTATTTACTTCTCCTTCTTTTGTTTATCCCGACCTTTTTCTAAGAATTTTTGCTGTTCGATTTCCAGGTCCGGCACGGGGAGTATGGAGCATGCACAGAACGTCTAGAACAGTTCAGGTCCGGTTGAGGCGTATAAATGAAAGTAAATCGACCCCCAACTGCATTATTTAGGTGTGTTAGTCTGACTTTGAGAAGACTGACTTAGTGGGATTTCAGTCAGACTGACATGTTTACATGTATTTTGAAAGTCCAGTTTCAGTCAGACTAACATAATAATTTGACATCATGTAAATGTACTGATTGAATTAAAGTGGTGTAGAGCAGCTGCCCCTGCAGTCTGCTTCACTAGAGTGAACCAGTAATAGGTCTAAGCAGAAGGGAGGATTTTCACTCTCCTTTCTACACTATTGGAGACATTTTCTTTTCAAATAAGTGTGACAACAGATCTGTCACCGTCTGAGAGAAAATACCATCTTGGTTTTATCAGCTCAGGCTGGTGTAGAGACTATAAATGTATCTTGATCCATCTGCATGTGGGTGAGTAAGTAAGGCTTTTATGTTGCAACAATCCGATGAGAACTTTTACCTACAGGGAAAGCAGCCATGGTCTGTGTGCCAGAGTGGCAGCCATGTCCAGAGTACTCAGAGGCTGCTAAATAATAACTGGTCAAAACAGGGACCCAGCTGTCAGCGATGAGAGCACTTGTGTTGGGAATTATTACATAATGGGTGTCTTCATAAACCGCACGTAGCTCCTAGCTCATCTCTTTACTGAATACATTGATTAAGAAAATTGTGTGTTTCTTCACAAGTGCTTTGACTGACTCAGTCAGCAGACAGTCACATAAAATGTAATTTGACTGAAATTGTGTTGGAGTGTGAATTTACCAACTTCAAATTCTGTCAGGTGGACAAATTCTGCTGATTGTATTTCACAATTTATTTTCCCTATAATCACAAGTCAAATTCAAGAGGTGTTACAAAATGTAACTTATGCAAATCATGGTCAGATTTTAATGCGGGCAGCATTTTGTTCCTTTCTCACCTGTTACTGGGGCAAAGTTTCCTCCCCAAGTTGTTGACCAGCTGAAAATAGCCTACCACTTTATAAATCTGTTAGTCATCTGAGGTATATTGATTTTCTGTCCCCTGGGCGACTGTGTGACCTGGTCAATGACACAGCTTATCTGACTGGCATAATGTGGAGGAAAAGGGACAAATTTGGATGTTGGTCTTAGGTCCATGGATCAGTATCAGGACACTGACACCCAACAGTGATACAATTCCATTCATACATACATTAAATATTATAATATAACTCTGCAGGAAAGTATAATCTTACTGATTTGTTTCTTTGTTTCTCAGAGGAGGATGAAGTGTTGTCCATGTGACTCCAGGAACCCAGATGGTCCATTGGCCCACACTGTCAAGGATCTTCTATCCACTTCTGGACCAAACAGATGGTGGCAGTCCAAAAAAGGTGGGTAAAGACAGAAAGAAGGACAGAAAGAATGGAAGGTAACTTAAGTTTTCAAAGAAAGTAAAAGCTTTTTCATTGGCAGGAGTGCAATGAAAAAGCACTCCTGCCACTCTCCCCATGATTAAAACATATACTGAAACAAATAGATTTTCTATTTCTATAGTTGGGCTGTCCATTAGGAACAGTTCTAAAATATATATAGATATTCCATAATGCATTACTTTGCATACTCTGGGCACAGATGGAGCAGCAGAATGCTTGGCGCATTAAAATTGAAACTTAACCGGTCATTGTGCTGGGTCTAAAAGTTAACTTTCACTCATTGCTCCTCTCATCCATCAATCAGATCGACTGTGGACAGACTGATAGATGAACTATCCACCCTGCGAGTCACAAATTGCAGAAGAGGAAAAAAGATCTCATGGAGAGCTCCTCCTGCACTATATTCACAGACCCACAAAAACCCCAGAATTTAGACAGGCGATTCAAAATGAATTAAAGGGACACAAATGCATAAAAAAAAGTTTCCGTCAATCACAATAGATTATAGATATAATTTAAATATAGATAAAACGTACTAATTGTATCTTTTTGAGCCAACAACGGCATTCTCAGCCTACCAGCGGTGTAGCAGGGACCTTCTTATGCCCATTTAAGCAAGTGATAACATTTGAAATGGGTGATATTTCAAAGTACACCTTGTTGTATAGCCATTTATTGTTGCAGCTCTTTCCATTTCTCTTTTCCATTATATTCTGATCTGTCCTCGCCATTAGAGGACCCTGGTAACTCCAAACTATGCTGAACAGTGTCCTCTGGCTGCAGGAAACAAAACAATCTATCTGGAAACTAATTTAGTTGCAAAGTATTTCTGTGTGAACATCTGTCATGGAAGTGTTTTCTGCTCGTTTTTCCTGTAGAGGTGGACCCCGTCGCTCTCCAGTTGGACCTCGACAACCTGTTCCAGCTTGACAACCTGGTGCTTAACTTCAAGGTATGATACAGTCTGTAAATACTGCTTACTCATGTGAACACCACAAATCTGCTCACTTCTGTTTTTTCTGGTGACCATTTGACAAATGTTGTCTGCTACTGAAATATATTTTATTGTATCATTATTCCATACTTCTATAACACATCTCAGCACAGTGTATGGTATTTATCATACATAATTTATGAATTTCAAGTTATGATTTTATGAAATTTCTTTCTCTGCAGGGTCCTCGTCCCAAATCCTTTGTTATAGAGAAGACACTGGACAATGGCAAGACATGGCAGCCTGCTCTTTACTTGGCTACAGACTGTGAAAGAGCATTTCCTGGCATTCCTTCAACAACTCCTCTGACCCTGGATGAAATATACTGCTACACACTGCCCCCTACTGAAACAAACCCATACCAAGATCACACAGTAAGGACTAACAACCTGTCGTCAGTAAACAACAGCTTTATCTTGTCTTCAGCTAAGGCTAATTATTTAAACATTTTGTCAGATCATGAAAATGATACTTGCAGGACAAACACTTTCACTTAATATTTTTCATTATTATTACTTTGAAGGCAAGCAATCAGCAGCTTTATTGCCTTTGTACATTCTCCATATTTTAAAATTCTGTTACTGAAGTATATTGTGAAATGACCTTACCACAAGAGGTCCTCCTTTCAGTGTTTTCTTCAGCTAAAAACCTTTCCTTTTTGGCGCTTGTTGCCATAAATTCTGGCCAAATTTAGTTTAAAATGATCTGCTCCCCTTAAAAAAAACATCTGCACTTATAGTATAGTGTACGGTTGCAAAATGAGAGAAAAGCGATCTGTGATAAAGTAAAAAATTATGGTATAATAATTCCGTCCTCTTCTCCAGATCCAGTTCAGTCCTTTGGGTCAGTATGCTTATGCACCTGCTTCCAAAAGCCAAAAAATTGAAGGTAAGTCTCTGTCTGTCATAAATTACTTCACCCCGTTGAAGGTTGTGGCCTGTTGACCAACAGCTGCTTCATCCACAGATGTGTCTGGGATAACGGGGCTGAGGGTAAAGCTGACAGACCTTGGCGACGTGCCACGTCTACCAGGAAGAGCTCTCAGTAGGTTCTTTGCCTTGAGGGAGATGAAGGTGATTGGCAGCTGTATGTGCCATGGACACGCCAACCGATGCCTGCCAGTTACCTACAACAATGCACTGCCCAACAGCATAAAGGTATGTACAGTTTATTTCCTAAATTAGACTAAACACAACCTGGACCTAGAGTGTCTTCAAACTTCTGAAAGACTAGAAAGTACATTCAAAAAACATGATGCAGTGGTTAGCACTGTCACTTCACTCTGTGTGGAGCTTGCCTGATGTGAGTGTGAGTGGTTGTCTGTCTCTTGACATCAGAGGACAGATTGAGTGAGCTGACCTTTAATTGGACACCTTGTCACAAGCCTCTTTCCTGTGTCTCTCTACAGGTGGGTCCTCGCTGTGAATGCCAGCACAACACAGCAGGTGTGAACTGTGAGCAGTGTGCTGATCTCTACAATGATCTGCCCTGGAGACCTGCAGAGGAGGATAACACTCATACCTGCAAACGTAAGACTTCAACCATACCTCTTTCACACTCTCTAAACAAGGAGGATCAGCATGATAATGTCATGGCACACCACAGATAGAGAAACATGGAGGTAACATGTGTCAGCCAAAATATCTAATTAATGCAATAATGCCTCTGAAATCTGCCATTAAGACCCACATTGCAAGAGGAGGAGGTAAAGACCAGAGAGTCTTTTTTTCTGACTCTGCGGCGCACATAGCCTTGGCTAGAGGCACTATGTTTTCGGGTTGTCTGTCCTTCCGTACATATGTCTGTCAGTCCCATTCTCTTGAATGAGATTTCTCAAGAATGCAATGTGGGAATTTTTTCATATTTGGCACAAATGTCCACTTGGACCCAACGATGAACTGATTAGATTTTGGTGGTCAAAAGGTCACTGTGACCTTGTGTCTGTCTCATTCTCATGAGCATGATATTTCAAGAACTCCTTGAGGGAATTTTTTCAAAAATGGCACAAACATCCATTTGGACTCAGTGATGAACTAATCAGATTTTGGTGGTTATAGGTAGAAGTTCAAGGTCTCTATAACCTTGTGTATCTGTGAGGATTGAATATCTCACGAACACATGAGGAAATTTGCCCAGATTTGGTCCACTTGAACTCAGCAATGAACTAATCAGACTTTGGTGGTCAAAAGGTCAAGGTCACTGTGATCTTGCATCTGTCTCATTCTTGTGAATGCACTAACTCACAACTAAACCTTGAAGGAGTTAACTCAAACTTCACACAAACATCCACTTGGACTCAGGAAAAAAAATTATTAGAATTTGGTGGTCAAAGGTCACAGTCACTGTGACCTCATAAAACATGTTTTTGGCCATGACTAAATAATTCTTATGCTAATTATGACAACATTTCTAATAGGATGTCCAATAGGATAAATTGATGAAGTTATGACATTTTATATCCAAAAGGTCAACTTTGCTATGACATCATAATGTTCTATAAAAACACTTTTCTGGCCATTATTAAAACCTTAGGTGAGGAACAGAAGGGAAGATATTTGGTCAGATACTGAATTGGTGACACTAATCATTGTTGCCCACACTGAAACTGTGCTGATTGTAGAGATCTTCTGTGCTGCCAGGGGAAGATGTGTGTGAAGCATCCATGTTTTCACAGACATAGATGTAGTGCTGGTGTGTGGAGGCATGCAATGGGGGATGGTAATTCCATTTTTTTTTTAAATGTCATATATTTCTGCCCTGCTGTCAAAATAGGTAACATAAATGGTCTGCTATTAATGCAACACTATATTTTTAAAAGACAGTTGTACACACATCAAATAAAAAAAAGTCAGACATCCCATATGGTTTGGGAGCCTTTAAAGCAATTTGTTTTTTGTATTTAAATTTTCCTCGGTATACATAAAAGGCACTTTAAATCAAATGCAGTGACTTTTAAACATTAACCCTCACTGCATATACTGTATACTAACCCGTCTGTCCTCTTCTCAGGCTGTGAATGTAACAACCACGCCGAGCGCTGTCACTTTGACCGGGCGGTATACGAGGCCAGTGGGCGGAGGAGTGGAGGTGTTTGTGAGGATTGTTTGCACCACACCACAGGGCCAAAGTGTGACCAGTGCGCTCCAGGCTACCAGCCCAACCCTCGCAGCAAAATGGACCGCCCTGATGCCTGCATACGTGAGTGCTTCAAAGCACTTTAAGTTACCAACTTTCAGGTGTCAGACATCAAATATCTGATGGCACCATGAAAATGTGAACATCAACTCAAAAATGTGCAAAATATTTGGATTCAGATAAGTTTTTTGTGTTGTTGTGTTTCTGCCAGGCTGTAGCTGCAGTGCTGAGGGGACAGTGAATGGGGGCCAGTGTGACGATATCACAGGCTTATGTCAGTGTAAAGTGAATGTTGAGGGTCCTCGCTGTGACCGCTGTAAGAATGGCTACTATGGCCTGAGTGCCTCCAACCCTCTGGGCTGCTCAAGTGAGTCATCTAACACCTTCATATCACACTTTTTAACACCATTCTGCTTTTTTACCTGTTTTCAGTGAGCATTAAACTATTACAGTTTAGCTTCAACAGTTAAATGTATTCACTGCATGCTCCTGAATGTTACAAAAATAACTACACCCAATTTCCAGTAGGTTACTGACTGTTAAAGCTATACTGAAAGTGTATTTGTGTGCAAACTTTCATATTAAAGTTGATCTGTATGTTTTTTTTAAATAAATAATTTGTTGAATCCAATCTGTAAAATCAAAAATCATGGTATTATATGTTAAACCTTTCTGTGGCTTCACAGACAAATCATTTTTAATGGGACAGTTCACCCCAAAATTAAAAATAATTTTCCTCTTACCTGTATTGTTATTTATCCATCTAGATAGTTTTGGTGTGAGTTGCAAAGTGTTGGAGATATCAGCCGCAGACATGTCTGCCTTCTCTCCAGTATAATGGAAAAAACATGCAAACATGCACAACACCAAAACATGCATTTAAAAAACTACAGGGAAAAGGAAAGATATGTATTTTTTATTTGGAGGTGAACTGTCCCTTTAAACTACCATTGTTAGTGCATACATAGTTATGCGTACTTGTGTTGAATATAATGTATGTGTGTGTGTGTCCAGTACTCCTTTCTAACTCTGATGTTCCCCCTGCTGTATAGAGTGCTCCTGTTCTCTAGATGGCTCACTGTCAGATGTTTGTGACCCGATTACCGGCCAGTGTCCCTGTCGCTCCCACTTCCACGGCCTGACCTGTGATGTGTGTTCAAAAGGCTACTGGAAACCAGCCCTGTCAGGACGCTGTCAGCCCTGCAGCTGCGACCCCACCAGGTCTTACAGTGATGCTTGTGATCAGGTACGACCTTTATGCAGAAAGAGTAATAGAATATTTTGCTCAAGTACAAATAAAATGACTTAATGCAAAATAAAAGTATGTAAAATTGTATACAAATCATACCAACAAGCCCTAATGTCCATACCAGCAATGTATTCTTAAGTGATAAACACAGGAGAGAAAATAATAACAATCAGACTTAAAAAATGGATCACCTGAGGTCTTTTTCCTCACTTGCCTCTCAGGGCTTCTGGAGCAAAAAACAAGTTGAAGGCCAGTTTGCATCCAGTTCATGTGTTCCGACCAGTAATGGCACTATGACACTGCTTCTTTCTTCCAGGTGACCGGTCAGTGTGATTGCAGACTAGGCTTTGGAGGGCGCACATGTAACAAGTGCCCAGAAAACACGTACGGAGACCCTCTCATAGGTTGCCAACGTGAGTCAACTTTCTCTTTTTATTGCATTTATCATAAAGCCATTTGTTGGGACTCCACTAAAGGTTAGAGTTTAGTTTATTGTCTTAAGGCAGGTTTCCATAACCCACAAATTGTGCAAATTGCGCAAATTGTGCAAATTGAAATTGCAAATATAAAATATGTCACATGGAAACACATCAATGATAAAAAAAAGCTACCATAAAGTTTTTGCACTCGCATGAGTTGGTATTTCAGGTGATTTGAAAAAGTCATACTTCGCAAAACTGCAGTGGAAACACTTTTTGGGCTTTTAAAAGTCGCATTATGTATGGCTGTGCACTTGTCTCTATGAACTGGCTCCCTCATGATGCAGCAGGAGCTACAAGAGGTGGAATTGCATCACATAACTCTTCAAAAGTCGAGCGGATCATTTGAAGTTTTGAATCCACATCACCTTCCAGAAATCCCTCATACATGAACGCCCCCACGAATAAGGGGCTTGCTTTTCCATTATCGCTCCATTTTGTATGTTAGTAGGTTACAGTAGTTTAGAGGAGATTTCAAAATATCAAAATATATATTGTCTGCTGCGATACAGCCATAATATTGTGATATTACTTTAAAGCCATATCGCCCAGCCCTAGTCTTACCATGGACAACAAATGCCAACAATAGCGGACAAAGATTGCATTAGTTATTTGTGCATTGCTCCGTAAGGTACTGGGATGCAGCATTGAAATAACTGTTTAAAAATCAATGTCTAAATGTGTGGGAACCTGAGGAATCTGACCTTGTTGTGCACATGATAATAACTGAATTAACTTTGTCATCTCTTCGTCTACAGCGTGTCGATGCAATCCTGAAGGATCACTTCCAGAGGTTTGCGACAAGCAGACAGGAGCCTGTCTGTGTCGGCCCGGCGTCAACGGAACTCGCTGTGACACTTGCATGCGAGGACACTGTGACACCTTCCCCGGCTGCGAGACATGTCCCTCTTGCTTCTTCACTCTGGACGCCCAGAGAAAGAACCTCAGCTTAACGCTGGAGAAACTCTCCCCGAGATTTCCCACACGTCCCGGGGGTGATGGTGATCTCGGGAACTTTGGACCTCGTATCCGCGCCCTGGAGACTCGCCTGAAACAGATCCGTGACTCCATCCCCCTTCCACCCCCCACTGCCAAACAGGTCGATGATGCCCTGTCCAAACTCAACAAGCTCAGGTGAGGGACGGCTGAGAAAGTAGAGCCAGAATATGGACTTGCTACAGAAACCCTCGTCAGCTCTTTATAAAGCTTTTCCATGATTGTTGTGAAATGTTTTCTGATATTCAGAACCACAATTTCTTCAATCTATTCTAATACTTGATGGAAACTCACTAACTTGGATTTTTTTTTCTTTTATCTCATTGATACCTGAACGACTGCTGTTTTTGTCTCACAGAGACCAAGTGGATGATGTAAACGATGACCTTTCACCAGTGACAAGAACTCCTGGTCTGGACACAGAGCTGGACAAACTGCAGGATCTGCTGAACAAGCTCAATCTGGAGTACAAAGTCAAGAAAGATGCCAAGGACAACTCTGTCAATCCAAACAACGCAGGTCAGACACAAAGACTCACCAATCAGTGCTACACAACTTTAGTAATGGGTCAATGGGCCTCATGCAAGAAATTATATACAAACAAATTTTCTTTCATTTTTGCTCGGATCTATCTTGTTTGTATTTTGTTAGTACTCATTTGTTTTTTGGATTCATCAGTGTTTTTTCTATTTTTGCTCTTTTCTTAGATTAGAGAAGATTTTACGGGCAGTCAAAAGCACTTGTACATAAATAAGAGATAAACATTGTGTTCTCACAGTCCAAAAATTGTTGCTTAAGGCAGGGAAAAATAAGTTTTATATGTGAGGAATGTTTCAAACAATGCATGAATATCATTTAATCAAATTTAGATGAGGTTTTAGAGTAATTAGAATGACTGGATTATTACATTACAGAACTGAAGAAATAGTATGCCTTGTTTTTGTTTTTCTTTTACTTTACCTTTTTTGCAAATTTGTAGGGATTTTTTAATTATTATTTTATCCATTTCTTGCCTATTTGTAGGCCATGTCTCGTTAATTTGCTTGTTGCCTTTTCCCCATGTTTTTTAAAGAAACCAAACCAATTTGTACAGGTTTCAAACGTTTAATGCTCTGAATGTCACATAAAACTCCTTTAATATGATGCACGCAAACTCAACATTAGTTTAAGCAAACTGAACCACATAATTACCACAATGTTTCTCAAACAGACCTTCTGATATGGTAACATAATAAATACCAATGTTGCTTTTTTCTTGCTTCTCCAGAAGCACTTAAGGAAATCCAGAACGCCTACGATGAGTCTAAAGATGCAGCCAAGAAGGTGGATGACACCAAAAAACCAGTGAAGGAGTCCGCTGAGGTCAGAGAGGAGACTTTGGACCTTCAGAAACAAGTACAGCCAGGCAACATCAGAGACCTGGACAAACTGAACCAGAGCATGGCCTCCAAACCGGACCTCACTCCTGTCGCTAAACAGGTAACCGCCTCTTTTTACCAAGACAAGGCTGTGACATTTTGTTTAGCAGGAAGATAGATTCTAGTTTGTTTTTATGCCTTCGCGTTGACCAAAGCTTCTACATGACGGAATGAAAACCTGCTGAGTGATGTCATGTTTTTCTTATTCTTGTGAACATGATATCTCAAGGATGCCTTTAGGGAATTTCTTCAAATTTGGCGCAAACATGTTCTTGACTCAAGAATGAACTGATGAAACTGATGAAAGAATTCATACACTAACTATGACATTTCACACAAATGTATAACAGGATGGAATGAATTCATGAAAGTTTATTTGATTTTGACATCATAATGATCTGTGAAAAACTTTTTCGGCCATTATTTAACATCATTACTCAGCAACACATGGGGAGACATTTGATTTGATACTGATTTAATCTTGGGTGTTCACCTTGAAACCGTGCTGATTGTACCGACTCTGTGCTGCAGGGTTGAGGATGTGTGTGATCCATGTTTTAGACTTTGTAGCTTCTTTGCAGCAGCATTCGTATGTGAATTTGTCAATGGGACCATAGCTCCTGTATGTCGAATCACCATATCGCTACCTTTGTTTTTTTCAGGTATGTGGCAGTGTTCGCTCAAAGCCCTGCACCCCTCTGACGTGTGAGGGTGAAGATTTGTGTCCACCACCCGGAACCCCACCTTGCAAGAAGGGTGAGAAGTGTGTGGGCGCCCTGCCTCTGAGCAAGAGGGCTGACACTGATGCCAAGGACGTGAAAGACAAACTGGACAAGCTGGCAGGGAAGATCACAGATGCTACAGAGAAGGTACACACACACACACACACACACACGTATGCATGCATGCTGTGATCAGGCAAATCACTGTGACTGTATTACAAAAGCATGAGCAATTATAAATGTTTTTGGAATATTTTAGATTTTTCTCAGATTATAAAAAGCAGTATGCAGATTCTCAAGCATTATTTAAGTTCAACTTCATTTCGTTACAGCTTCAGGAAACACAGGAGACAACCAATCAGGTGAGAAAGACTGCAGAGAAGCTCTCCAATGACATGAAGCAGGCCAGAGACGAGCTGGAGGACGACTTGAAAGAGGCGCGGGACATTGTGAAAGACCTCAAAGATTTCCTGTCAGGTAAAAGTTGTGTTATGTGTAGATAGGGGTGGACGATATATCGAATATACTCGAGGTACCGCTGCTTGTTATATGGTGAAGCCATCGTTAATGGTGAGTTGAAGCATGTGCACGAAGCAAGCCACTGAGTACCAGGTCACACCTCACCGGCGACTCGCCAATCCTCGGTGATGTAGTGGCAGGCGATGGTAATGTAGTTTTCCATTGTTAGGGCAGTCCAGCTGTCTGTTGTCAAGGTAACCTTGCTAGCGGTGCTGGCTAGCTTAGCTAGCAACTCAGACAGGATGGGATAGTGAATGCTGGTTCAAACAGATGCATCATTTCCCGAAATCCCTGACCGTCCACCATGCTGATTGGCATCATGTCTTTCTCTATACCCGTGCAGATTGACTAGGTTATTTTTTCCACTCGCTGTGCACTGCAGCTCTTCTGTGCTAACACTGAGGTGATGGTGGGCTGTTGCTGTTGAGACGATGTGGAGGAACCGGCCAGCGCGCTTAATTGAATATTATTCAAGTGGTGAAGCCTTGTTGTCGTCGCCGTGTTGTATTTGAATACAGATTCGAAGTGTTTGCAGATGGCATTTTCCTCCTTTAAATCGAAATAGTCCCAGAAAATGCTTCGCCTCCAACGTCACGTCCGCGCTTTTCTTCCTGACCTCAAGATGACCACCCTGTCACAAAACAGTGACATTGCGCCCTCTGGTGGGAATGCGAGTCATTGAACCATGCTTTGAAATACACCATTCTACTGAGAGCTAGAACGTAACAGGGGACTACATATTGTTTATGCTTAATAATAAATAGATTAAATTTCAGGTGTTCGAGCAAATTCTTAACGACCAATTAATCGATCGTCGATTAATTGTTACCATCCCTAGAAGGCAGGTTCACTTGGTTTCAGTAATGATGACTGGTTTGAATGTGATGATGCTAAAGTTGTTCCTTTACCATTTTGTCTCCAACCTTTCGTGTTTTTGTCTGTGCAGACCCAACCTCCAACCTGACCAAGATCCAGGAAGTAAGTGACTGGATTATGAATGCCAAACCGCCTCTTGACCCAACTGCTCTGAGGAAGAAGCTGGACGAGCTGAAGAAGCTGGCAGACAATCTGCCAGACAGCACAGACGTGCTGAACGAGGCTGAGCCGCAGCTCGAAAAAGCCAGGAAGCTGCTGAAGGAAGCCGTGGACGCCAGGTGAGCCCGCTTGCTCTATGAGGACTGTTACTGATGCTTAACCCTTCGAAACCTGGATCAACAGCACTTTTGTTGCTGCCTGGAAAACACCTTTTTTAACCTTTGAACCCTGCACAATTTGGTGCAATGTCTTTCAAAAACTTGTGGAAAAAAGGCAATGAGCAATTTGGTAAGAAATGTTCCACAAACTGCATATCTGTGTGTATATCTATTGGTATCATATTTACATATTTTAAATAATGTTACAGATTTATTCTCATTTTTTACGTACCTTTTCCAAGTCTTGTTCGCCTTGTTTTGTTTTGTTTTGTTTGTTTTGACTAAATTTTGCACATTTCTTAAACCAATTTCCTGTTGTCCTTGCTCAGTGCCGTCTTTCCATGTTTTAGAAAGAAATCAAGCCAATTTGCTCAGGTTTCAGGTTTTTAATGTTCTTTCTCAGATATCATCAGCTTTGCACATTTTTAGCTTTTAAAAGTCCAAGATGGCAAAACTAGTGTTTTTATTATCACAGCATGGTATTAACCTTTTGAAACCTGGATTGACATCAGTTTTCTTTACTGAGCACAGGCACCTTTCACAATTCATTTATCCCTTTGAAATCAGAGCAAATTGGTTTGATTGCTGTCGCACAGGAGAACATTTTGTATGCGCACACACACACACACACACACACACACACACACACACACACACACAAAATGTTTTTTTTTTTCCCAGCACTTTTTCGTGTTGTTTTTTTGTTTGTTTGTTTTTTGTTTGTTTGGGTTTTGTAACTTTTAACTAATTTCTTGCAATTTTTTTGGCCATTTCTCGTTAAGTTGCTTATTGCCTTCTAACCGTGTTTAAAAAAAAAACAAATAAAAAATCAATCCAATTTACTCAGGTTTCAAAAGGTTTAAGTAAAACCTTGACATTCTTCATGAATTGAAGTAATCTGGATCTGCATGAAACATCAGCAAAACCAAACAAAATCCAACCAAATCTCATGTATCCAGTCCTTTGCTCAGTACTTCCCAAATGCGCATTTTAACTAAAACATTACAATATACTTTTCAGACTCAGATGAGTCCCTGTAGAGAAATACCTCTTTGGCTTGTGTGACCTCGAATTTCACCCTGAGCCAGGAGAAGAGGCGCTGCAGCTTGTTGGTGTGCCCATAACGTGCAATGCTGTAATGTCTTTGCAGTGATGGTAAATATCATATATAAGAGACTTTGCTGTGGTTGCATGTTGACAGGGATAAGGCACTGGGAGTAAAGGATGACGTGGACGAGTTGGTGACAGGCTTAGACACAGTGGAGGGCTCCCTCTCTGACGTGGATGAAAAACTGCAGAACAGCATGGATCTCTTAGATGACCTGAACGAAAACCTGACTAAGGTAGGAAGCACGGATAGCACAGTCGAGCATTAATTCCAGTTAAAGCTGGTACTGATATGCAGTGGTTCTCTTCATGCAGGCCAAAGGCAAGCTGGAACCAGCTGAGAAGGCTCTGGATGATGTTTCCGAGCTGCTGAAGCCAATGCAACCGCAGCTGGACAAGCTCAAAGAGCTGCTAGAAGATGCGAGCAACAATGCCGAAGATGCACAGAATGAAGCAGACAAAGCTGAGGATGAAGCAACTGCTGCGGATAAGGTGGGAGACCTGCTGGAGCTGCTCCAGTTCCAGATGAGTAAAACCCTTTGAAACCCAAGCAAATTGGTACAAATTCTTCCAGAAAAGTAGGGGGGAAAAGGCAATGAGCAACTTGGCAAGACATTATCCACAAATTGCAAGAAATAAGTAGATTTATTTATTATTTATTATTTATTTATTATTCATTACAAATGTCACAGAATTATTGTAAGCATATTTAACACACCCTTTTGTTTTGTTTGTTATTTTTTTTTACTAATTTTCAGTATTTTTTTTTGTACTTTTTCCTAATTTCCTATTATTTTTGGATCATTTCCTCTTTTTTTGCTCATCACCTTCTACCCATGTTTCTTTCTAAAATAAATCAAACCAATTTGCTCAGTTTCAAAGGGTTAAATAGGACCTTTTTTGCAAAATTTTCATTATATATATATATATATATATAATTTAATTGAAAATTACCTGGTGAAGGGTTTTTTGAAACCTATAAAAGTTTCTTTTTAAAGGGGGAAAATGTGTGTGTGTGTTTGTAGGAGTTGACGACTCTGGAGGAGCAGCTGGATCGTCTCAAAGACGCAGCTCCACCCAGTGGGACAGGAGGAGAGACGACGCCGGTGGGGGAGCGGCTGGCAAAGCTGAAGGAGGACGCTGGACTTCTGGCCAATACTACTGAAGACATGCTTGACTCTCTGGACGGTAATACAGCCAAACCATACAAACAACAGCCAGTCTGTGGTCCAAAAGCCTTTTCTTTTATAGTTATAGCATTTAGACTCAACTGAGAAAGCTTTATCTGAAAGGCTGAACCTCGGGGTGAATCTGAGACGTTTGTAGAACACAGCTGAACTTACTTACTCACTTACTCTCCTCTGATTCGGACTCTGTCCGTTATTCTTCCTCAGAGAAGATGGGTAAAGGTCTGTGAAACAAAGTTAAAATTCAGAGGAGACAAACTCTTAGTCAGAAAAAAGATCTTTTTAATAGTTTGTCCTTTTTTTCTTTCAAACACTACTGCTGAGCAGGGTAAAATATAATGTTTTCTGAAATTTTATTTTTTAAATATGAAAAATGAGGCATTGTTTGATTACTTATACAATAATCAGCTTAGATTTCCAGAATATCCAGAATAAAAGTCTGAACATTTCATATAACTAAAAGCCACTTCAAAGTTCTTCATTAAGATACATAGAGAGATATAAGATATAAATCAAGGTATATGGTCTGAAACAGTCAATAAAATAGATTTTTTTTTTTAAAATTAGGAATCACTGAATCCATGAGAAGTCCTTGTGAATACAGTCATGAACATAAAATGTTAGGCTGATTGGTCCTGCAAGATTAGCTGCGAACAGATATACACACACACACCAAAGAAAACCTAATCCCTTTTTAAATGACTTTTCTTGGTCTTCACATTGTATTTTTATCTTTTTTTCTAGGTAAAGCAGATTCCATCAGGGAACTGCAGGATGAGATCCTTCAGAAGTCAACAAAGCTTGAAGGTCTCGACACTAAGCTTAAAAACCTTTTGGCAGAACTTCGAAAGAAAGCCAATGACCTCAGCACCTGCCAGGGCTAAAAGTCCCCGAGCTGCCCGTCGAGGAGCGCCTGCTGCCGCCGTCACCGCAACAGGTCATAGCAGCCTTCCACACCATCAGCACCCGCCACTGTCAGAAAGAGATATTGCTTCACCAACTCTTGGTCCTTTAGTGGTGGTACTGTAGGCTTCATTCACAGAAATGAAGCCTACAAAATCCACTATGTGTGTAAATACCTTTTAAAAGTACCAATATTATTACATTATGAAGGTACATATTGATATTTGGTCAAAAACATCATGTCATCGTGAATTTATCAATATTGTTTAGCATTGTGTACAGAAAAAGATCACAGCTTCTGACTTTCTGACAGCAAAGAGCCAACACAAACTTTTATTTGTCCGCAGCAATACACTCCAGCATTAACACTGCACCACAGTTATTGCATTTTTCAGAACTGAAAAAAGGGTGAATGTTACATTATTTATTATTTCTTTTACATTTGTTGTTTGTGCAGAATCACAGTATTTAAATAAAAGCCCATTAATGATCTGGTGTATGTCTTATAGCTTAACATGGTACTACAGCTTTCCATTCAACAAAAGAAGCAAAAGATTTATTCAGAAAAAATAACATCAAAAACATGTTTGTCACTAAATATGTGAATTAAGAATCCTCCGCGACATCACTGTTGCTGACAACATCTTTACACCATATTGTGGCACTTGATGAGTTCAGTTGATTAACAAGAGAGTAGCATATGTACATATCAGAGAAAACACAGCAAACACCTGGCTGCTGTGTGATTCGACCTCAAAATAAGGTTTAATCTCATAAACAAAATTAACTATCCATCGTTATAATCCATTAATGTAATCCAGCATAAATGGAAAAATAATAACATGTGTCCAAAAATGTGCCTGCCAGGTTTAAAAGTCCAAACTCTAAAGTTAGAGGTACATTCCCAGATTTTGTTATAGTGTCCAACGGTGAATATACCTTTAAAGAGAAGGTCACACAGAGCATACATGACTCTAATGTTTCAGAGTCTTAACAAGAGTATGTGCATTAGAAAAACATATAAGCCATTGGAATTGAATGAAAGTACAGCCATATCAGTCAAACAGAATTAAAGAAAAATTATTAATAAGTTTTCACGTTGCATATGCCACTTAAATCTATTCAAAACAAATACACTTTAATGGTATTTGATGAGAGAACATGTTGAGAATAATAGATAATAATAGTTTTGAAAAAATAAATGTCATCAGCGTAACACAATTTGTATGAATTCTAATGAAGAATTCCCGCTTGTGTCTGCTGTAATTTGGTGGTAATTACAGACAGACGATCATCCCATGGTAAAGTGTTTATTATAGTGCAGATACTGCATGTGTCTGTTGATGGAACATGTGTTCTGCAGCACAGAACCACAGCAAATGAGAAAGCTGAGCAGCGTGCCGATACCTTCACATCATGTGGAATGCCGCCAACTCAGAAGACAAACTACAAATGAAGAGAGAATTTTTAAGGATTTTTTTTATCAGTGACATCAGTTGGCTTGAATTAGAAACTTGTAAAGTCATTGTCTAAATTCCAACTGACAGTGATGACTCTTTACCTTCATGAGATTCATCTCAGGTTAGCCAACCAATCACATGACAGAACACACTCCAGACTGAAGACTGTCCTTCCTGGGAGACACAGCATCCATGCTGCAACACATCACACATTCAGGTTTATAGAGAGAAATGCACAAAAAAGACTAAATCTCCAAATATAAATAGACTTCTAAAGCATCTACACAATGCACAATAATGTACAGTCCTCATAACAATTATTCAGGGTCTGTGTAACAATAATATCACCCACACTCGAGGTACATTATCTACAGCATTTCTTGAAAGTACAAATAATTTGGAAGTAATACATAGTTTTGAAATATTCCTTAAAAATTATCAGAAGCAATAGACCCTAAATCTAACTAATTATCCGTTAGCAAAAGGTGTAATGTTTATAAATGTTTTGTTAATTATTTATATCATAGCCCAGTGTTTCTCAAATGGGTACTAGGGGCACTTTGGACTACTGCAGGGGGATTTGTAGTAAAAATGATAATTTAAGATCAATAAATAATGTAAATGTTGTAAATTTTGTTTAAAAAAATAAATAAAAAATGCACTGGTCAGTGAGTACTTAGCTGAAACATGTTCATGTTCCTGATGAAAAATATTTCAAAGGTGGTACGTGAATTAAAAAAAGTTTGAGAAAAACTGCCGAAGATGCAAAAACGATATAATTACTCACAGGGTACCTCAAGGCTCCATTCATGAAACATGGCAATTTCTAATTAACATAAATGATGATCACCCCGATGCAATAAATACGAATCGCTGATACTTTTGGCAGAAAATATCAATCTCGTAATTTTAACATGATATAGGGATACTTAAAGTTTGTCATAAGTTAACAAAATTTGGAAAAATGTGAAGGATTTTTTAAATATATATCTTTAAAAATGTAATAAAATTCATTTTCTTCATTTTTAGGGATGCCATTGGATGATGAACTTATGGAAGAGGCAAACTGAATATTATTAAAATAGCAATGAAATGTCTTAGTGACTTCACCTGCAAATTTAAAGCTTTATATATCCAGGTCTAAATTACTGCAATATTGTATCCCCGTTTTTTTCTTATATTTCTGGAAGCTAAAAAAAAAAGCAGCAAAGCATCTCTTACTTCTTGGATGGCCTGAAAGGAGTGTCCATCTCCGAAATAAAGTCATTGACCTCTCTTGATTCATCATTGGTGGGAGCGTTTCCAGGCTCACTGTGAGACGCTCTCAGTGGTGGAAGACAGAGACCTCTATCTGACTCACAATTACTGCATGGCAAATGGTTGCCTGCATGAATTGGATTCCCATTTGGGTCAAGGGCATCGGCCTCATCATGGCAGTCGAGTCGCAGTGCCTCCAGGTCATTGTCGGAGGAGGACTGCACTATGATTTCGGGCAAGCAGAGGTTTGAGGGCTCAGTGAGGGATTTCTTCATGTGGTGGATCACTGAGGTTGCATTGAAGGCTTGCTGTTGGAAACAAAGAGAGCCGTTATACTGGTGCTGCCTGCGTCTGGCATGAAACATCTGTCTTGAACTAGTAAGGAGAGCCTGTCATGTATGTCATGGCTGGCTTTCATTAACCCTCAAATTCTGCAAAATGAAATTGCGTATTTATAAAATACATCTAAGAAAGGAAACATCAATTTCGAATAAACTCCCATTTATCGCAAGCTGCTAACAGCAGTACTGTCACGTCTGGTCAAGTTACATAGTTTATATTTTCCATAGTTTCCATTATTTAGTTTGATTTCCTGGGGTTTTTTTGTTACTCAGCTCTCCTCTCATATCCCCACTTGCTGCCCTCTTGTGTTTCCCGCTTTCATGATTGTCTGCCCCACCCTGATGTGTTTTACCTGTGTCCTATTAGCCCTGCTGTTTAGCCTGTGTGCTCCCTGCTCTCTGTGCCACTTCATCTTTGTGTCTGGTGTTCTAGCATTCTCCCACGTGTTCCTGGTTGTTTAGGTCCCAGCTCAATTTTTGACCTCACCGTTTGCCTAGCCCTTTTTGGATTGTTTTCCTGTGCACTGAAATTTTGAAAGTATTTTTATTCTTCAACCAAGTCGCACTCTCGACTCCTTTTCTCTGTGAACCAGTCTTGTTGAGTACATAGCTTCTGTAGTGGTGCTCCTGCCTACTTCTCCTGGTGGCATCATAAACAGACTAAGGACAAGTACCTAATAAAAGTCATATAAGTATAAAAAAAAATCAAAACTATCCCTCAAAGTGCATTATGTAATTACATTTGAAACTAAATTTAAACCTTTACCTTACAAACCACTCTGCAATAAAGTCACTGTGAATTTAACCCTTCAAAACCTCAGTAAATGAAGACAATGAGCAGCGGAAGTAGAAATGACCCAAAAAAATGTATGAAATTAGTAAAAGAAATGACAGAAAATTAACTGACAATTAGTTTAAAAAATAAACATAATTATATAACATAATTTTAAAATTGTAATCATGATGATTAGAAATATAGTTTTTTCCCTAGGTTTTTAAATAATACATTTTAAAATTTACTAATTTCTTGAATTTGTGGAACATTTCTTACCAAGTTGCTCATTGCTTTTTTTTCCTTGTTTTTGAAAGACATTGCACCAGTTGCTCAAAATTTAAAGGTTTAAATACATGTGAAAGGTGTCAAACAGCAGCACAAGAAAAGTAATGTAGCTCCAGGTTTCAGAGGGTTAAATTACAAAGTTATCATCTTTTTAGAGTAATTTACTTTCCCCATAGACTTTCAAGGTCACTATAAAGCGTCGGGAGTGTTTTTCACTGAGCAGATGTGGTCCATTTAAATATATATGACGAATTCAATGCTCAATGGATGGTGACCAGTTGTCATAATCTAAAAAAAAAAAATCCACTTTGCATCTATTTGTTAATCTGCTAAGATTTTGCCTATAATTCAGTGTGTACATGGATTTGAAGATCAGTTTATGATCAGGCTTTTTTGGAGTGGCCTGTTTATGAGTTTGAGCATGAAAACACCATATCCTGAATTTATATGTAATTTTTAGAATATATATAAATATATATAGTTGCACTCATTTTTAGGAAACATAATGCTACATACACCGTATTTGTTAGTGTGTTGCATGATTAGCTAAGCTTATGACCATGGCTAACAAAAGCTAGTGTGTTTGCAACATAAAGTACTCACTGAGCTGATAGCAGCGTCACCTACCTTCCATTTGGATTTGGCAAAGTTTCTCTCCATCTGTTCGCAGACAGACTGATAAATGTCCACGTCAGCAGCTGTGTTTCCAGCAATCCTGCAATCAAGTCACTGATTACTGATGAGATCATATGGAAAAAAGTGTGTGTGTGTGTGTGTGTCTGGCATACAACCACGAGACATTAATTCTAGTGAAATGCATATTCAGCTGTTTACTATCTACGCCAACAATTTATGCAACTTAGAACAATTCGAGCAATTTGAACAGAATGTCACCAGTTAATAGTCTGTAAACCAGAACACCATCAGCATGACTGATTTTTTTTTTTTATCATGGTAATGTAACATTTATTTGGCAGATATGGTAGTAAATAATGTGCATGTTTTATGCCAAGGTTTGTCATCAGTTAGCTGAAATAGTTCTGAAAACTGACAACATTTGCTGCCAACACTGTCAGCACCAGACACTGTTACTACGACTTGCCACCTAAGTAATGGCAGCAGCGCTAGATGGCTGAATACACGTGTGGTCACTGGATTTATCTATAGCAACCTTTTGTGTATGTGTGTGTGTGTGTGTGTGTGTGTGTGTGTGTGTGTGTGTGTGTGTGTATGAAGAGGAAGGACTAACCATGGGTGTCTGAGTGCCTGCTCAGTGGAGAAGCGTTTCGGGGGGTTTTTCTCCATCATGTTCCTGATGAAGTCTTTGGCTGTAGAGAATCGGCACAAACACCTGTTAGTTTGAGCACTCTGACCTGCTGCAAGCACACAGTTATACACATCTGGTCACCTATACTGAAATTATGTATGATTCTGTCTAAAAGTCATACACATTTTATGTCAAATTTTCAGGATACAACAAGAGACAGGTATCCTGGTGAGGTAACTGCAGCCAGACAAACAAAACCTAACCAAAAACCTCAAATGAAAGTGAAAGACAGACACTACCACTACCAGATGAAAAATAAAAACAAAAAACAAAAACGAAAGAGGGCTTCAGCTGCACAACTGGAAATGAAAGAAGGGAAAGTAGACCCTGCACTGTGATGGTTTGAAAGTATCTATCAACCTTTTAACATCTTCCCTCACTCAGTGTGTTCACATTTTAAACAAGCATGAATTTTTCTGTTTTACATTTCCCTTCAGGTTTTTACCCTTTTTTTGGTTAGGAGGGCAGTCATCTCGCATGTATCTTAATACCAGGTTATTTAATCCAAGTCAAGTGAGAACTGTACTTTCCCATTTTGTCCCTGCAGCAATTATATCTGACCTAATCCCAGCAGGTCAAACCATTATAGCTATGGATGATGTAACTGGGTGTGTTGGTCTCCAGCCTATTAGGTTAATCTCTGCGGATATATGAACGCATCCAGATCTATACTTAGCTAACAGCGAGGTTAATCGTACCTATGGCACTACTTTTGTCACATTTAATCAAATGAGTAGAGCTGGAATGAAATCAGGCGAGTTACGAACCAAATCTTTTGACTTTAGGAGAACATTGCAAGTCCAGATGCATGCTGGCCTTCTCCTATACAATAATATAACACTCTTTATAGGTTTGGGGAGTAACAGAGAAAATGAAAATTAGGTATTTAACCCTCTGAAACCAGGATAGACATCAGTTTTCTTGTGCTGCATTCAGGCACCTTTCAATAACATTAAAATCTTTTAAACGTGAGTTAATTTCTTTCAAAAACATGAAAAAAGAGGCATGAGCAACTTGGCAATAAATTTGCCTCAAATTGAAAAAACAATAGCAAAAGGTGACAAGAACATGACCTGAAAATCTGCTTTGTAAAAGAGTCAGAGAGGGAGAATTATTAGAAAATTGTAATAAAAACCCCTCTAATTATAATTACTATAACTTTATATTTTAAATTATGTTACTTTTTTTATTTTAGCATTTTTCTTTTCAGTTCATTTTCTTTAGTTTGTTTTGTTGTGCCTCAGGTAATATTTTAATGCATTTTTGCTCATTTCTTGCAGATGTTTGAGTCATTTCTCATTAAGTTACTCATTCCCTTCTATTAGTGTATGCAAAAGAAATAAAGCCAATTTGCAGAGGTTTGAAAGGGTTAAAATACAAAATATGACTTTCCCCTTTGCTGATTTACAGTTGCAGTTTAAATATGTAGTATTTCTAAATAATTTACAGTTGCTGTCTGTCTGTAAAAATAGATTATTTGAAGGGATTACTTTACCAGTGTCCTAACTGAATGTGATGTGAGCAAGCTTTAGTTTGTTTGCATCACTTTCTACAGGAGTCTTCCAACTGGCAGCAAGCAGCACAATGTGCCATTTTTAGGTGAACTTCATTTGGACGCCAAGCTTCTACTTATTCCTATCACTCGCTTTGAAAGCTCCATACTGGAGAAGGAACAGCTGAGTCATGATGTTGAAATGAGCTGTTATCTACACAACATCTCATCACTTAACTTCAAAATCCTAAATAAGGTAGCAGCTGGCTAGAGAGAGATTCAATGAAAGTATCTGGAGAATTACCCTTGCTATGTAACTGCTATCACTTGATCAATATTCAGCCAGTCATATGATGTAATAGCACTCCTGAAACTGCTTGCAAAGAACTAAACTGTGTCTATCTGCTGTTCTGGGGCATTTTTGCTGAAAACATTTGAAACTATGTGGGTGAAACAAAACAGTCAAGCTGCAGGTCAGATGACTAAACATGGAGCTGAAAAGAAAAAAAGATTCTGAAGCTCTTCAAAGCCAAAAGAAGCTAGACTATAGACTAGACCAGTCTCAGTCACAGTCATTGGGATTAGTGTCAAAGCAGTGTATCAAAGCAAACATAATTTCAAAAGATAAAGAGCATGGGTATTAGATTTCATGAAGTTTAGTGAAGACTGAGATGTTTTGGACTGTTTTCATACCTGACTCAGAGATGTTGTCCCAGAAAGGTGAATGAAAGGCGTACTCGGCTCTCATGATCTTTGAAAATAGACGAGTCTCGTTCTCTTCAAAGAATGGAGGGTAGCCAGACAGGCTGAAACAACCAAACAATGAACTCAGCTAATCCCTTCATATACACCTTTTGTTTGTCTCTTTCATCTACATTTTGGATTCATTTTAAATATGCTATAATTAACTGATGGAAAAACTATGATTTCTCAACATAATAGTTTATATATTAATTGCATAATCTCTGGCTTCTGAGCTTATTATTCAAAGTAAACTTTCAGAAATAGGCTTATATAATAGGGAAAATGGCTCCAAAATGAATCCTCTCAGTTCTCCTGTCTGTGAATACTATTTATAAACTGTCATATAATGTGCTGTGGTAGTAAGCAGGTTTCCATTAACCCTCAAATTGCGCAAATTGAAATTGCGAATTTTAAATACACTAAATTGAAACACGTTAATTTTGAGAAAAACTCCCACGTATCTCAAAACCATTTTTACGCTTGCAAAACTGCAATGGAAACATTTTTTGGCATTTCTAGGTCACATAGCTCTTCAAAAGTTGAGTGGATTATGTGGAAGTTGTGAATCCAAAATTCTTCTGTGAAATCATGGGCTATCACCTCCCAGAAATCCCTCATACATGGCCACTCCCACGTATAAGGGGCTTGCCTTTAATAATGACGGCTAGTGTGGTGGCTGCAATAGAAATAAAGCTGCTAATGTTTTCAACATCCATCGCCATGCTTATTAGCGTGTTATCGCCAGAGGACAATCGCAGAACATCACTCAGTCGAAATGCTGTCTTCTCGCAATTCTATTTTTTCGGCATTTTGGAAATATTGCTGAAGTTTTGCACAAATCTGTAATGAAAAACCTGCCTAGTGTTAAAAAGCAGAAAAAGTACTCACAGAATGTAGGTGATAACTCCAATGGACCAGCAGTCAACTGCTTTGCTGTAGGGTTTCCGGGCCAAAACCTCAGGGGCTGTAGAGTGACAAACAGTAGTGAATCTCATGCAGTTAAACAGAGTGAGAACAAGTTCAAAATAAAGTACTTTTACCATGACTGTTCTCTAATATTCATGTTATTATCACTGTAATGAAGGATCATCAGTGTTCAACTGTGTTGTTGTTGTTGTTGTTGTTGTTGTTGTTGTTGTTGTTGTTGTTGTTGTTGTTGGGATTGGAAAATGTCACCGTGAACACTTCTACTCATGATTGCCAACTGCCGAATGTAATAGATTACAAAGTGAAAATATCTTAACCCTTTAGAACCTAGACTGACATCAGTTTTGTTGTTGCCCTTTACAACCATTTAAAACTACGAAACATTAGAAAAGTGGTTTGATTTATTTTGAAAATATGGGGGGAAAGGCCATGAGATGGCAAAACAGAATAAAATGTAATAACATTTAGTAATAGGTTGCAAGAAATTACTTGAAAATTAGGGGGGGGGGGGCAGAAAACTATATTTATAATATTTCATAGTTATATACAGAGTATTTACAATCATGTTGCATATATAACATAAAAATATATGTTTATGTTATATGTTCTCTAGGTAATTTTCTTGTTTCATTTTGGGTTTTTTTACTTTTATTTGTAACTTAATTTGAGGAAATTTTTAGTAATCAATGAATGGAATTTACTCCTGAATTATGTGAACATATTTTTTTTTAAATTTAAATGTAATTATTTTTAAATGTACTATTTTTTATCTGGTATCGATAGCAGGAGAGCATTGCAAAAAAAAAAAAAAAAAGTATATGAATGGCCTTTGCCATAAACTCACCAACATATCCTGGTGTACCACACACCGTGGACATGGAGCCGTGCTCCAGCGTCTTAGACAGACCAAAGTCACTGACCATGATCTTAGCGTTCTCATCCGTGTTATAGTACAGCAGGTTCTCCGGCTGCTCACGCACAGACACAGACAGAGACAAAGAAAACAGTAGAAAGTAAAAAAAATTATGTAAATGTGAATTTGCATTTGTATTTTAACTGACTGTTAATTATTTAAACCTAGAAAGTGCTTCAGTTAAACATCCACAAACAATCTCTGTCTAAAACTGCCTTTATTACAAAGTGCTTTGGTCATTCCAGCTTTTAATTTTCTTTCTTCTGGGTTATAAAATTATGCCGCGTGTGTGTGGATGTGTGTGTGTGCGTGTGTGCATGCGTGTGTGTGTGTGTGTGTGTGTGTGTGTGTGTGTGTGTGTGTGTGCGCGCGCGCTACCTTAAGGTCCCGGTGCACGATGCTGTTTTCGTGGAGGTAGCTGACGGCCTGCAGCACCTGTTTGATCACTGTGCTTGCGTCCTTCTCGGTGTAAACCCCCTTATCTA
This sequence comes from Plectropomus leopardus, assembly GCF_026936395.1. Taxonomy (NCBI): domain Eukaryota; kingdom Metazoa; phylum Chordata; class Actinopteri; order Perciformes; family Serranidae; genus Plectropomus; species Plectropomus leopardus. The sequence goes on along the minus strand of NC_142177.1, from coordinate 3,953,699 downwards.
GAATGCGATCAAACAGCTCCCCGCCTGACACCCTGCACACACACACACGCGCGTGCACACACAAACACACACAGACACACACACACACACACACACACACACACACAGGAGAAATCATTGGTGTTTCTATCTTTCTAAGCACAATGTTGCCTTCTTTAACCCCTTTAACCTGACACTTGGACAAAGAGTTCTGTTGGATAAAAAGCTTTCCACATATACAAAATATAACAGGGTGAAAAGAAATGTATGAAATTATGCACACAGTGGGCCTCATGCAATAACATTCTCTTAAATTTCTCTAATATTTTCTCTTAATTTTCTGGCAAGAGAAAATAGAAGAGAAGTCAAATTATGGTTATTGGGATCAATGTAAGTGCAAGTGTAGCAGCATTCTCTCAACCCCGAAATATAATAATCCAGTCATTATAATTGCTCTAAAATGTTTATGGCCTGTGAAAGTGAGATGTTTTTCTCTTATCTTGGTAAGAGTGCTGTTGATCACTCCACTTTTCTTAACCTAAGAGAAAAGTGACAATAGGGGCACCAGGTGGCTCAGTGGATAGAGCGACACCCCATGTACAGAGTCTGTGTCCTCGCCGCAGCAGCCGTGGGTTTTAAAAACAGGCCTCAGCCCTTTGCTGCATGACGTTGAATGGCATGGAACAAGCAGATGGACAATATATAGTTTGTATGTATTCTGTCAGTGTATTTATTAATTTATTTATTTTTGGTAACAATGTTCCTAAAATTACAGTGACTTGAAGGTAAATTTATGAGAGAAAAAACAAACAATTATAGGCAGGCATCCATAACCTATTTAAAAGAAGTGCACTTGCTGTATATTGTTATTGTCAGATTTCCTTGCACTCAATATGAGACCCACCCTCAAAATGTTGTTCTACAAAGGTGACTGCTTGTGAAAAATGTGATAATACTGCATTCACTTACAGCTGCATGACCAGGTAATAGTGCGTACGACTCTCATAGAAATCCTCCAGTCCCACTACGTTCTCATGCTGTATCCTGAAAGAGGAAGAGAGACGTCAGTGATGGCAATATGGAAATTGGAAATTGGAAATCATGTGTATGTGTGTGTGCGTGTGCGTGTGTGTGTGTGTGTTTTACCTTCTTAGTACATTGATTTCATTTTCAAGGTTGCTGTGAGAGAGGTATTTTTTCTTCAGACACTTGAGGGCGTAGAGTTTTCCTGTGGCCTTCTCTCTCACCATATACACTTCTGAGAAAGACCCCCTGCACGGAAATTGTAAGGACGGAGATACATGAGTTAAAGTGTGGGTTAACAATTCGATGCCTACACAAATAAGCTTGATTGCTTTCAAAAAAAAATGGGAGGAAGGCCTTGAGCAAGGAAAGAAGATGACCCCAAAAATGAGCAACAATGACCCCAAAATTAGCTAAGAAATTGGTAAAATAAATAAATAAATAAATAAATAAACAATACCAGAAAACTGGTAACAAAATCTGAAAATTAGTAACAAAAAACAAAATGGCAAAAGAAAAGAAAAAAAAGTTAAAAAGTGCTTAAAGTGTAACATAATTTTGAATATGTAATTATACTATTTATTAACATATTTCTCCCGATCTTTTTTTACTAAGACATCTTACCTTAGCCTTTTTTTGCATATGTATATATATATATATATATATATATATATATATATATATATATATAGATATAGATATATAGATAGATAGATATAGAGATATAGAGATATATAGAGATATATAAATAAATATACACACACACACATACATATATACATACATACATACATGCATACATATATATATATATATATATATGTATGTTATTGTTAGTGTTATTAGAATTTTTAAGAACCTTTTTCTAGGTCATTTCCTTTTTTGATAATCTTTTTTCCTTACTAATTTTTGGGTAAATTTCTTCTATATTTCTTTTCTTTTTCATTTACTAATTTCTTGTTAATTATTTTCTTTTTCTTTCTTTTCGTGTTTTTGACAGAAGTCAAGCCAATTTGCTTTCAAATGGTTTCTCTGCTCATTACTTGGACTCTTTGGTAAACTAATCTGCAATCTTTTTATCTGATTTTGTGAGGTTATACCTATGTGAGTGCTTATGCTGCAGCTCCAGCAATTTTATATATATGTGTATATATATATATATATATATATATACACACACATATATATATATATAATTCACATTTAGAATTATGGGTCAGTGCTTTTATTTATTTTTGTAATAAAGAAATCCAATTTAAGAAACCTCCCAAAGCACACCTCTTTTAAACTCTGCAGTAAAAAAAAATCTGTGTAAACCATGTAACCCAGACAGTCTTGTCTGGGCATCAGCATGGCACTTATTGGTTTCGGCTAACAGCCAGATGGCAGCCAGAGTGTAATCCCATATTTTGGCCACTGAGTGAAGCATCTGTCATGGTGATTCTGCAGCTCCGACCTCAAACACCTCAAACCCAAAAGGGATCATTCATTCACTGCTATTGTGTTTTTGTATTTTGGTTGTGTTAGGGTTAAACTCATGTACTGATACTTACCATTTATTCAAAAGTACACCCAAGCCTGTTTTTTTCTTTCTTTAACCTTTTGAAACCTGAGTGCACACCAGTTTTCTTGTGCTGCGTTCAGATGCCTGTTGCAAGCTATATAACCCTTAAAAACTCAGCAAATTGGTTTAATTTATTTTGAGAACATGAGGAAAAAGGCAATGAGTAACTTGGCAAAATATATCCCACGAATCGCAAAAGAGTAGTGAAAGGTTGCAAAAAAATTAATAAATTGAAAAATTGTTTATAAAATGGAAGAAATTTTTAAAAACATTAGGGAAAATGTCAAGAAAACTATATTCATTATTCGTTATTATTTGTTATTTATAATAACTATATATTTAAAATTATTTCATAAATAAATATTTTTGTCTGTGTGTGGGGTGGGGGTGGGGGGGGTTCTTGTTATTATTATTATTATCATTTGTATTATGAAGTTGCTCATTGCTTTTTACCATGTTTTTGAAAGAAATCCAAACCATTTGCTCAGGTTTCAAAAGCTTAACCTTTACTGATCCCAAATTCTAATACTGGAGCATATTTAATCATATATTAAGACACAACAAATTCATTTCACTAACTTTCTTAACCTAGGGACATCACTGTGGCCCATAATACTGAATGGAATACCCTATAACTTTTATAAGCCTTTAATTAGTCTTCAGTTGTCCTGTGAGCACACTCACTCACAGGTATCCTCTACCTTGAAACAAGAACACGTTTTTGAAAATAACAAAACTTGTCATGTGATATAAAAATGCAATAGATATTAAAAGCAGCCTATTTGCTACTTCTATAAAGACTGAATCCACTTTTGCAAAGCACCCTGAGTCCATCACTAATTGACTTGAAAGGTAACACGTGTCAACTTGGGCACGTTTCTGTCTCATGTTTGTATGCAAACAGCAAACAGCAAACCTGCACCTGCTCATACCACCTCCCTTCATGTCCCCTCAGTACACTCATCCACCAATATACACTCTAGACTCTTAATCCTATAACAAAGTGGTGCTAGGATGTTCCTGCACTGCTGTCCTGACGTCAGTGCTCAAGACACACACACACACACACACACACACAGTCATTCACAGCCAGTCGAGGAAGGGGAGCTTTAAGCAGCTTTGAGACTGCAGGCTCCACAGCTCTGAGGAAGCGACACCTTCAGTTAACTTACACTAAACATTTTTTCAGGCCATTGTACTGAGCAGATAGAGCAAAACTTTCTGAGCAGGACAGGAGAGAAATATAGTTTGCTACCTGACTGCCTGACCACATTTATTTCAATGACCACACCGGTGCTTTTGCAAGTTTTAGGGACTTGCTACAAATAAGTAGTCACAAACAAGTGTGAAACTCAATATCCATTTGCACTGAATGCTTGTTGAGTCCTGTTTATGTTCTTTATTAAATCATTATGATGTGAATTTTATGCTTAATGTATTTAAAGTGGATGCAGAGTATCTTGTGTTAAGACACAAACATCAACAAATTTGCAAGATTTGTATTACTTTGTTAAAAATGCAATCCAGCAATTTAGTACTGTTGTTCTATAAAGTTGCAAGAATTCAAAATTGATGCGGCAGACGCCAAGATATCCTGACTTTCAATCCCTGGTATGGGTCAAGCTCTGGAAATGTTTGATCCTACCTTTCCCATGATTGTAACTGGATAGTAGGCCCTATTTAAATAATGTACTGTATTTTTGCCAGTTAAGCGACACATGATCTGAGCGCAAAGTAAGGTGAAAGGGGCTGTATTTAGTCCCTTAATCAGTCAATGTGCTGTACCAATCAGTGTCATCTCCTATTTCCCTTTAAAACCCAGGTGTGCTGGCACACTGCTGTTTACATGGTGGGTTTTTCAAATTGCAGCAGCGAGCAGTTTTCTGCTGAAAGTAAAGCAGCAAGAGCAATGATGTCACTGCAGCAAATTTTGTGAGATTTTAAGCAGCAAAACTAAGAAGTGTAGTGCAAATAGACCTAAACTTTTAGCTTTTGAAATAATCAACAGCTACTCTGCTACTTGTGTGGAAATGTGCACAGTGTCTCTCTTAATGTGGAGTCTGACTGCAGCTCTGCTCTGATCTCTGCTATCTTCACATTTTACAGAATGCCAGTATTTTCCCTTATCATTGATGTATTATTCAATCTACCTGCAACTCATTCACACATCCTATTGTGTGTAACAAGCAGTGTGCACACATTGTGAACCTGCCTATGCAGGTACATCTTACTATCTGAGGAAAATACTGCACCATTCTGATTTAAAGCAGGGTTAGTTAAAGACTCAATTACTTTCTATTGCCTCAAAATAGAAATATGCCAACAATGTGTCTGACTGCACCTTATAGTTTGGTTTTGACACTGAACTGAGTTTGCAGTCTTGGATTTGTGTTGAGTTTTGGAAAATAATTTCAAGAAATGTGTCTTAGCAATCATGAAAAACGGCAATGTAGTACCTGATAAAGTTTATTTAAAGAGATCATGAATATTATAATATTCATTATGTGGCTCTACTACCTTAACAATGTAGTCTTCCACTAGGAGCTTCAGCTGTGAGCAGATTACACAGTCGTGTGTGAGAGGCTCCATTGATAAAAACAAGTTCTCAGGGAGGTGATTGAAGGCTTATCCCCGCACTCAGACTGATCTGAGTCTAGTAACTAGGAGAAAGAAAGCAGTCTGCTCCTCCATCCACTTAGCCCAGTAATAGCCCTCTGAACTTGGGCAAATGATTTTATGTCATTGTAAAACAGAAACTGAAATCAGGCTGGTGACTGCAGAAGACGTGCCACCCATCCTGGAGCAGACGTGGACAAGGTCATTGTTTTTTAAGTCACAAGTGAGCCCCAGGTTCTATGTCAAGTCTTAAGTAATGTAATGTAATGCCATAATAACAACAGAGTACTAATATTAGCTTAGCATCAGCTCGCCAACCATTTTTTTATTAGCCTCAAATAACTGCTCTTTGAGCAACTTCAAATCTTAACCTTCAGGGCCTCACATTGCTCTGTGCACAAAATGTGCTTTTCAGAATCGAGCTATACGAAATAATCATTTTCTACTGTAATTGAGTTTATTTTTTTTTCAACCAACATCAGTCCTAATAATAAATATAAAATATTCATTAGCTTTCAGAATTTTACCCATTTAGAGGCCAGGTTTCTGTCATGATGCCACTATGTTTGTAGATAGACAAAATGTTTGTAGACAAAAATGAATTATTTTCAATATATTATCACAGTCTGGGATATGTCAGTGGTTTGCAGCAACACTGATTGTGACAGTGCACCAAGTGGAAATAGCATGTATTTTCTCCATTTTTCTCCTTATGCCAATATACCAATATAGTCAGCCAGGCTGGCATATTTTCTATTATCATCAGGTGGAAAATAGTCAAAATGACAAATTCCAAGGCAAAAGCCCAGAGTGACACACAGAAATAATACAATGCATGTTTTTATGCTTTGATGGCTGTGGGATCAAAAACGTCAGTTTGAATGGGTTTCAATGCTGCATTTTTTTTATTTATTTATTTTTTTTTTTTTTGCATTTAACAGTGTGAATGTAACAATTTAGTTTCTACAGTGTATTTTAGAGTTATTGTAGGGGCTGGTCTGGAAATACACAATCTTGCACAAATGTATGCCATATGCATGAACACGGCCAAAATTATCACGAAAAAATAAATAATAGCAAGTGCATAAAATGCTGAACAGTCCACAAGGATTAAACAGAATTGTTGTATTTCCATGTTTTTTATTTATTTTTTTAACCACAGCTTAGTTAATGTATGCAAAAGAACTTAATCTTTGATATCATTTATGGAGTTTGGCATTCAGTTAACGTAACGTTAATTTTCATGGTTCTGCAACTTGACTGGAAGCTGTCTGATTGGTTCCAATGAAGTGGATTGGGAAAATAACAGCTTTAACATTAGTTAATTCAGGAAATGAATTGATTCGTGGTGCACATTTTAATGAACATACTTTTTAATCTTTTTTAAGTCTTAAGTCTAATTTAAGCCACAAGTGATTAGTGTTAGGTCTGAATTTAGCTGCAAGTCCTTTTTGATTTTGTTAAGTCAGGTCTGAAGTCATAAAATTGGTGACTCATGTCCAAGTCATGTGAATCAAGACCGCACCTCTGGTTCATAGTGTTTCCTCATTATGCAAATCTGGAGTTCCACAGGTGTGATGTCTTCACCTTTAAGAAGAGTCAAAAGTTAAAACTGCACAGAGGTGCCTACTGTATTCAATTCTGTCAACGATGTGTTTGGGATAGTTTTAAGCCAGCTTTTTTAACCGTTTGAAACCATGGCAAAAAGGCCCAATTTATTTCAAAAACATGGGAAGAGGGCGATGAGCAGCTTAAGAAAAAAATACCCAGAAATTATAAGGAAATTATCAAAATGTACTAGAAAATTACATGAAAATGAGGGAAAAAAAGCTAAAAATACACAACTAATCAAACAAACAAGACAAACAAACAACAAAAAACAACATGGGAAAGTAAAACAAAAAAACAAAACAAGGAAATGGAAAGACCTGAAAAACCTGAACCTGAAAATCTCCTTACAAATTATAATAATTATGTCAAATTTATAATTATCATAATGATAAATGTATAGCTCCCTGGATATTTTCCTCTAGCTTTTATGAAAAATGATTTCTAAATTGACTAAATGAAAGTGGCTCACTGCCCTTTTACCCATGTTTTCCAAGAATCAGTTTGCTCAGGGTTCAGAGGTTTACATGCTTTTGAAAGGCGTCTGAATGCATCACAAGAAAGGGATGTCCATCCAGGTCTCTATAGGTTAAAACCATACTTGACACTTCTGCTGCTTATTGTACTGCATCCAACTGCAGGATGGTACAGCTACTCAATTCCGAAAGTTGCTGTATCAAGCCCACCTCCTGTCTGAGTTCTGGGGCAGTTCCCATCACCAAATGGTCTTTGAGTCCTGATTCCAATAAGGTTCCATTAAATGACTTCCAAGTGTGACAAAGAAATCAGCTTTGATTTGCAAAGTGTTGACAGCCGCAGCCGGTGCAACACGTAGACACCTGACCATCCCACCCACACCATGACACAACAGTCAACACAAAGACAACAGACTGACATAAACCACCATATCTGTGCAATGCAATCAGACTTTCCCTTGGGACCAATAATATGATCCCATTGGACCAAGACACATCCAAGAAACATTTTTGTCCTGAATGCCCACTATTGGTGAATTCATGGTCTTTAAAAGCAACCTCTTTTTCTGTTTTTAATGTTCTCAAAAACCGTTTTAACCAATAACTTTGCAAGCTGTAATTTACTGTCAATGAACCTTGACACTTGCAGGCCGAACTGGTCCTTTTCCTCTAACACACAAAGCAATCTGCAGTTCTTTGTCTTTACTTTCAGCAGCAATACTTACGATCCCATTTTCCCCTTGAAGTCAAACACATCCTTGATGTTACTGGTGTTTTTCTTCCAGCTGCAGATGATCTCCTTCCGCCCCATCTTGGCTCTGACGTTGCCGTAGACTCCTGAAGCACAGATGATGTAAATGATTTATATTTTTTTATTAAACCTTTGAACCCAAAGCAAAATTTCTTTCAAAAACATGGGGAAAAGCCAATAAGCAACTTTGTAAGAAATTGTTCACCAAAAAATCATATTTGAATATTAACAATTATGTGCCAAATATTTTTTTATTTTTTAAACACATTTTCCAGTTAATTTACTTGTCTTTCTTTCTTTCTTATTTTTTAAACTAATTTTCAAGTAATTTTCTTGTACTTTTATTTACTTATTTCTTGCAAAATTTTGGGTCATTTCTTTCATTGCTCATTGCGGTCTCCGTTTTTTTGAAAGAAATCAAGCCAATCATCATCAAACATCAGGTTGAGATTTGAAAGCCATCAGTATTGATTTAAAACCCCCAGAATTATTATTATTATTATTATTATTATTATTATTATTATTATTATCAGCATAAGTTTAGTTACTTTAATGAACTGTACTTATGCCTCTTAAAAGTATCAAAATAAATTAAAGTTATTCCCATTAAAACCTGGAGTGGCATCACTGTTCTTGTGCTGCTTTCAGACGCCTTTCATGGGTATTTAAACCTTTGAACATTGATCATTAATATTATTATTATTAGTAGTAGTAGTAGTAGTAGCAGTAGTAGTAGTAGTAGTAGTAGTAGTAGTATTTTTACTATTATTCATTATTTCAGTATGTCCATGATATTAAATATCACGGTATTTTTTACCAAATACCTCATATCAATATTACGACAATATTATAGGGTTGACGACTGGTGCTTTTATAAAATATTTACACAATATAATTTTTTTTAAATCTTCAGTGTGGATATGATGACTAAGACAAATGGCAGAACAGCTACAGTTGAAGAAGTTCACAAATGACATCACTTTACTGTAATGCAGCCTTTAAAACCAGGAAAAGTATATACTATAACACTACAATATCCAAAATCTAATACCATATCAGATTTACCTACATACATATCAAGTCTCATATCATGATATCAATGTAATATCGATATATTACTCAGCCCTACTACAGTAATGGCCATGATGGTCAGAATAACCTGCTTAAAAAAGATGAGTGTGGGGGTCATAAGGCTTTTGCTGATCCTGACCCTTCTCTGTTCTCCAACCTTTTAAGATGTCCCCCCACCCTGTCCTCATGTTCTGCTTACATAAACAGTTGCATGTCCATGACTAAGGTCAGTCCTCACTGGGTAAAGCTTATTTGTACCTATCAGTTACACAAGACTGAAAAAGACAGAAGATTAGAGAGGTAAAAAGCAGTGGCTAGTTAATCTGTCCAGCCATTCCCTTTGCCCTCATCTCCTGTACTCCTCCCCACTGTCTGCAATGGGAACAGATTAGCAGCTGATTCCCTGACAGCACCGAAACTGGGTCGTTTTATAAGCCTGGCCTTGAAAGGACAATGAACTCTGGCCTTTAAGTCATATTTGGTGACATGTACCAGTGTCATTACTGAGATGCCATCATGACATTCATGAAGGTTGCTATTAGAATATCCTTATTGCATTTTTTAGATTGGGTTTGAGTTTTGATAAAAATGATAGAACAGGATAGGATATAACAGGATATTCTTCATACTCTGTATGATGAATAAAATTATAACAAGTTCATCTGAGTTTTGTAGAAAAAAACAACAACAACAACAACAAAAAACCTGAAATAAGGACTACAATTTACCTGTTGTTGCCACTTAGTGGTTCTAAAAAACAGTAAACAGTGTTAACCCTTTGAAACCTCAGCAAATTTCTTCTTAATTTTTTTTTTTTAAATATGGGAAGAATGCAATAGACAACTCAAGAGGAAATGACTCAAAAATGATAAAGAAATTACTACAAAAAAAGTACAAGAAAATTTCCTGACTTTTTTTTTAAAAAAAAAAAAGAAAACAAGCAAACAAACATGGAATTACCTGAAAAAAATGTGCTTAATAATTATTAGAATTTTCTGTAACATCATTTAGAATTTGCAGTGATGGTTATTATAAATAAAGCTATAGTTATAATCATTTATAATCAGCTTTTTTAAATTTCAAACTCTACTAATTTATTTATTATTATTATTTTGCGATACATGTCTTACCAAGCTGACCATTGACTTTTTTTAACCAGTGTTTTTGAAATAAATCAAATCCATTAAATACATGTGAATGAAATGAATATGATTATGTCCATCCAGGCTTCAAAGGGTTAAGCTTGTCTAAAACGGTTCTTAAATTGAAGTGTGCTGTTTATCAAAGCCGAAGTCAAGAGTATCTCCAAAAGAATTCATGTGAGTTGTTTTGAATGAAGTTTGAAAAGTTAGCTTTGTCCTCCAGCCCAAACTCTAATTTTTAAAGATTACTAAACGGAATTTTGCGTGATTAGAGTACAGAAAAAAAAACCTTAAAGAAATTAGCTCGCTTGGTATCTCATATGTTTTTTTAAACATCAATAATAACTCAGATTGTGAGCATAAAGCATATTTCTGAACAAAGACGACTTTATAGTATCCATACAGTTTTTTAAATACTACCAAAGTCACTTGGTGTCGTTGTAAAGGTGTAATAAAGGTAGTCTTACCTGAGGAGCGGCGCAGGGATGTTGAGTTGAGGTATCCGCTGGTTTACCTGACTGTCTGACAGAGGCTGCTGGGCTGCGCGAGCGCGGGGGCGGAGCCTCGTCCATTCATCTCCTCCTCCTTCTCCATTCAGTGCGAGCACAAAACGCTGCGTTCAAATACTGTCGGAATCTGCTAAATGCCAGCTACAAAGTCGTTGTCCTTTTGTAAAACTGAAACACAATCTTCGCCAGTAATTTTGTTAATGTAAGACGTGCTCTTAACTTAATTTGTTATCATTTTTATTTAGTCCTTTTTAATTATTCAAAACCTGTATTTCAGATCATTCCGTTTGCTTTCTGTCATTCAAGTCACACAAACCATGAAGGCATCTTTCTCAATGCTGGAGGAAGTACCTGCTATACAAGCCACAGGCTACCTGAGTAAAAGTACAGATATCCAGTGTTGGGGAGCAGCTACTTTGGCCTACGTATAACTAGTTACAGTAATCAAATCACACAATGAATGGAATTGTGATTAGTTACAGTTACTGAGAAAAAATCTTTATTTACATAACAGTGACTGATGAAAATGTTGATGATTACAAAGAGGTTACATTATGAAAAAAATCCTTTCAGTAGAAAGTTTACATGTTGAATAAAACATTTATTCTGTTGCTTTACATCCTTTTAATATGCATGAATGCTGTCTTTTAGCTTTTTTTTAATGTTCAGGGGTTTGAGTTTTTTTTAATTAGGTTTTATGATATATGTTTTTTAAACTTTATTCACCATTTGGTGCATATATATATATATACATATATATATATATATATATATATATAACCAAGTACAACAACGTGTTGATATTCAATTGAATATTGGATAAATGTAAGAAAGCAACAACAATAATGAACATACAGATATTTAAAACTAAACATAAATAGGGTGAAAAACAAACAAAAGACAATGAATACAAATAAACAGAGTTTATATGGGTCAGTTACATTTCATGCCAGAGTTTTGCAGGATGAGTTTGGTTGGGTGTTATTAATTCTTTCTGCTCACGCGCACATACACTTTTTTAATAACCAATTTTTTTCTCTTTTCCTTTAGTGCTTTCCTCCTTTTCCCTCCCTTCCCAAGCTACACAGTTGTTTTTAGATTTATTGTGGCATCCGCAATTTACAAACCCAGGTCGAGTACATATACTCCCAAAAATACATAAGCACTATACCAAAATATTGCTATATGTGTTTTGATGTGGAGCACTTGGTGCACTTAATTTCACTCTTGTAAAGCATGTTGGGCTGCATTTCTTCGTATGAAAGGAGCTATACAAATGTAGTTTATTACTACTATTATTATTATTATTATTATCATTATTATTATATCATTATTATATTGTTACACTACACCGCTGTTCTTTTCTGTCTGCCATTTTCATATTGATTTGCATCTCTATTTTATTATTTTTCATTTATTAGAAATATACCACAATACATGTTACCTCAACCACATTGCATGTTTTCTATATTCATTTATTTTTCAGTACTATGCAATACAACAAAAGCTTAATTTTGTCAATAAGACAGTTTGAAAAATGATAATACATATTAGATTTTAATACTTTGCAGTCAAATGTCAAGAGCTGAATCAATCAGCAACAATAGTAAATATATATATATATATATATATATATATATATATATATATACATATATATATATATATATATATATATATATATATATATATATATATATATATATATACTGCTTTTCAACTGGAAAAAAATGGTTTGGGGCTTTGGTTAGTCTTTAATGTACCAAAGACTATCCTAAATGTTATATCACACTGCCCATCATGACTGAGCCCTTTGCTCTCTTCGTTCCTGTCTGTTTCTCTGGTCTCATCATTTCTCTGGGAATGTATCTTCGATGATTTCATGCAACAAATAAATCATTTGATTTATCATTTTTAAATGTAAACTGCAAACAAACACACATTTCATAAGTTTTTCATTCAAACTCAGTGAACAACAGCAGCTACTGAAACAGAAAGATTGTGATTATCTCATACACATACAGTATGCATACCTGCCATAATGGGTACATCACTTCTTTGTAATGATGTCATTGTGATATTATAAACCCATAGAACTTGAATAACAGTTGTCATTGTCAGTGTCATTTTATTTTAATGGATAAATCATTTGCATAAGAATTTTAACTGTTTCGTTGCTCCATCAGGCCATGCTTCACTGCAGCAGTGTGTGCAGCATGCAGATAAGCACTGCTGCAGCATGAGATGTCCCTCACTGCAGGGTATTGATAGCACAGCTAAGCTGATTACATATATCTCAACAGCTAAGGCAAAGAGATGCCTAGTGGGCCATATAACTGCATCATTATTAGTTGTCATTATTGGATTAACATTGATACAGACAACATGTGAGAGCAGATCAGGACGTAACAAAACATTTTGTGGACGCAAACATCAGTGATTAGCAAAAAAGAGATTTCTTTTGTTCAAACAGAGATAATATTTGGGTAAATCATAAGAAGAAATTGTGTTAGCACGGGACCAAAAGCAGAATTCATTAAGCCACTTTTTGCGTATGTCTTCACTGATGATTAAAATTAAGAAATAAATGGTTGCGATTATGGGGGGGAAAAAAAACAATGGTGTTATGTAACAAAATAATAATACTTACAGTGCTTATGTATTTTTGGGAGCATCTGTACATTACTTGAGTTTTTATATTTCTGTCAACTTACTTCACATTTCCTAAATAAAATGTGTACTTTGCATAATGTGAATATCAACATTCCTCCCATTTGTTCTGTAATATATATAGTTTTGTTTGGCACCAGCAATAAAACATGGCTATGGCTGTAAAACATGCCTATTAGGGTAGGCACTTGATAATTTTCATTTGAAAATTCTAATTTCTTTTTCTGTTAACAAAATAACAAGTCTCAAGTAAATGTGCACGTGTTTTATTTAACTTTTCCTATGTTATTTCATTGAACTAATGAATTCTCTTTTATTGTTTTCTGCAGCAATCTCATTACCAAAATGAGAAAATCAACATGCCTTCTGGCTTTCTTTTAAAGTTCTGAGACCAACAGATGACTCTGACCAAACTAGTTATAACAAATCAATAAAAAATTATATTGTGTCATGTAAAACAAATTTGTAGCAGCTAGTAAGTCACAACCATGTTTGGTGGATGGCTGCTAATCTTTAACGAGCCCAAGATGTATGTGTAAAACTTTATTGTTCTATTTTATCTGATGTTCCAAGTTAGCTGACTTCACCTGATCATCACCACAGCGAAGATAGCTCCACTTCAGGCTAGGGTATAACATAAACTTTGATTGAAACTTTATTATTATTATTATTATTATTATTAAGTTATTTTTTTATTCCAAATCAGTCAGATTTGGTCGTTCACATTAAAGACACAGGCAGCATTGTAATCACCAGTCATTAATAGAACTAAAAAGGACTTTTGTTTTAAAGGTATAGGAAAAGTACAAATAATTGTTGAAAAAGACATTAGACACAATGAATTTCACACAATAAAATATTTTATTTTTGAGGTCGTAGAAACAAGACTGAAATACCACTAATGTTAATCCGGACAGAAACTGTCCTCTTGAAGGTTCCGCATGTATCCGTTCCTCCCTCCAGTCAAAACAAAGAGACGTCGCCTACGTCACTCACTGACGTCGTGTTGATTTTGAGCGGAGAAATAATTTATTTATAAATTGACGCAAGGGCGCTAAATCTAAAATAAACCGTGAATAAAATGTGAAAATACATTAAATAATTTTGGTGAAGCAGCTGCACGCATGAAAGGTTCGACAATATTTGACCTTAACACAATAAACTCGTTACGTTAGCGTCAGGTAGCGTTAAATGGAAAATGCAGGGAAAATGACTTGCTAACGCTGCCGGGGTCGGGTTAGCTACATTTTAGCTAGCTAGCTAGCTAGCTAACATTAGCACGGGGATAGTCCTTACTGCTGGCGTTACCCCGCAATTTCTGTTTTTTCGTTTTTTATTGTATTTTAGTGCTCTGTTTATTATCGCGATGTGTAGTGTGATATTCGCACTTTTAAGATTAATAGAGTAGTGAGGGAAATGGAAAGCTAATATTAGCTGGCTAGGTTTAGTAGCGCCACATAGCTAACTGTTGCAATGACCTGCACGAGCTTACTTAGCTCCTGTTAGCCGGCTATGTTAGCATTACTGGAAACAGTCTGGCTATCAATAGGCCATAATATTTTTGCGTTTTTCGTTTTTTGACTGTGTGGTTGACATCACATTTTAGGATTATGGCGCCCCGCTTACAGCTGGAGAAAGCGGCTTGGCGTTGGGTGGAGACGGTGAAACCAGAAGATATCAAGCAGGAGCATATCGAGCTAGCATACCGCGTCAATCTCCCGGCCTGCAAGAGAGGAACCTGCAGGTACAATGTTATCATTTTGTTTAAAACATAGAAAATTTGTTGTGCTAGCCTGTGCAAATGAGTAACTAGAAGCAAACCTTTATTTCGATTCTTAAAGTTGATGGCTTAGTGGCCAGCTCCACAGAAAGATGCTAACGTACATCGGATGTCTATTTTCGTTTTGTTGCTTGTGAACAAGCTTTCATAGCTTTAAAGGCAGCTCTGTAGACTTTGTATGAAAGATCATGAAGATCCAATACACTGTTTAATTACCACAAAATACCCATAATGTATAGGTTGTTAGGCAGAGGGCATCACAGTTAGCACTAATTTCTATAGTTGAAATGTTACTGAACTTTATCTTCCTCTGTGCCTCTTAACTGAACATAAAGGGTAATTTGTAAGGATGTGTGGCTTTGTATGCAGATGATAATCAAACTAAGATTTATATAAGGAGTCTAACATTATTTTTGTGGTTCGGAAAGAAGGAGATGCCAGTAAAAGTAGGTAGTGAAATAATAACGTTAATAATTATGACTTGCTTTTGCAGGAGGAACTGCAAAGGGAACCCCAATTGTCTTGTGGGTATCGGTGAACAGGCGTGGCTTGGGGAGATTGATGAAAATGCTTTCCACAATATTGATGACCCAAATTCAGAGCGTCGAGACAAGGTATTTCTTACTGCAAACTATTCCCTTGCCTGTCTGTTTTTTCTCAGATCACATATTTGTTGTCAATGGATCACTAAAGTCCATCCTGGGAAATTGTTAAAGGCCAGAGATTAAGGAATATTTAAATGAACAATTGATCCTGTCTCTCCTTCTGCAGAACACTTTTGTTGGCCTGACCAACCTGGGTGCAACATGTTATGTCAACACATTCCTGCAAGTGTGGTTCCACAACCTGGAGCTTCGAAGGAGCCTTTATCAGTGCCACAACTCCCGTGCACAGGAACACAATATTGAGTCGGGTGAGACATTAAGTAGTGCATATACTTTTAGCTTCTACTTTTATCTTTGGGATTCACCAAGGAGGTTTAAAGGAAGAGAAGTCACAACGCCATATTACCTAAAACCATTTGGGTACAACACATGTGCAGTGAAATCTGGTCTGCAGTTGCTCAATAGCTGGCACATTTTTGTAGAACAAAAACGTTTAGAGTAAAAGACTATAAACAAATGCTTTCTATATGCAAACCTTCTACTGTATATGTGCCACTATCAGTCAGTGCATTTACATGAAAAGTTTAGTCGAGCTATGGTTGCAGCTCGATTAGGCCATTTAATGGGACTACTGTTCCTGTCCCAATATGCAAGCACCAGGGGAGAATCCATTTTTTTGATGGAAGTCCATCACTGCAGGTGGAGATATGCCCTTTTTCAGCTAGTTGCAATAAACCTAAATTATTTATAGAATGCATCCCAATCACAACTGTGTATTTGCAATAACTTTGCGGTCGAAAAACGCTGTGTCACGTACATATAATCAAACGACGCAGAGAAGACTGCCTTCATTGACTAGTTTTTTGTCTCCCGTAACCCTCCAACATTGTTGCTCCAATTACATTACACATTTGTCATACCCCGTATCTCCCATGGGGTCAAAGAGGATGTCCCAACCTCTTTTGGACAGCCTTAGGTTTCACTGTCACTTTCAGCAATGTTGATATTTTCTTGCCTGGTGCCCAGCCATGATTAGTATAATTACGATCCACTCATTTTTTTTTTGTGTGTATGTATGATGAAAGTAACTCAGTCTCTCCGACATCTCTGTCTCTTTTAGACTACGAGCCTCAGTCCATCTGTGAGCATCTGCAGTATCTGTTTGCTCTCCTGCAGAACAGCAACAGAAAATACATCGACCCTTCGGGGCTGGTCAAAGCACTGAGTCTGGACACAGGACAGCAGCAGGTAAATCACGACGTGAAATCTGGCTTCTTATAACTTTAATTCCGATATACAGGGATGGTTTCACAGTTAAATGAAAGATGACTCTGAGTATTTATTTCACAGAGGTCCCATTTTGTTGTTTTTTCCTCAGTCTGAGAATTGGATTTGGATTTTTTTCAATTTTTCTCTGTAGAATTGTTTATTATATAACCTTTATACAAAAAAAATTACTCAGACGTTACCAGAGCCCAAAGTGACGTCTTCAAATTAGACCAACTGTCAAAACCTGAAATTCAGGTGATCAAATGGATGATTAACCAGCTATTAACTTAAGAATGACACAGAAGAATCAACACACATAATGGGTGTGCTAGCATGGTTATCACTGGTTAGGCTTCAGAAACATGGTTTCTTTACAGTGCACTGAATTCAAACCTTTCATTTTCAGGATGCCCAGGAGTTTTCAAAGCTTTTCTTGTCGCTATTGGAAGACACGCTGTCCAAGCAGAAGAACCCCAGCCTGCAGAATGTCATCCAGAGGCAGTTCTGTGGACAGTTCTCCTACGTTACTGTGTAAGAAAACTCAGTGGTCAAGGCTGACGCAAAGTTTGGAAAGTAAAAAAGTGCTGTGATAAAGAGTTCAACTCAATTCAAAATGCCACTTCTTCTATTTTTAATGTGTGCTTAATGCAACTGAAAGCTAAAGTGAGGTGATTCAAATTGGACACTTCCGAACACCTCACAGAGTGTGTTATTTGGCAGATAAGGAAATTTTGTATCCAGGTTCGTTGCAAGGAGGAATTGAGAAAAGTAGAAGGTAGTCAGCATGTCCCAGTTGTAGTATATAGGAGATAAAAGGATAATAGCGCCTTGTCAGGCAGGTGAGGGTAACATCTTTCAGGACACTTAACCCACTCTGGAAGGCTGTTTCTGTCTCTTGCACCTTTACAGATAAAATGTGGTGTCTACACATCTGTTGTAAAAGCAAAATATGTGCTGGCTTTATCCCTTTGAAACCTGAGCAAATTGTTTTGACATCTTTGGAAAAAGTCTGGGAAAAGGCAATGAGCAACTTTGCAAGAAATGTCCCATAAATTGCAAGAAATTGATAAAGAACAACAAAAAAAGACCTGGATATTTGCATAGAAAAATAAATAGTGAACATTTTTCAGAAAATATGTTTATAGTTGTGATAATTATATATTTAAAATTATTTACAGAAAAATATAGGTGTAGGTTGTTTTTTTTGTTTTTTTTAAATTTCTAGTACTTTTCAGTACATTTCTTCTGTTATTTTTTTGTGTGTTTTTTTAAACTTATTTACAGGTAACATTCTAGCAACTGCTAATTTCTTGCTGTTTTGGGGAGCTATGTTTGGTTAAGTTGCTTATTGCCTTTTCCCCAAGTTTTTGCAAGAAATCAAAGCAATTTCCTCAGGTTTCAAAGAGTGATGTTAAAACGATCTTGTTGTACTCTTCTTCGCTGTTTTTTGAAAAAAGGCCTCAATCTGTCACATTTGCTGCCTCACAAAAATATAAGCTGAACCTCAGTGTGAGTGAGGTGTCAGTCTTCAGCCCATACCTAAAAATATTGTATAGGGTGGCCTTTGTTTTTTTAAAAAAAAATGATTACATGATTATTTGGATAAAGGACATTTACATTTGGATGTGTTACAAGTGTAACTGTAATATAACTGTGATATATTTGACTTGGTCTTGTCAGAGCAAGCAGTAATTTGGAAAACAGGTGGAGGCTCTTGCTGAGAAAAGGGAGGGAAGAAGGGAGAAGTTTTCTTGTTGCTGGGAGAGAGTTGCTGTTCTTTCTCAAGGACAGTTTTTAAAAAGTCACACTGGTTGTGTAACACTTTTATCAGCAGTGGTGCCACTCAGAGGTAAAATTCAACTTAACAGCTATGTATTTCTTAAGGGGAGAAGGAAGATTTTTTGGAGGATTTTTTTTTGTTGTTTTTTTTAATGGAGCCAGTTAGAGACCAGGTATTTTTATAAGGCTTGGCTTAATAAAGGTTATGTTTTTATTAGAGTCATCATTTGGATTGGTGGCAGAACCTTCCAGAGGCATACAGCATTCTTTTGGTCGACTTGATTTTTATAAAAAGAGTTTAAGTGATTTTAAGTATTACAACAAGAAACAGTGAAAGTTCAGGACTAACACCAAAACTCACCGGAAATGCTTTAAAAATGTGTCATCACTCAAATAACTTTAGCCCATAAAGAAAAGTAATTTTCTATTTCTGTGGTGAAATCTGTCATCTTGGTTTGTCTGTTTTTCCAGCTGTAACCAGTGTGGACGATCATCTGCTTTGCCGTCCCGATTCTACGAGCTGGAGCTGAACATCCAGGGTCACAAGAACCTCACCGAGTGTGTCACAGAGTTCCTTAAGGTATCCAGACATTTGCTACATTCAGGCCTTTTTTGGCAGTTCATGTTGGGACAAGTACTCTGCTGTGTTCGTAATCATTAGCAGAGAGATTTGTTGCATCAAAACCTACATAGCTAATTGCTGCCTGAGTTGCTTCAACAAATAATAAACTTAAACATAAACTGTTACTCCACGTGACAGACTAAACAGGAGAAGAGGGGCTGGACAGTGGTTACAATACATTTTAATATGTGTGTTTAATATGTGTGTGAAAGACAGAAGAGAAAAATGCTGTGAAAAAGAAATCTTATTCACGAACAACAATGTGTCAGGGTTGCTGAAACAATGGCGTCCCAAACTTTTCTTATCAACATTTTAAAATGCTTTCATCTCTTTGCAGATCTTTGGTCTGGACTGGGTTTAATGTGTGTATTTTTGTGTGTTTTTGCAATGGTAACCCCCTGCAGGAGGAGAAGCTGGATGGGGAGAACCGCTACTTCTGTGAGAGCTGTCAGAGTAAACAGAACGCCACCCGGAGGATCCGACTGCACAGCCTTCCTCCAACCCTCAACCTACAGCTCATGCGCTTTGTCTTTGATAGGTCTGTACTGATTAAGTAAATTATTAATCCCTCATTGGGGAGACACATTTTTCTTACAGTCTCTTACTGATTCATTGTCATTCATTATTCATTCCTGAAATACACACACTTGCACACCCAGGACCTATGAACATGCATGCTATGAGAGAACTTGAACTTAAAGCAGCCACCCTGCGGTTTCTAAGCAAGAACCTTACAGACTGAGCTACTGATACCCTCAGTGTTTACTTTCTGCTGGTATGAAAAGAAAAGTTGAATCAACCACATTGTCCTCTCCAGACAAACAGGCCACAAGAAGAAGCTCAACACCTTCATCAGTTTTCCAGAGCAGCTGGACATGGGCTCTTTCTTGGAGGGAAAACCAGGTATTAGCAGCATGAATCTCTGGAACACACAGACACACACGTTCCCTTAATAGTCAATGCATACTGAGATTTGTAAGCTATGCAGAAGAAAAAATGCATACAGTATTCTTTTTTTTTTTTTTTAAATCTCTCTTAATTCAATTAACTAAATCAAGTTTTTTTGAATTCAGAAGAGTTGATACCTCTTAAAAGCAAACATATTAAGATTTGTGCCTCTCTGGACGGACTATTTCCCCAGACCAGAAATGTGTGTATGAACTGAGCGCGGTGCTGATCCACCGGGGCATCAGTGCCTACTCTGGCCACTACATCGCCCATGTGAAGGATGCTCGAACTGGCGACTGGTACAAATTCAATGATGAGGAAATTGAGAAAATGGAGGGCAAGAAGCTGCAGCTCGGCATTGAGGAGGACATTGGTGAGTTGGACTAAATGGACACTGTATAGCTGTATAACACGATATTGGATTTTTTTTACCGATATCCAGTATGCCGATATCTACAACTACTGAGGTCAATAGCTGATATTGATACATCCACTTTTTTCCCCACCCCAATTTTAGTGATCATCAAGTCGTTTCTGTAGTGGAATTAACTAGGCGTCAACCGAACCAAAATGCATTTACAATAAAAATGAAAATCTGTCTGTCAATATTTATAATTTGGAATATAACAAACTCCAACACAAAAATTTGTTTAAATCCCCGTAGCTGATGTTTCATTAAAACTGAAACTGTCATCACCATCTGCAGAAAGTTCCCCCGTAAATTGTCTTACCTTTACTTAGCTTAGGCTTGTATCTTTAAATGTATACGCTTTCTCAAAAGTTGTTGCTCTTCCTTTTTTGATCTTCTTGGCCCTCAGCTGAGACCGTGAAGTCCCAGACACGAAAGCCAAAGTGCAGTAAAGGCTATCACTGCTCCAGAAATGCCTACATGCTGGTGTATAAGGTCCAGGCAGAGGAGAATTCCGATCCCTCCAAGACCAACGTCGAGGTGCCAGGTGGGAAGTAGAATTATGTCTTACTTCACATTTAGCGTGATTGTGTGTAATGTGTTCCTACTGATGCAAACAAAGATGGGTCAGCCAGCACTAACAAAGCCTGTTATGAGAGCCAATCGCCCCTGGAGCCAGACAAGGAAGCTTTCTATTTTCTTTTCATCAAGGAATTAAGATGTCAAGAAAAATGGTGTATCAGAAAACGTACCGACTACAGCCAGGTCTGTGTTACCTTGTCTGATGAATTCTTTGTCCTCTATCCTGACTCCCAGCCTTCCTTCAGAGGTTGGTGGACCAAGACAACCACAAATTTGAGGAGTGGTGCACTGAGATGGCTGACATGAGAAAACAGAGCGTGGATAAGGGCAAAGCCAAACATGAGGAGGTGAAGGAGCTCTACGAACTTTTACCAGCAAAAGACGGTCGGTAAAAACATTCCCTCTTCACTCACAGTCCACTTCACAGTAACACTAATATTGCTTACATGTACCACAGCTCCCCTGTCTGTAGTAATACTGCAAGTACAACACAACTTGAACTAGGGTGATTTGGGATTTTTGACAAAAGCAAATACTTTGGTTTGATGTTGTGTATTAGAATGATATCAGCAGTTTTCAGTGTCTTAAGTTGCAAAAGAAGTCAGGTATAGATTGGAAAGTAGTATTTTTTTATTCCATTCTTTTCATGTGTTTATATATGAAAGTGTGAGGGATTATACACTGAAATCCATGTGTTATCACAGAATGAGCCTGGATTCAATAAGTCAAAATCAGAGGTTCTGAGTCTCTTTATGTTTGATGTGTTTTTTTATGTGTTCCTTCCTCAGGTGAGCCATACGAGTTTATCCCCCTGGACTGGTTGAAGAAGTGGCTAGAGGACTCTACTGCCACAAAAGAGATCGACAACTCCGTCTTCCTTTGTTCTCACGGCAAACTGCACCCAGACAAGGTGGGAGACTCTAAGAGGGTGTCCCTGCAAGCTGCTCAGCTCCTCTACGAGCGCTACGGAGGAGGGCCGAGGCTTGACGGTCAGTCACACAGACACTGTGGACTCTTCTCAAATCATGAGTTTTTGCAAAACTGAGAGTTTTAGTCCTTCCAATTCAATAGTTACACAGAAGTAGGTAACATGCTGATTATTATTCTAAAAGTCATCACACCAAAATGTACTCATGTAATCAACTTTGTGAAGCTTTAAACCTCCACATAGTTGTATGAGGGATGCTTAAGACTTGAAGAGTGAGCCTGCATTATAGCACTGTTATGTTTTGAAATACTGAAACCACTATGCTTGCACTTGAAGCCTTTATTGTCAAAATTACATCATAGTAAAAATGCTTCGCATTATGTAGAGCCTATTCACTTCTTTTGTCAGAGCCTACAGATCCCTTCATCAGTTAAAAAAACAAAGTTGAACAATTTTTAACCCCGGGCGCTCAAAAAAACTGCCCAGCTGGCAGCACTCAGGACAGAATTCATGCCTCATCGTGCTGCTGGCGTTTTTAGCACAGCTTGAAAATAGACTTCACTCCAATAACAAAACATAAAAAAGATATGCCAGCCTCAGAAAAAAAATGCTGTGGTTGACACTGTCCTTAAGAGTGGGTTATGTTTGCTATCTCTGTAACTCAGTAAAAAATTGGCTAATAATTATACAAGTGATAATACTGACAAGAATAGTTCAAGCAAAATGACTGGTGAAAAAACATGCTGATAATAAAATTCTACACTAATCAGTTGCTGAGAAATCACTAGCTGACTCACAAAAATAAAGCAGTTGTTGATTTAGCTTGCTTTTTTGTGTCATTTCAGGATGTACTCTTGTCTGCAATCAGATTAGCATCTTTGTACTCAAAGCACATCTCAATCCCTGCGCCTTGTCATCTACATTTTTATACATCCCTTTTATTTGTATTTGTTCAGCCTCTTCTCTGTGTAGAGAGTGTGTCAGCCAGAGATGCAGAGTGTTGCGGCTCAAGAACCAGCTCAATGAAGACTACAAGGAAGTCACTAACCTGGTCAAACGCACTATCAGGTAAACACATTCAGAAAAGGATTTTTTTTCTGCTCAGTACTAAATTCATTCTGGCAACAAATCATAACCGCTGTTATGAACATTTTCCAAATCAGTAAGAAACCTGAACCAAAATGTGCAATTCTTAGCATACCACCAACTGAACTCACAGTAGAAACTGATAAATATTTATACAGGATACTGGAGAATAACAGCATTGAAAGAGATATTTGCAGATATGGAAAAACGAACATACAGAATTAGAACTCAAGAGGAGGAGCATTTGAAATGCTGGAATAAATGGATTAGACACATTAATAAGAATTAAACAGTCTAGAGCTCTTATTCAGTCTTGCCAGTTTGCTTTTTTCCCCTCATTTCTATTTTTTCTTTCTTTTATTGCAGGCTATTATTATTACTATAACTATTGTCACTGTTATTACTGTCATTATTTTACCTTCTAGCTCACCTGTTTTTCAAACAAAAAAATGTAATGTAAAAGAAAATTGCAAAAAACATATAAGCTAATTTAAATGTATGTTAATCTTTATAATAAAGTTTTTTTTGTTGTTTTTTTTTTTAAGTAAACACACTCAGAAGAAGTTAGGTTCATGGATTGTGTTGTTGTGAATCAAGTCAAAATCAGATGAAATTATATTTTAATAGCCGGTGTCAGACAGGCACACTTTTACATTAATCTGATGGAAATTTAACATGTCGCTCTCATTTCTGAATGAACACCCCAGTCACTTTAACATACAGCTCATGGCAGCAACATCATTGCTAGGGCTTGGTGATATTAACATAATCAATGATAATTAATGTGAATATAATAACTACGTGGGCAAAAGCTAAAAAATAGAAAAGTCTGTTGATTTTAGAAAATGACATCAGATTATTGTAATGCAGCCTTAAAACCAGGAAAAGAAAACACTTTTATGATCAAATTCTGTGATGATCAGTGATATCTAGTCTCATACCATGGCATTGAGATAGTATCAATATGTTGTCTAGCTTTACTCACTGCTGTCTTCATCTCTCTCCCTCTATGTTTTTGTAGCTGATAATACATGATAAAGCACGGGGGAATAATATGATATCTAAATAAGACCAAAATCAATGAGGAGTATTTCAGAACCAGTGCAGTTCCTCATTAAGAGAGAATCTAGGTCCTTAAAGGGCGATACAGAATTGCTATCTTATGTAATCATGGGTATTTATTACTCTGTGTGTGTGTGTGTGTGTGTGTGTGTGTGTGTGTGTGTGTGTGTGTCTCAGTGGCGAGGGCTGCTGGGTGGGCAAAGCATCTCTGCGTAGCTGGAGGCAGTTGGCTTTAGAGCAACTGGAGGAGGACGAACAGGAAACCCAACATAGCAATGGCCAGACCAACGGACAGGGACCACACAACAACAGCAAAGGTAGGAGTGGTGGATGGGGTTTTGTCTCCCCTTCTTTGTCTGTCTTTGAGGGTTTTTTTAATCTGTGGAAACAGGAAATTGTTTCACATTGTGAACAAACCCCTATTCCAATGAAGTTGGGACGTTGTGTAAAACGGAAATGAAAACAGAATACAATGATTTGCAAATCCTTTTCAACCTATATGTTCAAACTGATAAACTTTATTGTTTTTTGCAAATATTCACTCATTTTGAATTTGATGCCTGCAACACGTTCCAGAAAAGCTCTGACAGGGGCATGTTTACCGCTGTGTTACATCACCTTTCCTTTTAATAACACTCAGTAAGCATTTGGGAACTGAAGACACTAATTGTTGAAGCTTTGTAGGTAGAATTCGTTCCCATTCTTGCTTGATGTACGACTTCAGTTGCTCAACAGTCCGGATTCTCTGTTGTCGTATTTTGCACTTTATAATGTGCCACACATTTTCAGTGGGAGACAGGTCTGGATTGCAGGCAGGCCAGTCTAGTACCCGCACTCTTTTACTACGAAGCCACGCTGTTGTAACATGCAGAATGTGGCTTGGCATTGTCTTGCTGAAATAAGCATGGACATCTCTGAAAAAGACGTTGCTAGGATGGCAGCATATGTTGCTCCAAAACCTGTATGTACCTTTCAGCATTAATGGTGCCTTCACAGATGTGCAAGTTACCCATGCCATGGGCACTAACACACCGCCATACCATCACAGATGCTGGCTTTTGAACTTTGCGCTGATAACAGTCTGGATGGTCCTTTTCCTCTTTGGCCCAGAGGACACGACGTCCATGATTTCCAAAGACAATTTGAAATGTGGACTCGTCAGACCACAGCACACTTTTCCACTTTGCGTCAGTCCACCTCAGATGAGCTCGGGTCCAGAGAAGGTGGCGGTGTTTCCAGGTGTTGTTGATATATGGCTTTTGCTTTGCATGGTAGAGTTTTAACTTGCACTTGTAGATGTTGCGACAAACTGTGTTAACTGACAATGGTTTTCCGAAGTGTTGCTGAGCCCACGTGGTAATATCCTTTACAGAATGATGTCGGTTTTTAACGCAGTGCAGCCTGAAGGATCAAAGGTCACGGGCATTTAATGTTGGTTTTCAGCCTTGTCGCTTTACCTGCAGAGGTTTCTCCAGATTCTCTGAATCTTTTGATGATATTATGGACCATAGACGATGAAATCCCTAAATTCTTTTTAAATGGACATTGAGAAATGTTGCTCTTAAACTGTTGGACTATTTGCTCACGCAGTTGTTCACAAAGTGATGAACCCCGCCCCATCCTTGCTTGTGAATGACTGAGCCTTTTGGGGATGCTCCTTTTATACCCAATCATGACACTCACCTGTTTCCAATTAACCTGTTCACCTGTGGAATGTTCCAAACAGGTGTTTTTTGAGCATTCCTCAACTTTCCCAGTCTTTTGTTGCCTTTTATTGATAGACAATAAAGTCTATCAGTTTGAACATTTAATATCTTGTCTTTGTAGTGTATTCAATTGAATATAGGTTGAAAAGGATTTGCAAATCATTGTATTCTGTTTTTATTTATGTTTAACACAACGTCCCAACTTCATTGGACTTGCTGCCTTCCTTTGCCATCGCAGTAGCCACACTGCTAGCATATCTAAAAATGTGTTTCAAATCTATTTTATAAAAAGACAAGGAGACATTGATTGATTGATTCTGTTTGGTAATATTGGTCTTTTGATTTGGTTTGGTATTTTATTGTTAAATTCAACAAATATCCTCATTGTATTGTGAAAGTTAACATTCTTGGTGAATTGTTTGATTGCAGAGTTCGGCCCTGAGCTCTCAGAGGGCAACGAGGATGAGATGAAGACTTTCAATGAAGACATTGTCTGCAGTCACGGTACTGTCCCATCATCAGCAGATGATGAATGACCTTACAATATACTTTTAATAAGGACATTATACAATTTTAAACAAAAGGATGTTTTATATATTATTTATTGCTATCACATACCTACCTTTAATTTAATATTTAATATGCTGGCTGTTAAATGTGTATGTTTTTTGTTCCTGCTGTAGGCGGTCTGAGTATTTTGGAGACTGAACGGAAGCTGGTGTCGTCTGAAGTTTGGACCAAGCTGAGGGAATACTTCCCCAAAGCCCCAGAATTCACCCAAAACCAACAGCCCTGTCAGCAGTGCCTGGTGAGTAGTAGATTTTTGTCTTTAAGGTTTTTTTTCTAAGCTTGCATTAAATTTGAAGTACAAAGGTGGAATTAAGTGCAGTGTAAAGCTGTCCAGTAGCTACCTCTGGTGTAGTTCATTTACAGCTTAATATGATAACACTGCTTCATAGTACCACCACAGCACTTGGTAGAAATTTTAAGGCTGTAACCCTCTTTATTTGTTTACCCCACAGTAACGGCACATAGGCCAGCCCCCCTCTTTTGTGTAATGAGGTGTAAATGCATGTGGAAATGTAGGTGGAAAAGGAAAAAGAGATGTAAATATGTTTGATGATATAAATGGAGGGGTGGGAAATAGGGAAAATAATGCATAAAATTAGGGTGCACCGTTTCACACAGCGCACGTAATGAAAGCGTGAGCAGCTCAGGGCGTGTTGTTTTTTGTTTCGGCGCTCGTGTATCAAGTTAGAGCGTGCACACTGCCCGCCTGAGCAGCGCTTGTCGCGTCTGAGCTGCGTGTCAGCTGCAGCACATCTCGAGAAATGGTGGCTCGCCGTTTTTTGTGTGACGCTCGCGTTTGTTGACTTTTTACCACTTTATACTGCAGTTTAAAGTCTCTCTCTGTCACAGAGAGGAGAAAATACAAAGATGTTTGTTTTACCTCAACTTCCTTGCTTCCCTTTCAAAACAAAAGCTATCTGACTGTGTCTCTGTGGACAGAATGCCATCGGTTGCTGATACAATGCATTTTATTTTGAAACATTTACAGGATGGGGCTGTCAGCTGTGCAGGAGCTTGTAAAACTTCATAAATGAGTGGAATATGTGCTTATAAATATGATAAAACAGCACTCATATCAGTAGGCAGCGGTATGCCTTAAGGCCCAGTTAAGGCTGGACTATTTTGATGCAGAGAGAATGTACTAGTTATAATTATTTATGTTAGAGAAAAGTTAGTGTTATTCAAATAGCATTAAATTTACTGTAAGATGTATGACTGATGTTTTGTTGGACTGCTAGATTTGAGGTTTGTTCCTGTAACAAAGAGTTACTATTTTGTTATTTATTTTGCTGTTGGATTGCTAAATGTAGATTGCACTACATTCCTTTTACTTGAATGGAACAAGCTCTTGCATTAATTTTATTTTGGAGAGACTTTATATCAGACTGTAAAACACAGATTACCAGATTACCGACTGGGCTATTTTTTGTTGGGGAATAATGCCCTGCAGTGTATGACAAGTTTTAAAATGTTATTTTCAGTAAATTTGTTGTTATATTTATTGAGTAATAAAAAAAGTAATAGTTAGATCAATTAAAAAAATAATCAATAGATTAATCGATAAAAAAACAATCGTTAGGTGCAGCCCTACATAAAATAAATGCATAAATTATTACACAAATTTAAAAAATAAATTTAAAAATGAATATGTAAAGTGGAAAATAAAATGGGAAATTAAATAAATAGAGGATTTATACACAAAGTGGAAAATAATACATAAATAAATAAGCAAATAAATATGAAAATGAATAAATTGATAAACTAAATGGAAAATCAAATAAATATTGTCCTCCTTGGCATTGGCATTTTCACTATTGACACATTTATTTATTTATTTTTGATTTTGTCAGTTTTAGTCCTCTATAGGTATAGCACCTTTTACACAAATAAAATTCAGGACAGTCTTCTTTAGTGCCTCACTAAAGAAGACAATAAAAATGTGCAATCAACAAAATAAAAGGCAGTACAACAATAAAAATTAAAGCCACAAAATGAAGGCAAAATGAAAAGGCCATAAACATATACTATATAGAGGCCACTGGGGACCCCAAAAGAGACACACCAAGGAATGATCTCAAGACATCCAAGGGTGGGACAAAGGCCATTTTAAAAAGATTGGTCTTAGGGTGTTTTTTAAAGGTTCCCATGAAGGCTGCAGACTGTATACCTAATGGAAGAGAGTTCTACAGTGTTGGAGCTACTAAATCAAAGGCGCAATCACCTTTTGTTTCAACCTAGAGTGTGGAACAGCCAGTAAGTCCTGCATACCGGAGTCCTCTTTCAAATGACCTGACAACGTGAACACAAAAAGAAACGAGTCCCTTTTCTGGTGGTCCACTTTTTGGTCTACTTCAAGAGGACTGAGTTCCATTTATTTAAAGAGGACTGTATGTGAAAACACCCTAAATTAAAACTTTTCCATCTTTTCTCTCCAGACATTAGAGCAGGAAGAAAAGGACAATGAGGCTGTGAGTAAGATGATGGCCCTGGACCAGAAGAACCAACTACTCAACCTATTCAATGAGAAGAACCGGCCAACACTTGCCAAATGGCCTCAGGTAGACACACACCACCAAATGTCCATAAAGAATAAAGCAAAAAAAAGGCTCAGATCATTTTAAGACCAGGACACATTCTGTCTCTCTCTCTCTCTCTCTCTCTCTCTCTCTCTCTCTCTCTCTCTCTCTCTCTCACACACACACACACACACACACACACACACACACCACAGTTACACTGTTGCAATGGAACAACATTAATTAAAGTTATACAAATATGATAGATTATTATAATCTGTGATTTAGGTGAATGCAGTAAATCCTCTCTTGTTTGTCTCTGCAGGGCACAGACGTACTCTACATAGTCCCTCTGTTTTTTGTGGACGAGTGGAGAAAATTCATCAGGTAGGTTATCAGCTTTGTATCAAAACAATGTGGGTAATATGTGTCAATGAACTGTCGTGAACTTGTCGCCATTTAACCAGTGCCTTGTAGGGCTAGGCAATATGGCTTTAAAATAATATGATATTTTTAGTTGTATCTCAATACACAATATATATGTTGATATTTTAAATTCTCCTTTGTACTACTGTAAACTACTGAAATGCAAAATTAATAGATAACTGCAGTTACAAATGAAGTAACCACAAAGTTATATAAATTACTGTTGTAATAAAGTTAAATGAAGTACTGTTATAATGTTAAACAAAATAAAGTATAAAGTGCTGTTATAATAAAGTTAAATAAAGTATTGGTATAATTAAATAAATAAAAGTGGAATCAATTTTTGCATTTATTTTGAATGACCCGGCTTGTCTTGGGCTGGAAGTGTTGATGTTTTTGCTGTGGATTTGAAGCTTCAGTCAACAGTTGAATGTTAGCATGCAAGCTGGAAACAAACTAACAGCTCTCCATTTCATATACTGCAAAGATTTCAAAGTTGCACTGGTCACAAAACGTGACTAAACAGTCATGATCGGAGCTCTGCAGATAGAAAAGCACAAAGCCTCACCGGCTCACAATACGGCCACTGCCAAAACGCCCCCTCGGCCATGCAGATTGACGGAAAGCGGTACCAGATGATGTAACCAAAATAAATGATATAGCATAATGTGAAACTATATTTTTATCATATCGTCAGACGATATATTTCATCATATTGTACAGCCCGTATGCCTAGATACTTCTTTATGGCTGACCCATTTTATTTCTGAGATGGCCAGTCCCTAATGATGTAATTGCATGTTCACCTTCAAAATTTTTCTCTCATCTGTGCGTGCATTTTGTAGGAGGCCCACTAAATCATCTCCGGTGTCTAATGTGGGCAACACTCTGCTGCTCTGTCCCCACGGAGGCTTCATGTTCACCTACGACTCCCTCATCAACGGAGATGCACAACAGTGAGTTCCTCCTTATTTAACACACTAATAGCTGTTTGTTTTCGTTTTTTTAATCCCCGACAAAAAAATCCCCAAAACCGGTAGATAACTTGTGTTTCCATGAGATTTATATTTCTGACAGGATAAAGAAAAATAGCTGTAACACTGTCCTATATAACCCCATAATAGCAATTCAGTGATGCCCCACTATGTGTTGGTACTTCATGCATGCACTGAGCTGAGGTATGAGTGGTTGGACACTTCTGTGTTCTCATGTTGTGCTGTTTGTCCTGCACAGTGTAGCTCTGCTCTGGCCCAGTGAATGGGAAGTGATCAGCAGACTCTTCATTGTGGACCAGCCGATCTCCATCCACTGCTTCAAAGAGACCACACCAAATGGCCCCAGCACTCAGTACACCACTCAGCCTGGTAAGAGTGCAGAGTTCACTTCACATATTCACAGCTCACTTTTAAAATGCTTACTCTAATGCACTTTTAAAAGCTTGCTTTAAAAAAGTTTGGGTTGACAGATGTTTTAAAGGGTTCCAACAGTGACTGTTGGACAGTGTTAGCACTAGATGGGCCACAATTCCATAGCTACTAGAAAGGCTGTGTGTGGTTATTTTGATCCGATTTTGAACTCTATAATCTCTTATCATAAACACCCAATATGGAGAGTGAAGTATTTACTGTGTTAGGATGTCATTTTAAAATATTAAATGACACCAAAATGTACAGTTTTTTTAAAGATATTTTTTGGGGCGTTTTTGCCTTTAATTGATAGGACAGTACAAGTGTGAAAGGGGGAGAGAGAGAGGGTGACATGCAGCAAAGAGCCAGGGCCGGATTCGAACCCTAAAAAAATGTATATGAAGTTGTAAACTCTGCTGTTTGTTGAAGTCTTCGTCAAAGGACTTGCTGTCAAAATCCAAGTGCTGGAACACACATGTGCAGCTAGTTGTGGGTGCTGAAAGAGACGGTGTTACAACCGTCCCTAGATCTCCCCTTTGTCTCTCAAAACAGCGCAGCTCACGCAGCGGAGCAGAGCAGAGCTCACTTGTAACAGTTTGGAGCTGATCAGGACGATCCGCCGCTGATGACAGGTGAATTGCTAAGTTGAATCGCTTTGAGGATGGGGATGAAACCTTCGCGGCCGCTCTCGAAGTTTTAATTTTGACAGAGACCAAGATAGTTGCCAAGCAACCAAGATGCAGCTGCCACTGTGCAAAAATTTTGCAGTTTAACCGCGGCAAAATCTGTGCGGTCTTATTCACCAGTTGTGGGCAAAGTAGGTAAAAATGATCACAAGTGATATGATGTATAAATGTAAAATTGGACAAAATGACTTTCATGGCCACTCTAGTGTTGAAACGCATCAAAATGTTTGTAGAACCTGGATGGAGGGAATTATGCACTTTGTGACACTCCTACAGTTTGATACTTTGGGTGTAGTGTTGCTGTGACCTTCTTGGCTTCCCAGTGTCCTTAATTTATTTGATCTTGATGTGTTTCTGTGTTCAGATCTCTGTTGGGACTGCAGAGAAAGCTTCCTTTTCCAGCAACAGAGGGACCTCAGAGAGTACACCCAAGCAACCATCTACATCCGCAAAGTCATCGAAGACAAGAGGGTATGAAAACAATCACATTGTAGGTCATCCAAACAGTGAAAGCTTTTCTGCAGAACTTCTAAAATGAGATGCCCAGAATTTGACTTGATGCAATTTATTGTTGTCCTCTGCGTAGATGATGAAGGAGGCGGCTCCAGAAATGAACGCCAGCAGCTCTGAGGCGGAGGAGGAGAAGGAAGAACATCCAAAGATGGATGGAGAGAAAGACCCAGACTTCAGCCAGGTGAGTCCAATACCATACTACAGCTACAGTAAGAGTTAGTAAAACAACCAAATAATCACAGTGTAAACAAAGTCACACCTAAACACTCAGCCCTGGACAGGCTTCAGGGAGCGTCCACCACAGACTGTTTGTGATTGGTATAAAATATCACATGACTGGGGTGTGTTGCCTTGTGGAAAAGTCTCTGGTTAATTTCTCTCTCGCTGCAGCTCTCATATCAATAAATCAAAGGAATTTTTTTTAAAAATTGAGTAAAGCCATCCACCAGATTTCATGAAAATCAGGCCAGTAGTTTTCCAGTAGCCCTGCTGTCTAGAGTTCTAAATTTGAACTCAGGAAGCTGACGGGGTCTGATGGGGTCCTGGAAAGTTCGATAGGTCAGAACAAGATTCAGTGCAAAAATCTGAGCTGACTGGCATTGTTGGTAGCAATCAAATCCCCTTTTTTTGCGATTAATTGGAGTTTTTTCATTAGGCATATTCAATAGGCAATTTCAATATGTGCAATTTTAGGGTAAATGGAAACATGCCTGGTGTTCTAAAGGCAGAGAGAGAAGCAGAGGGTGCAGCCAGACTCCCTGGTGTGCTCTCTGTCCTTCCTCGCAGCTGGAGCAAGGAGCTTCTCTGGCGGGGGAATACAGTGTGGAGTGTCGGTGATCCACCGAGCCGATCCATTTTATGCTAGAGACTCGTGTGGCTTGCACTGTCCCAAAGCTGCTGTGTACCGGGCTCGAAGCCGACTACTGCTTTTTGGAGGGTCGTGCTTTCGAGCTTGGGCTCAGTATTTTCTGTGATGATCTCAGACAGGCCAGGTTTGGGCTTCAGCTCACACGGGTCGCTTCAGGTTGTAATTTTTTTGGCCCATTGAGAACTCTGCTGACACACAAACAAACCAACACCTACATAGGCTGAACCAAAAACATCACCTGTTTGCTGGAGGTAATAATACTGGCAGCATGAGTATCAACAGTCCATTAGCAGTTAGTTTAACAGCAGAAGTTAAAATCATAAGGACTAATTAAAGTAGCAGCACACACAGACTACTTTCTTCATATCTGATCATTTTTGGTTTTATCTAAGACTTTTTTTTAGGCTATGTGTTGATACTAAAGTGACAATGATGAGTCATTGTCAGCCTTGATAATGCTAATTATCACATGACTGTCTTTCAGTCACAAGACGGTGCAAAGCGGCTAAAGTTGAGCGACACTAGCGCAGCATCAGCTGCTGCATCTCCTGCGACCAACGTGACCAAAGTAGGAGGAATCAGGAGGAGCACCCGGCACCGGAAACTCCGAGGAGAGAAAGCGCTCATCGTTTCAGCCAATCAGACATTGAAAGAGCTGAAAATACAGGTGACTGCTGGATTTAAAGCCTGAAGCATTTCAACTGAATGTAAAAAATAATAGATTTATGACATCTTGAAGATAGTTGAGTGAATTCTGTTCACTTAACCCTCAGGGCCCACTTTAATATTGCACACACTCACACCACTCTGCGCACAAAATGCGTTTTTCAGAATCGAGCTTCAAAAAAATACAATACATTAGTATTAATTTCTATTTTTATTGAGTTCAATTTACCCGTTATCAGTCCTCTTTTCTTCTTCTTCTTCTTCTTCTTCTTCTTCTTCTTCTTCTTCTTCTTCTTCTTCTTCTACTTTTTGGGGGGGCTTTTATTGCCTTTAATGGACAGGACAATTTAAGCGGGAAAGGGGGACAGAGAGAGGGGGACACATGCAGTAAAAGGTCTGTATGTGGGGCACCGGTCTATCCACTGAACTACCAGGCACCCCAACCGTTATCAGTCTTAATCATAAATATCAAATCGATATTCATTTTCTAAATGTTAACCCTTTAACTGCCAAGTTTTTGTCATGATGCTGCTATGTTTTTAGATGGAAAAATAACACAAGAAAGGAATTGTTTTCATTATACAACATGCTAGGTAGTTTGTTATTTTTTGATAATCACAGGCTAGGATATGTCAATTAGTAGCAGCAACATTAATTTTTATACATAATTGTTATTATTATCATTTTATTCATTTATTTTTTTTGCAGTGTAATATTCTTAGACTCATTCCATTCTGCACACAAAATCAAAATCAGGCTATAAAAAAATAATATACATTAATATGATTTTCTAATTTGATTTAGTTTGTTTTTTTAACTGACTAACTTTAACTTTAACTGATGAAAAAAACAATTATTTTCAGTGAACTGCATGCAAAGTAGATATTTTATTTTATTTATTTATTATTTATTTTCTACTATCATTGAGTTCATTTTAACCATTATCATAAATATGCAGAATTTTAACCCTTTAAATGCCATGTTTTTTATCATGATGCCACTATGTTTTTAGAGGTAAAACACAAGAAATGAATGATTTTCAAAGTAGAGTTTTTGTTTTGATAATCACTGCCTGGCATATATTAATGATTTGCTGCAACATTGATGTGACAGTGCGCCTAGTGGAAATCGCATGTATTTTCTCTATATGCCAAATACAGTAAAAATGACATCATCAGGTGGAAAATAGTCAAAATGACAAATTCCAAGGCAAAAGCCCAGAGTGACACACAGAAATAATACAATGCACGTTTTTATGCTTTGGTGGCAGTGGGATCAAAAATGTCAGTTTGAACGGGTTTCAATGCTGCATGTTTTTTTGTACGTAACAGTCTGAATGAAACAGTTTTGTTTCCACAGTGTATTTTTAAAGCATTTAAAATGTGCCAAACAGTCCCTAACAATTTCTTTTCAGAATCGATATTTGTACTCGGTTATTTAGAAGCCCTGAACCAGAACTGATTGCAGTAGAAGTATTGTGATCACTGCAATGTTAAGGTAATGAGTAGTACTAACTCTGCTGTGCTTCTGACCGTGTAGATAATGCACGCCTTCTCTGTGGCTCCGTTTGACCAGAACCTCTCCATTGATGGGAAAAGTCTGACAGACGACTCGGCCACACTGGGAAGTCTGGGCGTCATCCCTGAAAGCATCATCTGTCTAAAGGTACTTCTTAGTTCAGTTTATACGCAGAAATCTTAACCAGCAGCTTTAATCTGGTCCACAGCGAGTTATTCTTGACGGTGATTACAGACATTTTCCTTTAAATCCAAAGCCTTCATTCTGTTGTTTCCTTACAGGCTGATGAGCCGATAGCAGATTATGCTGCAATGGATGATGTCTATCAGGGTAAATCACTTTATCTTCTCCTTGACTGTGGGTGGGTTTCCATTAACCCTCAAATTGCACAAACTGACATTGTGAATATAAAATGCGTCAAATGGACACACATCAATTACAGAAAAACTCCATTTAGAGAAAAAAGTTTTTACGCTCACATGAGGTGGTATTTCAGGTGATTCGAAAAAGCCGTATGTTGCAGAACTGCAATGGAAACAGTTTTTTGGCTTTTCTAGGTCACATGATGTTATGGTTATGTAGGAAGTGGCTCCCTCATGATGAGCCAGGAGCTACAAGAGCTGTTTACTCTTCAAAAGTTGAGCGGATCATCTGGACGTTTTGAATCCACAATTCCTCTGTGAAATTGTGGACTATCAGCTCCTAGAAATCCCTCTTACATGGCTGCTCCCACGTATAAGGGGTTTGCCTTTCCATTATCGCTCCATAACACGCCTACATCACCTTGGATTGGAAATAATGACGGCTAGTGTGGTGGCTGCAACAGAAATAAAGCTGCTAATGTTTTGAACATCCATCACCATGCTTCTTGGAATGTTATCACGAGAGTAGAAGTCACAGAACATCACTCAGTGGAAACACAGTCATCTCACAATTGTTTTTTATCGACATTTCGGGAATTTGCAGTTTTACACAAATATGTTATGGAAACCTACCTCCATGTTAGATTTGGTTTATTTTGTAAAAGCTACATTATGATGACACTGTTTTCTCATCGACTTCCTTCACAGTGAGGATGCCTGAAGAGGGATTCAAAGGTGAGCGTGCTCTTTGCCTCATTTGCTTTGAAATGTTTTTCTTTCAGTCTTTCAGTTTTTTTATGCCTCTGCGCCAGCAACAAAATTAGCCCCATATACTACTTATCATGATAAACCAACTCTCAACATGTGCATAACAGTAGTGGATGGAAAGCACATAAATTGGCATATTTTTTTGCCGATTTTCTGAAAATTCGGTCAACATTTGTGCTACATTTAGATTTGAAAACCAAATCTGTCTGTGCAGCATAGTTTTGAGAACTCAAGTGCTGAAAGTTGACCAAATGCTTGACCAGATTATCCATTAACAAATCATTGAGTAAACTAAATTAGAGTTTTTCGTTTTATACTGTAGTAGGTGGACAACTCTGCTCAGTTATATTTGTGCGTGCGTGTGTGTGTGTGTGTGTGTGTGTGTGTGTGTGTGTGTGTGTGTGTGTGTGTGTGTGTGTGTGTGTGTGTGTGTGTGTGTTTTGGTTCTGCTTTGAGCTAATGACTTGCGTCCCTCTCTGCAGGCACTGGGCTTCTCGGGCACTGAGGAAAGCTGTGCTGTAGCTATGCTTGAATTGGACAGATGACAGTTGGACATTTTTAAAGCAAAAAAAAAAAAGCTTGAATTGGTCAAGTGTCCATATATAAATAAGTGCTTTAATTTGTTTTTTTTATGTTTTGAGTAGGCTTTCTTTAATAAAACTGTGACCATGTTGCACAGCCGCTGTTTTTCTCTACATAAGGTTAGCTGGCCTTTGATATTTAAACCTCCTAATCATTCTGAAGGACTGTGTGGTAAAACCTCTACCTACCTGACATTTTAGAATCTGGTCGAGGAAGCTCAGTGGATCTGTCAGACTCTGAGGCTCAGATAAGATCTGCTGCTCCTCGAGAAAACGGGCTTTGTTTTTGACTGTTTTATTTTATGGCAGAAGAAAAAATCAAGACAATGTTCCTCCTTTCCATTCTGTGGAAGCTTGTGTCCTCACTGCAGAGTTTTCAGGTTTGTCAAAAGAATGCACGAGTAACTGTTAAGTATTACAAATATAACTGCTCTTAAATGTTAGAACATTTATTACCTCTTCAGCAAATCTATATCCATATACTCCCTGTGGCGTCTAGAGATACATAGCTACACGGTATGTATAGAGGCTGACTCCACAAAGTGTCAGCAGTGCAAACCCTCAACAGCTGGAAGTGAGAAACAGAATGCAAGCAGTGATATGTCCTGTTCTTTTCACTGTTATTTCTTATTGACAATAAAGTTATTTTCAAAGCACCCTGTACTCACACTCGTTATGACTTGATTTAACAAATTACCGGATAGAATGTGATGATGGCGATGCAGTGTTTATTAGAGTAACTCTGGCATTTAGGATTATTTTAGTCCTGTGATGGCCAATAACTTTCAGCAACATCCACACCTTATCAGGCTTTTTACAGTCATTTAAAAAGAAGAAAATGTTATGAAATTTGCAAAGAGCACTTTTCAGGCCTAGAGGGGTTTTGGAAAACTCGACCAGGGTCCCTGTGGATCCTTAAAAAGTCTTAAAAGGCATTGAATCAATCTAAAAAAAAAAAAAAAAGGCCTTAATTGGTCTAAAAATGTCTTTAATTTTTCATAAGTGTTAAAAGTGCTAAGACATAAAAGGTACAATTATAGGAATCGTTTTTTTTCTGACATTGCATTGTTAAATCTCAAAATAGTAGGTAACAAAAAAAGAAAAATTTACAGAATACAACTTGTATTGCTGTCACCCAAAAGTCATTGTTTATATTAATGTAAATATTTGGGCAAAAATTTAAATGAGTCTTACATTTCATTCTGAGTGGAACTGAAAAAGTCTTAAATTCCACATAAATACCCTGAAAGTTTTCTGGAAAAGTCATGAAATTGTGTTTCACACACATGTATAGTTACACAATAGTGTATTCAAGGACTATCAGAAAATTATAAATCCATCGATTTTTTCTGGGTCTGTTTTTTTTTTTTTTTTTTTTTTGATAAATGGTCTAAATGGTGAAATTTTGGTGATACTTAAAGAAAACATGCCCTTTAAACCCACGGGCAACTTTTCTTTTAAAATCACCCAAAAATCACCAATTTTTTTTTCTTTAACCTGTTGACCAAACCAAATTGGCTCGATTTCTTCTCCAACAAGAACTATCATTTAAAAGGCAACTTTAGATTTTTAAAGGAAATATTAAAAACAAATAAGAAAATAACCTGAGAAACATGTATTAAATAGCAAACAGAACAATAAAACAACCTGGAAAAATATATACAGACTTAAATATATTTATAAAATAATTTTAATTGTATAATTATGATAATTATAAGTTTTAAAATGTAACATTTTCCCATTCAAGTAATTGAAAAAAAAAAACTTGTTTTAAAAGAAAAAATAATATATTTTAAACTAATTTTCAGCTTATTTACTTGTCATCTTTTCTTAATTTTTCAATTAATTTTAATATATTCATAAAGCCCATTATCACAAATCACAATTTGCCTCAGAGGGCTTTACAGCATATCACATCCCTCTGTCTTTAGACCCTCACATCGACTAAGGAAAAACTTTTTAAACTTCTTTATTTTTTTATTTTTGCAATTTCTTGTGTCCTTATTTTTTTATTTATTTTTTATCCATTTATTTATTTCTTTAAACAAATTTCTTGCTAATTTTTGGGGTATTTGTTAGTGCTCCTCACCCTCCTCTCATGTTTTTTAAAGAAATTAAGCCAAATTGCTTTTTAAGGGTTAAGGTGGAGTCATGCAGAGAAATAGATAAATAAATAAATAAATAAATAAATAAATAAATAAATAAATAAATAAATACATAAATAAATAAATAAATAAATAAATAAATAAAGTAGTTGCACCCCAGCCACTCCCACCTCCACTCCCCTACGGTATTTCTTTCTTGTTTTTTTTTTTTTTCTTTTTTCTTTTTTCTTTTGGGACTTGAAATGCAAACTTTTTTTTTTTTTTTTTTTTCAAAATAAACCTTTATTCAGAAACAAATTCTGACCATTACATCAAGTTGATATATAAACAATACAAATTACAGACTGAGCACAGAGCTCACATGGAAAATAAAACAAAATAAATAAACTGACAATGAAATAAAATAGAAAATAAATAAAAGGCTCCGAAGTCTAATTAGACGGTAATATAACCGAGTATAACTTGAAACGTTTCCTCAACCGGAAACGGACCCATTTGGTCGCCGGACCGCCTGATGCCATTTTCAAAACGGCTAACCTTTATTGCGCAGAGCAGAATTGTTCAGCAAAGAAGTTTAAATAAAGAGACGGAACGTTTGAATTATTCAAGGTAAAGACATCCACTGAATGGGAGCTGCTTTTCGTGTGGTCGTCGGGGGTTTATTCCGAGCGTAAACGTTCAAATATCCCAAAGAGTTTCACTGTCCTGACATTAGTAAACTGTTGTAGATTAGATTAGCATCCCGAGCTAAAGCTAGTGATTGAGAGCTCGCAACAGCTAACGTTACCAACACGTAAATACTGACTTCACTCCCCGCCAGCCTCAGTTAGCTTAAAGCTCAACACACAGCCGGCTGCTAATTAAATGTGAACCACTGACTGTGTAATGTTGCGAAGGTAAAGAAGCTTCCAAAATGTTATCTGACATGTTACTTGTTCATTTGCCGAAGTTCATTCATGTGGGAAACTAATGCGGGTTTACACGGCGGGTCAAACCGTTTATCCAGTCTGTGGTTCAGACACACACCTGAATGAAAGAGAACTACTTTAGGACTTCTTATTAAGAAGCGCGGTCCATTTACTATGTTAGCATACATCCAATGCACCAAACGTGCTCAGTAACGTGACAGAAGCACAGTTTCCTTCCTGCTCCCAAAACAACTCTAGCAGGGATACTCAACTAGCTTTGCTTGAGCTGCAGCCCCAGCCCCAAACATATTTCTGAGACTCCGTCATATTTCTATGATTACATGACATTTCTATGATTATAGGATCATTCTGGAGTTTTAGAATGTTTGTCAGATTTTATGATCATTCCAGGATTTTAGGACATTTGTTGGATTTTAGGACGTTTCTCAGGTTATTGGATATTTCTATGGTTTGGGATGGTTTAAGGATTCTGGGACATTTTTAGGATTTCAGGACGTTTGTGGGATTTTAGGATGTTTCTAGGATTTAGGGCGTTTCTCGGATTTTAAGGACATTTCCCAGGTTTAGGATGATTTTAGGACATTTCCCAGGTTTAGGATGATTTTAGGACATTTCTGGGATTTCAGGACATTTCTAGTATTTAGGATGTTTCTAGAATTTGAGGACATTTCTAGGATTTTAGGATGTTTCTAGGATTTTCAGATGTTTCCAGTTTAACAGGATGTTTCTAGGACACTTCTAGGATTTTAGAATATCAGGGTTTTAGCTAGGACCTCTGTCGGGGGATGCTCCACTGGCACTTTTTACAATATAAACAAGCTCAGTTTTGATGCTGTTTTATGCACTCTGACACCTTTTATATACTAAAAGTACAAAAACAATTCTCAGTGTGAATAACTTTTTTTAAAATTCTTTTTTAAAATATTATTTATCTATTACTTTTATTGTTAATTAGAAAATGATTGGAAGCCAGTAGAATTAACCAGCTTGAACCAATTTAAAATGCCTAACTTTTAAATAAAAGCAGTTGGCCATGCGCTCCTCTGTGTTGCCATCAGTGTGTCATTTAACGGGATTCATTCTTTGCTGTCTGCTGAAAATGTATTAAAAGGCAGTCAGTGTGTGAGTGTGACATGCTGTCGTCTCCTCATTCAGGGGAGCAGAACATTCTGCCGCTCCGGACCAGCAAACAAGATGATGGAGCTACCCAACTACAGCAGCCAGCTGATGCAGCAGCTGTGGGCGCTGAGGAAGGAGGGCCACTTCTGTGACTGCACCATCCTGGTGGGAGACAGCCCTCACCGAGCTCATAAACTGGTTTTAGCCGCCTCCAGCATGCTCTTCAGGTAGTGTGAGCTCTGGGTTTAGAGACGATCTGCATAAATTTGTTTGCAGGTGATTTATTGAAGTGAAATATTTAGTTGTTTGTAATTTATATTCAGCAGGTCATTCAGGATAAATGCAAGCAAAGTCTAAAGCTCTCACACGCGACTCGTGGAGCATGAAGGATGATTCTTGATCGTTCATTTAACAGTAGTTTGTTTTTCTTAAAGAAAACATTTGACATTTCAGCTTAAGGTCCACTCATTTGTTGTTCTTGGAGCTTAGCTCTTAGCTACGTCTCACGTTCCTAATGCAGGAAAACTCTTGTAAGGGGACCTACATGGAGTCAGATCAAGGCCAAAAGGTTTGTTAATTTGAAAAAAAAAATTAGAAAATACATTTTGAAACTTTAAGTTCAAGTTTTGATCTTGAATCATAAAAAGGTGTAGGTAAAGGTTAATTTCAGTTTAAGTATAATTTTGGTTTGACTATATTTTGAATGAATTGTTTATTTCAATTTTCACTCAGAAATTATTTCATTTTGAGACCTTTTTTTAGGTGCAGATTTGATGTTTTATGTAAATTTGATTCAGATCAAATTTTTTGGCATTTAAATCTCTTTTTTTCTTTTCTTTTTTTTGTTACCACTTTTAGATCCTCTTTTCACTTTCAGCTCATATTCTTTCAGTTTCAGAATTAAACTGTCAGTTTCAAATTTTATTTTTCCAACCCATTTTTTTTTTTCAAATTAACAAACCTGTTGGTTTTGATCTGGCTCCATAGACCTGAAGATTAATCTGTCAAAGCTCCTCACACTCTTCTCATGTTTTTAAAGAAATTTAAGCCAAATTGCTCAGGTTTCAAAAGGTTATGGTAGAGGGAGAGCGTAAGAGGGTCATGCATTTGCAACCAGTCAAAGAAACCTTCAGTGAAGGTCAAGAAAAAATAATTAAATGAATAAATAAATAATTTAAATAGTCACACCCCAGCCACGCCCACCCCCACTCTCCCCTGATAAATGAAGTACAGTCACTTACATTTTTTTATATTAATTTGAGTGGCTTGAAATGCAAACTTTTTTTTTAAATAAACCTTTATTCAGAAACAAATGGCCATTACATCAAGTTGATATACAAGCTGTACAAATTACAGACTGAGCACAGAGCTCTCATGGAAAATAATGTCATAATATGTTATTTAAAAACAAATAAACTTTAAAAAAAATAATATGGAAAATAAATAAAGGGTCAGAGGTCTAATCAGAAAGTAATATAACTTAAAAGTAATGATGGTAATAATATTATTTATCCAGTATCTTGCTTTTGACAACTACAGTATGTGGGCAGAACGACCTGTTAGAAGGCAGTCGCTCTGTTGCTCTGTTTCTTAGGGTTTTTTTCTCGTTTTTTTTTTTTTGTCATTTAACATAATTGTATTAACCATGGCACTATAAAGACAATATGGGTAATAAATGGGAATGATGACTCTTTTTTTAACAATATTTTTATTGAAGTTTCAATTGTATATCAAAACATGTACATCAATGTACAAATATACAATATATATCCACTAATACAGTCACTTATTCCCACAGACAGAGAAAAACAACAAAAAACAATAATAATAATAATAATAATAATAACAGATTATAAAACAACCAAACTACATAAAAATAATTCGATTAAATAATACTAATAATAATTATAATAATTGAAATAATGAATAATGAAAAATGAAATTTAATTAAAATGAGATAAAATATATTAAAATGCAGGATCAATGCTTTCATGTTATCCATATAACATTTCCTTTTCAGTCAGTGATACTAGTTTCCTTGGCCAAGAAGGACATAAATGAGAAATAAATACAAACAAACCTTTCTCTTTTCTCTTTCTCACTAATGTTGTCCTGTGTGTCTGTTCTCCAAGAATTTGGGAACGATGACATAGTGATAGTTTGTGACCTGTGACTCCTATCAAATGGGAACTTTAAAATAATTAAACTGATCATGTCTGTCAGGTCTCTCCTGGATGGCTCCGACACCATCTCCATTGATACAACCATGGTGTCCTCACAGGAGTTCGGCTGTCTGCTCGACATGGTCTACACCGGCAAGCTGCCTCTCGGCAAACACAACGTAAGCCGCATTGTCGCCGCTGCAGACAGCCTGCAGATGTTTGACGTGGCTGTGGGCTTCAAAAACATCCTCACCAGCCTTGTAAACCCACAGCCCCCAGTCCCAGTCCTCTCTACACAAACCCAGAGCCCCACCGCGATCAACAAAGCCCAGAGCACGAACCCTGGAGGTTCAGCTTCCCCCAACAAGGACGAATCAAAGTCAGACAAGACAGAGCTCAAGCCTGAGCTGAAGCAGGAGGACTGTCAGAGTGAGGGTGAAGACGCAGAGGAGCCAGCATGTAAAAGAACCTGCGTGGAGCTCTCCGAGTCAGCAGGTCAGTCTCAGCTGCTCACCATGAAGGAGTTAAGAAACGTGTTGAAGGCAGAAATAGAGCTACCAGTTTATTACGCACAATTGTTCATGTTAATTCAATCCAATGTAACAATTCTACAATATGCAACACAGCAACTTTTTACTGTCCCAATACTTTCTAACTGCACGCCATGCTTTTATGCCTCCGCGCTGGCGATAGCCATGGCAATACGTTTTCCAGTTGTCCATCCATCCCATTCTCGTGATTGTGTTATCTACAGAAGGCATTTAGGGAATTTCTTCAAATTCAGCCCAAGCGTCCATTTAGAGTCAAGGATAAACTAATTGAATTTTGGTAGTTATAGGTCAAAGGTCAAGGGCACTGTGACCTTATCTGTCCAATATCTCATACCGCTTGTATGGAATATCTTCAAATTTGACACAAACGTCCACTTAGAATTTGGAATGCAAAAGTTGAGGTCAGTGTGACCTTGAGTCCTTGTCAGTTCCCATGAACACAATATCTCGAGAACACCTTGTGGGATTTTTTTTTTCAAATTTGACACAATTGTCCACTTAGTCTTAATAATAAAGTGATGAGGATATGGTGGTCAAATGTCAAGGTCTTTATGACCACGCACATGTGTGTGAAACATCCATGTTTTTACAGACGTGTGTAAACTGTGAGTGCAGCTTGACTGGTGCACAGAGCTGCGTGGCGGTAATGCTGGTCATATCTGTGTGAACACAGAGGCTGAAGAAGCCAGAACCTCAGAAAGCGTAGAGGAAGAAACCAACACGACAGCAGCCGAGGTATCGAATGGGCCTGCAGCTGGTCTTCTGGAACGTTCCTCTCAGCTTGTGGAGCTCCTCGCCAACATGTCATCTGTCCTGGAGCTGCTGAGCCAGGCAGCGCAGAGAAGCCTGGGTGAAGAGGAGAGGCAGGTAGGACAGAGTTACAGGTTTGGCGTTTGCTTGTAAACTAAGTGAGTTTTACTGTCACTGTTACTCACCTGAACACATTGCATGTATCTCACAAATGTATGTAAATAAATCCATG
Organism: Plectropomus leopardus; assembly: GCF_026936395.1. Classification (NCBI taxonomy): domain Eukaryota; kingdom Metazoa; phylum Chordata; class Actinopteri; order Perciformes; family Serranidae; genus Plectropomus; species Plectropomus leopardus. The sequence continues at coordinate 3,908,786 of NC_142177.1, read as the reverse complement.
TTGACAGTGGTCAGTCTCCTCCCAGTGTTACTCCGCAGGGAACTTTTGAGGTGTAAATTCAGTATTTTTCAACCTGGACCTGATCTTAGAACCATTCGCCTATTGGTTTGATGATGATAAGCCTTTTGGGGTGAATGCCAGTATTTTGTGAGATACGGTGATGTAGCCAGCTGAGCCCAGATTTACTCTGCCGAGAGCCGGTCATTTTAGCAAAACTCTGTAAACAAATACCTACGAATGAATTAGGGCTGGATCCAAATAATCGGTTATTCTAGTATTTGTTGGGAAGGTATTTGGTTTTCAGTATAGGCATTCAGATATTCTTTTTTTTTTTGCAGAGAATGAATGTCACTTCAGTGTTTGTGATCCTGCTGCTGCACCTGTCACACACACAGTGACAGGAATGACCATTTTACCCAATGGTTATTAACAGGTTTATTGACTGAGTCGAGCTATTTCCGTATTGGTGTAAGCAGCACGGGAATGCAAACCCGTGAGCCCCCCCGCAGCTCAGTGGAGCTCTTTCCAGCGCAGAGCAGTTGAATTTCAATATCTTCCACTATGAGGACACTTATCATTTCAGATGTACAAAGAAATTTAACAGACTAATATAGAACACTGGACACAGATTGTTGTACTGATAACTGTTGGTGGTTTGTTTTTTTTTTACTTTACAAACTATAAAGTGTCACAACTGTTGACAAGCAGTTTGAGGCAAACCGGGCTCTCTCTCACCTAACACTGAAGCTCCGTGGCAAAGGGTTTCCCTCACTCACCGGAAATGCTGAAACTGTTGGGGGTTGGGATCCAATCTCTCCCTTATCACCCTCACTTCCTTCATCGTTGAAGCGCATGGTTTCTCTCTACCTGACAGCAAAGCGCACAGTGTCTCACTCACTCACCTGAAGATGAAGCTCTGGGGCACAAGGTATCAGCACAGAGTCTGTCAGCCCCTCTGCAAAAGGTGTTTGAGTGCAACACAGGAAAACTGATGTCAATTCAGGTTTTAAAGGGTTAAATGGAGTCTGGTGGATTTAGTTATAACGATTTTGGGGCTGTTTCTGATTAAACAAAAAGGATGTTACTCTTCAACAAAAACGTCTATATTTGTAGGGAATCTTTCCATAATGTTGTCAAATATTTGCCCTGACTGGTTACATCGCAGCCTGTTTCATGCTGCCAGCAGCTGCCCTCTCATTTTATACTTGACTCACTTAAAAAATTCTCACTCACATTAGTCACTGAGACACAAAAACATTGGAAAAATAATTCCAGGTTGAGAAATACTGAGGCCTTTAAAAATTGGAATCTCAGAATCATATTTAACGTAGGTCATATACGTATTCTTTAGTTGAGGAAAATAAAGGGACATGTCTGCTCCTGTCAGGTTGTGTGTCAGTGCTGTGAGGAGGCAGATTCCAGCTCAGCGCTGAAGAAGCTGATGAGCAGAGTGAAGGAGGAGCAGCTCAGCGAGGGAGCGCTACTCAGGCTGCTCCTGGCCGTCCAACAGAAAGCTCCCTCCTCCTTCCCCACACCGCTGCTGTCTCTGCTGGAGGAGGTGGAGACGAACACACAGGAACACACAGAGGAAAACCAAACTGCAGGTAAAGAAGAGCACTCTATGACAGTGTGAGTGGATATTTTCTCAGCCCACTGAAATATATTTTGGAATGTCGTCTTTGACAAAACAAAACAAAAAGCTTCTTTTCTAAAGGTCAGGCAAAATATATCTAAATGAATCACGTTGGTCATTATTCTTTGATTTACTATTCTGAATTGTTTCATTGTATTTTTTTTATATTGGGAGGGGAGAAGTGGTATGTGCATACATGTATAAATGTATCTTTGATATGTGTATACATATACAGTATATGTGTACATGCAGTGCGTTAATTAGTGAAAGTTCCATTACTATTACTGTTTGGGTAGGATGAATAGGATTTTTTTTTTGTAATCATCTTTTCATCTTCTTTTCATTGTACTTATTTCTGTATTTTTTAATTATTTTTATTTATTCATTTATTTATTTTAAATTTCTTTATTGATTTTTTTTAAATAATACAACTTCACAGGTCAATCTAAGCCAGCCAGGGTGGGGAGGAGAGTGGTTAGACAAAAGGTTAACTGTCCTTCTGGAGTATCAATACCTGCAAAAAAGTTGCTAAACATTTGAGATACAGCTGTGTATGTATGACTTATTATTATACTCTGCACAAAACTAAACAAAAATTTGATCACAAAAAACCCTTTTTTAGTTAACTATTAAACCCTTGTATATGAAATACACTACTGGCATGTTTAGATTGGTTGTTGGGTTGTTGTTAGGATATAGGTAATAGTTGCCATATTTTTTTATGGCAGCGTGGTGGTCATAGCTGAGGCTGGGGGCTTTGTTTTCAGGGTGTCCGTTTGTCTGTCGACATGTTCGTCCATCTGGCCCATTCTTGTGAACATGATATCTCAAGAACACCTTGAGGGAATTTCTTCAAATTTAAAGCAAATGTCCACTCCAACGTCAAGGAAAAAATTATTAGATTTTGGCAGTCATAGGTCAAAGGTCGAGGTCACTGTGGCCTTTCATCCGTCTCATTCTCACAAACACAATATCTGAAGATGGCCTTGAGGGAATTTTCTTAAATTTGATAAAAACATCCACTTAGACTGAATGATAAACAGATTAGAATCTGGTGGTCAAAAGTCAAGGTCACGGTGACCTCATGAAACATGTGTTTGGCCATAACTCAATTCATACGGTCAGATTTCACACAGATGTCTCATAGTACGATGAGGTATTATGATATTCTGACATTTTATATCCAGTAGGTCAGTTGTGACATCATAATGTTCTGCAAAAACGCTTAAGTACCCGTTACTCAACGTCATACCACAGGAACAGAAGATGAGACATTTGTCTAGATACTAAATTTTTGACACTAATTCTGGGTGTCCACCTTGAAACTGTGCAGATTGTAGGAATCTTCTGTGTCGCCACGGGGGGGAGATGTGCAGCTTGACTGATGCGCAGAGGCATACAACAGTGTGGCTGTAATTCTAGTTTTTGATCTCCTTCCTGTCTTTTGCAGTTGCGTCTGAAAAGCAGAACGGAAGCACAAGTGAAGAAAAGCAGGAGGAGACGGAGGAAAACAGTAAGGAAGAGGAGGAAGAAAACAGTAAGGAAGAGGAGACCGAAGAGGAGGACAAAGTCAAAAATGCTACGACAGGTTCTTCCTCCCCTCCCCCCTCCCCCTCCTCTTCCACCTCCCCCTCCAAGCCCTACTCCTGTCGCTGGTGCAAGAGGGGTTTTGCCTACAAGTGTCGAATGCTGGCCCACATAAAGCGTTGCCCATTGTCCCAGGAGTGTGAGCAGCAGTGCCCAGAGTGCCCAGAGAAACTGGCCAACCAGCGGGCCCTGCAGCGCCACCGGGCCGAGGCTCACCGCAACACCGCACGCGTGAAGAAGAAGGTGGCCTGTGACCTCTGCGGGCGAACCTTCGCCCATCCCTCAGGTGAGAATTGCTGGTCCATGCAGAGTCATGCCTGGAACATACACTCTGTGTTTGTACACAACACAAATGATAATGCCCGCTTATACACTCTGTCCCTCTATGATACCTGAACTGGCAGGTCATGCTGCCTTCATGTGCTTCTCGAAAATAAAGAATTTACCGTTTTTACGAGTTACTAGCACATGAACGGCCCTCCAAAGTCGTAATTAGGAGTGGGAACATAGGACTGGGAAATGGCAGAAAGCATGGAAACTTCGAAAAAAAGTTTATACTTTTTTATTTTGGTCCTATTAGTTATAATTTACTTTTAGTAGTTGCACATTTTAGTATATGCATCTATTAGCTGTAGCAAGCAAGCAAACTTTTAACTAAAAATCATGCCAGGCAAGTACACTGACATTATTTTATAACACAAGTTGCCAACTTGATGTCATAAATGCAAAAACATGGCTTATTCACATATTAAATATCAATTTTTGATCACATGTAAAGTATAATATGGTATTAATGTTAACTGCTGTCCATATAGAGTGACCTAGATTAAATAAAAATATCCAAAAATAAAATATTACAGATAAATATAAATTACCTGGAAACAGCTATCAGCCTCTAGTTTAAATGCCCTTAGCATTAAAAAGTTACCCATCTTCTTTGCAGCTTCCATATTGTTCCCACTTCATGACCTCAAAGTACATGAACACAACAAAGTCGGCAGAACAACTGCCCAACTTGGAAACTACGACCGTCCGCCATCACACGAATGAAGCATCAGTCCTCAGTCCAGACTGTTGTGCTACTTTGATGCATAAAGTTGGCAGTTTGCAGGTCATGTCCACTGTGGGTGGCTGATTAACGCATATGTTTGTGCCCCCGCCCCCCCAAATAGCAATCATGTCATCCACTGTAACATTCAAGTGGTACATGAACTCGACTTGCTCCATTCAAGGACAGCACCTTGATGCAAAAATGTGCAGTCCTCATTTATAATACCACAGTACTACCACTTTCTCGTATGTAAGTCCCAGAAAAAATAGTCGTATAATTGGGACATTACGGTAATAGTGTACAATCCTTTACTTCAAGATTAATTCATGACTAATTTTAAAAGCTGAGTTACATTTTTAAATATAAATTTGTGTTGGTTGTAACAACCTAACATGCAAATGTTTCTCAGATGCAGCAGTGAAATGTCACTGTCGTTTGTTACTTTCTCAACTTACCTGTAATATCTCTGCTCCCTCGTCATACTTCAGGCATGATTTACCACAAACGCACCGAGCACTTTGAAGAGAAACCGTTTGCTTGTGAGGAATGCGGCGCAAAGTTTGGCGCCAACTCGTCTCTGAAGAATCACATGAGGCTGCACACAGGAGAGAAACCGTACCAATGTAAACACTGCGACATGAGCTTCAGCGTGGCTGCTGCACTCGCATACCACACCAAGAAGAAACACTCCGAGGGTAATACTGTCACACACTCACACACAGATGACCATTATGATATTAGACCACTGAATATCTTCTTATTGCAATCTACCATCTCAATTTCATAAACCATACATGTACATCACAGAAAAAAATAAAAATCTAAAGGTTTCCAAATGTTGTGTTGTTGAAGTGTGTCAGCCTGAAAAGTTAGTCTCACCTTTGAATTGTTTTTTTTAAAGGATCTCTTTCTTTAATGTCTTTGCACGTCCACTCAGTTCAGTCTGTGCAGAATCAGTGTGTCTCTTTTCTTGTGTTTAGGAAAGATGTACGTGTGTCAGTACTGTAAGGCCGTCTTCGCCCAGTCCATTGAGCTGACACGTCACGTGCGAACACACACTGGCGATCGGCCCTACGTGTGCCGAGAATGTGGCAAAGGTTACAGCCAGGCCAGCGGACTCACCGTCCACCTGCACACCTTCCACAGTAAGAACACACACTCACATTCATGTTGCACTGTAAGATAATCCTGTGTGCATTATTTACTGTCACAATGTTTAAACAAAGAAAGATTTAAAAAAATTTCAGCTTTCATAGTTTGCTTTAAGGGATAGTTTTTATTTATATATATATATATATATATATATATATATATATATATATATATATATATATATATATATTAGTGCTGGGCCGTTAACGGCATTAACGTGCTGCGTTAACGCAGGATTCTTATCGCGCGATAAGGAAATTATCGCGCGATAAACTATTCACTAAGTTGGGTCTATACAGTGAGCAAGGCACCAATTTCACTTTGTTGTTTAAGCGCGGATGTATACCTGGTCGAATTACGCGGAGGCGCGAACAAGGCGGAAGCTGGTCTGCCTGAGTGACTGGAGTGATTGGCTCAAGCCGTGTCACAAAGCTGCTGACCGTTAATGGTCTTCTTCATGACCTCTAATGTAGGCCCACAGTTCAATTAGGGTCATGTTATCAGAGGCTGCGCCCTCTGCTGTTCATTCCAGTTAGCAGGAAAAAGCTTTTTCCACATGGAGATAGAACCTGTTCCTAAATGTCTGTGTTTAACAAAATAAAAAAAAGTTAAACACCAAAGTAAATCTTATGGAACATTATTTTTCTTTACCAAATATTATAGTAGAACAGCTTTCTCAAGCATTTTGTGATGCATTTTCATCATTTAGATAGATAGATATTATTTTGAATGTCTTTGGCAAAATTCAAATCTATAATTTTAATCTAGATTAATCTAGATTAACTACAGGATTGCAGTGAGATTAATCTAGATTAAAAAAATTAATCTATGCCCAGCACTAATATATATATATATATATATATATATATATATATATATATATATATATATATATATATATTTATATATTTAAAATGTGGTTGTATGAGGAATTCATGCATAGTCAGTGTATTACATACACACACACACACAAACACAAAAAGAAATATTTTCAATATACTACATGCTTAGTAGATTAACACAGCCTGGGATATGTCAATTAAAAGCAGCAACACTGATATTTATACAGTATTAGTAGACATTAGTGTGATTTTCTACGTTCATCAAGTTAATTTTTTTAACCAACATTAGTCGTAATCATAAGTAATATTCATTAATTTTCAGAATTTTAAGCCTTTAAATGCCAGGTTTTCGTCACTGTTTTGCCAGTGTTTTTAGATGAAAAAAAAGAATTACTTTCAGTATACATGCTAAGTAGATTTTTTTTCATTATGACAGCCTGGGATATGTCAATGATTTACAGCAACATTGACTGTGACAGTGCACCTAGTGGAAATAGCATTAGTGCCTCGATATGCTAAATACGGTAAAAAATTAAATCATTAGGTAGAAGATAGTAAAAATGACAAATTCCAAGGCAAAAGCCCAAAATGACCCCCAGAAATAATTCAGTGCATGTTTTTATGCGTTGATGGCTGTGGGATCAGAAATGTCAGTTTGTGTCAGTGAGCAGACTGAGTGTCTGAGTGATTTTCTTCCTATAAGCATGTGACTGTCAAAACTCAGGTAGAAATAGTCCAGGGATACATTCCAGAGGGCAGATAGGCAACCCCGTAGTGTAAAATCATAAAAAGTATAAAATCATATTTAGTTTGTTTAACTTTTTATCCCAGATTTTTATTTTTCAGCCCCAAGAGCAGTGACTTTGGCATTTTAAAGGATCAGTTTGGATTCTCCAAAGTCACACGATAACACAAACTAACGTACTGATCAAGGCAGCAGTAGACCAGCAGCTCCTGTGTTCTGTAAAGGTAAAATCACAGTTTTTCACTCTGGAGTCTGGTGGCTTTGAAGAGTACAATATAATAGCTTCAGTTCCCTGTCAGAAAGGGCCCTTTGACAGCAAGGTAATACAGTGAAAATATTCTAAATATAGCTTACACTTAAACTGATATGGAATCGGTTTTGCTGATGTGCTCGTCCACAGCAGTACATTGTTTAGCTTTCATGGCAGTATTCCTGTCTGCTTCTCCAAACTGGGAGCATGCTGACTTCCATCTACTGTAGCTTATGCATTCACTGTGGATAAATACCTCACACAACCTAACTTCAAAGTATCCAAACTATCCCTTTAACCTTTTGAAACCTGAGCAAATTTGCTTGATTTCTTTTTTAAAAAATGGAAGAGGGCAACGAGCAACTTACAAGAAGAAATTATTCTAAATTTGCAATTATTCAATTATTAAAGAATTACCCAAAAAATAGCAAAAAAAAAGAAGAAAAAAGACAAGGAACTGTCATGAAAAAGTGCTTAAAAGACTATAATAATTCTGTAACATAATTTTAAACATGTAAATATAATAATTAGAAATAGTTTGATAGTTTTTGAGACTTTTTTCCTTGTTTTAAAAGAAATAATTTTCTATATCTACTAATTTCTTGCAGTTTGTAGAACATTTCCTAACAAGTTGCTCATCGCCAATTTTCTACATATTTTAAACAATATCAAACCAATTTGGCCAGGATTCAAAGGGTTAAATATTTGTAAAAGCAGCACAAGAAAAGTGATGTCGAACTAAAATTTGAATTTAAATTTTCTGTATTGTTATGCCTCAGTAAGACATTTTCAGAATAAATGATGGGCTGAGATGAAGCAGTTGTTGAGCATGTCGATGTAATAATGCTGGATTTGCTCCCTGTCAGATCTGTCGGAGCCTCATGACTGTCAGAAGTGTTGTCTCAGCTTCTCCTCGTTGGAGGAGCACCGCCAGCACATCCAGGAGTTCCACCCAAAGGAGTACCACAAGTGTCCCACCTGCAACAAGTTGTTCACCAGCGCCGCCCTGCTGGACAAGCACAAGGGCACGCACGCTGGGAGCAAGCCATTCAGCTGTGACCTCTGCAACAAGTCTTACCAGGTAGGACAAAGTTGTTCACCTTCACAGCTCTGAGGTGACGCTCACTTTGAGGTGACAGTCTTTAAATGTTTATTTCTAGTATTTTATATATATATGTTTCTCACTGTTGCCATAGCAACTGTCAGGCCTGTGGTATCACAACAGGACCAACCACCCTGATGTGTTCGCTAGCCACACGCGACAGCTCAAGACCCTGGTCCAGTGTGACGTCTGCTTCAAGTTCTTTCCCAGCGCTGCCACTGTGGCCAAACACCAGGCTGCTGAGCACCAAGGTCAAGTCAATTTTATTTATAAAGAACATTATCACAAATCACAATTTGCCTCAGCGGGCTTTACAGCATATGACATCCCTCTGTTCTTAGATCCTCACATCGACTAAGGAAAAACTCCCCCCAAAAAAACCCTGTAACCCCTGTAACTGTAAAAAAATTGTAGAGGCCTCAGGAAGAGTGACTGCGGAGAGATCCCTCCTCCAGGACAGACAGACGTGTATTAGATATTGTAAAAAAAACAATTAAATTACAGTAGATTACAAAATAACATATAGGGAAAAGAAAGAGAGAGAACAGAAAGAGAGAGGGGAAGAGAAGCTTAGGAATAATGGTAACAATAACATAACATATAACAATAGTAATAGACATTAAATTAATAAATGCAGTCTTTGAAAGCGTGTGATGTTACATGCAAATGTTTTAAGTGGGGATAACAGGCACATGTATATTAATAGTAGAGGCATGACTAATAATAGTAGCAGGAGAAGATGGCGTTGAGCAGGATTACGGTGAGGACGACATCGGCATGGGAAGAAGAACTCAGCTCACACTATGAGCTTTTGCTCTGGGAGGTTAACGTAGAACACATCACTTCCCTTATGCCTGCTCTGGAAAGTGGCCACAGACAACAAAAGTCCATGACCTTTTCCTGGCAGCAATAGGCTGTAGAAGCATTGTGTGAACTTTTTTGACATGCTGTGAATATAATGGACATTCTTTTCTTTGTGAAAGTCACAAAAAAGACTGTATTACAACCTGTGACAGTGACAGCTTGTTTTTAGTGCAGGTTTTTACATTATTTGCCTCCATTGCAGTGACTGTAGGCAACATAAATGAAGGAATATATAACAGCAGCTCCTCATTGGCTGTCTTCACTTGATCCTGTTTGTCCGTTCTCCAGGCTCAGCAGCGTCGGCGTTGCACTGTCCGTACTGCCCGGCCGTGCTGGGCGGGGAGGAGGAGATGCAGGAGCACATCAGCAGCCAGCACGTCAGTCAGGCCAGCGAGGCGTTCAGCTGCCCCTTCTGCTCCCTGCTGTGCTCCTCCCAGATGGAGCTGCAGGAGCACCTGCTCGCCTGCCACATGGAGACCCAGGAGGAGCAGGAGGTCGGAGAGGAGCAGGCCTCCACCTCCCACACAGTAAGGAGCTCTGCTGCTGCACTCAGTCACATGGGAAATATAGTACGAGCTTCCTGCGGGCTTGTACAATGTCAGCCCTCAGATGTTAAATACTGACATACAAGACATACAACCCCAATTCCAAAAAAGTTGGGACACTGTAAAATATCAGTAAAAGTAGAATGCAATGATATGCAAATCTTTTTTTGTCCCATATTCACTGAATACAGCACAGAGACAAGATATTTAATGTTCAGGCTGAGAAACTTGATACTTATGTAAATATAGACTCAGTACGTTTACATGCAGTTAAATCAAGCTACAGATCGAAGTATGTCCGACTCCACTACAGTAGGTGGAGATATGCCCCCTTTCAGCTAGCTGCTATTGGACCTTCTTCTGGTTGACCTATTAATGTCACTTACCAAACAAGTTAGCTAGTTGCATGGGTCAAAGCGCGGCCCGGGGACTGTGGAGCATGTGCAGAACACCAAGGCCAGTTTAGGTCCCACTGAAGCGCATACATAAAGGAGTAGCTCGATTCTCAACTGCGTTATTCAGTATGTTGCCTTCTCACCATGTTTTTAAGAGGAATCAAGAAATCAAACCAAGTTGCTCAGGTTTCAAAGGGTTAACATATGACTTTCTGTCCAATCAGGTGATTGCAGCAGATCCAGCAGGCAGCAAAGGGGCGGAGTCAATCATCTCTGAGGAGCAGCCACTGCTGGCAGCAGCACAGCAGGTGTTAGTGGCTCTGTCAGGTGGCAGAGAAGGAGTGTCGTCAGCAGAGGTGGTGGAGGTCAACATGTACGACCTGCTGAACAGCTCAGTCGCCTTCATCTGTGAGGACAAACCTTCAGGTTCTGACTCTTAACTTTGACCCCTGGACGATCACTCTGAACTCAGACTTCATGCACAAGCCAAGGACTCTAAGTGATGTCTATTTATGTTTAGTCAAAAAAAGTCTTATCTGTGGTAGAACCTGTTTTGCATTTTTAATTAGATGTGCTGATACAGTGTTTCACGTTAGTTTATTTTCAGAAACCCAGGTCAGTTTATTGGATTGCGCCCAAAGAGCACACCAAAACAGAAAAACAAAGCTGAGCTTCCTCAGGCTGCCTCGTTTCTATCTGCTCCAGTTACTACACTTCCCATACAACAGTCCCCTGGAGACCAAATGTGGACTTTAAATCAAAGCTAAAGGCCTCACTGTGAGTGGACAAGAGTGCAAAAGTTCTTGACCTTTAAAAAAAAGTTTTCATGGCTTAAACTTTTATAGTTTTTTATGAGCTTTTAACTGCAACTCTGCAAACTCCATTCACTGATTAAGTCTGACGTGTGAGAGAGTGTGCTCACTGAAAAATAACTTTTTCTGCATTTTCTCTCCTATCGCATCGCCTCTTTTATTCTCCAGGTGAGGAAAGGTTAAATCCACAGTAGGCCTGGGCGGTATGTAATCTTTCATACCTTTATACCTTCCTAAAATTTCTCCCCCTGACAGCGAGTGCGCTACTTACTTTGAGCTTCTCAGACCAAAAAATACACAACAGAAACCCTCAAAATGTTAAAAAAAAAAAATTCTCACACCTATTTTCCCTAATCAACAGAGAAAAAAAACACCTTTTGAATTCAACTTTCTCTCGGTAACAAAAGACTCATCATAAAACACACAGATACAGACTTGACAGAAACAAAATAAAACTCACCTAAACCATCTTGGTTACTCTTGCTAGTAATCAGCAAGTCCAGTGTTTCAACAATCACCCTTCTGTTTGGTTGCAAATATATCCTTAATTCACAAGGTTAAATGTGAAAAACATGCCGGTATTCCCCACACTACTGGCCGCCAGCTGCTTACGGTCCTGTAACTTCTCGCTCCACCACTAGGTGTCGCAGTGTCTTTTAGCAGCTTTTTCAGCTACCTGTTCCATCATGTATTTATGATGGTATTGAAAATCATATCTTTGGGATTTTTAATACACTGGTATACCATAATACTGTGATACTGCCCAGGCCTAATTCACAGGTTAAAATTCATACACACTGTTAAAGCGTTTTAAGATCCCATCATCTCTAACATGTATGTCACGCAAGTCAGCCCATTAAAACAAGTGGAATGTTCAGAATTGGGGGGCAATACATTTGTTTTGATTGATTCATGTAATCAACTTATGCATTGAGTAAATGAAAAAAAACAATTCACCTTGAATGTTTCCAGGAGCTGCCGGTAGTAGCTTTTAGTGGCACGGTGAATTCAATTATTTTTCTCTGTCTATAGCTGCTAACTTTTAACTAGTGAAAAAAAAAAAAAAGGCAGCAAAACATTCTTTCATTTTTTAGCTATGTTGCCTAATAAACTTGCCACCGTAGAAATAGTGGTTTCATAACCTTTCACACAAGCCACAACTTAACTGTGCATGTGCACACATGCGCCACAGTTGCACTCTGGTTCTTAAGCCTGTAAAACCTGGATCAAAATCACTTTTCTTGTGCTTGCTTTTACAAGTCCTAAAAACTTTAGACAAATTGGTTTGATTTTTTTTTTAAAAAACTTGTAAAAATGCATTGAGCAACTTGCCAAGAAGTGTCCCACGAATTGAAAAAAAAAAGTAGATTTTGAAAATTACATTTAAAAGGCATGGGTAAAATGTCCAGAAAACTTTATTTAACATTATTTATTTTAGTATAGTCATATTTAAAATTATATTGCAGAATTATATTTATATTAAGCACTTTTTTAGGGAATTACCTTGTTTGTTTTTGTGACATTCCCTTTTTTTATTCTTTTTTTTTGTTGCTATTTTTTGTGCTTTTTACTATTTTTTTGCTGATTTCTTCTTGCTTTCTTGCCAGTTTTTAATTTAGCTAATTTGCCATGATTTCAAACAGAACTAGACCTCTGCAACAAATCCCACAAAAAGACCGAATAACCAACAATGTATTTGTTCACCTCTCAATACTTTGTGTCTCCTACTCTGTCTGTGGCTCTCAGCCACAAACTCTTTGGTTTTTACTAAGAGTAAATCTTGGAAAACTGGTCTCAAATGTAGTTTCATTTCAAAAAAGCTGGGCACTGTAGTTTTTATCAAACATTACTCAAACTGGAGGAAATAGTTCATTTCTTGGGGACTATTTTCAGCAATTGATTAATCCACTGTTTCTTAGTTAAGATAATTTAAAAATGATCAGTTACGAGTCATTTAAAAAAAATACAAACCCCAATTCCAATGAAGTTGGGACGTTGTGTAAAACGTAAATAAAAACAGAATACGATGCAAATCATTTTCAACCTATATTCAATTGAATACACTACAAGGACAAGATATTTAATGTTCAAACTGATAAAATTTATTGGTTTTTTGCAAATATTCACTCATTTTGAATTTGATGCCTGCAACACGTTCCAAAAAAGCTCTGACAGGGGCATGTTTACCGCTGTGTTACATCACCTTTCCTTTTAATAACACTCAGTAAGCATTTGGGAACTGAAGACACTAATTGTTGAAGCTTTGTAGGTAGAATTCGTTCCCATTCTTGCTTGATGTACGACTTCAGTTGCTCAACAGTCCGGGGTCTCTGTTGTCGTATTTTGCGCTTCATAATGCGCCACACATTTTCAATGAGAGACAGGTCTGGACTGCAGGCAGGCCAGTCTAGTACCCGCACTCAGGGACATCTCTGAAAAAGACGTTGCTAGGATGGCAGCATATGTTGCTCCAAAACCTGTATGTACCTTTCAGCATTAATGGTGCCTTCACAGATGTGCAAGTTACCCATGCCATGGGCACTAACACACCGCCATACCATCACAGATGCTGGCTTTTGAACTTTGCGCTGATAACAGTCTGGATGGTCCTTTTCCTCTTTGGCCCAGAGGACACGACGTCCATGATTTCCAAAGACAATTTGAAATGTGGACTCGTCAGACCACAGCACACTTTTCCACTTTGCATCAGTCCACCTCAGATGAGCTCGGGTCCAGAGAAGGTGGCGGTGTTTCCAGGTGTTGTTGATATATGGCTTTTGCTTTGCATGGTAGAGTTTTAACTTGCACTTGTAGATGTTGCGACGAACTGTGTTAACTGACAATGGTTTTCCGAAGTGTTGCTGAGCCCACGTGGTAATATCCTTTACAGAATGATGTCGGTTTTTAACGCAGTGCAGCCTGAAGGATCAAAGGTCACGGGCATTTAATGTTGGTTTTTGGCCTTGGCTTATGTGCAGAGGTTTCTCCAGATTCTCTGACTCTTGACTTCTTATTGTTCTTAAGCTGTTGGACTATTTGCTAACGCAGTTGTTCACAAAGTGGTGAGCCTCGCCCCATCCTTGCTTGTGAATGACTGAGCCTTTTAGGGATGCTCCTTCATCATGACACGCATTCCTCAACGTTTTTTGTTGCCCCATCCCAGCTTCTTTTGAACGTGTTGCAGGCATCAAATTAAAAATGAGTTAATATTTGCAAAAAAAACAATGAAGTTTATCAGTTTGAACATTTAATATCTTGTCTTTGTTGTGTATTCAATTGAATATAGGTTGAAAAGGATTGGCAAATCATTGTATTCTGTTTTTATTTATGTTTTACACAACGTCCCAACTTCATTGGAATTGGGGTTTGTAATATATTAATAAATCAGAAGTGCAACTTATCAAAAAGATGAAGATCAGTGTAACTACAGTGACACAATAATAATGACACAAAATGGTTTGCCATGAATTTAGTGATGGATTTGAAATGCAAAATTTCAATATTTTTTCACTAACAAGGTTTTTGTTTAGTAAATGAGACATGGTGCTGGAGTATTGCACCACTTTTTTAGTATTTGGGGTAGCAGGAAGGTGTGTGTGGGAAAGAGTAAGTTCAGTTCAATTCAATTTTATTTTTTGTCCCAAAGGGCAATTTGTGTTGCAGCAAGTGTAAAAACATAATAAAAACACAGGATTTGATTTGTTGTTAATACATTTTGGACAAACACAGAGCTCTATTACACAGCAAAGAAAAAGATGCCAGGCCTGATACACAAAAAATACTTGTTAATTGATACATTTAATGCTGGTTTGGCTTTAATAAAGAACAATATCAAACATTATCAGCCTTATCCTTTGAAATTATATAAGTACATAGAGCTAAGCATTCTGGGTTGTAGCACCCACTGTAGGAATTTATTTATATGATTGTCAGTGAAAATGAAAGCTCAGGAAAGTTATTTCTTACACATCTCGCTTGAGTCGCATTTTTCATGTTTGTGAATTCAGTTAGCCACATTACATGACAATATCAAAATAAAAAAAAGTCCAAAAATACTTTATCACCGCAAAAAAAACACGTTATTCAAGGATTGATTTGTCTCATTAGAAATGAAAACAAGTACAATACTATACTATACTATACTATACTATATTATGATGTTTTTAATGCCATCTTGTACAACATACAATGGTATGACATTTTTATGCCATTTTGGATGACACAGTATAGCATGAAGTTGTTATGCCATTTTGAATGACATACTATACTATGATGTTTTTATGCCATTTTGTACAACATACTATATTAAGACGCTTTCAGTGCTATTTTGGACGACATACTATACTATGACTTTTTTATGCCATCTTGTACAACATACAATAGTATGACGTTTTATGCTATTTTGGACGACATACTATTTTATGACGTTTTCATGCCATTTCGGAAGACATACTATAGTATGACATTTTATGCCATTTTGGACAACATGCTATACTATGATGTTTTTATGCTATTTTGGACAAAATACTGTAGTATGACATTGTTATGCCATTTTGGAAGACATACTATGCTATGACGTTTTCATGCCATTTTGGACGAAATACCGTAGTATGACATTTTCATGACATTTAGGACAACTTACTATACTATGACGTTTTCTTGCCATTTTGGTCAACATAGTATAGTATGACATTTTTATGCCATTTTGGACGACATACTATACTATGATGTTTTCATGCTATTTTGGACGACATACTATACTATGACGTTTTCAAGCCATTTTGGACAACAAACTATATGATGACAATTTTATGCCATTTTGGATGGCATAGTATAGTTTGACGTTTTTATGCCATTTTTGACAGCCCAGTACAGTATGACGTTTTCATTCCATTTTGGACAAAATACTATAGTCTGACATTTTCTTGCCAATTTACACATACTATAGTATGATGTTTTTATGCCATTTTGGACGACATACTATGGTAAGATGTTTTTGAAACATTTTGGACAACGGCATAGTATAGCATGATGTTTTTAAGCCATTTTGGATGACATACTATAGTATGGTGTTTTTAATGCCCTTTTTGGACGACATACTATTTTATGATGTTTTTAATGCCGTCTTGTACGACTTACTATGGTATGGCCATTTTGCATGGTATAGTATACAGTTTTTATGTCATAGTATAATGTTTTTATGCCATTTTGGACAGCATGGTATAGTATGACAATTTTATGCCATTTTGAACAGCGTAGTACAGTACAATGCCATCTTGTACGACAAACTATGGTATGCCATTTTGGATGAAATACTATAGTATGACATTTTTATGCCATTTTGGACGACACAGTATAGCATGAAGTTGTTATTCCATTTTGAATGACATACTATACTATGATGTTTTTATGCCATTTTGTACAGCATACTATATTATGACGCTTTCAGTGCTATTTTTGACGACATACTATACTATGACTTTTTTATGCCATTTTGGACAACATACTATTCTATGACATTTTCATGCCATTTCAGAAGACATACTATAGTATGATAGTTTTATGCCGTTTTGGAGAAAATACTGTAGTATGACACTGTTATGCCATTTTGGACAACATACTATAGTATGAGTTTTTCATGCCATTTTTGACAACTGACTATACTATGACGTATTCTTGCCATTTTGTACAACATACTATACTATGATGTTTTCATGCCATTTTGGACGACATACTATACTATGGCGTTTTTATGCCATTTTGTACAGCATACTATAGTATGACAATTTTATGCCATTTTGGATGGCATGGTATAGTATGAAGTTTATATGTAATTTTGGACAGCATAGTATAGTATGATGTTTTTCATGCCATTTTGCACGACATACTATACTATGACTTTTTTATGACATTTTGTACAACATACTATACTATGACGTTTTCAGGCCATTTTGGACGACAAACTATACTATGACAATTTTATGCCATTTTGGGTGGTATGGTTTACTATGACGTTTTCATGTCATTTTGGACAGTATAGCATAGTATGAAGTTTTTATGCCATTTTGGACAGCATAGTATAGTCTGACGTTTTTTTTAGATTTTGGACAAAATACTGTAGTCTGACATTTTCTCGCCAATTTACACTACATACTATAGTATAATGTTTTTATGCCATTTTGGACAACATAGTATAGTATGATGTTTTTAATGCCATCTTGTACGACATACTATGGTATATTGTTTGAATGCCATTTTGGAGGAGATACTATAGTATGACCTTTTTTATGTTATTTTGTGACAACTTACTATAATATGACATTTTCATGCCATTTTGGACGACATACTATAGTATGACATTTTTATGCCATTTGTATGTCATGGTATAGTATGAAGTTTATGTGTCATTTTGGACAGCAAAGTATAGTATGATGTTTTTAATGCCATTTTGGACGTCATACTATATTATGACGTTTTTATTCCATTTTGTACGACATACTATTGCATTTTTATGCCATTTTGTACAACATACTATACTATGGTGTTTTCATGCCCTTTTGGACGACATATTATACTATGACATTTTCAAGTCATTTTGGACGACAAACTATAGTATGACAATTTTATGCCATTTTGGATGGCATGGTTTAATATGACGTTTTCATGTCATTTTGGACAGCATAGTATAGTATGACGTTTTTATGCCATTTTGTACGACATACTATGGTATATTGTGGGAATGCCATTTTGAACAGCAAAGTATAGTATGACGTTTTTATCCCATTTTGGACGACATACTATACTATGACGTTTTCATGCCATTTTGGGTGACTTACTATAGTATGACAGTTTCATGCTATTATGAACGACATGGTATAGTATGATGTTTTTATGCTATTTTGGACAACAAACTATACTATGGTGTTTTTATGCCTTTTTGGACGACTTACTATAGTATGACGTTTTCATGCCATTTTGGACGACATACTATAGTATGACGTTTTCATGCCATTTTGGACGACTTACTATACTATGACGTTTTTATGCCATTTTGTACAACATACTGTACTATGACGTTTTCATGCCATTCTGGACGACATACAATAGTATGACATTTTTATGCCATTTGTATGTCATGGTATAGTATGAAGTTTATGTGTCATTTTGGACAGCAAAGTATAGTATGATGTTTTTAATGCCATTTTGGACGTCATACTATATTATGATGTTTTTATTCCATTTTGTATGACATACTATGGCATTTTTATGCCATTTTGTACAACATACTATACTATGGTGTTTTCATGCCCTTTTGGACGACATATTATACTATGACGTTTTCAAGTCATTTTGGACGACAAACTATAGTATGACAATTTTATGCCATTTTGGATGGCATGGTTTAATATGACGTTTTCATGTCATTTTGGACAGCATAGTATAGTATGACGTTTTTATCCCATTTTGGACAACATACTATACTATGACCTTTTCTATGCCATTTTGGACGACATACTATACTATGACATTTTCATGACATTTAGGATAACTTACTATACTATGACGTTTTCTTGCCATTTTGGACAACATAGTATGGCGTTTTTATGCCATTTCGGAAGACATACTATACTATGATGTTTTCATGCTATTTTGGACGACATACTATGGTATGATGTTTTCATGCTGTTTTGGATGAAACACTATAGTATGACATTTTTATGCCATTTTGGATGACATACTATACTATAATGTTTTCATGCTATTTAGGACGACATACTGTACCATGACATTTTCATACCATTTGGAAGATATACTATAATATGACATTTTTATGCCATTTTGGACGAAATACTATACTATGACGTTTTTATGCCGTTTTGTACAACATACTATACTATGACGTTTTCATGTTATTTTAATGGCATGGCGTAGTATGAAGTTTTTATGTCATTTCGGTAAACATACTATAGTATGACATTTTTATGTCATTTTGGACAACTTACTTTACTATGACATATTCTTGCCACAACATAGTATACGACATACTACACTATGACATTTTCATGCCATTTTGGACGACTTACCATACCATGACGTTTTCATACTATTTCGGAAGACATACTATAGTATGATTTTTTTAATGCCATTTTGGACGAAATACTATGGTAAGATGTTTTTGAAACATTTTGGACAATGGCATAGTATAGTATGATGTTTTTATGCCAGTTTGGACGACATACTATAGTATGACGTTTTCATGTCATTTTACATGACATTTTCATGCCATTTTACACAACATACCACACTACATGGTTTTTGATGATTTTTTGGGCGACATACTTATTATGACGTTTTTTCAGGTTGCAGACTTACCATGACGCAATGGAGCACTGATTCATAATGACACCCCCCAAGTGTCTGTGTTTTTGTCTTCATGCAGTGTCTCATACATGCCTTAAATTAGGATTTTAAAATAAACACATGGAAGACATTTCATTGAATGTCAGACAACAGACTGGATCTCTTTGTTTCACACACATGCAGCACATCATTTTGATGTGCTGCATGTGTGTGTGTAACTAAAACATATGAGCATCCTCTATACAGACTGTGGGTACATTTTAATATATATACAGTACTATGACCTATAATCATCAGCTGATTTGTTCATTGGTTTGGTTGTAAGGTGGTTCTCTTTTAAAGCAGAGTATATGACCTCAATTCCTGCTTGTACCACCATGCAGGTGGTTTGAATCAGTGTATATTGCATGATAACTTTTCACATAGTAGCATGGTTTTTGTATAAATTAAGAGAAGTGAACAAAAAACAAATTCAATGCAAAGAGCATCAAGGTTTCATCAGTTAAAAATGTGCCTGCAATCTGCTTTGACCCCACTAAATGTCGCCTGCTGCTTTAATGGCTTTTTTTCCCAACATTTTTTTTTAGTATTAGTAGTAGTATAGTATAGTATTTGGTGCGGGAGGACAGTGTGTGTGAAACGGAGTCAATAAACTACAGTGTGTGTCATATAAGCAGTTTAATGTGCATGCGCAGTTACTACAACAGTGTGTGTGTGACCTGGGGAGACCACACAGAGGTCAGTGTTGTGTTGGAGTTCATGCCTGTTGGGTTGGATGTATATTATCGCGTGTTCAATAAACATAGACTTGACTTTGTAGCAAAAGAACCTTGTGTACGTCCATTTACATTGTGTGTTCATGTTAATGAAGAATTTATGTTTTTAATTGTTTTTGGACAACCATGAAGCTTTTTGGGACAGAAGAAGACAGTATTTCAGGCTTTGATACACAGACATTACTTGTTTGATAGATCCGCTCACTGGTGGTTTGAATCTTTTCATATAAACTGCAAAAAAGAAAAATACAGAATATGGGCAGCATTATCATTTGAAATTATGAAGTAAGTACATAAAAGTAATGTGCATTTTGGGATGTAGCAGCTAGGTGACATTCTTCTACACCAGAGTTTATTATCAGTGAAAATAACAGCTCAAGACAGCTCTTTTCTCCTCTGACATGTAGTTCTCTCGATTGAGAAAACAAAATAAATATTATTCAAGGTTGGATTTGTCTCATTAGAAATAAAGACATACAAATTTAACTGCAGTTACTTGTTTATTACAGAAGGATCACGGGTAGCAATCTGCTGACAAGAATTGGATAAATACAAACCTACGGCTTACATTCTGATCACCTCATAAACACTCTGAACGGGCTTGTACCGCAAAGACCTGAGTAGCACGTTGAGTAAGTTAATTTGCGAGTGTGTTGTGCTCAGCAGCATCTTAAAAAATCGAAGAATTTACAAAATTCACACTGAATCTGTCATCATGATTTCTACTGTTTCACCGAGGAAACATTCTTTATAAGAACATTCAGTGCCACTTTTGCACATTTATTGCAGTACATGTTTTTCATTCCAAGCTGAAGTGAAACCAGATAGAAACTTGCTAAAAGCAGCAAGAATAACAAATCAGTCTCACATAAGTAAAAACTCTGATTTTAATGAGAGAAAGCTAAAACATTAGACCCAGTTTGGAAATGAACCAGGTGTACTACTGCTTGTTTTTTTTGAGAACCAAGATGTGTTAAATTATTGTTAAGTATCCCTTTTTTTTTTTTTTTTTTAAAAAAAGGCTTACAGTAGGTACATGTTTAATTGCTTTTTGTTATATATCTAAAACTGTCACTATATCCCAGAGCCAGAGCAACAGGAAAAAATCCTGTTGCTCTGGCTCCTCCTGGTGCTCCTCATGGCATTTGCAAGAATCCCCGCACCTGAACGAAAACAACCAATCAGAGCCAGGAGGACTTTGCTGTCAAAGATAGAAATCAACCATGGGATAATATGATCTGGTGTCACATGGGCCGTGTAAACAGAGCAGCCATGTGATATGCGCAAAAATCATGAATGTAGTAACTTGACAGGGCTGCCAACTCTCACATTGATCATGAGACACACACTATTAACACATTTCACACAATATTACACCAAAAGGTCATTTTTTTGTAGTGAAAAATAAATAACAGATCATTTCTGACAGCAGCACAGCGCTCTCTCCAACTCATCTCGCGCCCCCAGGCAAGACTGAGTGAGTTACTGTGAGTTACTGTGAGTTACTATGGTTACGAGGCTGCTCGAGCTGCTCAAACTTACGGCTAAAATGAATACTGATAGTCTGTTCAGCGCAGCATTTGCTGTTGTTTCGATGCTCTTGATCAAGTAACAGCGTGAGAAAAATGTACAATAGATAATGCAAATGCCATTGGGAGCACTGGGTAGAGCCACAGTTTTGGGATTAATTGTCTCAGTGACAAGAAATACAAGTTCATTTTTTTTTTTTTAAAGTTGTCTACTATAGCTTTAAAGACAGTCCATACTGCAGTCTGAAAGCCATCCAAAGATCCATTATGGACGCTAAATGGGAACACCACTGATTAATATTTGCATAAACTGCCTCCTAGTGAATAAAACAAGAGGCTGAGAGGTTAAGAGGAGGTGCTGGAGGATCACTACATCCAATAGGTCTTTGTGCATCACATTTAAAAATGCTCCACATTCATCTGTCTCACCACAGTCTCACTAGCCAGGTTTCCATTAACCCTCAAATTATGCAAACTGAATTTGGGAATATAAAATGTACCAAATAGAAACATTTAATTAATTAAAAAAAAAATTTACTTTAATATACTTTAAAAATGTATCGCAAAAAAAGTTTTTACGCTGAGGTGGTATTTCAGGTGATTTGAAAAAGCCATATTTTGCTTATCTGCAATGGAAACACTTTTTTGGCTTTTATAGGTCACATGATGTACAACAGAGTCACATGACATTCTAAAAAAACATGGTGAGGTATGTGTGGATGGAGGAAGAGGCCAAGATCGTTTTAAATCTTACATTAGACAAAGAAATTATGGGGCTAAAAAGTGTTATTGCATCACATCACTCTTCAAACGTTGAACGGATTATTCGAATGCAGTCATCTCGCAATTGTGTTTTCTCAACATTTCGAAAATATTGCTTAAGTTCAGCACAAATCTGTGGAATGGAAACCCTCCTACTGATTGTTGTCCTGATTACTGCAGCCTGAAATGATCTGCAGCTGCTTTTCTCAAAAAAATCTTTGATTGGGACTTTTATTTGCCCTGAATTGTGCCTGCCAGGTAGTACCTGTTCCCAAGCTGTGTGGCCTTCCCAACAAGCTCCCATACAGTATCAAAGGCTTAGTTAGAAGGTTAGAAATGGAGACTGGTAGAAATGCATGTGAAGTTTGGTGAGATTTGATGATATATACTTATATATACTGAGGGTTACCATCCACTCTGTCTGAAGACAACTTCAGGGGACCCAAAGCCCTCTGATCTTCATTTTCAGACAGTTGTTGATGTTGAGACCAAGTCTAAATATCTCTGACCTCGGCTCATATTAATAGTTTTGAATTGGATGGAGTGCATTGAATTGGAGTGCAGTGATTGGTACAATTTTCAGCTCTTGTAATTTGACTGTTTTGCAGATGTATTACGCAGACTGAAAAAAAAAACAAACCTTAAAGCTCTCAATTGGTTTATTTTAAATCGGCTCCTGGAGGGGCCGATTGATGACATCTTTGCTCAAAGAAATCTTTGGCCTTTGGCCTTGTATGACAAAGCAACACACCCGAGTCAGTGCACGTTCATATTTCCCACTGATTATAAAAGCAAACGAAACACAAAAAACACGGCTAGCAAACTACTTAAAAGACAAAAAGGAGTCACGTGCACAGTGACAAAACAAGAGGAGCTACATGGAGATTTTCAATCAAATTCAATTTCATCAATTATAGCATTTTTATAATCAAATTCTCATTGAGGAAACACTCCCTAACACCACTGATGATGCTAAAGCTTTTGTTTTTTCATAGACTACTTTTCTCATAAATGTCCTGATGAAAATGTTTGAAATGTGTTCTTCAAGCAATCCTGATCAGAAACTCTTAAAGCTCTAGGAGACAATGCCCTCTTTCTACCCTCCCAAATCTAACCACAGCAATGTGTCATGAGAGTAAGGGATAATGTTTGATGAGTAAGGTTAGGCTTGATATTAAGCCAAACACCGGAGCGGACCAGTTCACTGAATTTTACCAGTTGTCCCACATGATTAAGCAGTTACTCCTGAGTGTTACATAATGACAACGTGTCCCAGCCATAGACTGTATATAAGGATGGATGACATGACAGCTCCACAAAAGTGAAGCTATTCAACCTGGATCGCCCCCTGGTGTCTGACTGCAGTACAGGTCTTAAGGCCCGCCCCTCTGTGTTAGTGTATGGGATATAAGCCATATTAAAAACTGGAGTACACGCTGACTTAAAGTATCCCAAAGATGGTTTCTGCCACTGAAGGTAGTTCTCATCACCCCAATGTTAGCTCAAGTGTTTGTTTATATCATAAATTAAGATTATATGAGTTATGAGATTATACAAAAGGGGGATTTTTCGCCATGATTGACAGATGTGACCAGTTCGTGTGCTTGCGTTCAATGGAGCTGCGTGACATTGGTCGAATGAGTGTTTTTGCAGGAGCACCCCTACACTTTTCACTCCACTTTTATCTCTGGTTTGGTCTTGAGAAATAAGTCCTGCTTCCTAGTGATCACCTTCAATTAAACACGTCATAATTAGAATCATTTTGGATATAAGGAAATATTGATGGAAACTGGAAATTTAATGAGAAAATGCTTCATGTAGCACCTGTAAGCACCCAAGACAAACACAACACAAACATATCATAAATGAATAATAAATAAATAGAATTTACAGGCTGGTATATGATCATCCACAGCATCTTCAGCACTGAAGCCGTGTCCTCACACCAACAGCAGCAGGTGCTTTGTACCCTATCGGACACCAGTCTAGTATATACACTGTCTTTGAGACTTTTGCTTTCAGTTCATACATAGTCAAAACATACCTTTGGAGATGTCAGGGACGATACGTTCAGGTGTTCACCAGCTCCAGCTATGGGATTGCCTTGAGTAGTTTGTCAGTTCCATGTTTGTGCACTTTGCATGATAATCCGCATATTGTGCATAGTATCATTCTATTCTATTTCTATTTCTTTGTGTTTATGATTTCAGAGCTTAAAGCAACATTATGTAGAAACTCGGTCCTGTGCGCTTTGGCACCCACTAAAGGTCTCAGAGTGTAACAGCACTGTTGTAAAACAAAGCTGTTACATCTCCGCCAAGTTACTTAGTACTGAAAACAGGCGAGCGGGACGCTCTGTGGGATCTGATCTTGATCAATTAGATCAACTTCTAAACTGATTTTTTTTTAAGGTGGAAAAGCTACATAATGTTGCTTTAAGGAAGGCAAAGATACCTAAGTGTTTTAAGCTGCACTTTCTCTGCTGGCCACTAGATGCTGGCTTAAGAAAACTCTATGAAATAAAGTGTGAGTCCAGGAGGTGTCAGAGATATTAAAATCATTTGTGTGCACAAATAAATAGTTCAGTTTTTAGGGTAGACGTTGATCATTTGTGAGCACAACTGATCAGAATCAAATGCAGTGTTTCTGCATATCTAATCACAGCTTCCCCTAGACTGTTCCTTCGCCACGTTAGGATTTTCTGACTCCAGAGACTGACATGGATCTAGGCAAGCTGTAAAATTTAAGTCCAGAATACAAAACTTTCTCTACGTTGTAAGACAGACACCTATGAAGGCAT
Organism: Plectropomus leopardus; assembly: GCF_026936395.1. Classification (NCBI taxonomy): domain Eukaryota; kingdom Metazoa; phylum Chordata; class Actinopteri; order Perciformes; family Serranidae; genus Plectropomus; species Plectropomus leopardus. The sequence continues at coordinate 3,883,580 of NC_142177.1, read as the reverse complement.
ACCAGCACTTACTTATTAAAAATTATTTTCACACATACCAGCAGATATTCTGCTCACAGTTAGTGATAGTGGTACACCTTCAGAGACATCCGTGTTTTTATGTTCGTGTCCAGTTTGTGGGACTACCAGGTTGTCGGGCTGTTTGCTTAGTTATGTTCTCTTCTCTTCTTACTTTAGCAAAAAACTTGCTTCCATCTGATTCCTCGAGCCTCTGAGTACAATGTAAATCCAATATGGCCACCAGGTGAAGTGAGCGAATCTATCTCGTGTTTCCTAGCTGGTAATCTTCTTGCGGGGCAGGTAGGCACTGGTGATCTGGTTCATCACCACCAGGGCGGGGAAGAGCGGCAGCAGGAGGAAAGCCCACCAGGCTGCCCCTTTCACTGTTGCCTGGAACCAGTCTGAGAACATGGCCGACACCACGGTCACTGTGGCCAGCAGGTAGACGACCAGGCCGCATGTGCCGTGGTACAGCTTCAGCCTGGGCGGAGAGGAGGACAGACGCAGCAGCTTAGGGAAAATCACGCAGACGCCGCAAGCCGCCTGGAGCAGGGTGGCAGCCAGGGTGCAGATGCCCAGTACACTGTGCCAGGAGACCAGGTGCGGGAGCTCCGACACGTTCTTGCTGGCAACCATGAAGCCGAGACCCGTGGCCGCAGCTATCAAGACCAGAATCTGACAAAACCAGTGGAGACGTACTTTACCCTTCCGAGATTTGAAGCAAAAGGGGGATCCTTCAGCCGAGAAGAGGAGGATGCCTTCAGTCATACACAGGCAGTACTGCAGAGGGAAAAGACAGAACTGTCTTCATTAAAGCTAAAGTAGGTGACTTTTTTGCAAATCTGACTGAAAAGTTATATTTTATAACTCAGTATATTCATATGATGTTAGAAAATGTCTAATTGTTGTGAAAGTCCGACCAAAACTGGACTTTTAAAATGCATGTAAACATGTTAGTCCAACTGATATTGTGCTAAGCTGAATTTCCTGAAGTTGGACTAACACATCTAGATGATGAAGTTGGGGGTCGATTTACTTTTTCATGTATACGCCTCAACCAGACCTGAACTGGTCTAGGCGTTGTGAGCATGCTCCATAATCCCTACGCCAGGCTTTTCCCTAGAAGTCAAACAGCGTAACTTCGTAGAAGAAAGCCAGGAAAAACAAACGGCGAAGTAAGGAAGAAAACAAAACGAGATGAAGGTACCAAGTGAAGTGTATAGTACATACAAAATGTACAGTACAGCGCCGAAAAGTTTGCGCCTGCTAACTTTAGTATGTGACATAATAGGTCAACTGTAAGAAGGTCCAATAGCATCTAGCTGAAAGGGGGCATATCGTCCCTGCTGCATACCCCAGCTTTAAGGTGTTTTCTCCCTCCTGTTCCTGTAATGTTTCAAATAAAGCACAGCCATCAGAACTAGATTTCACTCCATTTAAAGATTAACATCTTGAGTAGGAACCAAAGGGCTTGAGGTGGAGAGCCACAGACAGATTAGAGAAGTCAGACAGCACAGTGAGACTGAATATGCCAGTTGTCCTTTAGGTCACCTACAGTGTGACCTACAACAAGTACTTTCAAACTTGTTATAGTGGTTCTAGTTCTTGGACCAATTCTTTTTACTTTATATATGCTTCCTCTAGGCAACATTATTAGAAATCACTCTATAAGTTTCCATTGTTATGCTGATGATACGCAATTATATCTATGAAACCAGATGAAACTGATCAGCTATCTAGACTTCAAACATGTCTTAAGGATGTAAAAGCCTGGATGAGCCGTAATTTCTCAATGTTGAATTCAGACAGAACTGAAGTTATTGTTCTTGGCCCGAAACACCTCAGAAACTCCCTTCTAACAATGTAATTTCTCTAGCTGGCATTAACTTGGCCTCTAGCACATTTGTAAGGAACCTAAGAGTTTTTTAACTTCAAGGATTGCTTTCTTTCACTTGCGTAACATCGCAAAAATTAGACATATCCCCTCCCAAACAGATGCCAAAAAATTTGTACATGCATTTGTCACCTCTAGGCTGGATTACTGTAAATCCCTATTATTCGGTTGCCCCAACAAATCTCCAACTGGTGCAGAACGCTGCTGCACGTGTCAAGTCAATTCAAGTCAATTTCATTTATAGAGCCCATTATCACAAAACAAAAAGATGAGTGGTAGAGGATGATGAGGGATCTCTCTTCCAGGACGGACAGACGAGCAATAGATGTCGTAAATAACAAATGAAATACAATCATGGTGTCCTAATGGGAACCAAAAAAAGAGACCATATTTCTCCTGTTTTCGCTTCTTTGCACTGGCTCCCTGTAAAGTCCAGAATTTAATTTAAAATCCTCCTCCTTACTTACAAAGCTCTACATGGTCAGGCTCCATCCTATCTGTCACAGCTCATAGTTCCTTACCAACCCTCAAGATCACTGAGCTTTAAAAACGCAGGGTTACTTGTGGTTCCCAAAGTTTCCAAATGTATATGAACTAGAGCCTTCAGCTAACACGCTCCTCTCCTATGGGACCATCTTTCAGTTTCAGTCAGGGAGGCAGACACCGTTTCCACTTTTAAGGGTAGACTTAAGACCTTCCTCTTTGATAAAGTTTATAATTAGGGCTGGCTCAGGTTGCCTGGACCAGCCCATAGTTAGGCTGACAGGTTTAATCTGCCGGGGGACTTTCTGATATGCTGAGCTCCTTTTCCTTCGCTTACTCCTGCCATCTGAAAATCATGCATGTCTGTTTACTGCATTACCCTTACCTCTTTGCTTAGCCTCAGTAGTTTAGCTTAGCCTTACATCTGTGATGGCCATGTGGTACTCTCACTACCTGGGGCTCGCAATCACAGAGCCTGGGTCTGTTGAACTGCACTATGCTAATCCCACTGTCTCCCTGGAGCATTCCTGCTCCCTTGTTTCCTAGTTTTCCCGGATCCTGGCCGTAACCTTGACTGTGCCTGACCGTGGTGATAGCTGTGCTGATGCTGTGATCCTGCCTTTGGTTGTGCTCGTGCTGTGGCTGTACTGATACTGTGCCCCCCGCTCGCCCTGATCGTGGTCTTGGTCCTGGTTGCGACGATGCCGTGATCTTGCCTTTGGACACCTCCCTATCAATATATGCATGAGACTGTTATCATCACCCTCAATATCATCATAGAGTGCAATTAATAATTTCACACCTATCATATGTGACATGCATCTGTTTCCATTACTGCAGTGCCTCTCTCCCCCTCTCTCCCCCTCTCTCTTTCTCTTTCCTTTTTGCCGCAATTGTATTTCATTTGTTATTTACGACATCTATTGCACGTCTGTCTGTCCTGGAAGAGGGATCCCTCATCATCCTCTGCCGCTCTTCCTGAGGTTTCTTCCTTTTTTTTCCTTTTTTTCCCCGTTTCAGGGGTTCTTTTTTGGGAGTTTTTCCTTGGGTGATGTGAGGGTCTAAGGGCAGAGGGATGTCGTACACTGTAAAGCCCTCTGAGAAAAAACATGTTTTGTGATAATGGGCTCTATAAATAAAATTGACCTGACTTGACTTAAACAATTATAAGGTGTATACAGTTTTTTCACCTGTCAACTGCCAGCCAATCAGTGATCAGCATTATTACAATGTGTATGCATCATTATGCACACATACAGTATATCTGTATATTTTACTCCACCATAGCGGACAGTCATTAGTGTGTCACTGTGCCTTTGAGCTGTGACGACTATGATGTAGAGTAACTCTGCTCGACTGGTTTGCATTGTTTCACAGTGACTGCTGCATAACTCTTTGGCAAAGCAACAGTCGACGGTAGGCATGTCTGAACATCAATAAAAACATTTTCATGTTAAAGAGGGAAGCTATTTAATCCAAACTATGAAAATGAACACTGAGGACATGATTGTATGATGATATTGAGAGACTAGACTGATAAACACACTGTTTACAGAGATCACACTATAGGGCTGCTACAAAGTCCCTTCTTTACATTGCCTTTACTTCTTTACACAGGCGCGATGGGCGTGATGTGTAACACATCAGCGTCTTCCTCTAATGACACATAACATGAGCACTGGCGGTGTTTTCTAAAAGACAAAAATAGCATAACATGCTAATAACAATCATTCATAGTCTCTATTATATGGCAGCTGATCTCGTCTTCTGCTCAGAGGTTAAAGGGCTCCGAATCTCATTGTTGTCCCAATTTATGGACATTTTTGGCCATTGTTTTTTTTCTCCTAGGTAGCCCCTTACTGCTGCTAGCTGCTTTTTAAATCTTCCCACAGTGGGTCATACTTGTAACATGTCATGGAAAAAACGTCACACCCATCCTGGTGGTCCCATTCTGCCGGCTATCCTTTGAACATAGATGTGGATTTAGCTGTTTTGACCTCCCGCTGCCGGCTTAAAGGCGAGACAACTCTGTCTTCCCTTTCCACGATAGTGTATTTCTAAAGAGCAGCAAGGTGGAATGACAGCGCAACACTCCCACCCTGAACAGGCAGTGTAAGGGGATGAGAGAGAGAGAGACAGAGAGAGAGGAATGGGTGGGTGTATGTGCCTCTGGGGAAACATTTAAGACCATTTCATTGTGTAGTCTATACAATTTAGTGACATCTAGCGGTGAGATTGCAGAATGCAATCACAAATCTGAGCGCCAATGAGCAGCTCTCATGGGAATGAACGAGGCCCCGCCTCTATTGCTGTATCCAGACTTCCCTATGATACATCCATTATGTAGATATAAATGGCTCATTCTAAATTAATAAAAAACACACGTTTTTTCCTTGGTTTTTTTTTTCCAGATGATTACACACTAAAGAAAACAGTTATGAATATTTTATTCAACTTCTACCAATATATCATCTTAAATCCCACACACTGAACCTTTGGTTATGGCTTGTGCATGGGGACAAAAACCACGTTGTCAATTGGGAAAAAGCAGATTTTTGGGTCAGTGGTTCAGTATAGGATTAGGCATGTAGTAGTTATGTTTCAGGTAAGTCTCCAGGCAATTAAAGTAAGTCTATGACATGTCTCCAAAAGTGACATAAGTAAACTTGTGCGTGTGTGTGTGGTGGTTAACAGAGTGAGCAATGAGTCATAGGCAGCCCTCTGTTGAATGTGCTTTGAATTCATTTCTGAGGAAAAACACCAGCACATCAATCAAAGACTTTGAGCTCACAGGGATGGCTTGTTTCTGATAGGAGAGGCACGATGTTTGTACAGCACGTTATCACCGACATCCTGCCATGACGATGCATCGTGAACGATCACCAAGGCTGTACTGTCTTGAGCCATCACAGAGGAAAACCCAAAGTTGACCTCTAAGCTGTCCTCCCTAACATATTCTAGGTCAGTTTGTAACACAATAGCCGACGCAGTGGTGCAACCCAGCAGTTAATGTTAGCACTCCCTCCTCCCAGCCCTCCTATCTATTATTCACAGTGGAAAGGAGATGCAGAGACAAAGCCTGGAGGGTGTGAGGGTGAAGGTATGCTGAATCTGTACAGGAAAGTTAATATTCTACTAAGGTCTCACCATTGAAATTATCCACTGTATTTTTTTTTTTATTGACATTTGACTATGGTCAACCTATAACCTATATTTGATCAATTTTATGCAAAATCCTGCAAGACCTTCCTGCAGTAATATGTCTCTTCTTGTAATTATGAGAAAAAGACCTCATCAGTATGAGATAAAAACTTTGGGTTTTATTTAGAGATTTTGTCATTTTAGGTCATATTTAGGAGCAGGGTTGGATAAATGCACTACAGCTGCCTGGGGAAAAAGGGCCCTTTTCTTCCCACCCCTTCTCAAGATAGATATAAAGCATTTGGTTACACACAAATTTAAAATATGCACCATGTAAACATGATATTAACTGATGCACTGGAGGTATAAAAACTAGATTTTGGAACAGACTCTTTACAAGACGTCTCAAGTCAAGGTAATAATGCAGAAGCCACTTTAAAGAGACAGTTCAACACAAAATCAAAAATTAAGTTTTTTCCTCTTCGCTGTAGTGCTGTTTATCACTCTAGCTTGTTTTGGTGTGAAGTGCTGAGTGTTGGGGACATCGGCCTTAGAGATATCGGACCTCTCTCCAACATACTGGAACCAGATCGCACTCAGCTTGGTTGGCTCAAAGCAGCAAAAATACATTTGAAAAACTTAACAGCAATATGGTTTGCTGTGATGTGGTTGGCAGGTGTAAAGAGAAAACAGTTCTTACTACTGTTGACGACAAACATAAATTAATGTATTCATATAAATCCTGAATTTTTGAACAGTTTCAATGCTAATTTTTGGCAGTATCGATACAACAATTGTACTTTCTCGCTCTATCTTAATGTTAACGCTGATTATAATCATTCTGCTGTTCTGTCTCTAACCAAGAGACGCCATTGCCATGTTATAGCCTTGTTATATTTATTTGTAATAAAAACTTAAATTATATGCCTTCAATGTCAATTCTTCCCCCTGGTCTTGAAAATGTCAATATTTTTCAATGTTTTATATCAAAATTAGACAATCCAGTATTGTAACAACATCATAAATTAAACTGTTCACAACAAAGTTGATTACCTTGAGTAACCAGGTCATGATTTCTGGATAGAGGAAACATTGCTGTTACATTTTTAAAATGTATTTTTTTGGTGATTTAAGCTCCACAAGCTTAGTTCTATCTAATTCCATCTCGGCAGCCGATATCTCCAACACTCGACAACTCACACCAAAATTTCTAGACTGATAAATAGCACTACAGGTAAGAGGAGAAAATATGTATGTTATGTGTTTTCCACAAACATATATACTTAGTATATATGTTGGGTATATATGGGTAGACTTAAGACCTTCCTCTTTGATAAAGCTTATAATTAGGGCTGGCTCAGGCTGCCTGGACCAGCCCATAGTTAGGCTGACATAGGTTTAACCTGCCAGGGGACTTCCTCTGATACGCTGAGCTCCTTTCCTTCTCTCAATGCCGCCATCAGAAATCATGCATGTCTGTAAACTGCATTGCCATGTGCAAGCTTAGCTTAGCTCTGTGATAGCCATGTGGTACTCTCACTGCCTGGGGCTCGCGATTACAGAGCCTGGGTCTGTTGAACTGCACTACGCTAATCCTGTTGCCTCTCGGGAGCATTCCTGCTCCCTTGTTTCCTAGTTTCCCTGGATCCTGGCCGTAACCTTGACTGTGCCTGACCATGGTGATAGCTGTGCTGATGCTGTGATCCTGCCTTTGGTTGTGCGCATGCTGTGGCTGTACTGATTCTGTGCCCCCCGCTCGCCCTGATCGTGGTCTGGTCCTGGTTGCGCCGATGCTGTGATCTTGCCTTTGGACACCTCCCTATCAATATATGCACGAGACTGTTATCATCACCCTCAATATCATCATAGAGAGCAATTACTAATTCCACACCTAATATGACATGCATCTGTTTCTATTATTGCTGTGCCCCCCCCCTAGTTCTAGTTGGACTTATACAATAATGCAACTTTTTCTAATATAATAGAAAGTTACTGACAGTCAGGTTTAGTCACAGTAAAGAATACAGCCAACTGCATGCAAGCTGAGACAAACTGAACTCAAGATCAGATCATACAACTGACTGACGACTAGAGAGGAGTTCTCACTGTGCGTGTGCGTGTGTGTGTGCGTGTGTGTGTGTTGTTGGACTGCAAACTTACTGCAACAGACATACACACTGGATGCCAAGAAAACAAACCTGGAACAGAGAGAAACACCAATAAGCATCTAACAAATCATATCCATACAAATTACAATGGTTGAAGATGGAAGTTAATGACAAAAGTGTAGAGTGATCACAAAACTAATAGTGTTTCCAGATTTGAGCAAGTAGTGGGGCCCTTAGCAGGGCACGCTATTAACCTTTCTATCTAGTTTCTATTGCTTACATGCAAACTGATTACTACAATGTTTAGGTTGTTAATATCTGAGATATGTACCATCATTCACTGTTCCAAGCGTCTTAAACGTGAGGATTTCAGAGGTTTCATCTAATTCAAATTTCACACTTGGCATTTATCATTGGATGCAAAAAATTCTATCTGAAAAATCCAGACATTCATTGTTAATCACATTTTTCTAACCTGACAAGGATCAATAGAAATATTACCCAAATGTAGCAGATCAACACTGAGTCTTCGGAGCACATCCCCTAATGCCACACACACTGATCCAGCAACCCTTTAAAATTTGTTGAGGTAGGCTATGTATTACTTTGTTTTTGTATGACCTCATAATTTAAATAAGATAAAGGAGACAAGTTAAACTGTCTTCATCTTAAAAGCCCATGCTATAAATGTTAAATTATTTCTAATTATAAGTATAACCGAGTTGCTGTTGTTGTTTACATTAAAACACAAACAAAAGCAATAAATTACTCAATCCTAAACAAATAAGTTCTTTGAACTATGGCAATGTTAAGGATTAAGTTTTATAGATAAACAGAAATAGAGAAGACTTGTTTTGGTGTATGGCACTCACTGGTTCCGGGTCTGGACAGCAGGGAGATGATGAGGGTCAGGCCCAGGCCGGTGACATGAGCCGCTATCACCGCCGCCCTCCGCAGCCACACATAGAGCCAGAAGTCCCGCATCCCCAGCCCCTCTCCCACCGGGCTGTACTCCACATCGGACGGCATGCCGCTCAGCCTCCTGCCGGCTACCTGGCGACTCCGGGGGCGCTGACACTGAGACGGGCGGCGCGTGAGCCGTCGGGACACTGCACGAGCTCCATTATCATTTAGTTGAGGAGGAGGTGCACAGAGACAGGCGGGAGGAGGTGCACAGAGACAGGCGGGATACTGGAGCCGATAGAGTCAAGACACACACAGTGACAACACCAAGTACTTCCGGTGAATCGTTTTCACACTCTGTGTACAGGACGGTAACATTAAAACATTTTGTTTTGGCCTGAACTAATAAATGCCAAATATTAAACTGCTCAACGGGTGTAATGTCACGAAAATGTCTCGCGTTTTAGAGCTTACTGGTTTAAGAGTTCTTCTACTGGAAAAATTTAACTTCCAGTCGCGGTGCTAGCTAGTTTTCGCGACATTGACGGAACAAACGGTCGCTGTAAATCCCTCTGAGGCAAATACACTCGGTCTGCGGATTAAAAACGCGACTGGCTGTGTTAAATTCAGAAACATCACCACCAACTGCGCTGTCTCTTCTCCAGGTCCACACGCTGTCCGACAGGTTGGACGAAGGCTGTTGTCTCACTGTCAGCTGGCTCGTGATTTGATCTCCCGACCTACAGCTAGTGAAGTCCCAACACTGTGTGGTGACAGTCTGGGTGACCGGCGGTCTTGTAACTGGCGCAAAAATGAAGATAGTAAACAACTTCCACTGTTGTTGACGGCCGGATTTCTAGTTTCACTTCCTGGTTGCCGAAGAGTAGCAGAGAAGTGAGATGCTTCACTTCTATTTCCTGCTTTTCAACCTATCCCTCCTTTGTATTTAGCGACAGCGCTCAGAGCCATCAGTAAGATTGAAGTGCGTCGTTTTCAGGGGCGTTCTAAAATGTCATTGGGGGCTTAACGCGGTAGGGGTGTCGGGAGGGGGGGGGTCCACCCTTAGTATTTATTTATTTATTTTGATGGACAAGCTCTATTTCTTTTTTAAATGCACCATGGCGCATTATATATACAAGCTTTTTTTGTTTCAGATTAATTTTGAATTGTGATGTCAAAAATATTAGTTTGATTTGACTTATTTGTCTTGATCTTTTTGTCGTTTTTCCCCCTTTTTTGGACCCCATTGTATATTGCTTGCATCAAATAATTGTAATTTATTGTAATACTTCTAATTGTTTTTCTTACCTTTTGTGAGGTATTCCTATTAGCCCATTTTTCTAACCTCTCCAGCACCCTGTTTTGTGTGTATTCTTTTTTTTTACCTGTTTTCTGTTACTGTTTTTAATGGTGTGAATAAATAAAAACATGTTTAAAAAAAAAACAGTATGTATGCAGTCAGACTCGTGCACATAAATACACTTTAGAATCTGTAAGAATAACTCCTTTTATTTGTCAACTCTTCTTCCTTAATTAGAATTTGTATGTTTGTTGCTTGTTTTAGGTGCTGTTGTTATTTTTGCTTTTGTTGCTTGTTTTAGGTGCTGTTGTTATTTTTGCTTTTGTTGCTTGCTGGGTCTGTTTTTTTTTTGTTTTTTTTTGTTTGTTTGTTTGTTTCTTGCTAGTTTGCTTGCTTACTTTTTTAAAAAAGCTTGCTGGGTTGCATAAGGTTTGAATTATTGATGGTGCTGTCTAAATTTTCAATTGTACTTGTATAAAACTTAAGATAAAAATGAAAAGAAAGAATAACATGGATGTGAGATTAATGACCCTTGACCAACAAAATCTTCAAATCAGTTCATTGTTGAGTCCAAATGGACATTTGTGCCAAATGTGAGGCATATGAGATTTTGCAGTCACAAGAATGGGACGTACATAAGTATGAAAAATCCCAAAACAATGCCTCTGGCCCCGGCTGTCACCAGCTTGGATGTTTGATGTCCAACACATCCTGTAGTGCTGTCTTTATTTTTATGTTCATTATTATATCTTAGTCAAAGCTGCAATACTCAGTTTATCTTCGAGGTGACGGTTATAAGTTAAGATGTCCAGCTGTTTTCCTCACCTTATTTAAAATATTTGCTGTTGTTGCATCTGGTGTCAGGTGCACTGTGTTATTCTTTACATTGAGCAAAGAGGGAACACATTTTGAACACAGCTTTAACAAAACCAAGTTGACATTCAAAATCAAGTATCTGAACTCAGCTGTAACACAGCAGTAATAATAATTTAAATATCCCGACATCACAGACACTTAACGATCAGTGGCTCATGGTGTGTTCCCCGGCACTGTTCATTCATGTCATTTTTTGATAATTTTGGCTGTGTTCATGCATATGGCACACATTTTGGCAAGATTTGTGTGTTTTTGTTTCATCTTGGAATTTCCAGCTCAGCTTCTACAATAAGCCTAAAATACACTGTAGAAAAAAAAAAAGTTACATTCATACTGTTAAGTGCAAAATGTGTGTCACTGAAACCAATTCAAACAGACATTTTTGATCCCACAGCCACCAAAGCATAAAAACATGAATTGTATTATTTCTGGGTGTCATTCTGGTCATTTTCACTGTCTTCCACCTCATGACATGATTAACCATATTTGGCATATGGAGAAAATACATGCTATTTCCACTACGTGCACTGTCATAATCAATGTTGCTGCCAATTACTGACATATCCCAGGCTGTGATCGTCCAAAAAAAAACCCCAAACATCCGCTTTACATGTAGTGTACTGAAAACTATTCATTTTCTAAAATCTAAAAACAGTGGCATCATGACAAAAAACTAGCATTTAAAGGCTTAAAATCCTGGAAATTAATGAATATTTGATATTTATAAGGACTGATGGTTAAAAAAAAAAAACTCAATGAAAATAGACAATCATATTAATGTATAATATCTTTCATAGCCTGATTTTTAAACACACATTTTGTGTGCAGAGCAGAGTGAGTGTGAGTATTTGACACTGCACAAAAATTAATAATACATCAAAATACGTGTTGGTGCTAATCATTAACATATCCAAAGTTGTGATAATAAAAAAAATCTACTTTGCATGTATATTATTAAAAATAAATTGTTTTTTGTGTTATTTTTCTTTCATCTAAAAACATTGTGGCATAATGACAAAAGCCTGGCATTTAAATCGTTAAAATTCAGAAAGTTGATGAAAATTTTAATATTTCTGATAGAGACTGATGTTGGTTAAAAAAAATTAACTCAACAAAAGTAGAAAATAATATTAATGTATATTATTTTTGCTTGATTTTGAAAAGTGCATTTTGCGTGCAGAGCGATACGACTGTGTGATATTACAGCGGGCCCTAAGAGCAAAGTTCTAATGGAAAACCAAAAGTTTCCAAGGATGGAAATGTGTCAGGCTGAATTTGGGGGTGATCTGAAATAAAGTCACATCACATAGATTCAATTCGAGTTGAAACAAACAGATACAGAACACCAGTGGGCTTCTGTCACACTGTGCAGAGTTTACTGAAAGGAAATGTGGAATTTCGAGAGAAATCAAGAGTATGGAGAGTTAAAATATAATGTGCAGCCTTAAAAAAAGAAGTCATAAAAGCCAAGTGTAAAGGACATTTTTAATCCATTTTTATAAACCAACATATTTAATTTAGCAGCATAACCGGATGGTCTTGAGGTATTTCTAAATCCATACTCTGAATTTCAACCCCCCCACCCCCACCCCACCCCCACCCCCACCCCACTCCCAATTCTCCCGCAGACATTCACACAGACTCACACATCCTGCTGTGATTCACACACCACCAGATTCATACTCCACACACACACACACACACACGCACACGCACACGTACACATACACACACACACGCACATGTACACACACACACACACACACACACGCACACACACACACTTGAGTCCTGTTGTCTCAGTCTTGGACCGAGCAGAGCTGGCTCCCTCAGAGTGGCTTGTAAGGCAGGCACACTTAATGGTGCAGTTTTGGCTGTGGCACAAAAGAAAGAGATTGAAATTGTTATTTTGGTTTTGACAGCTGGCCAGAGAATACACTTCAGAGCTGTATAACATGGGGAAGAAAAAAACAATTGGACATACACTCGGTCAGAAAATGTGGAAACAGAAGATCAGGAGGTCGGATTAAACACTTCTGTTATGTTTAGTGAATGTTGAACATTCAACTCATTCTAATTTTGGGGATGTGGGGAGCTACAGTAGGGCACTGGGGTGTCGCTGTGCCAAAATGTACGAGGACACCTTTGAAACCTGAGCGAATGGGTTTGATTTCTTTCAAAACATAGGAGGGTGACGAGCAACTTAACAAGAAATGGCCCAAAAATGACGACAGTGACCTTAAAATAAAAGTACTAAATAAATACATTGTTTTTATCTTCTTTTCTGTAACATAATTTTAAATATATAATTAAGAGAATTATAAATGTAGTTTTCTGGATTTTTCCCCCACAACTGTTTTTTAATAATATGTAATAATATCTTATAATACTCGCAGACAATTTTCAAATCATTTCTTTGTCACCTGTTCAAATTTCTTTGCAGTTTGCAGGACATTACTTGTTATGTTTTTTCCTGTTCTCAAAGAAATGAAACCAATTATCTCAGGTTTCAGAGATTTCAATGCTAGGGAAAGGTGTCTGAATGCAGCACAAGAAAACTGACTTTGATCCAGATGTTAAAGGGTTAAATATGGCCAAGTCGCCCTGTATTCTGGGTAGATTTCCACTGAAAATACAGACCTGAGTAGGCTTTAGCTTCAGGCTGCTAACCTCATAGTTACGTGACTTATGAAGAGTTAGTGGGTCTTTTTAAAACAGAAGATATACATGTTAAGAAGGTTACTGCAGTCTCTATCAGGTCACTGATTGTTGCCACAGAAACGCAGCTCTCAGCTGAGAGACAGCCTTACGGTAAGGTGACAAAGTTTTTAGACCTAAAGTTTATCCATTTCTAATGTTTTGAAAGTGACATGTGTTGGACTTTTCCAAAAGTAGAGCCAAAGGCCTCTGCACACCAAGTCCGTAGTTTTCTTTTTTTTATTTTAAAGATTATTTTTTAGTGCTTTTCATGCCTTTATTGTGTAGGACAGGTGAAGCGTGAAAAGGGGAGAGAGACGGGATGACATGCAGCAAAGGGCCGAGGCCGGAATCAAACTCGCGGCTGCTGCAGCGAGGACTTAGCCTCCATACATGGGGCTCCTGCTCTATCCACTGAGCCCCCGGGTGCCCCATGAAAAATTGTATTTTTCATTGCAAAATTCTCAAATTTATATATAAATACGACCTCACGTGTTAATGACATTTGAACATTAACTCCAAGAATCAAGATAAGTTTTCAAAACAGGTTTGATTTTTTTTTTTAATTTCAGGATTAATTTCTGGTGGAAATTGGGGGTCTTTTTTGTAAGACGTAAAAAACTTGGTATCACTTTTATATAACCATAATTGTCCATAGGACAGACCGGTGCTCTGGCTCACAGGATGCAGACTGTGTGTGTAAATCTGCCACTGGTCGCCTGTTTCGCACAGAACTCTCCCCCTCCACTTTCTCTTGGCTAATGTTGCCTTCAAGTGCACCTCAGAAGTATCGCATTTATGAGTTACGAGCACATGAACAGCCCTCCAAAGTCGTAGTTACAAGTAGGAAATTGGGAAATTGCGATGATACCAGAGCTGCTAAGTTGTGACGTTTGCACTATGTTTCAGGACAGCAAAAATAACGGAAATCACGTAAACAGTGTCAACAATCAACAGGTGAAATATATATATTTTGATATTTTGTTATTTACTATGACAACAGGAACATAAAGCCTGCTAGTTAAGCAAATATTAGCTAATTAAAATGCTATGTAAGCTTATTAGAAAATTAAAACATCAGTTACATCCTGATGCCCATCCAATGTGCTTCATTCAGCTGCTGAAGCCAAAAGGTGCTACTTGCGTTGAGTAAAACATCAGCCACGAAAGAACAACCTTTTTACTTCTAGCATCCATGTTTGTTGTTTTTTTTTCTGATCAGAGCACTTGAATGTGGGTATGTTGTAATTATGACTGCACAACTGGGAAGTAGGAAATTTCTGAGGAGCATGTGAAGGCAGTATTAGTGGCGATTAGACGATTGTGACTGGTTTAAAGAACTGCAAACAACCAAGTGTTTTTTTTGTCCCTTAGTGGAATTACGATGGCTTCAGCCGGACAGACCTTTCTCCAACACTGAAACAGAGCTAAAACTGAGTGTGGTGATGTATCTGGCTCTGTGAGACTAACGCTGCTCTCAAAAGTTAGTGTGTTGCTCCCTTGCAGGACAGCAGCTGTGGTCAGTTTGGATTCACAACATTTAGTTCATTCCAATGATAAATTAGAGCCTGTTTATACCTGGTATCAACCCTTTGAAACCTAAGCAAATTGGCTTAATTTCTTTCAAAACTATGGAAGGAAGGCAATAAGCAACTTAACAAGTTATGACCCAAAATGTGTCAAATGTAAAAACAAAAAAACAAAAAAAAATAGCCTGCTTTTTTGGGGATAATTTTCTAATAATTTTCTCTCTCTTTTTAAAACTCATTTTCAGGTCATTTTTTGTCACCTTTTTTAATTTCTTGATATGTGGGGAGTAGGGTTGCAAATCTCAAGCACTAATTAATTTAATTTTAATGATGCAATTGATAAATCGTTTTTTGAAAAAACAAACAAACATAAAAAACGTTTTCTTATTTTGCTCGTTTCAAAGAATACCAAATGCATTTTTTCCTCAAACAAAGCCCACAGCAACAGGACAGCATCGCCTAAAGATTAACTGATGAAATGTCACATATTTGAATTCATTCTTAACGACTGATTAATCAATCGTTGATTAATTGTTATAATCCCTAGTGGGGACATTTCTTTCCAAATAGCTTATTGCATTTGTTCCAATCACTCAAAGCACTCGTTTTGGTGGTCTGGCACACATTTGTTCACATATCTTTTGTGGTGTAAACACAAAGGCATGCTGACGCATCCCCAGCATGGGCCACATCATCAGTGCAGGAAGTTGTGGTTGTTTTGGGGACAGCGCACTAACATTACAGCGTGCCCTTTTTATGACGAGCTGGATGACATGTTGCGAGACGTCTATTGTTTTGCCCTCTGGAAGGAGACATGTTGGCTAAATGAGACTTTTCAAGGCTGTTTTTGTAAAAGTACAATATTGGTGTCAGATGGGCATGGAAATGTCCTGCTAATTGTAAAAAAAAAAAAAAAAAAAAATGGTAAAAGGTGATAAGAAAAAGACCTGAAAATTATCAAATGACTAAGAAAAAATATCAAGAAAACTATATTTATATTTATTACAATTTGATATTTAAAATTAGGTTACAGTAAACGAAATGTCATTCATTTATACTTAACTTTAAACTTAATTTTATTTTAGCACTTTTTTCAGGTAATTTCCATTTTTTTTATTCTTTTACTTTTCTTCACTTTGTTTTTGTTTGGTTTTTCAGCTGATTTTCTTGTAACTTAAAAAAAAACCAAACATTTCTTGCTTTTTTTGGTCATTTTTTATGTAATTGCTCATTGTTTTTGAACGAAATCAAGCCGGTTTGCTCGGGTTTCAAAGGGTTAAAGTAAAGGATCAGTCACAGATCAAGAAGTGATGATAAGAAAAGAAAAACAATCGGGGTCGGTCGTGCTCGTGTGACTGGCAGCGCTCATCGTCTGCCTCTGCTTGGCCTGGAGAAGCCGTGCGGGCTGTACAGTCTGACTTTCAGTACAAATCATCACCATGAAAACAACACGGACACCAACAATACAGTCTAGCAGGAGAATTCTGCATATTGTAGCTTAAACTGCAACATCATTTTCTCCTGTCATCCTGTGTGCTTCATTCTGTGTTTTTCTCTCATCCAAACTCACCTTCTGTGTGCCCAGTTTCTTCTCCACGCCTCCAGCCAGCCCCCCGCCTTTACTGTCCTTCCATGGGTAGAAGTTAGAGCGCGGAGAGGGGGAGGAGGAGGAGGAGGTGGCAGAGCTGGAAGAGGAGGAGGGCAGACGGTGCGCCGAGGGTTTGGAGGATGGCGAGTGCTCCTCCATGCCGCCCCCCTTGCGTTTCTTCACAAGCCCCTGGTGCTCAAAACCCCTCCCGCTGCCCTGCCCGTGAAGTCCTGAGTCCCCCACGCCGCCCCGGCTGCTGTGGGAGTTGTTTGTGGCGGAGGTGGGGTCCGGGGGTGATGAATGGCCCAGAGGAGCATGTGTTCGTCTGTAGGTCCACACCGCCTTGGCGGCTGGTGAGTGGGACTCTGAGGGGGAGGGCTGGGGGCGGGGTTTGCTGCTGGGGGAAAGCGTGCCGTTAGTCTGTCCATGTGGGAGAGGCGAGGGAATGGGGGGTTTAGAAGAAGAAGATGAGGAGGAGGCAGCAGAAGGTGGGCGGCCCCGGTCCTGGAGGATGATGCAGTTCCTGTCGGGGCCTGAGTGCTCCCCTTCCTGGGATGGGGCTTTCCGTTTGCGGAGGGCAGCGGCGGTGGCGGCCTCCTCTCGCAGCTTCAGCATCTGCTTGCTGGGACGCCCCACGGGGTTCTTGGGTCGCCCACCACCCGCCTGACGCACCGTCACCGGCTTGCCCGGAGATACCATGTGGCCAGCACCAGTGCTGCTCCCGCTGCTCCCCGAGTTCTCCGATTGTATGGCTGTCGAGGGTCTCCCTGGACCACGACTGGAGGAGGAGGAGGAGGAGGATGCGGTTTTGAGGGAGGAGCTGATATGACTTCCTGTGCGAACCTTAGAATGCAATGAAGAAGACGAAGTGGCGGCTATGGAGGAGGGAGACGAAGAAGTGATGGTCTTGGCAGAAGGTGGAGACTGAAGGTCTGTGGCTTGAGGTATTTTCCTGGATTTTAAGAGAAAAAATCCATAAATCAATAATCAAACTGACAACAGATCAGAATCAAGATTGCCAACAGTGTTTTATAAAATGACAAGAATATGAGGCATTAGAACGGAAGCGTTTTCACTACTGACTGAAATGTGCAAGTCGTAACAAGCTCAGTATCGACTGTGCAGTTTAGTTTTCTTTGAGTAGACACTATTTCCTGTATTAAATCTGAATATTGTTAATCATATAATACATATACCTATTTTTTTATTCTAAATCTTTTAATAAAATACCATGCTGATTGGCTGGTCCATTAAAATCATGAATGGGAAACTTTTAACTTCTGTCGGCAGCCTACTGTGGTTCTAATGCTGCCTTCATGTGCTCCTCGGAAATATTGTATTTATGAGTTAAGGGCAGATGATCGGCCCTACAAAGTCGTAATTACGGGTGAGAAACGTTGCCGTTTTGTGACGTTTGCGTGACATTTCAGGGCAGCAGAAAAGGCGGAAAACATGGAAATAGTGTCGACAATCGACAGTAAAAAGTTTTTTCCAAGTAGCCATCATTTTCTTTTAGGAGTTGCACATTTTAGTATAAGTAGCTATTAGCTGTAGCAAGCATACTTTGAACTATAGGCCAGGCCAGTGCACTAACACTGATAACATTGTAACACGAGGTGCCATCTTGACGTCATAATTGCATAAACATGGCGGGCAAAAGTCAATGTTTGGTCAATGGTAACACATTGTTTTAGTAATTCACATATTAAATATGAAGTTTTGATTGCACGTTAAGTGTAATATGGTTTTAATGTTAACTGCTGCCCATGTTGAGTAAACTAGTACAAATATTAAAAAGTAAAAACTTGGTGCTACATTACCAGCTTTCTCTTGCTGGTTTAATAATTCTGACTGTGAGTTATGTTGAAAATACACCAAGCAGCACCTCACCCTCAGGCTGCATGGTATGGCTGTAAAATAATAGCAAAATGTTTTTAGGCTATATCGGTATACATGGTATCTCAATATTGAAATCTCCTCTAAACTAATGCAAACTACTACAATAAAAAAATATTAAATGAACATCAGTTACAACCACTGACTGCTTATCGCAGGCCGCACTGCGCCGCAGCTTGTTGTGTTTTCGGTTAAGTTTACCAGAATGTTTAAAAAATGTCCTGTGATTTAAACACTGCTTCTCCTTTTTGCACCCCTATTAAGAACTGAGGCTTTCATACAGAAAACACAGCACAACAAAATGCAAAATAAAATGTGATGCATTAGTTTCTGTGTTGTTTTTGTGCTTTACTATCCTTTTATATTCCATTGGTTTGGTTTAAAGTGCGTCTTGACATTGGCCTGGTGGGGGGCATATTGTATATTCTTATTCTTTTTTGATATTTTGGAACCCTATTTAAGGTCTGCAGTCTGCACTGGTCACCAAATATGTGTGATAATCTTAATACAATAAAGCTGCAGAGTGCCAATCTTATTTCAGGAGCAGAGTTGTGGCTGATTGCACAGATTGTCAATGTTAACTGCAGCACTCTGATGATCCGAACCCCCGTTTTTTTCCAATGAGCTTTTTTTCTTATGTGCCTGTTAACGCAGTCAGTCAGTCTCCATCTTCCTGCCAACTTCACAGACTCTTCACCACTGCTATTCTGGGCAGCAGAGAACACCATCTGCTTCATCTACTGGTGACTAAGCAGTGGGTTACACTCAAGTTTATCTGCTAGTGTTACCAAAGCCCAGCATCTGATGCAACTCGTCCGGTTTTCAGTGGGTGAGAATCTAAAAAGAAACCTAAATTGGATGGAGGCGAAAGAGAGTGGT
The DNA here is from genome assembly GCF_026936395.1 of Plectropomus leopardus. NCBI lineage: Eukaryota > Metazoa > Chordata > Actinopteri > Perciformes > Serranidae > Plectropomus > Plectropomus leopardus. The sequence goes on along the minus strand of NC_142177.1, from coordinate 3,864,286 downwards.
ACATTTGATGCTACCAATTGTCATTTGCAACAAAGCATTCTAAAAACGTTCCCGGTGATCGGCAAAATTCAACTAAGTGATCCGGATGGTAACAATGCATTTGCATTAGTGGGCTGAACATTTGTGGCGTAGGCATGTCGCCCACATGACACTGACAGCTCAGTTTTATCAGAGACTGACACCAGTTCAATATACTGGACAGGAGGCAGAGGCAATGCAAACCTTTGGTTACCATGTGGCTCTACGTTCAACTCATTTTGTTCAATTGATAAACCAAACTGTGTAGAAAAATATATTCAAACATAGCAAAGCAGGTTGGAAAATGCCCTGTTTGGTATCAGTTGTGAAACACTAGTGAATCTAGTCAGGGTACCTGCAGTGGAAAACACAATACTGAACCTGACTTACAAGTCAATTTCCTAAAATATAGCACCTGGGATTAATGGCCCGCTGACTGGAGGGTGGGAACTATCAGTATATTTACATGCAGTTAGGCAAACTTTGGGGTAGAAAACCACTACGTCATGTACATATAGTCAAACAGGGCTGAGCAAACTCTGCCTTCATTGATTGGTTTCATACTACTTAAAAAAATCAATATCAGTTTAAGTGATCCCCAACAGGGACGTCGTATCAAAAACTCCACTGAGAAAAAACGTCATTTTACTCCACTGAACGGCGGAGCTGCTGCTCTATTGCTGCCACCATCAGCTGTTGTGGAAGCTAAAGAGGAGACAATATTCAAATATTGTGTACTTTTAAACTCATATTGATGTTTTTTTCTTTGGTAAAATATGTTTTGCTGCAGCCTCGTCCACAGCAGGACATCGTTAGCTTTGATGCTGGTGTTGTGGGACTGTACTTTATCAGAGGAGGGGGGTGGCTGGGGTGTGACTCTTTTATTCAAAATAAATACAAAATATTACCTTTTCAAGTTGTATGTCCCTCACCTAGGCCAAAATTAAAAACAAGTCTCTCCTCAGTGCTTACATTTTAAATTGCGTGGTGACTTGCAGCACGTTCAGAATTTGATCAATTCAATTTAGTGCTATTTCAATCGGACAAACAAGTTTATATATATTTTAAAAGTCCAGTTTTAGTCGGACTAATAAAATAATTCCACTTTTTCTAACATCATGTAAACGTACTGACTGTTTCCATAGCAAAGCTGTTGGGTTTGGACAGCACCCCCCAAATATTCCCCCCAAAAAAGGCAAATATTGTTAAAACAGGTTAAAAATATAACAAAGGATGTGATCTTCAAGGGTTAAAAAAAGGCATTTTGCATTTCATCTCGACTTTGAGAATTAGCAACATTAAAGCAGAGCAAAGCCAAAAGTGGCTGAGCAGGAATGTGAGCTCAAGTTTCTTACTTCCAGAGATGAGCGCTGATGTGCTGCTCCAGCATGCTGCTGAGAGCCGACCTCAGGTGATGAAGTCTCCTGTCAAAAGTGTAGATGCCGTGACCCAGTGCGTGGCTGCCAAACGAACACACCTGCAGAAAGAAGACTTGTTGTTAAGCTGTTGCAGCCGAGTGTCTCTTCCTGTTATCTGTAGCAGTGGTGACTTAAAAGCAAATCCATCGTCTGAAATCCTGCGTTATTCTGCAGTCTCACTGTTATAGTCAAATCACCTTTCACTGGTGTTTTGGCTCTGTTTTGATGTTTTTCTGGAGAAAACAATATGAAAACCTTAACCTGCAGGGAATAACTACACCAGTTCTCAGTGAAATGCATAGTTACTATGCATCAACTTCATTAACCCTTAGGGCCTGCTTTAATGTAACATAAGTACACTTGAATGGCTCTGTGCACAAAATGTGCTTTTCAAAATCAAGCTTTAAAGAATATTATACATTATTATTTCGTACTTATTTGAGTTAATTTTGAGAATTTTAACCTTTTAAATGCCAGGTTTTTGTCATGATGTCACTATGTTTTTAAGATGAAAAAAAAATACTTTTTCAATATACTGCATGCAAAGTAAATATTTTTTTGATGATCACAGCCTGGATTGTCAATGATTTGCAGCAACATTGATTGTAACAGTGCGTCTAGTGGAAATAGCATGGGTTTTCTCCATATGCCAGAAATGGTAAAAATGACATCACCAGCTGGAAAATAGTAAATTCCAAGGCAAAAGCCCAGAATGACACCCAGAAATAATACAATGCATGTTTTTATGCTTTGATGGCTGTGGGATCAAAAATGTCAGTTTGAATGGGTTTCAATTGCACATTTTTTTGCACTTAACAATGTGAATATAACAATTTTATCTGCACAGTGTATTTTAGACTTGTTGTAGGAGCTGAGCTGGAAATTCCACAATTAAACAAAAATGCACAACCTTGCCTAAATTGAAGCCATATGCATGAACACAGCCAACGTTATCAAAATATGAAGAACGAAAAGCATGTAAAATGTACCGAACAGTCCCTAAGGGTTAAATAATAAATGTAGGTATTATTTTAGTTAAATATAAAACCACTTTTCTTTTGACTCCTTTATCTTCTGACTGAGCATCTGAAAATAAAGATGATGAGCAATGGATTGCTGTAAAGATACATGAAGATTACAGCTTTAAAATGTCCATTGTCCAAGTCTATTATATTATTGATGTAACATGAAAGTAGTGACATTAAGACAAGCCAAGATAATTCTCTGACACAACTGTCAATAGCGGTAAGGTACAGCGAGCTCCCCTTTTTTTTCTGCCGAGGACCTGCAGGAAGGTTTAGCTGGCACTGAAAGAGCAGTGCATCAGTCAACTGGGCAGCAACAGGATTTACCACAATCAGTAATCACAAGGAAAAGTCACCTGTGATCTCATCACAAGAGACAATATCCTCAGTGTGCAACACAACACTCAGAGTCTTTACAGAACAAAAGTACTGCGGTCTGAAGACAAATCTGCAGAGACGACATCTGACAAAAAGCACGGGAGCAGATCTAGTATGCTGTGCAGCTGTGCTGTTTTAATGGATTTTAGTATCTAAATCAATACTTTGGAAAATGACGATGATAGAATATGCCTAGAGTAGCTCTGAGTTCAGGCTGTTAAGGTTTGTTTTGCAGCAGCAGGTGACAGAAACAAGTTTAATGGGATGCTGGCGTTCTTTGGTGTCTGCTTTGCTAACATGTTCTGTTGTTTCAGCAACACAGCAAGCCATGAACACTTGATAGTCATTGTTTGCCAGGGTCATATTTCTGAAATTAATTTCAAGGCATTTTGCCAACACGATGTCAGAAAATTATAAATGCTAATTTAAACAACTAAATAAATCAATAAAATTCAGGAATTTGCACTGGCCTCTTAAGGTCTCGAGCTAAAATACTGTCAAAAATCTGTCCGGCTTTCAAATATACTGTGTTTGCAAGGAAAACAATGAATAGTTTTGGCAGGAAATCCCTGGTTCTCTTCTCCAGTTGTATAAGTTGTCTCCTGGCATTGATTAGAGCCTCATCTTTGTTTATAAAAATCATATATTTTTCCATGAAAAAAAATCCCTTCATGTCTTAGGCCCCGAATGCACCAAAGCACTTTTTTCTGACCTGGAAACACCCAGCTACAATTGTTTTAGAGCTCTTTAGAGCTGAGATGCTTTGGTAGTGTCTGGTTGCTATGATATGGAATATCTGCGGAAGTAAGCCTGTTGGCACAATGTAGAGTACCTGCTCTGTGGATGAGGGGAAGGCTATAGCAAGCAGGGAGAGAGGACGGACCCGCAGGTCTGCGTGGCTTCATGGGAGGAAAAGATAAAGTATATGAACAGATTTCTGCTGCATTGTTGTTGTTGTTCAGCACTTGTAAATGCAGTTTTGTCTTTGTGGAATTTGTCTGTCCTCTTCTGTAACTGAACAGTAGAAGTGATGGTGAGCAGCGCAGCGTTTTAGCTCTGTTTACCTTTTTTCAACACTTTCCAACACAGAAAAAAAGCCCAACCAGCAGTGCTCACCATAAAATTCATGCCCTGCACCTGATCTCGCTGTACATTATGTCTCAGATAAATAGCCATATGCGAGTAGGACAACAATAACAACAATGCCGGACTACCTAACTGTTTGTATCGCTGACTTCACTGAGTTTACTAAAGATCCTCCAGCAAAATTTAGATTGTCGGTTCTCGTGCGTGAGTTTGACATCGTCTTCTTGTTTGTTTACACTCACCGCTCGGCAGAAGATAGTCTTCATGCTTAGGCACTTGGTGTTCTTCTATGGTGTTTAATTACACTGCCAACTACTGGCCTGGCATGCAAACTACAGTGTTTTTGGTTGTTTTGTGGATCCGTGTACATGAGAAACATTTTCAAAATGTTATCACACAGCAGACTTTTTTTAAAACATGGAGGGAAGACTTTTTCTAATTTTAGTAGTGCTGTCCCCTCTATCTCAACCAAATCTACCTCCTCACCTTTGATTCTGCCCTTCACTCTCCACAAGGTTAGAAACATAACTAACATATAACAAGTGCCTTCAGTGTGACCACATTAGCATAAAGCTAATAATGTGTTCCTGATGTTGAAAAAAACCTTGTTCCCTTCTTCACCAGCTTTGGCAAGTTTAAGTGAAGTAAAACTTTGCAAAATACTGATAAGTAGCTACACCTGCTTTTCTTCTGATACTCTTCAATTAAATAGTATTATGCCAATGATATGGCAGGCCCCATCCCACCAGTTGATAGTTTGGTTTCTTAGCTGAGTGACATATGAAACCCTGGAAGTCTGACTCCATGTTTTGTAGACTGTCATCGGTACACCCCAGTTCCAAGACAGAAGCTCTCAGCCATGGAGCGCTGACTACTTATTTCTCTCATGATGTGTCTTGTAGCATATAAAAGAACATGGTATAGACATGTTAACAAGCTTATAAATCATTGAAGGTGATCTTTAAAAACCAAAGTACAAACTGCTCACCGCTAATGGTCTGGGATGTGCAGCTGACGAAGGGAGCTCCACAAGCTCCTCGGGTCCTTCTGCCTCACTTTCATCGCTGGAGATTCGTCCATGGACGAGAGGTGAGGGGGCTCGCAGACTCCCGTCATCCTGCCGCTGCTTCTCCTCCTCCGCGTTGCTCTCGGCCACAGCTGTCGACCGACTGCAAAACAAACAAATTTGACTTTCAGATATTCTGTTTAGTGATCTCTCTAATGATCATGTACAAGAATATACTGATGCTCACTGTCTCACAATGACTACCTGTGCCACGTGTGTCACTAAAATCCAGGAACATTAACCGGTAGGGACTGTTTAGTGCACTTTACAAGCTTTTCAGTCTTCATTTTTTTGATCATTTTGGCTGTGTTCATGCATATGGCATACATTTTGGCAAGATTGTGTTTTTCTGGTTAATCTTGAAATTTCCAGCTCAGCAACAAAATGTCTGAAATACACTGTGGAAACTAAATTGTTATATTCAGACTGTTAAGTGCAAAAAATGCTCCTCTGAAACCCATTCAAACTGACATTTTTGATCCCACACAGGTGCATTGTGGGTGCAGATCAGCATGAGTGTGAGTATTTGCCCGTTGACATCCTGATTTTTTAATTAATTAATTAATTATTTTTTGTTGTCTTTGGCGTACTCCTTGCTCCTGTCTGCTGTTGATTTGTGTATTTTTGTAGGTCTGTAGGCTGTTGAAACTGAATTGCTCTTTGGGATGAATTAAATTGTTTGAATTAAATTGAAGCATTTGACACTGCACAAAAAAAAATAATATATAAGGTTCTATGTTGCTGTTAATCACAAACAACCTGAAAATTAATTTTAAACATAGGAGAGTGAGAGAAAGAGAGAAAAAATATGAGAAAATGAACCCCCCCCCCCCCCCCCCCAAAAAAGGGTAAAATGTCCAGAAACTATTTACATGATTAGAAGAACTTTATGTTCAAAATATGTTACAGAATCTAGAATACTTTTTAAAAAATTTTTGTACTTTTTTCAGTTCATCAACTTATTTTACTTGCAACTTTTAAGGTAATTTTTATGTATGTTGTTATGTAATGTTTATGTATGTTTTATGTAACTGTTTACTAATTTCTTAATAATTTTTGGGTCATTTCCTGTTAAGTTGCTCATTATGTTCTTTCCCCCATTTTTGTAAGAATTTAAGTTGGTTTGCTCTGGTTTTAAAGGGTTAAACGTATTTTAATGGTCAGTGTGAATGGGTTAACAGCCACCCTCCCACCCTGACCTGTCAGCCTTTGGTAAACAGGTGTCTCTGCAGGGAGAGGAGTTTTTGTGATGGGTGTTGTTAATCTGCTGATGTTGACATTTAGCATCTTTATTTAGAGAAAGCGTAATAGAGAAACAGTGCAGGAAAACATGAGTGAGTGTGTGAGAACTGACAGTAGCTATAGGTGTGATGATTATGTCATGAAACTGCTGATAATTCTTTGGTTTAATCTTGAAGTAATTAGAACTGCAGACTGTCTGAATGTTTACAGCTTCAGTTTAACCTTGACAGTCAGCAGGTCATTTGGGGGCTGAACACTGGTTAATTAGATATGTAACATACTCACTTCTGCTGTATGTTGGGAGTACAAGTAATCTTGGTCAATAGTATTTTTTGCCTTTCTTTCAGTAGCTGACCCTGATAAAGTAGCTACTGTCATATAATTAAGTTGGATACACAATTTTTATCATAACATTTGATAAAATACATATAGAAGGACATTTTAAAAAAAGTACTTTAAAATAAATTTTTAAAAAGTATTGTTAGAATTAAATAAATCAAAGTGGGATCAATGGTGCTTTCATTTAGAAGGGCCTCGCTCATCTCAGGCACTAAGTGTTGGTGTTTATGTTGTGGCCTTGAAGCTTTCGGTCAACAGTTGGATGTTAGCGTTAGCAGACAGTTATACAGATACCACGGCGCTTTTAACCGTGTAGATACATTCACTGTGAGCAGGCAACAAACTAACAGCTCTCCAGTTCATATAGTAATAATATTTGCAAATTGCACTAGTGCTCCATGGTTCTGCTTTGTGTATGTGTGTGTGTGAGAGAGAGGCAGAGAGCCAAGGGGAGAGAGCGAGAGAACTGAAACGCAGATGGCTTATAAAAACAACTAAACACTTCATACTTGATACTCGCGACAGTTATTTTATACATCGCATGAGGAACAAACTGCAATACCTCGAGTATATGTGATATATCACCCACCCCTAAGCTGAATCTAAATTTCTAACACCAAATCATTACCCCGCACCGCTAACGTTAGAACCCACGTGTTGCAAAACTCCGTCCTCCTCTGCTTCTGATTGGTTAGTCATGTTTGTTAGGTTGAGAGCGAGAGCTGTGTTCCTGTCCTGCCATTTTAGATGAACTCCTTTGCCGTGAACATGTAAACTGCATCCACAACAAACCTTAGTGGATTACATTTTTACCTCCACTCACCCAAAGCCTTACACCGGAGATCCAGCACAGTGCAGGAGGACTTTAAGCCCTGAACAAATCAACACATGCTGAGCAGCTGTGAGTGTGGTATGGAGGGTCAAATGAGCGCTCTTCACAGAGGATAAAGTTCAGAGCATGTGTACCACATCCACGCACCTGGTTTTGATGCGTGCAGGTTTTGAGGTTAATTAAACATCACAGCTTCAGTAAGGTTCACTTACCTGAAAGCAGGGAGGCTGGCCAGAGGCCTCCTGCAGTGTGGGGCCCCAGCCTGCTCCCTTGGGGCCTCTGGGCTGGGGGATCGTCCAGTGGAGGAGCCTCCCTCCAGGGATTGAGCCCCTTTCTCACGGACCTTGGTCTTCAGTTCTGCCACCAGCTGGTCAAAGTTCTTGCTGCGGCCCACCACTTTCCTTCGCTGGTGGATGGAGTGGATCTGAGGAGCAGGACAGGGGATACCAGCATTTAGTCACTATTTCTTTTAGATTGTCTTCATTTTGAGGAAACGGCTAAAACTTGTATCTGGTGAGTGTTATAAAATTATGCACTGGCCTGCCAAATGAGAGGGTTGGCAATATAATAATTCTCAGGATGCTTCACTTGAGCTGTGAAGGTGCTTCCAAACAGCACCGCTGCGACTGCCGCCCAGAGACACTGATGATCTGTTCTTTGAACAGGCTGCAGCAGGATGCAACTCCCCTGCAGCCGCTGTACCCTAACATGAGTTCTACCAAGAACCTGCAGCAAGGGCTACAGGTTCTACCTACTCTAGTGTCGCCGTGCAGCCAAATACAGTGGACTGTAGGTAAAACGGAGAAATGGAGGAGCTAAGGGAGAAGGTGGAGGAGAAGAGGATACACAAGGGGGAGAAGCACAAGAAGAAAAAGAAAAAAAAGCCCAGGAAAAGGAAGAAGCAGCACAGGAGAAGGAAGCACCAGAAGAAGCAGCAGTAGCACCAGAAAAAGAAGAAGCACAAGAGGAGGAGGAGGAGGAGAAAGAAGAAGCAGAGGAGGAGATACAAGAAGCAACAGGAGAAGTATGAGAGGAATAAGAAGAGGCAGAAGAAGAAGGAAAAGAAGAGGAGGACGGCACATGAAGTGCTTAAGTTTTTATATTTCTGTCAACTCATTTTTACTTCACTACATTTCCTGAATAAAATGTATGTTTACTTCGAAACATTGCCCTTAAGCATTTGAGTTACTACGAATGAGGGAAGGAAGAGAGGAAGGAAGGAGATGGACAGATGATTGAGGAAATGGAAATGAAGGTAAAATTGGATTTTGTTCTTTAAATCCTTTAGGATGTGAAGACCTCACTTTTCTTGAAGCATCATGTATTCTGCATTTTTAAGGAGGTGTATGTTACAAAGAAGTAAACATCATAATTTGCAATACAGTACATTTCATATCAAAAGATTACTTTTGATACCTAAGTACAGTGCATATCATATATTATATCTTTAACTTCTACCAAAGTCATTTTCTTGTTGACATCTGTACTTTTCCTCAAATAAGGCTTTCAGGAATTTTCTCGACCGCTGGTATTAAGTAACATGGATTACATATGCTCATCGCACATTACAAGTTGTATGTGACGTCTGCAATGGCCATGTGTTTTTTCCATCACTGATATTTCGCCTTACTTTAGAGTGTTATTCAGCCTCCTTCTTGACAAGCTATGAATGACATGGTTGGTATGAGGTCTTTCAGTTTTATATGATACCAGTATCATCACTCTGGCTTAAAACTCAGGCCAGTACAGCCTCTTAAAGAGGGGAATGTCAGACAGCGGTAAACATGATTTTAAACAAAAAATGCTGCGTTATATACACATCACACTTTGAAACCTGGATTGACATCACTTTTTCTTGTACTGATTTCAGATGCCATTCACAACATTTAGACCACTGAACCCTGAGAAACTTGGTGCAGTTTCTTTCAAAATTGTCTAGGGAAAAAAAAGGTAGGGAAAAACTGTAGTTAATATTATCATAATTATGTTTTTAAAATGCTGTTATATAATTATTACAATTTGTTAAGAACATTTTTCAGAGCAAATTTCAGGCAATTTCCTTGTACTTTTTACGAATTTCTTGCTAATTTTTGGGTCATTTATTTACTCACTCACTGTCTTCTTCACTCCATTTTTGAAAGAATTCGGGCTGATTTGCTCTGGTTTAAAAGAGTTAATCGCCTCACAATTAACATATTAATACTGACAGCTCTACTATTTTTTTAAATGACACACACTCTGTCAGAAAACAAATTCATTAATTATTTTTAGCAAGAGTGTCAAGTGTTTTACAAATTCTTTCAATGGAGCACACTCAGGAGGCTTTATCAAGTAGCTGTTATTGTTATAATTATGCATCACTGTGTGGCTTATAAACACACACACTCATTTCCATCACTCTAAATGAATAGTTAAATGCCTCGCTGACATATTTCCTTCCTAGTAGCCGGTGGGAGAGAAAACACAGCCGCCCACTGAGTGTGTTCACCTACAGAGCAGGTGGAAGATGCAGCCTGTTTTCCTGCGTGTCTTTCCCGACACTCCTGTCATTTCCTGTTAATCAGGTCATCCTGTCTCTACTCTGCTGGATGTGGCCTCTCACACTCACTTCCTCCTTCACACACACCAGCCACCATATATGGACTCTTCCTGTGCTGGGAGCCATTTTCACCACTCAGTATCAGTCGGTGCTCATCAGCAGCACAGAGCAATGACTGCAGTGGAATTCATTTGAGAACATCTACTCTGACGTCACAGCGTTATCACTGCTTTTTTTCACACTTGCTCTTTCAATAGTGGTTTTATTTTCTTCACTGTATGACTGTAATCCCTTCATGTAATTTGAGAGTGAGATAATGTAAAGATCTTTACGGTATCTAACAAAGAGATCGCACTGGTTTTTGTGCAAACTGTTACACGAGGACCCTGTGATTCCCTGAGGTGGAGCCAGGCCATCAGATGTTGTATCCTAACTTTTACTGCAAATTTTAACTAATTAAATGAAGAAAGTGTAATGAATAGAACTCATGCAAATACCTTTACACAACACACAAAAAAAATCTGGTGGAAAACTAGATTGACAATCAGTTCTTCTTCATAGATGGAGCTGTTAGTACCCTTGAATGATGTTAAAAAATCTAAACCTAGACTTTTAAAATACATGTAAACATTTTAGTCTAGCTGAAATCGCACTGAATCAAATTTCTTGAAATCGGACTAAAACAGCAAGATAGTTTGAAAGTCGAGCTATTCCATCATGTAAACACCTCAGTCGGACTGTATCTGTAAGTATTGTGCGTGTACTCCTCAGGCCTTCAATGTCTGACCTGTTTTGCTGCCCCCTCCCTCCCTTATAAGTGACAAACTTTTTCTAACATTATGTAAACCTACTGATAGGTAAATGTAACAGTACAAGTAGTTCAAGTACACAATAAGTAAGTAGTATACTGTTGAACTGCATGTTTTTCCAATGTTGGCACTATGAGTTAGAATGGCAATCTGATTTCATTATTCTCTTATCTAAACATCAGAATACATCTGTAGCTGTTTGGGCCCAGTGTGTTCCTTAGGACCAAAAAAGTGCAGTGTCAAGTGTGAGGTTGTTCATATAAACAGTTCTTGGGAAAGTTGACCAAGCAATCAGCCTGTTCCAAACAGGCATGTTTGGAACAGGCACTGCACTAGTTGATGTAAATAAAAGAGAAACATATTGCTATTAGTCTTTATAGCCCACTCAAAAACGAACTTTTTCAGAAAAATAAAAATCTTCTCAGAAAAAACGGATAAAAGTCAAAAATCACTTAAAGATTAATCACTTAGACCATGGGACAGCCAGTCACTAATAGGCTATATACTGACAATTGCTTGTCTCTGAAGTAAACAGCAGTTAATATTCTAGAATCTGCAATTCATTTTTTTTTTTTTTTTAGAAAAGCTTTCGGGGTGTCACTCTGTTGTTAAATGCTTTCATCACGTTATCTCTTCTCTACTGCAGATGGATTTCTGTTAGCTCTCAACTATCTGATAAAGGTGCAAAAAAAAAATCTGACTTGTTGGCTGTCCCTGTGAGTAATAAAGAGACTACAAACTCACAACCTACGTTCCGGCTCTCATGAGTTGCATTAGATTAAAACCAAGGGTTATAAAACTGGATCCTGACATTAAGACTCAACCTTTTACTGGACTACAGAGAGCATCGAGAGAGAACATGAAAACAAGAAAAGGAGAGAAATGAGAAAGAAGAGACTGTACGGATGTGAGAATCTGAGGCACGAGAAGTAGCACGTTTGACTGGTGAAGCAGAGTGTGTTTGGAGCTTACATTGCATGTGAGGAGCCGAGTGCAGACCTTCTTCCTGTCAGGGTCAAGGACGCCGCAGTGTTTGTCCAAGTCACACTCCCTCTCTGAGGAAACACAGAGAGCATCTTGGCTACAGCATCACACGGTCAACAACACATCAAAACATCTCTAAACCCCCACAGAGTGCTGCCAATAATGCCAACAAACACCCCCCAAAAATAAAAACATTTACATTTTATACATTTTCACCACACTGTGTTTTACGAGCTGAAAGTGTTTTTGTCCACACAGGAGGTGATTCAGCCATGTTTGTCAGTGAGGATAGGCTATTTTAATCAATACAGCTGTCTAACACAGGCTGCATAACGGTGTGCGTTTCAGTTGCACTTTACATGTATAACCACAACCTGAGGCGTCTTTTTGAACATCGTACGTGTATAACGACAGTGACTGCCCCTGAAAGCATTCTGTTCAGACACTAGGGCGGCTACCCAGCTACACTAAAGGTGAAAACTCTCCATAAAATAGAAATAAAGTAATGAAGTGTAAATATGGGGTTTATTTGTTCAGCCTGTATTTACCATATCATACCATATGCAATGGCAAGGCAAGTTTGCTTACATGCACCCTTCAGACACAAGGCAATTCAAAGTGCCTTACAGGGGCACAGAAATTCATGAAATACAATGCATTAAGAAAGCATTAAAATTGCATTCAAACACTTGAGGTCTTCGGTCTATTTAGCTCTTTGTTTCCAGGTATTCAGAGTTTGTTCCACAGGTGGGGAGCAGAGAAACTAGGGCCACCTTTAGACAAGAATGGCCCTAGAAAAAAGTCTTTCCTTTGCATTTAAAAAAAAAATCCATGTTCGCATACTATTGTGAAAGCAGTCCCCGTGCACACTGATCCACAAAAACAACCAAAAACGCTGGAGTATGCATGCCAGGCCATTAGCTGGTGGTGTAACAACGCGCCTGCAAAAGGAGCGGCTGTGACGCCACCGTATCTACTGTATTTTTTTTTTTAAAAAAAAGCAACCTGACTGTCACTCTTTATTTGTCACCCACTTCCATTTTGAAAAATGGTTTAAAGTTTCAATTATAATAAAACTGTTGTTCAACTGAAAAATACCGTTTTCATTCCTTTGAGGGTCATTGTGACTGATAATAACTAAAATAAATATGTAATACTTTATACCTTGATACCATGAAATCATGCTGTCTTCTGAGATGGTTTTCGTACTGTGAGGAGCTCATACGGTTGCAACCCTTTTGTTGTCACATGCCTTTAGCTACGTGTGCTCCCACCTATCTGCTGATTAACTTAAATTTCAGAAAATATTTTTTCCAGTAATATCATCAAAACTTGCATGAAAGCATGTAGTCCTTTGGCTCAGACAGTGCACAAGTGTGGGCACTAGTGTGGGCTGCACATGTGATGGCAGAATTTTACTGAATTCCTATTTAATGGGATGCTGGCAAATGATCTGTGCATGTGCTGGCAGAGGGTGCTGCTGAATGCACTGAATGGCTACAACTCAATCAAATGGACATACTTTCAACCACAACATGCCAGAGGACCCAGTACTGCTTTTTAAATAACACGATTTACCTTTGCAGCCTGGAAAGACAGTGTCATGTGTGTTCAGACAAACATTAAAAAACAAACACACACACTCGTCAGTTCAGTGAGACCACTACGTCCACAGTGGGAAAAAAAGCAGGGTCCTAGTTCATGCACAAATCCATCCTTGGTAGATTAACTTTAAACCTAAACAGCATATTCCCACTGTTTGCTTTTCGTCTGTCAAGACAGTGATAGACTGTCGTCATGACAACTTTTCAGAGTTGTATAAAACCCCTTTTCATTGCATTCCTATATTGGCTAAGCAATATGGCTTCATAATAATATTGCAAAATTTTCTGGCTTTATCTCGACACTATATATACAAATATATATAATATTTTTTTATTTTCCTCTCAAAACGTATGTTGCTACTATTTATACTAGATAATAGGGATATGACCAATCTAATTAGAAAGTAAAAATGATCATTAAATAAACTACACAACAACCGCTTAGTCTTTCCACATTACACACTTGTCTCCATTTGTACTCACTGGAGGCCACTTTGTTGTAGGGTCTAGGGATCCGGTGGCCTGGCACTGCAGAGGCCAGAGGCGAGTCCTTCCTCTGGCTCTGGGTGGGGGGTCTGTCACTAGGTGACGGCCTGCCAGGCGGGGTGCCTCCGTGCGGCCAAGGTGGATCTCTGAGTGATGGAGGTGGAGAGCTCATCGGAGGCTCCAGAGGCGGCGGCTGCTTGAATACTGATGACTCTGTCTGGCTGCTGTGGGAGGGCTTCTCCAGCGGGGAATGTCTGGTTGATGGAAGAAGAACAGCAAATTCAAATGTGAGCTTTTAAACTTTTAACAAAACTCACAAAATGCAGCAACAACAAAAACAACTTTTTAAAATAAATGTTGCTAATTTGGTTGTAAAATGGCAGCAGTGCGATGATCCCTGACCTGTAAGCCATTCAATTTTCACTGACTGAAATGAGAGGCAGTAAAATCTGCAACCCCAATTTGGCTGCTTATTATCAGTACTTCTATTTAGTGATTATGAATAGCAAAAAAAATCAAGACATATGATGTAATGTAAAGTAATCTGCCTCTTAAAAGGAAGCTTGTCCTTGCTGCTGTCACCAAAACACTTGCTCATGGCGGAAATTGTTGAGTCTCTGTAAATTAAAGAATATGGTTTCGACAAGCTCTATATGAAAAGTGTCCTGATATAAGTTTTTTGACGATTTGGCGCTGTATAAATGTATAAAAGGCCTTAATTTGCTTGGACTATTAAAAACAAACGCTTAAAAACAGCAAGAAGTGTTTTTTCTTTGGTTGTGTGCCAGACTATTTCCTGGCCTTCCTGGCAGAAGTTACTGCTCCTGCTCAAGTAATAGACCAACACATAATCCCCTGAACGTTGCAATTTATTGTTAATACAGTTGGATTTTGGGGCAAATTGAACAAACAATAGATAATGTGTTGATTATTATGCTTTACAAATGCTGATAGATTTTGTTTTTTTACCCTCCATTTCCACTGTTAGGGCTAAACTAAGCTCACTGGCTGATAAAGCTGTCTCTGTCCACACCAGAACAAATAAAGGACTTCAAAAGCTTGCTGGCGTAAGCGATCTTTAGCATGCTTCCTTCGTCGCAAAGAAAGTTAAGGCCACATTTAGACGAGAACAGCCCTACCAAAATCGGAAAAGTCTTTCCTTTGAATTTAAAAAAAAAAAAAAATCTTGTTCATATAACATTGTGAAAACAATCCTCGTGTACACGGATCCACAAAAATAACTGAGGGGGTTTAACATTATGGATCTGTGCAAAATTTAGGTGATATTTTCAAAATGTTGATAAACACAATTGTGAGATGACTGTGTTTCCACTGAGTGATGTTCTGTGACTTCTCCTCTGGTGATAACATCCCAAGAAGCATGGTGATGGATGTTCAAACATTAGCAGCTTTATTTCTGTTGCAGCCACCACACTAGCCCTCATTATTTCTAACCCAAGGCCACGTTGGTGTGTTATGGAGTGATAATGGCAAGGCCCTTATACATGGGAGCGGCCACATATGAGGGATTTCTGGAAGGTGATAGGCCATGATTTCACAGAGGAATTGTGGATTCAAAACCTTCCAATGACCGGCTCATCTTTGAAGAATTGTGCTCTGCAAAAACACCTCTTGTAGCTTCTGCTGCATCATGAGGGAGCCAGTTCCTACTGAAAACCACATAGCCATAGCATCATGTGACCTAGAAAAGTGTTTCCATTGCAGTTTCATTGCCTCATGCGAGCGTAAAAACTTTTTTGCAATAAATGGGAGTTTTTTCCAAATTGCGTTTCCATGAGGCATATTTTCAATTTGTGCAGTTTGAGGATTAATGGAAGCCCGCCTAGTGTTCACCAAAGGCCGCATTTTACATCTACACTGATACAAAGCAACCAGAGTCTGCACCTTGGAAGGCCTTTTGTCAGAAATCTCCATTTAAGTGATCGAAATCTCTGTTTACGTGTTGATGAAATGCCAAAACATAGAGGAAAACGTGTTTTAAAAAATATCCGTTTACTTGTCGACAGGGTCTGAGGGGGCAGCACAATCACTCATTCTTTACAGCTTTTGTCTACTTTCTGGTGAAATGCCCTTCTCTGACCCCTGAACTCTGGTTAGATCTTTCTCCCCATGCTCGCCCCGCTCTGCTCTTACCGTACTCCATCCTTGGAGTTCTTGGAGTGTCTGTACTGCGGTGGAGTGGAAGGCGAAGGTGGGGTTGCTCGGAGCTGCCCGACCCCCTGGCCACGACCCTCCCAGGATGAAACGGAAGCAGAATTGGTCCCATGGGAAGGAGAGTGGCCGTGGTGGGGCCTCTGCTGGGGCTGGGGTGCAGGGGTGGGAGAACGTAGTCGGGCGTACAGCTTTGCCAGAGGGCCGTGTCGCCGCTCGCAGTGCTTTTCAAACGCCTGCGGCTTCACTACTTGGCCACAATGGCTGCACACCACCAGGTAGAAGTCATCGTGGCCGGGGTAGAGGCCAAAGATGGACATGTCTTGAAGGAGAAGGGAGAGGAAATATAATGGACACACACATCAGACTGCAGAAGAGGTAACATGGCAGTGTCACATTGTGGAGCAGAAGAGGATGATGCTGCATTTTGGAAAGATTGTACATCATTTCACATTATCAGTGTAGTTTAACTCTGACAGCATCATTTCACAAGTACTGTTAGAGTTAAACTACACTGATAATAAATGAAAAGAACAGCGAAATTAGTTTACAGCTGCCAAATGCCATCTGGTCACTAGTGTGTATGCAGGTTTTTTTAAACACAGTTAATCTCACTGAAAATAGGCTATTGAATCCTCTCACATTGCCAGTACACCAGAGCTGTGTACACGGCGCTGCTGCAGACAAGTATTCCTTTCTGTGTTTTTTTTTTTTTTTTGGTGTACATGAGGAAAAAGGTAACCCCTGCACACTTACTCTTCCATGGCACACAAGTTTGATTCAGACAATGCTCTGATCCTTCTTGAATTTTCATCAGGTTTAGTGTTTGAAAAGATGAAATCACATCTATATATATACATGATGCACATGAAGAGGCTGACGAGCTCTATGGTGGCAGGTGTGATTAACCATACTTTACTTCTTGTTATATATTTCTTACTTATTTGGTCTCTTTCAAACTTGGTGCCAACTACATTTGAAACGATGTTTGAATATTGCGGAGAGAGAGGATAATTTGTGTTAGAGTGTCATTGCATCTCCCAGGTAATACACTGAAATTAGGGTGTTCACACTGGGGTTGTGTTTCCATCAATGCAGATCAGAGCAGCAGGTGATAAATACCCATTACTACTGCACCTTTGACCTGGGAGTGAGGGCTGATTGTTACCTTTCCCATTATGTTAAACAGGGAGATGTTAGCGGGTGTTAGCAGTTTTTTTTTGTGCAGTGTCAAAGAGCCTCTACAGTGTCCGCATCTTCCTGGCTTCTGACATTATTTTGGGAAATACCTGCAGTCATCCACAGGTAATGATATATTCAATTTTAATGCAAATATTAAAAAATTGAACTTTTTTTTCATGAGCCATTTATTAGGTACTTATGAAATGCAATGACTGGACACGCAGCTCTGTGTTGGATTAATGGTGTGTAATGTGTGCCCCACTGCTAGCTCAATATGGGCGTAAGAAAATACAGATACACTTAAGTACTGCGATACTATGTTTTGTGATACTGTATCAATTATCAAAAAGGTTACTGAATAATTGTTTACATATTTTGTTTTCTTAATTTATTTACCTAAAGAATCCTGCAAGCACTTTTTACTGATATAGACAAATGTTTATTCCTTTGCTCAGAATGCACAAACAGTAGTTCCATGATGTTGGATGTTACAGTGACTGTGATAAATGAAATGCAGACCCCACTGTTCAGAATGCATAAAGGAGTAAACCTATTTGGTGTATATGTGTACTTAATACTATGACAGCTTTCCTTACATTATATATTGTTTAAACTGCAATATCACATTGCTTACAGTATCATAAAATATATATATACATTGAATCATAACCCCTCTATTGTTATATGCAATATATTGCCAGATTCTTGCAATATTGAGTCCGATCGCCCAGTGTGTTAGACTGCATCCCACACTAGAGCCATTTTCCCACTGCACAAAAAACCCGCAAACAACCGCTATGAACATCTGTTGTTTTAATGTAATGAGAAAGGTAAAAATCGGCATTAACACCTGGATCACATGAGTCTGCAGGTATTTATCAGCACCTGTTCTGATTGGCATTGACGGGAACACAATACCTGAGTGAACGTGGTCCTTTTAGCCCCTTAACCAGCAAAATGCAATGACGCATCCCCACGCATTCCCACCCCTCTCCACCTAAGCAGCACTAAAACATCGATCCCAATTAGGCTACACTGAGTTTGAAAGAAAGACTGAACATGTAAAATATGTAAAGAGGTAACCACCGGCGAGTTTTAAAAGGCATCCATATATGCCGTTTCTACAGTTTCCAACCTGTTTTTCGACTGTCTGTGATTTTGAATGATACACCAAAAAAAAAAAAAAAAACATATGCACCAAAAGGCATACTCATCCCCTGCAGAGCCGTGTACACAGCTCTAGGAATGGGAGTCAATAGCCTATTTACCTGTGTTTAAAAAACCTGAATACGTGCTATAAATGTACTTATTTTAGTGGAAAGGGAGTACAAGGTAGACATCTACCTGATACCTTTTAAAAGTTATTGACTGATATAACACAGTACCAAATAGTATCGAAACCTACTCAGTCAAACAATAGCTGCATTCGATCTTTTCTGTAACTAGATCGAGGAAAAAAATATAAGTATAGACTTGCTTGCAGCCCATCAACTTCGGCATTCTTCAATTGAATGCAACATGTGATTGGCCTGCTAGTGCAGCAGTTTCAACCCATACAGTCAGTGATGTGGTGAAGTTAAAGGAATAGTTCGGGATGTTTGAAGTGGGGCAGTATGAGATACTTGCGTACACTCAGTGTATTACATGCAGTAGCTGGAGGTCAGCACTCCAGGTTTGCAGAAACAGATGGGGCGCACACCCCACAGCTCAACTTTACCATGCTGTATAGAGGGGTTCATATCAAAACTGACTTTAAAAAAAGGCCTACCTCACTAATTCACTAAAGCTTCTGAGTGATGTATCAAAACAGTTCAATTTAAAAAAGACGCTCGAAGTCCTGAAATGGTTTGCTTATGACCCACAATTCACACCTAATCAACACGACCATAGATTCAAAGAATGGACCTCCTTAGGGCTTACAACATACTATTCATTAATAAATAAAGGTACGGTTAGAAGTTTCCAAGATCTCAAGGACAAATTTGGTTTACAAAACCAGGACCTATTCAGGTATATACAAATAAGAGACTATATCAGGAAAAAAATTATAAAGAATTATGAACCTGAAAATGATATCCTACAGGTATTCGTAAAAGCTTATAAAGATGAACCTAATAAGAAGATAATTTCAAAACTATACACAAGTCTTCAATCTCTTAACAAAGAAAATACATCTAATGTAAAATCAAGATGGGAAACTGAAGGCAACACCATAATTGCCCAGGAGAACTGGAAGGAAATTTTTAAACAGCAATGGAAAACAACAAATTCTCCGCTCTGGAGAGAATATGCATGGAAAAATGTCATTCGCTATTTCTATACTCCATATCAAAAGAGAACATTTTCCAATCAGACAGAATGTTGGAGATGTTGTGGAAGCGAAGAGGCGAATCACTATCATATATTCTGGTGTTGCCCTGTTGTGACCCCATTTTGGTTACGGGTACATCAAACTCTAGAGACTGTGTTTTCAACAAAAATAACTTTCTGTTTCAGTTTGTTGTATTTGGTGGATCTACAGGATCTGGATTGGAGGAACAAAGATAAATATCTATTGAGAATATTACTGGTGGCTTGTAAGAAATCAATAACGAAGAAATGGCTGAAGAGGGAGGCACCTAGTGTAGATGAATGGATTGATACAGTGCACAGCATCTTTGTAATGGAAAGAATCACTTTTAATTTAAGAACACAAAAAGAGGCATTTATTGATAATTGGCAAAAATGGTGTGCATTTGTCTCTACCATAAGACCAGATTTCAGGTAATTTCAATCTGTACTATCAGAATACTTATAAGTACTCATTACTTTATTTTTATTTCTTTTTTCTTGATTTCTCAACTTGAGGTATTTACCAGTCCCCCTATGTACGCTTATACTTTTTCCTTGATACTTCTATACTCATCTATAGGTCTTCATGTTGATTGTTTGACTGTTTGTCTGTTTACATGTAAAATTAAAAACCAATAAAAAGTAAATGACAAAAAAAAAAAAAGGCCTACCTACAAAATACAACATCAGTCTAAACGGATGCTGAGAGTGTCTTCGGTGTGAAGTTTTGTTTCAGTTGGATCGTGTAACAGCCGCTAACAGCATGTTCTGACCAGAACAGCTGACCCCTGGCAGATGAGAAATGTGGTGCCAACAGCGTTTTGGGGGCCTGAGACCGTATACTTTTGACACTGTACCAGAGTGTTATTTTTTGAAATACCTCTTCTTCAGTCAGCATGTAAACTGGCAGTGAACGGACCCTGTGAGAACGGTGACATCACAGCTGCATTTCGGGCATGTGCATTACATTTCAGACAAACAGTCATACGTGAGTAAGAGGAAAACAATAAAAGCAAAGGCGGATTACCGAGCTGTGTTTGTGCTGCTGACTACACTGAGTTTATTAATCCTCCTCCAGAAAAGTGTAGATTTGTTGCACCACTACTGTGCATTCACTATTGTCTTCCTGTTTGTTTACACTCACCGCTCTGTAGGAGAATGCCTTTGTATGCAGGCGCGTGGTGTTCTTCTACAGTGTGTCATTACAAAGTTACACCACCAACTACTGGGCTAGCATGCATACTACAGCGTTTTCGGTTGTTTTTGCAGATCCACGTACACGAGGATCATTTTCATTGCATGCATGCATTTCTTTGCATTTTAATGTTAAGAGCATTTAACAAGAGGTTGATAGCTGTTTCCACTTTATTTATATTTTTATATATTATTTCATTTTTTGAATATTTTACAAATTATATATTATATTTTTATATTAATCCAGGTCACTTTACATGTATTGCAGTTAACATTAACACCCTATTAAACTTAATATGTGATCAAAAATGGATATGTATTACATACATTAATAAAAAAGTTTCTTACCATTGACCAAACATTGACTTTTGCCTGCCATCTTTAGATGTTTATGACGTTAAGACGGCGACTCGTGTTATAAAATAATGTTAGTATCCTCGCCTGGCATGCTTTATAGTTCAAAGTTTGCTTGCTTGCTACAGCTAATAGATGCATATATTAAAATGTGCAAATACTAAAAGGAAATGATAGCTACTAGGAACAAAACAATGAAATATATCATTTTTACGGTCAACTACTGACAGTTTAATTGCTTTCTGCCATTTCTGTGCCCTGAAATGTCACGCAAATGTCACAACTCGGCAACTCAGGTATCATCAAAATCTCCCACTTGTAAATACGACTTTGGTGGGGCGTTCATGTACTTGAACTCAGAAATATGGTAAATGCTATATTTCCAAGGAGCACATGAGGCCAGTTTTAAGTGATTTAAAAAAATAAATAAAATGAAATCATATTTGTGGACCTGAATTCATTCTTCTGAATCATCAGCTTGTTTTGGCTGTTATTTCCATGAAATGTAAATGCAGCTTGAGTGCAAGAAGATGTACATACTTATACACACACAGTATCAGGATGATTCTTCTGATTTATCATGTCAAGCTCTGACACACACACACAAAAAAAAAGGTGCAGTGTTTGTTGGACAGCTGCTGCTCCAGACAGCAAGGCTAGGTTCCAGAAGGTGCCTAATCATAACGCTACCCTGGTTTAGTACTTGCTCTGGGTCTCTGCAAACCAGTGCCTCTAGATTATCAAGGATGGGTAAGGTCTGAGACCAGGTACAGCTGAGGCACAGTTCCTAGAGGCAGTACAGGTCAGTGCACATCTTTATATCAGTTTCTTGTTTTCAGATGTCCCAAACAACAGATTTTACTGTGTCTTTTACATGATGGTGTATAGACTTACCCTCTTTACTGAGTGACATAGCCTCTGCAGCCTTTTTGCCATTCTTACTGCAGTCATCCCCATCAGGCCCTGAAACAACACGCATTACATACATGCACATGTTCAATAAGCCCCTTAAGAGGTCAAACGTTTCCTAAAAGTTGTGTGTCAGGTTCATCAGCAAGACGAAGCCTATCCTCATGGCACAAATTCTGCACATAAAACAGGCCCTTAAGCTGTGTTATATAAAGGACTAATATGCAGGTCAACAGCTTCTCTGCTCACTGCTGCTGATCTTTTTTTTCTGGTCATTCTTGACAGTTTTCTAACAATCCTAAGTAGATCATGGTGTTGTGTGGAGGAGGAGGACTTTATTTTATAGTTATGGACAGAGTGGGACTTGGAGGGATGCCAGACAATGAGTGAGCGCACATACTTATAGCTGGGAAGGGCAGAAACACTTTTTGGGGCAAAACTCAAACATATGACATTTCCTTTCGCATACAGAAATGTTCACATGAATTAAATGGAGGCGGTGGCGCTGGCAGGCAAAGGAGAGCGTGAAAATGAAGCGAAAAGAACACAGAGTAACGTTAGCTCATATCAAAGGCTGGGCCAGCATTTACATGGTGGCAACAGCATCAGACTCCTCCTCCGTCACCGGTGTCTACTCTTATCCTCCTGCTGCTGCTGCTAGCGTTAGCATGCTAATGCTAACTGCCTCGTCGTCAACGGCTAGTCTGGCTTGCCTGCTAGCTAGCTAGCCTAGCTTTCCACGGCAAGAAGTTGCTCGCCCAGCCATCCACACTAGCCTCCTTCCGCTCTGATGCCACCGCTGTCCGGCTGCTTACACTCAAATGAAACGCATCCATTATACGTTGGCAGCTTGTTTCATAGCCACCGCTCCAAAGCACACACTTTAGCGGTCATATCTGAATAACTATCACTTATTTTTTTCTTGGAGAAAACGTATGCAGCGGGACCAGGGAGAGAGCAACATGTTACCCACCCAGCACTAGGACCCGGCAGGGTCTTTGTTTGGGTAACATGGTTAGCTCTGTCCTCCGTTTCCACGAAAATAAACCCCGGTGCTTTGCTTAAATGGCTTCGTAGCCACCGGTGTTTGCGTCAGTGTGCTTCCTTACCATCCGCCGCCGTCACACCGGCCCACTCGGCCCAGGCAGTCCAGCTTTGACCCACGAAATCATCGAGGCTAGGCACCCGCCGATCCAGAGCAGCCATTACTTTTACTGCGCGTTCACGCACCGCCATCATCACTGCGCGGCAAGCAACTTACGTCATATCTCGCGCTCTCGACAGGATAGGAACTTCCTGCGTGCGCGTTCTTGGGACACCCACACACAGAGACAAGACTGGAACAGAAAATCTGTAAATGATGTCATTTTTTTCTTTTCTAACCACTTTACAACATTAATTCATTGTCTTTTTTGAACGACTCAAAAATGCAAAAAAGAAATGGCAGAAAATCTGTAAAAGTCAATTTTATTATTATATAACTATATTAAACAAATACATGCATGCACAGGACAACTTTTTAGAGATACACAAATATCTGAAGAAATTTTACAGCTGCCAATATCAATACAGAGCCCACGTAGCTAGCTGGGAACGTTCCCACACCTTTGGCTAAAGTTACCTGCAAGTAAATGTTATAAAGAAAACATTTTTAATCTACTGGTCAAAGAAACTTTTATGGATGTTTATGATTTCAAATAATGTTTCCATAAGGTTAAATGCTGACTAAGACATAACGTTTTAACTGAAACATTGTGGGGATGTTGAGAGGTGACAGATCATATAATGTTCTTTTTTTACAAAACATTCCCACAATGTTACATGAGAACAAAGGGGGAACATTTTCAAAGCAACATTCAGAATTCTATTAAAATGTATTTAAAATATATATATATATATATATTATTATTATTTTTTTTTTTCATGTTTATAGAGACTGGTCTAACTTAAAGATGAATGTTCTGGGAACTACAAGAAAACTTGCAGCTGAAAACATCACTAGAACATTGCATTGGTTGAATTGTGACATTCTCATAATGTGTTTAGAACCAAAAAGCAAGTTCAGTAGGCTATAGCACCTTTCAAAATCACACAAGTGCATTAAAATGGTAATTAGGCCTAATATACAATAAAATAGTTGGGTAAATAATATGTAAGAAAATATGAGCAAGATTAACTCTAAAACAGAGAAAGGCTAAAGTAATTTCATGGGTGTAGGTTTCAGAGGTCACACAGGATGAGGTGTCCCCCTCAATATTGAAGTTATAGTTTGGATTTTTGGAAGTGGGACTGTATGGGGTACTAATCCATAGACATTATATTACAAACAGTTAATGTCAGTTGGTACATTTCTAGTTTGGAGATACACTCAGGAGTCCAATATGGAAGCAATGTACTGCATTTGAGGGGTCAGTAACAAAATTAATTTTAACCACCTATAAAGAGCAGGCCTGACATCTGGAGGGGTCAAAAAGTACAGATGACCCTAGACCAAGGCCAAGAGGGGGGCCATGAAAGGGTCTATGGAAATGGGATCAAGGACAACAATTTATGTACTGACTCAGAATAAATTAATGTGTTTAGTCATTATTTCAGCTTATCAGTCTTTGCAATTATTTATCATGTCAGTGGGTGTGGATTAGGGTCCCATTTTGGAAATCTTTGTACTCCCCTCATTGTTTGTTTGGGGTTATTTTGCTAATTTTCAGCTTGTTATCTTGTACTTTAAAAAAAAAAAACTTTAATTAATTAATTTAAAAAAAATAGTACATTTGGAAAAAATTAAAAGCTAGGGAAAAAACTACGTCTGTAATCATCATACTTGCATATTTTAAATTATTACATCATTATTATTATTGTTCGTTTTAAAAAAAAGTTGATTTTTTTAAACTAATTTTCAGGTAATTGTCTTGTATTTTTTATTGTTTCCTTGCAAATTTTGGGTCATTTTCTTTTTCGTTGAAGAAATCAAGCCAATTTGCACAGGTTTTTAAGGGTTAAAGCATAAAAATACACCAAAAAAGCACATTCTGTAACAGATATTGATTTTTTTTTTGGATGGGACTTTTTTGAGGTGGCAAAAACCTGTTTTCTTGCCGACCTCCATCCACAGCAGTACACGTGCTTAGCTTCTGTGTCGGACTCCAGCCTGCTTTTCCAAACTGTAGGAAATACACTAATTATGTATATCATACAATACCACTTCAAAAAATCTGAACTATCCCTTTAAGAACATCTACATTTGCCTTTCAATCATCAAAGCTGCTTAGTTTTTTCCGATTGTTGTTTTACTGGACGGCATCAAAATGAGAACTGTTTCCAATATTATAGATTAAACCTTAGAAATACCTTTTTACATAGTACTGAAATCTTGTAAATTTCTACCAATAACTGCAGCTTAACTTAAATAACTTAACTTAAATAACTTTAAAGATGATAAATATCTCACACTTATATAAAACAAACACAATATGATGATGTGAATGCAGATGTCTTCTAACTGCCACCATCCCCCATCCAGAATGCACATACTGTAAGCTGCATCCTCCTCAGAGGCCCTCTGGCTTTTGGTCCATTGTTAACAACAGTGCAAGAGAACTATTTATGTCCACACAACATATGGATGTAAACTTCTTTCCTGCTTTCAGAAGGACTCTCACTTACTGTCCATTTCTGCACACAGCAGATGTGGGATATTTATCTGTATGGGTCTCATGTCATTAATCACCAGTGGCATGGTTGAGGGGCTGGGGCCTTCAGCCTATATTTCTGTAGCTGTGTGTGTGTGTGTATTGTCACCACAGGATAAACACACTCCTGTTGACTGGTGGAGTAAAGCACAAGGAGAGCATTTTCTTCAGCGGTGATCAGAAGTCACAGGTCCTCACACGTGAACACACCTTCCCCTCTTCTAATCCCTGTAAGTGGTTAAGCCTCACACAGCTAGTCGGAGCTGTACTGAAACACAAATATGTTTCACGGTGAATACACGATGTAACCGTGCATCACATGCACACTGTTTATGTGTGCTGTGGTTGTTGCATTGTCGCCAAATGAATCGTATCGTCATACATCCAACATGGGAAAGAGATACATGCATTTGTCGATAGGAATGAAATATCACTTCAGTTTGTCTTAAAAGTGTTTTTTGCAAAAATGCTGATGACAAATATTTTTGAAATTTGTGGTTATTTAATAATAGTTCAACTACATGGAAACAGATTGGATTCGATATTTTTTGGATGTATTTGTTAGTCAGAACAATTGCTGAATTTCAGCCTAATCCTAGATAAATACAACCTACCAATATTTGAGACATGACACTCTTTCTACCATTTCTCTATTACCTTTAGGTAGTCAACAATTTGAACTGTGTAGAGTACCCCAGAGATAAGTCAGAAAACTCATAAGTCAGTACTACAACTGGACCGCACTGAACTGCATCAAACACAGCTTTACAGTGTCACAGAGTGCCCCAGGGATGACACTTTTCTCTAGGTCAACCTGGAAGCTATCTTCACCCTGGTTCCATTGGATTTTGAATCATTGCAGAAAATAAGCTCTGGAGTAAACAATGTTTATGATACTTAGATGTTTGGTTTAGCCAGTTCACAAATGAACACCACTTTTTTGAAGCCCAAATGCAATCACCAGAAGTAAAAAGCTATTGCTAGGCTAAATAGAAGCTCTATACAAAACTAGGTTTAAAAAATGACAAATAAATGTACCTTGTACTTTAAAAAGTCTCTTCGGTTTGTGTTTATACAGACCTTATTTCAGGCTTCTAACCAAAAACATTCAAAAAACCCACTGACTTTGAGACATAGGAACCAGAGGTGCTTAAATGCCAAGACATTTCCTGTAGGACTCATTACTTGGGTTCTTTGTTGTGGTGGCAACATTAAATCATGTGACCGTAGTGTAGTTTGTTTATAGCCTTACATCAGCCTTTGACTTCTGGCGTTTACATTTAGGCTTCAAAAATCCTAAAGTTGTGTGGGAATTAGCTTGCTAAACCAAACACAAATGCATCATAAACTTACAACATAAACACCAAAATCCAACGGAAAAATCCAATATGCTTTTGACTAGAGAACCAGTGTGATGCTAACTTCCACATCAGGAAAACGTCATCCTTGGGCCACTTCATTGTCATTACTTATAGCTACTTTTTCAGCATTTACATATATCTTTTAGCTAATTGTTTAGACTTATCTGTTCACTTTCAGTCACACGCTCTCAAATGCACATTGTGTTGCATAATTTGATTCAAAGATAACTGCACGTTATTCTTGAATCAAATTATTTTTAATTAGTTACGCTACACACTATTTCTTTGTACTGTCTGGTTTGTGCAGAGGTAAGGGTCGCTTAAGCTTCATTGGGAGTTGCAAGGACTTCTTGACCTTAAGGTGTGTAAAAACATGTTTTAAAAGATATACCGTAGGCCCATATCTCAGAATTTAATTAATTTCTATATTATAATTATTAATATTTAGATTATAATTTAGGATGTGGTTTTAAACAATGTATTCACAGAGCCTTCAGTCTCTGCTAAACAGCAGCATCCTGCTTTAGAAAAGTGTGCAGTTGAAACAATGTGCTGACAGAACAATGGCAAAGAAGCCTATTAAGTATGTATAACAGTTAAACAAAAAATAAAAAGAGAAAGATAACACAGATAGAGAATTGCAAAAAAATAAAAATTATCAGGGTAACTCATCTCATCTGTAATATTCAAAGGAAAAAACTTGCTGAAAAAAATCGAAATCACTAATTTTACATTATTCACTATTTTCTTTAATTGTACAGTTTGCCAGTTGTTCTGTACTGTAATTGTAATTGAATATAACCGAAATGCATAGAATATATTATAATTATTATTTTTAAAATATGTCACCTACTCAGAGTTTTTCAGTTAACTCAATGGTAGAAAAGGGGTCCCTTAAAAAAAAGGGGGAGAAAAAGGTTGAGAACCGCAGCCCTGGGGAAGTGGTTCTCAAATGGAAGTATGGGTACCTCTAGGGGTACTTTGGAGTACTGCAGAGAGTATGTGTGATTCTCAACAACTTGTCAGTATGTTTCTACCAAAAACATTTTGCACTTGTAAGGGGATACTTGGCTTTAAGAATACTTTTAGGGGTACATTACTGCAAAAAGAGTGAGACACACTGTACTGCATATTGTACCCCTATGCGCGCACACACACACACACACACACACACACACACAGATACGTACACCTTTACATGGTCACTGGATCACTAAAGGGAAACAGGCTTTCTTATGATTGTTCAGCTTTTTTCTTGTGAAAACTGAAATTCGGCGTGGAGAAAGTGAGGGTCAAAGCTCTGGGATGACTCACCATGGAAAGATGCCACAGATTCTTTCTTTTCTGCAAACTCATGACCCACCAAACTGTTGGATGACCTCTTTACCGCTACACACATCTGACTAACTGCATTTTAACCCAATCAGGAAGCTGAAGTCATTTGGTAACTGTAGAATATCTGAAATTAGCACCACCCAGTGTTAGTATGATAAATACACTTTGTCAGACAGTACTGCTAAACATGTTGATTGAAAGGACTGCAACAGTTTTAAGCAGGACTGTCTCATTGCTACAATTAGAATTACCACCTTGCAGTTGCACACCTCTGCAAACTAGTCAAATTGCAGTTACAGTTTACTACCATGTCTGTCCAGACTCATCTGTAGCCATGACAGTGTCAATGTTCCAAATATAGACGTTACTGCAAATAAGCAACACACACACACATCTTCCCCATGGCAACACAGAAGATCTCTACAATCAGCACAGTTTCAAGGTGGACACCCAACATTAGTATCACCAATTCAGTGTCTGACCAAATGTCTCCGCTTCTTTTCCTGAATCATGCTTTGAATAATGATCAAAAAGGTATTTTTCAGAACATTATGATGACAGGACTGAGTGTTTATGAAAATGCCACACGGTCATAGTGATCTTTAACCACAGAAACCTAATCAGGTCATTATGTTTCAGCTGACATTTGTGGCAAATCTGAATGAATTCCCTTGAGGTGTTCTTCAGATGTTATGTTCAAGAGAATTAGACCAACTCAAGATCACAGTGACCTCGACTTTTGACCACCAAAATCTAATCAGTTCATGCTTCAGTTCAAGTTGATGTTTGTGCCCAATTTGAACAAAATCCCTCACAGAGTTGTTCAGATGTCGTGTTCACAAAGATGAGATGGACAACAGGACACAGTGACCTCGACTTTTGACCACCAAAATCTAATCAGTTCATGCTTCAGTTCAAGTTGATGTTTGTGCCCAATTTGAACAAAATCCCTCACAGAGTTGTTCAGATGTCGTGTTCACAAAGATGAGATGGACAACAGGACACAGTGACCTCGACTTTTGACCACCAAAATCTTATCAGTTCGTTAAGTTCAAGTGGACATTTGTGGTAAATTCGACCCAAGACGCTTTTAAGATATCATGTTTAAAAAAATGAGATGCAGCAGGTCACTGTGACCTGGACTTTTGACCACCAAAATCAGATCAGTTCATCCTTGAGTCCAAGAGGACGTTGGACATATGATGTTAAATAATGACCAGAAGTGTGTTTGCAGAACATTTAATGACAGGTCATCTTGAGATACTGCATTCAAGAGACTGAGGGACGCATGGTCACAGTGACCTTTGACCGCCAAAATCGGATCAGTTCATCACTGAGTCCAAGTGAACGTTTGTGCCAAATCTGAATAAGGTCCCTCGAAGCATTCTTGATTTGTCTCTTTAACAAGAATGGGACAGACAGACGACCGCAAAACAAAATGCTATAAATCACATTGAAGTTAGGCACATAGTGGCTTTAAATGTCTTTAAACCATGAGGGTGGGTGTCCAGACATATTCATAGAGTCATCTGGCGATATAATAAAAAAGGAGACAGAATCCAGCAGTTAGAGCTCTCGTGTTTTACACATGTCAATACAGATAAACTGTTGTGTTCTTTTGCACAAACGAGGCATAAAATACATCAAGTCCAATTTCAATAATCCATCACATTAACATTCCACATATTACCATGCTCTACTCGAACTAAGATTTACCTTTTAAAAATGATCAAGCATCTTATGAAAAATGTCTAATTTCAACATGTGGAAAATATATTACTTTACTCATCATGACTCAGACAGCCCCTCATTTATTCCCTACAGAGGCGACGGCGGTGAAATTAAACAGCTGCACAGATGGCCCAATAACTCAGAACAGTTACTTCATAAAGATAATTAGATCCCTCTTAGTGCAATGCAAATAATGAAAAAAGTCGTCAGCTTTGACTGCAGGAGTCCATTACAAACCCTCGTCATGTAAGGCACCGGCTGTAAAGGTACATGTGGAGCAGGACTATAGGCAGGAGTCATTACAGCCAGGTCACATAGATGTAGCAACCACAGTTTGACACTTTTCTTACTTTAACTATTTCTCATCACAAAATTAAGCCTCGTGCTACTCAGTGACAGAACAAATTAAACAGCAAAACAGATATTACAAAAAAACCCAAGGAGAAGCTGCACACAGACATGTTTCCATTGGGAAATACACACACAGAAACCCAACATTGGTTTTAAAAAAATATGCAAAAGACCAATTAATGTTGATAAAAATACATATGAGCTGTATATAAATAACCTTTTTGCAAAAGAGAGTTCAAACAAGAATGGGTGTTAGTGTTTTGCTGAGTAGTGTAAATGTAACATTAGGATCAGAACAGGAACTAAACACAGGTTGGCCTGACATCTGTCAGTCACTTCCACTGAGTAAACATGTAGAGAACCTGCCGCGTTCTGAATACAGGCGGAGAACAAACAAGGCTGCAGCAAACAGTCATAACCGACCGGAAACTTCGCCCAAAGACTGCGCTTTCAAAATAAAAGCCTCTGCTTCCTCACTTGAAAGACAGCGACAGGCAGTAGTGCGATTTTTCTTTTTACGTAGTGTTTTTCTTTTTTTACTTGGTGTATACATTTTTAAGCACAAGAAAATCTAAGTGTTTTGAAACTTTAACCGCCATGAGGTTATAAAGTATATTTAAGTGTGTGTGTGTGTGTCAGTAGGTTAGAACATGTGGGGACATGGCGTGGCGATTATTTTATAGTTAGATGGTGATTTGGAGGCACATGCCTTCGTCCCATTATACAGCAGAGCGCTGCTATCAGCTCTTTCTTTAACTGGAGAAAAAGTTACATTGGTTTATCAGTACTTGGAACAGGTAGTGTAGCACTTCATTTTACAAAAACCTGAGTAAACTGGCTTGATTTCTTTAAAAAAAACACCGGAAGAAGGCAACGAGAAAAGAAAGAATAGCACAACAAAAGACAAAGAAAGAAATTAGTAAACTATTTGAAAAATAGTGGGAAAAAAGTAAAACAAATGGTTAATTGCCTTCTCCCCATGTTTAAAAGGATGGGGAGAAGGCAATGAGCAACAAGAAAATAAATGGCCCAAAAATTTGCAAGAAATCATTAAAAAGTACAAGAAAATTATCTGAAAATTAGTGACAAAAATAAAAAGCCAATAAAATAAGAAAAAAAGAGTTATCTGGAAAGAAAATGCTTAAAAATCATGATAATTTTTCAACATTTTAAATAAGTAATTTTAATACTTATACATATAGTTTTTCCCTAGCTGTTTTTCCCTCAACACTTTCCATAACTTAAAAATAAAAAAAAAAAATCTACAAATTTCTTGCAATTTGTGGAACATTTCCTACCCAGTTGCTTATTGCCTTTTTTACCCATATTTTTTGAAAGAAGTCACACCAATTTGGTTCAAAGGTTTTTAAATACTTGTGAAAGACCTCTGACAGCAGCACAAGAAAAGTGATGTGGCTCCAGGTTTTAAAGGGTTAACTGGACTCGTTGACAGATCAGCTCAGGTGTGCATGGGCTCCCTCCTACAGAGTTTGCTTCTGGATTTACTTTCTTCAGGAAACGCTTTTACTGGAGTGAGGGCTGTTTGCTTTCAGTTTCTTAATAGTCTGCCTTTTTCTCTGGCTGAAGAGCAGCAGAGATCCTCTGTTCTTACAGCACAGTTTCATCACCAGGTGTCTCCCTGAGGGACGGACATTTGGGGAGGACACTGTGCTGATGTGGAGGGCTGCTGTTCAACACCAGACACATACAGCTAGGGCTGGGCAACATAGTGCCGTGGCATTAATCAGTAATTTGGAGATGAGATTTTGGATGTCTTTTTCTAGCTTTGAAGGCTGTGTTATAGTAATATCAATTTCTAAATGTATCAGACTGTTCTAGTTGTTTTATTACTGATTATTACTGATGAACAATTATCAAAAATCTATTATGTATTTATTTGGTGAAAGCACCAATAGTTGACCCTACAATATCGTTTCAATATCGATGTTGAGGTATTTGGTCAAATATATGATAATATTTGATGTTTTCTATATGGCCCAGCCCCGCAGACAGTGACAACTGATTCTGACTGAGAAAGAAAAAATGAGCGGGGTTGATCACTCGTTGGGGGACGATGTTAACTCGAGCTAAACACCCTCAACTTCAGTATATAGCTCTGACAGGTGTTGGGAGGTATAGGGGAGTTTTTGGGACAATTGCCTTCCTTTTGTTTACGTTTCTGCAGGTGAACATTGGAGACCAGTGTTGGGCATGTTTCTGCTGTGGGCACAGGGTTAAGCTTAGGGACCCTCAGTGATGTGGCTAGGGCCCAGGGGCCCCTCCTTGTCCATGGTGGCTGGTGGGAGGGGATCCTTGTGGAAAGGAGTCTCCTTGTAAATGAACCAGCAGTTACCTGCCCACAGGATCAAGTTCAAAAAGCCAAATATCTGCAGAGAGGACAGCAAAAACAGATGACATGAGTGACACAAAATAATGTGCACCGAGGATTATTAACACTTTGTGTTCAGTGTGTGTTGAAAAAAGTGTATAAGTTAAGTGGAGTTGCACTTGATCTACACTGTTAATATTCTGTATATTATATATCATAATTTGTTAGGGCTGTCAGCGTTAATTAATGGCTGTGAGTTATTTTGAAGGAACAGTAAATTTACACTCTCATACAAGCTGTACACTGACTACTTTACATTGTAGCCAAGTGTCATTTCTTCAATGTTGTCCCATGAAAAGATAAAATAAAATATTTACAAAAATGTGAGGGGTGTACTCACTTTTGTGAGATACTGTACATTAACAAGGATGAGACACATGAAGTCATGGTGACCTTGACCTTTGACCACCAGAATGTAATCAGTTCATCCTTGATTCAAAGCGAACGTTTGTGCAAAATTTGAAGAAATCTCACTCAAGGCATTCGAGACATCCCTTTTATGATAATGGGAGAAATCGACGGACATACAACCTGAAAACCTGATGCCCCTGGACACCGCTATCGCCGGCACGTAGGCCTTAATTACCAAATCTATCTTTAATGTCACAAACTGCTCAGCACCACCACTGCTACCAACACACATGTTCTGCAGTAGACATACTGAAATTTGAACACGACTGACCTTAAAAACAGGCTTAAAATAGCATCAACACATTATTGTCAGCAAATGTAGATAACGGGAAATACAGTTATTGCATTTACACATTTATTTTCACTCAAAACAGTGTATGTAAGACTTTACTTCCATTTTACAAAGTGCATTTAAATTTTTTTAAGTTTCAATTTTTTCCCCATGTATTTGCATTTTTAAGATGTTTGAAAGACTTATTTAAATCATTTAAATACCTTATGGCCTTATTTATAGATTAATGAATTTCATGGCTTTTTTTCATGCAAATGCAAATCGCACTAAGTTTATCACGGTGATGTTTCTGAAAACACAGTGAACAGCTGGTGAAAGCAGTCAGTGTGGTGCTTGATGGCTGAACAGTGGACATCAGTTAAGTTCATTCACAGCAGCAGTTACAACATGTAGCCAAAAAACTTTGTTTAAAAAATGACCAATAATTCTGCCTTCTATCTTCTACCTTCAATCAGGCCCCAAACTGACATTTGACTGTCAGCCTGAACTGCTGCCGATAGAAAGTTAGAATTTAAGGATTCAAATTCTGAAAGTTTAATGAATATTTTATATTTATGATTAGGACTGATGTTGGCTAAAAAAATGCTCAATGAATGTAGAAAATCATATTAATGTTGTTTTTTTAAAAGCTTGATTTCATAAAGCACATTTTGTGTTCACAGCAATAAGAGCGTGTGAATTATTAAAGCAAAGGGTTAAAAAGACTGATAGGCAGATATTCACAACTCTGCAGGAAACATAATATAAAATACATTAAGTAGCTTTACTTTTAGGTTTATGTAAAACTCCATAAGCAGGGATGAATGCTAAAATATACATTTAACTACACTTTAACAGTTACCTACAAATAAAAGTACTTTTTATTTTATTTTAATGCTTACACCACCCAGTTATCCTCTATTTCATACTGATAATAACTCTGCAGGTCTATAAAATTGTGACCTGATTACAAAAATAGGTTCAAACTATTAGTGGCCTGGGTGTGTGTTTAGATAAAAGGCCGTGTCGATGTGGTCAAACAGTCTGCCTGCACATTCTATACTAACAATCATACATGCGATGATGCAGCAGCCGCTCTACTCGAACATGACTCACCACAGAGGCGTTGAGGCGGCCCATGGAAGGAAACTCTCCTGGCTTACAGACATCGCTACATATCTCCACGAGGTGCTCCGGGTTAGTGGCCCATTTGACATCAGTCAGGCCTTTGCCCCAGGCTGAGGAGGACACGAGCCACAGGAAGGCGAAGGCAGCCGTCACCACCAGGTCCTGGCAGGAAGCACACAGTAAACACTGAGCATGTTTATATATATACACATTGATATCACATCAGTATTTAGAAGGTTCTTAGTTACTGTTCAACCTTATCTTCTATATAAAATGACTTCTTCTCTTCTTCCATATAGATGTCACATATATGATTATTAAGTCCAGCTAAAGCAAAATAAATATGTGTTGGTCACACCACAGTGAAATATGGCACCCACCACCCAGCAAAAATGTAATCCTAAAAAAATACCCACGTATATAACATTAGGTTTCAAAATTGTGAAAAAATGCACAGTAATCTCTGCTCTTTGCATGTCTGCTGAAGGAGCTGAAGCTACATTTGTGGAGTGGGGGTGGGATCAGAGGATGTGACTCACTATGATGGGCCCGCGGGCAGTCTGGCGGTAGATGTTCTGGTAGCCCAGGTAGAGGATCAGTGTGGCGGTGCAATAAAGGAACCCAAACACACCGACACACACAAAGAACTCTGCCGAGGAGGAGAAGTCGCCCTGCAGGAAGGTCTCATTGGCTGGACCACCGTTACATGTGGGTATGTAATATGGGTTCGCTGGCAACCTGAAGGTAGGGAGAGAAAGAGAAAGCTCTTATAACACTTGCTCTGATAGATTTTGTCTTTTGCTCTTTTGTTGTGTGATTTCTGAGAAAACAAGGCCTCACCTGGGTCACTCCTTTATCCAAGGAAGGCAAGAAGAGAGAATATATAAAAAGGTTTAAACAAGTGCACAAAAAAACCCAGAGCCTTCAACTCGTCATCTGCATAGTAGATGACGAGTTGAAGGTTCTGGGTTTTGATTGATTGAATTTTTTATTTTAGAAATGTTTTTTTTTCCCTTAAGGCCATAAACATAAAATCATCCACTATTTGATCCAATGTTTGAAATAAATATATAGAAATGAAATATATATGTACACACATACGCATACATACATACAGAAACATACAAATATACTGTAGGTCATTGTAACCAAATGTGCCCTACAAAAGACAATTCAGTTTATGAACAATTTATCATAGAAACTTTAACTTATATATTGAGTTCATTTGTCATATATGTATATGTATATGTGTATGTGTATGTGTGTGTGTGTGTGTGTGTGTGTATGTGTGTGGGTACACCCATATACACACACATACACATGTGAGTGTTCATACACATGTACACTCACACATGCACATACAAATCACAGTGTGGTGGGATTTGATTCTCACAACAAACAGAAGAGCCCTTCCCCTGATATAAGAATATCAGTGTCAATTTAGGTATTGGAAATCTATCTAATTGTCTAATTGACATTAATCACACTGGACCACATGATCATGAGAAGTGAAACTCTTCAGTAGTTTGGTTCATGTTTGGAGAAGAAGACTCTTATAGAGCCACAAAGGTATGTTGATTCCCGATGAAGGGCTATATGTAACTGAATGGCATTAAAAGTGCTACTGGCTGCTTGAATCAAATCTCTATGAGCAATCTATGTTAGAAAATACACATATTCAAGCAGGCTGCCACTGAGGGGAACTGAAAGGTAAACATTTTTACAGCTAAATCTTTTGTCTTACATTATGGTGCTCAGAGAGAGATTTACTGTAAAGTAACTTTTAGAATAGATTCTTTAATATGCTGCTGTCACTGAAGTACTGTCATTGTCTGCACTACTGCTTTGACCTCATTTCCTTCATGTGTATGGATCTAATTACCTGCCAAACAAAACAAAACAAAACAAAACAACAAAACAAATGTCCTATGATCTATTAACAAACAATGTAGTTTGCAAATGAAAAACATGATTGACAAACTAATACGTACCTATCAAACAAAATACACAACATCTACTACGTCATGCTTCAGAAGCAAACACAACATGTCTTACAAGTACCAAAAAATCCATTCTCCAATAACAACAAGACAACATATGACTTTTGGCACAATGACGCTGGATTTTTCTCACAAAAGTCTCAAGTAATTCTACCTCCACAGCAGCAGGTGGCGTTATGAGTCACTTTAAACAATCCGGGAGGGAGACACTGACGTTTACAGCAGTTTCGCTAACTTCTTGACTTTCTTGCTGATCATTAAGAAAAAAATGATGATGGAAATATTTGGACTTGTTGACATCATGGCATCAAACTTTTAAGCATGGTAATAACAACCTTGGCTGAGAGTGAAATTGCTGCTGGCTCCAAGGTGGAGGAATTAAGTTTGGAGTAGGGCTAACGTGTCAACGCACGTTACGTGAACCAACGTATTGACGTCGCACCTAGTGCACTTGAATAAACAAGGTCAGTCAGCATGCCAATTACATGCTCCCTCAAAACTTGCAACATCTGTGGCATCGTGCTGTGTGATAAAACTGAACATTTCAGAGTGCCCTTTTATTGTGGCCAGCCTGAGGCACACCTGTGCAATATTCATGCTGTCTAATCAGCATCTTGATATGCCACACCTGTGAGTTGGGATGGATTATTTCGGCAAAGGAGAAATGCTCACTAACACAGATTTAGACAGATTTGTGAACAATATTTGCAAGAAATGTGTCTTTTCTGTATATAGAAAATGTTTTAGATCTTTGTTCAGCTCATGAAAAATGGGAACAAAACAAGTGTTGCATTTATATTTTTTTCAGTGTATACATATATATACACACACACACAAACATATATATATATATATATATATATATATATATATGTATGTGTGTGTGTATAAATAGAGAGTACCACCTAGGTTTACATTTCGACCAGCCTGTAACAAAATTACCTGATGACCCTGATTCCTGCGTGCACACGGCGGAAAGAAGAGGGAGATGGGATGGGAGGTGTTGCCGTCTGAGACTGTTCATAAAAATTTGTCTTTTGTGTATATAGAAAATGTTTTATATCTTTGTGTTTAGCTCATGAAAAATGGGAGCAAAAACGAAAGTGTTGCGTGTATATTTTTGTTCAGTATGTATATGTATATATATATATATGTGTGTGTGTGTGTGTGTGTGTGTGTGTGTGTGTATATATACATAAATTAATGTAGGACTGTGTGTGTGTGTGTGTGTGTGTGTGTGTGTTGCTGGTTCTGATGTACACTGCACACACTACATATATTTTTTATAGGTTCAAGGGTACTTTTTGTGTTTGGCTATTGTTAAGATGTGTATTTGTGGTTGATTGTATTTTGTTGTGCTTTTTATATTTTATACAGGATCTGACTCTCACTGAGTTTCTGTTGTTTGCATATTGAAGAAATGAGAGGTAATGATTGTGTAGTTTTTACTGGATATTTGAAGACAAACTATTATGTTTATATTGACACAGATAATGGCAACACTGTTGTAATTTTATGTTCTTTAAATTAATAAGATACTATTTTTCCATATTTTGTGATATCATTAAGAATATTGTTATTGCAAAAATACCCTGAAATATTGCATGTTTTAAGGCACTGCCCACCTTTAGCACGCATGCTCTGTTTTCTCATCCTTGTTTCTGCTCTATAACATGAGAGCACAGTTTATTCCACTGAACATCATTTATATGGGCCTGCAAGCAGTTACCTTATCATATACTGTTTACTGCTATTAAAGAGATTTTTTTTATTGTGACATTAATTTCAGCTTTTTGGCCAAGTCCTGTTTGATAGTGGATCTAAATGCAGCTGCCCCACAATAACTGCTGGCACTGGATAGCCTGTAGCATTTAGCCTCACAAACAAGTCATGTGCATCTCCAGTCATTTCACAACAGAAACACAAGAGACATTAACTGCAACATCACAATTGTGTATTTGGCGTTTCTGAGACAAAAAATAAGCCATTAAAGAAAGTAGCAGTAGAGAATGAATGCTGAACCAGCTGGGACCAAGTGGAAAAACTATATTTTTCACCAGATGATGGCAGTAATTTACAACTGTTTTGTTTACCAGCTTAAAAATAAGAAAGATACAATATCGCCATTTTATGTCCTGAAATACAGTTCATAGCTGTATTTCCACTGTTTTCACACACCCCTTTTTTCTGGAGCATTAACTACTTATGTGCGTCATCTTTTTTTATTTATTCAATGTTGTTTTTATTGTTGTTTGTCTTTCATTATTATTACTATTACTATTATCATCAGTATCATTATTATTTTAGAATTTATTCTTTTTGTTTAGCCATTAAAAAAATGACACCATTTGTACTGCATTTTTAATTATCTGCACTCTATTTTGTCTTCAATCTGTACACTAATTAATATTTTTGCTTTAAAAAAAAAAATTCAATGAAACAAATTTTGACAACAAAGAAGAAAGATATATAGCAAAGGCAGGGCTCTAGTGTTCCACAGTACCTGAATGGGTAGCCAAACTCAGCTGTTGCGTCCACCGGCTCTTTGGCTCCTGGGCAGTTGACAGTAAAGTGGCTCTTCCCAGAGTAACCTCCAGTGGTGGCAAAGGCAAAGATGGTAAACACCTGCAGAGGCAGAGACATATGGAAGGGTTATAGGTTTTAAAAGAGAGGACAGTTTTCCGGAGCCCAAAAGGCTACCTAAATAGGTGTCATGCAAATATGCATGTGTCCTATGCTACAGTTGGTTGATAGTGCAATTTAATGGTAACATGAATGACACCCGGAAAAAATACAATGCATGTTTTTATTCTTTGATGGCTGTGGGATCAAAAATTGCAGATTGAATGGGTTTCAATGGAGCATTTTTTGATCTTAACAGTCTGAATGTAACAATTTAGTTTCCACAGTGTATTTTACACTTATTGTAGGAGCTGAGCTGGAAATTCCAAGATTAAACTAAAATACACAATCCTGCCAAAATTCATGCCATATACATTAACACAACCAAAACTATAAAAAAAAATTTAAGATTCAAAAGCAACACTCCCCAAGGTTTAAATTATATCTAAATAACAATAATAATAATTATTATTATTGCAACCATTGTTATCATTATATATATATATGTATATATATGTATGTATATGATTCTGGTCCTGGTTGCGCCGATGCTGTGATCTTGCCTTTGGACAACTCCCTTTCACCCTTTCACATATGCATGAGACTGTTATCATCTCTATCAACATCATTATAGAGAGCAATTACTAATTTCACACCTACCATTATTGTAATTTGACATGCATCTGTTTCTATTGTTCTGTGCCCCCCCTCTCCCCCCCTCTCTTTCTCTTTCCTTTTTTGCTATGATTGTATTTCACTTGCTATTTACGGCATCTATTGCTCGTCTGTTCGTCCTGGAAGAGGGATCCCTCACTATCCTCTACCGCTCTTCCTGAGGTTTCTTCCTCTTTTTCCCGTTACAGGGGTTCTTTTTGGGAGTTTTTCCTTGGGTGATGTGAGGGTCTAAGGGCAGAGGGATGTCATTACACTGTAAAAGCCCTCTGAGGCAAACCTTGTTTTGTGATAATGGGCTATATAAATAAAACTGACTTGACTTGACTATATATGTATATATATATATATATATATATATATATATATATATATATATATATATATATATATGTATATATATGTGTGTGTGTGTGTGTGTGTGTGTGTGTATATATATATATATATATATATATATATGTGTGTGTATGTATATGTATATATGTATGTATATGTGTGTGTATATATATATATATATATATATATATACACACACACACACACACACACACACACATATATATATATTAGTGCTGGGTTAATCGGCGTTAACGCTGCGTTAACTGGATTCTTATCGCGATAAGCAAATTATCGCTACGATAAACTATTCACTAAGTTGGGTCTATACAGTGAGCAAGGCACCAATTTCACTTTGTTGTTTAAGCGCGGATGTATACCTGGTCAAATTACGCGGAGGGGGCGTGAACAAGGCGGAAGCTGGTCTGCCTGAGTGACTGGAGTGATTGGCTCAAGCCGTGTCACAAAGCTACTGACTGTTAATGGTCTTCTTCATGACCTCTAATGTAGGCCCACAGTTCAGTTAGGGTCATGTTATCAGAGGCTGCACCCTCTGCTGTTCATTCCAGTTAGCAGGAAAAAGCTTTTTCCACATGGAGACAGAACCTGTGTTCCTAAATGTCTGTGTTTAACAAAATAAAAAAAAGTTAAACACCAAAGTAAATCTTATGGAACATTATTTTCTTTACCAAATATTATAGTGGAACAGCTTTCTCAAGCAGTTTGTGATGCATTTTCATCATTTAGATAGATAGATATTATTTTGAATGTCTTTGGCAAAATTCAAATCTATAATTTTAATCTAGATTAATCTAGATTAACTACAGGATTGCAGTGAGATTAATCTAGATTAAAAAAATTAATCTATGCCCAGCACTAATATATATATATATATATATGACAGATTATAGGCCACTCAGTCCCTTTTTACCTGTGTAAATTCCTTGAAAAGACCAATGCAACAAACATAATGCAATTTTCAACTTGCCAAAAAGTGATTGCAGCTGCTATCTTGTTACTGAAACATTGTTCCTGCCTAAAAATGACTAGATTTAATTCTTGGGGGTTGTATTGGACTACTTGTAATCACGACAGTCCTTTTTTTTTACCTGTGTAAATACCTTTAAAGCCCCAACGAAATGCACAAAAAAGCAATTGCAGGGATTGCAGCAGCTATCTTGTCACTGAAAGGACCTTACAATATGATACAGAGAAACCCAAAAGTTCCCACAATGAGCATGCACTTGGCAACAGTGGAGACTCAACGACTGCACTTAGGTCCCCTGAAACAAAACAAAACAAATACACATGAAGTGTTGTAACTTTAGGGGTATGACATAAGGAAGTTGCTCTGATGGCTGAATGATTTATTAACAGGATCTTGTAATAATTAAAAATTTTGATCAAATTATTTTGAAGCAGGAACAACCTTTCAGTGGCAAGACAGGAGCTGCACTCACTTTTTGGTAAGTTGAAAATTGCATTTTATTTGCTGCACTGGTCTTTAAAGGCATTTAAACAGTTAAAAGAGGACTGAGTGAGCTACAGTCTG
Organism: Plectropomus leopardus; assembly: GCF_026936395.1. Taxonomy (NCBI): domain Eukaryota; kingdom Metazoa; phylum Chordata; class Actinopteri; order Perciformes; family Serranidae; genus Plectropomus; species Plectropomus leopardus. The sequence goes on along the minus strand of NC_142177.1, from coordinate 3,822,470 downwards.
TCAATTGTAATCACTGTGAATGAAATCAAGTCATTTTAAGGCAGAAATCACCTTTCAGTGGCAAGATAGGAGCTGTAATCACTTTTTGGCAAGTAAGAAATTGCATTTTATGCATTGCATTGGCCTTTGAGGGTATTTACACAGGTAAAAGGCGACTGGGTACGCTATAATCTATCAAATATATCTCTGTGAATGAAATCAAGTCATTTTGAGCCCCACAGCCTGACTGTCAGGTGTCTCAAGCTTAAACCTGATTCCACTGCTGTAACTCTGATTTAATAAAAAATAAATCCTTAAAAAGTTTCTGTAAAAATTAAAGTAAAGCCAGTTTAATGACTGGTGACTAGTCTGCATCTGACACTATGAGATACTGCTGTTACTCGCTAATGTCACTTTTTTTAGGCCCATATGACAGTCAGTAACTCATGGAAATATAGATTAAACTCAGTACCAACTGTGCTGTCTTTTAGGATCAGAGGTACACTTACATTTCAGTCAATATAAAATGAAAAAAACTATGCTTTTTCCTTTCCCATATTTCTCTGATGTGATTTTCACTCTCTGAACTAACATTCTGTCACTATATAAACTAACTATCACCTTCCTCCCTGCTGCTGTCACATCCTTTTCCACACAGGAAACTCCCTCCCTCCCCCTCTGCCGCAGGGAGAACTTCAAGAACTCTACAACAAGCTAATGTTAGCCTCAAATGCTGCAACATTTAGTGTTGCTTGGCAACACTGTCAGCTACTCTGGGACTATCGCTACTTTTTAAATGATGTTATCATAATCATTATCAGAGATTTTAATGACTAAATATTAAAAAAAAACAACTAAAATCAAATATTAATGTTTGAAATTATGGGGTTGGGCCCAAAGAATCGGTGAGCAGTTTGTGAGGTTTAAGACTAGATCAGTAAACCTCAGCACTGACCACAGGAGATTTCTAGAACAATTTTCATGAGGGGTGAAAAGGGGATAAACTGGCCAAAAACTTCTGTAATCTGAGTCCTGCTTAAGGGTTGTTTTTCATATTGTATAAGAATGACTGTCAGCAGAAAGTGTCTTTTAAAGGTTGAAAAAACAAGCCAATATCTACAACTATGCTGACACACAGCAAACCCCAGCAGGAAGAATGGAAAGCAGGGAGCCCAAACTGTTTCCTCCAGCCTTCAACATGACCTGACTGTGCAGAAAACTGGGATGCCACTCCGGGGTCGCCAGAGTCATCTGTGATTGAGCGCAGACTGCAGTCAGGGGTTTAAAAACACTGGAAAAACAGTTCCAGTCCTTTTAATTTCTAATGTGGGCAATGCATTTAGTAGCAGCTTTGGACAGGTTTATACAGCCTCTCTTCTTCTACAGCATGAGCAACTACACTGAAACTTAGGACAGGCTGGAAAATGTTGCTGGCTGTAGAACCTGGACTGGACTCAGACCTGAATTCATCAGCAGGGTTGGGCTCAGGCCGCAATGTCAGGCCTGTGCAGTATTTTACTGGGCACTGTGTAGAAATTGTGCAATCCACATTGTACAAAAGCACATATAAGCCTAACCCTTGAAGACAGTCCTAATATGATATCGCTCCCAATAACCTCTTACACCCTTGGGCATCACCAGAGCCAGGAAAAAACTTGTTAGATTCTATATCTGTAAACACAGCATAAGTTGACTACAATGTTGTTGAGAACCTGAGTGATGCTGTTTCATCCTATTTTTAAAGGCAAGACATTAGGAGCTAAAATAGAGACACAACTAGGAACAGAGCGGAGTGGGATTTCATACAGTAGCTCACATTGTAGACATGCCACCTCAGAAACTAACATGTGGAACGCAGTAATGTTAAGAGTTTCATTGAGGCTGGAATTCTCATGACTACTTTTAGGAGAATATAATGGTCTTACAACTTTCTGAACATTGTTGCACTGCTTCCATAAAGTCAATCAAATGTTACTCAGAAATGACCAGGAAAAGTAATTGTATAAACTTTGTAACATAATTTTAATGTAATTACGATAATCATGAATATTTTTTTCCTAGCTTTATTTATTTTTTCCTTGGACATTTTTCCCTGGCCTTTTTAAAAATCATTTTCTAAATCTACATATTTCTTACAGTTTGTGGAAGACTGCCTCTTTCCCATATTTTTGGAAGAAATATGCAACAATTTGCTCAGATTTCAAAGGTTTAAATATTTGTTAAATGTGTCTGAAAGCAGCATAATATTGATGTCGCTCCAGGTTTCAAAAGGTTAATAAAAGATAATTGTTCTTCACCAACACTGAGAGTTTTAAAAAACTGTCTTTATATCAGTCTCTAAAATACTTCAAACATATCTAGTACTTTCTCATGCTGTATTGGATAGCAATGCATATTTGGGTTTAATGCACACTGTTATTAAAGTTTTTCCATGAGCCAAAAAGGTTAGAAAAAGAACGAATGGAAATAGTTTACATGACAGTGACAATATGATGACATGGTCCCCAAAAAATTGTCCTGCTCTCATAATGAAATGGTGGTGTCTCTGTAACTGTCTTGTTAAGAATATATGAATAAGTACTTCAGTACCTAAGGACACTGTGTGACAAAGAGCACCCCCTCCCCCTTCCCAGGACATCCTTCCCCCAATGAAAAGCTTCTGATTAAGGCATGTGATTCTTGCTTCCGGACTTTCTCGCAAGAATAATGTTCTTTGTTCACTTACACCCACATCTGCCGAGGCACATTCCCAAATCATCAGGGTCCTTCTAAGCTCCATAACATTTGTAAGAAGTGAGCCACGGTACAGGGCATGAGGTTAAGAGCCTGCAGGCCGCAGGAGTGGAGTAAAGACAGGGAGGTAAACAACAGAAACACAGAGAGAGAGCTGCAGTGCAGTATTTAGCAAGCATCCGGCCCACTGAGGATCTTCAGGAATGGGTTTCATCTTTCAGGTTTCTCTGGATCTCCACAACATTTCTCAGCTTTCATCTCAACCCTGTGTGACCCACCCAGGCCAATCTGACAGCACCTCAAATAAACTCTCCAGACAGGGTGGGGGGGGGGTTCCCTGTCCAGAGTCCAGTGTCCCACCCAGCCTCCCACAGACTGACAAGCATTCCTCAGTACCTCTTCTGTTCAGGGAGTGGCGGGACAGATAGGAGAAACCCCAGCAGCAAACAGTCACAAGGTTCTCACACTAGCACTTTGCATTTTATACAACTTATTTGTATTTAACACATCACGTCAACATATGTGAACACACTGAATGACCCAAAAACAGAAGCAGCTGGTCGTGATCACAAAAATAGCCAGACCACTGCCTGGTGACTACCCTCCACCTGACACTGTAAAAAACTGTGGATACTGGCAAATGTCCATGTTTAGAGGCTGTGGTATACAGAGCAGTTTGACATTCAGTAATATCAATTATAAACATCTTCCTAAACCTTTACAGTAGAGGAGGGAGGCAGCATTAGATTACTAAGAATGCCTCACCCTGGAAGAATTCTGTCTATTTCAGCCTTAAGACTGAAGCAGACTAACAACAACAAAACAAACTTGGTGAACTGCTGAGCAGATTGGATTGGAAACAGCGATCTTTAAAAAGTCAGAAAAACACTCAGTTTAGTCCAGCTGAAGTTATAGCTCCATAAGGCCATTTCATTGGACTGCTGTCCTTGTCCAAGTGTACAAACACCAGGAGACAGTCGATTTATTGACAGAGGTATGTCTGACTCCTCTACGGCAGGTGGAGATATGCCCTCTTTCAAGTAGTTGCAATAAACCTATATTATTTGTACAGTCTGTGATATAGACTGCATCACAATCACTGTTTATTTAACTTTGGGTTAGAAAACCGCTGCATCACGTACATATAATCAAACGGCGCTGAGCAAATTCTGCCTTCATTTATTCGTTTTCTGCCACCTACAAAAATCAATATCAGTTCAAGTGTAGCCTACGCTCTATTTCGAATATTTTCACCGCTTTACCTTGAAAAGAGACAGCTCTTACTGGCGGAGATTTGAAGCTGTTATATAAAAAAAAAAAAACAGACTCGACTGAGAAAAACAGTCATTTCACTCCACCTAACAACCGAGTTCCTGCTCTATCGCTGCCTCCATCAGCTGTTGTGGAAGATAAAGAGGAGACAATATTTAATAACAGTGTACACTTAAACCGATTTTGATTTTTTTGCTAAAGTATGTTTCTCTGCGGCCCCGTCCACAGCAGTATATAGCTTAGTTTTCGTGCTGTGGGACTGTACCTTATTTATCAGGTCAGCTGGGCTGTGACTTTTTTTATGTAGAACAATATATTAAATGTAAAATACTGACTCAAGTCATGTCTTTTACCTGTTCGACCTGAGTTTCTAATGAACTGCCATATCAGATCAGACACCAGTTTCAAACTCTCATCAACTGGTAGATTAATCCTCACATATCGACACATATTAGAGCTGGCGCTTTAGAGCTTTTCCAGGCCTGGAACACGAGATTGTGGAACTCTATGAAGTCAGGGACAGGCAAGAGACACGAGCAGTTGGATGATCAGGTATGTTGTACAACAACCCTGCAGGTTATCCAAAGTTATTTGAGTAAACAAAGGCAAACCATACATGTATTAGCCATGCGGAGCAACTTTCTGGTTCAAGTGCGCTTGTTGGAATAGTTTAACTTTGGATTGACAGATAATTACTTACTGCACGGGAAATTGTGCCCTCACCCTAAGTTTTACCCTCAAATAAAGTGGTTTATAGTTTGGCTTAACTGTTGACTTCTTGACATCTGTTCTCATCGCCTCACTGCTCATGGTTTTTACCCAGAGAAAAAACGACAACCAAATACAAGAAAACAATACACTTACTATTATTAAACCAACCGTGCACCTGTAGGGGGAGATGTAATGCACTTTAAACACCAGTTATCACCCACCATTAACCAGAAGAAGAAGAAGAAGTAGCAGTTGTGGAACAGAAGAAGACGAGACCGTCACTCACGCTTATGCTTGGGTTGAAGCATAACAACAACACTCAACACGCTCATGAAGTTATAATTATTATGATTGTTTTACAGAGCTGCACTACACCATGATTGAATTCACCACGTAATGTTAGCTACAGTAGCTGTATCGATGTCCTGATCAAGTTTTTCTGTCCCCAATCCCGATCAGAGACATTAAATATTGAGTATCTGTTGATACAGAGTCCTGATCCGATACTTTCACTATCAAATACAGCTGCTCAGTGCACACCTTAACAACAAACTGTTACAACCTGAAAGAAATAATTGCATAATTCTACATTTATCATGACGATTATCAATATCAACTGATAAACATTTTTAATCAAGATAACAGTTTTGTTTTGTCTATTTATTCTGTTTAGATTGGCAGCTAAATGATTTAGAAATGTTTTTAACCGTTGTATGGAGGATTTGACATGCCTCCTGACTGGTGATGGAATGTAACTGAGTACATTTACTTAGATACTGTGCTGAAGTATGAATTTGAGGTACTTGTACTTAACTTGAGTCTGTTCTTTTCAAGCCGCTCTATACGTCTACTCCACTACATTTTAGAGGGAAATATTGTTTTTTGTACTTATCTACATTTATCTGAAAGCTTTGGTCAGAAGTTGCTTTAAAGATTAAGTTTTTTGCATAAAAAGCATATGGAAAGTTAATAAAATATTATGTTTAGTCATTTAATCATCTCACAGTTAATACAAGTACAAGGGAAGCAATTGATTAATTAGCCAATTGACAGCCGATTGACAGGACATAACTGGCAACTATTTTTGATAACCATATCCCTCATTTTCTAATTTATTTTAAATAATTTCAAGTTTTTTGGATGTTTTATTTAAAGACTTTTTCTGTTTTTTTCTTTTAATACTTTGAGAACATTTCCCTGATTATACTTAATTTTATTTAAGAAACATTTTCAATGCAAGACTTTAACTGGTGACCGACTGTTTTGACTCAGATTTGTGAAATGTTCTGTTGTTTGACAAGTGCTGTCATGTTCTGGCAATAAATTACAGTTTAAACCACAATTAACCATATGTTTCTTCAACTTTCACCAATAAACAAAAACCCGGGTTTAAACTTGAAAGAAATAATTACACAGTTTTACATTTATCGTGATAATTACCAATATCACCTGATAAAAGATATTTATCATGGTAACATTTTAAGCTATACCACCCAGCCCTGCTGGTCACAATTTGGTTGATATTTAAGGCATTAAGGCTTGACATAGAAAGAATTGTGCAATCAACTAAAACAGTGGATAGAAAGCCAAACTTTTGAACTCTTAACACTTCGCAGCACGGCAGCAGTTATTAGCTCCTGTATGTTAATGACCAACAGGACCTGCTTCACAGGCACACGCCTTAAATACACACAGCCCTGCCTGCTGTATCGGGGCGGTTAGCACAGGAGTCTGCAGCGAGCAGAAATACACAGCACTACGAGTATTAGCAGTCACATTAGAGGGGGCATTCCTGAACTGTTTGCTTTTTTTAGTATACAGTGCATTCAAACTACTCATTTGGAATACCAGCAGCTGGTATTCCTCACAGCAGCCACATGGAGCTGGTTCCCAGGTTCTGCACCAACACATGACATCAACATCATGACTGTCCTGGCTGAAAATACTCAACTGTGAGAAAACATGCAACTACTGTAATCTTGGCTGAACTATTTTATACTGAAGTCACAATATCCTGGCATTTCCTGGTCATTGTTTCAGCCTCCAGTTTGGTGCAGTGCTACACGTAATAATGTGTACTATGCAAAGAGCCTAAGGTAAAACACAGAACGCAGACATCTTAACCTTTAACCTTAGAACACGGAGCAAATTGGTGCCATTTCTTTGGTACCAAATAGTACTTCATTTGTTATTGTAATCTATTAATTCAAAGAAGGGACAATGCACATTATTCCACATTTGAACAAATGTAAATACACCTGGGTGCAAGTTTTCATTAGCGGTCCCTTGCCTGAAAGTTAAGCATCCTAAAATGATATATGAAAAAGAATAATACAATATGAAGATACAGTATGTAGAGAGGTTAAGACTAACAACGTTAACATAAAAAGTCACACAATATAGTTAAACGTGTACAAGTTAAGAATATACAACACAATTTGACAATATAAGCAGATAAACTCCAAATAGCAAATGATGTTTTACAAACTGCATAAAACTAGTAGAGTTAGAAAATTATTCATTAAAAAGTCAGGGAAAAATATGTAGGGAAATATTTTTTAAAAAACTACAGTATATTTATAAATATCATAATTACATATCTAAAATTATTTTACAGAACTATAATAGTTTTTGAACACTTTTTAAAGACACGTTTGGATGTTTATTAATTTATTTTTTACTCTCTTTTTCATTCTTTCTAAATTTATTTTTGTTAATTTTTGAGTAATTTCCTCTTAAATTGCTTATTGCCTTCTTCCCGTATTTTTTTTATTTTTTATTTTTAATTGAGCCAATTTGTCCAGGTTTAAGGGTTAACATTTCACTGGGTAAATCAGTAGCTACATGCATGTTACTGTGGCATAATTTAGCTCAGTGAAACAGGTCAAAAGCCAACACTCCCAGGTTACAAATGAACATAGCACAGACAGAGGTGCCTGCAGCGGTTAACCCTTTGAAACCTGACCAAATTGACTTGATTTCTTTTAGAAACATGGACAGAAGGTGATGCCTAACTTGACAAGAATAATGTCCCAATATTTGCAATTAATAAGTAAAAAGTTACAAGAAACTTACCTAAAATTAGCACACACACAAAAAATACAACAAAATGAAAGGAAAAAAACAATTACAGAAAATGACATGAAAAAAGCTAAAATAAATAAATAATGAATAGAAATATAAAATGAAAAAAAGAGTTTTCAACAAAAACAAAAAATAATTATTTTTTTGGTAGCTTAATTTGAATATATTATCAAATGTAGTTTTCTTGATGTTTTCACCCTATTTATCTCATCAATTTCTCTCTCTCTTACCTTTTTTGGAATCTAATTTTCAGGTAATTTTCTTGCCACCTTTAACTAATTTATTTGCATTTTGGGACAATTCATGCCAAGTTGCTGATTACCTTTTTCCCCATATTTTTTTTTTAAGAATTCAAAACAATTTGCTCATGTTTTATTGGTTTAAATGCATGTGACAGGCGTCTGAACCAACACACGAAAAATGATGTCGATCCAGGTTTCAAAGTTTTAATGCAAGCTTTTTTAAACTTCAGTGTGTGTATTAGAATATATTACTTACTACAATGCAGACACTTTTAGTCTGGTACATAAAACTAGTGGAGTGGATTTGAAGGAAATATCAACATCACGAGGATGAAGTGAGAGGAATGCAGAGTAGATACGGTGGCTAAACACAGATAAGAATACCCTGTAACTAGTCTTATTGAGAGACATTTTAAAGTTGACTTAACTTACCCATTCTAGGACACGAATAAATCCAAGAGGCTCTTTCAAGGGTCCCAGGTCCAGAGCAAACCCAGACACCATTTTCTGTGGATGACAAACAAGGTGTGTAAACGACCCACTATGACACAGAGAGTGGATAAAATAGAGTTAGCCAGGTGTAAAGGAATTAGCGTTCACATTAGCACCCAAACACCTCGCTATCGTTACCTGTTCGTCACCTTGTAGCTAACTGGCCCTGCCCTTGTTAGCCTGCTAGCGACATGCTAACGCTAACTCACGTCAACCTGCTAACTCACCCACCTGAACAGTGTCCATGGAGACGCGCAACAAGTACAAAATAGTTTGTGTTTCACTCCTGAAGTTTTCACTTTCGCTAAAAAGTTAGTTACTCGGTTTGCATTCGAGCGGTGGCAAGAAATACAACAGCTACTGGCTGTCAGCGGGCGGTGAAGCAGCAGCCAGACAGCAACTGATAAGACTGGTGTCAAACTCTGGACGGCTCAACCGCTGTCAGACTGAGCAAAATAAAAGACTCCACTTCCGCTTACTACCTTTCAGAATAAGCAACAAAATAGTTACTCAAGAATGCGTGGATGCTGGTAAAGTGGGACTCTTTATGAAAATTTACATTCTGTGTGATCTTAAATTATGATCCACATGCCTTAGCCCCTCATGATATAATTCTGAATAGCTTATGGGAAAAAAAGAAGCATTAACCCTTAAGGATTGTTTAGTGCATTTTATGCACTTTACGTTTTTTTTAGATAGATAGATAGATAGATAGATAGATAGATAGATAGATAGATAGATACGTACTTTATTGATCCCGAGGGAAATTTAAGTAACCAGCAGCATATTAAACATACAGAATAGAATATAGACCAATAAATATATAAGCAATATATACAGAGAAAAAGAGAGATGCAGAATATGCAAAAACACAAGATATAAAAAGCGACAATAACAATAAAAACAGTGCAATGCCAGTAAAAACAGTGCAACAGTGCAAACAGTGTTTATCTGTGTGAGGAGGAATTGAAGAGTCGTATGGCCTGTGGGACAAACGACTTCCTCAGCCTGTCAGTGGAGCAGGACAGGGACAGCAGCCTGTCACTGAAGACACTGCTCTGCCTGATGATGATGCCGTGCAGAGGGTGGTGGGCATTGTCCATGATGCAGAGCAGTTTGCTGAGAGTCTTTCTCTCTGCCACTGATGTGATCGAGTCCAGCTCTGTGCCGACCACAGAGCCAGCTTTTCTTACCAGCCTGTCCAGCCGAGAGGCGTCCCTCTTCTTGATGCTGCCTCCCCAGCACACCACAGCATAGAAGAGGACACTTGCCACAACAGACTGGTAGAACATCAGTAGGAGTTTCCGGCAGATTTTGAAGGACCCCAGCCGCCTCAAGAAGTAGAGCCTGCTCTGAGCCTTCTTGAGGCTATATATATAATTTTGGCTGTGTTCATGCATATGGCATATGTTTTAGCAAGATTGTGTATTTATATATATATATATATATATATATATATTTATCACCATAATTGCATATTTAAAATTATGTTACAGAATTATTTTTTTTTTTAGCATTATTCTTCTTAGCAAGTTTGTTTCATTTGATTCATTTATTTATTTCACTAATTTGCAAGTCATTTTCTTGTACATTTTATAAATTCTTGCTTATTTTGGGGGATCATTTCTTCTTTTGCTGCTCATTGCCTTCTTGCCTTCTTTGTTTTTGAAAGAAGCCAATTTACTCAGATATCAAAGGGTTAAATTGTGGAAAAAAAAAAAAAAAAAAGTCACCAGTTACACATTCCTTTTATGTTTCTAAACTTAACATTGATCCCAAAACCTGGCACAAACATTGGCTGCGTGTCATTTGAAATCAGCAGTCTGTTAATGATCGAGCAGGTCATTAAAAGCACCTTTTATTTACACAGTAATATGTACATGTGACTTTGAAGAGTTCTCATGTGGGAAAGGGTCAGGACAGAGCAAATACATATTAAGACCAAAAAACATGTTGATCTTTCTTCAGATCACATTGATAACACAAAAGAGTACCAGACAACGTAAGACAGCATTGTTGTATTGAAGTACAGTGTTTGTCAATCATAGTAGGAACATACAAACAGTCCCTGAGATGTTCATTAACAAAGCCCAGGGAAGCACATACACATTTATCCCAGACTGGTTGTTTCAAAGTATACCCCCTGAATAAAAGAACTGCTTAGGAAAAACATTGAAGAGGTACATTTCAGTCAAACATTATAAAAACACTAAAGAACAGCCACTGGCACAGGGTTCACTCCAGAAGATCGGAGTGGAAAATCTAGATATCACTAAACCTGATGGGTAAAAAAATCCAGACAGTAACTTTAGAATGTTCTCTCAGGCTTGGACCTGAGCTGTATTGACAGGGTCATCTTTAAATTAAAACTGATACATTTAAATGTCATAATCTGGGAACTGGCTGGGCAGCAGCAGTCTTCTCCACTCACAAAAATAAAAACAAAAACATAGTTGGGGGGGGGGGGCTAATGTAAGTGCAGCAGTGTTCATTATTTCTCTACTCGGCTTGCTCTTCCCTTGCATACACAGTATACAGATATGACTTCTCTCTAAAATATCACATTCACATCACATTCCCCGAGACTAAACATCTTCCAGGTATTCCTGAAAATCTGGTGGTTTTCTCAACAATATAACCCTGCACCAATGCTTTTTTTTTTTCTTTCTTCTTTTCCAAAACCTGTTGGAAATGTTGGAACCAAAAAATCCAACATTTTGACAATGATCACGAACAAACGAAAAAAGGCCCTGCAGAATAACATTTGGGGGGAGCAGATGATCATATGGGCAGGAAATAAAAAAGGAGAGAAGAAAAACAAATATGAACCAAAAGCTTAAAATATTTTGAAATTTATACAAAAACAGTGTCTCTTTAAAACGCTCCATGGTAGACAGTGACTGATGGTCTTCACTTCTTGTAAACAAGACAAAGTTGGGGCCGGGTGTTTGATTGTGCTTGCTGGAGCCCTCAGCTGTCAATCATTTCTGACAGTTCCTGCAGCAGGTCTTCCTCTCCGATGCCGGGGTCCACATCGTCCTCCAGATGGTCGTCGGTGAACTCGTTGATCAGCTCCTCGAAGTCGTCCACAGCGGAGGTGGATGCGGCGGCGCTGGAGGCGGTGCGCGATGCAGCTACGCTCTGTCTGCGTGACTTGGGCTGAGTGGGAGACTTCAGGACTGGGCTGAAATGTAAGGAGATGCTCTGTATTTATTTAGGAACTGACAAATGCTGCATTCATGTCATAATTGTTTGTGACCTGGCCATCATGTTGGATACAGTTAAATGGGAGCACCAAACACTGTCCACCAGCCGGACCTACTCTCTCATTTTACAGCTAAACAGTGCACTAAAACAGGTTTCTGAAAACATTTGAGGAGAGAATTAGTCAATGCAGGAACAAAATCTTGATTCGTATTTGATCAGCGCTGCCGAGTTTGACAGTTGGACCACAGTTCATGAAGCAACTGACATGACTGACAGCTGCACTTCAGGCTCTGACAGGTTGTTTCTTGTGCGCTGCAGTCAGATTTTAACGAATGCCATGAGAGGAGTAGGAAGAGGGGAAATGGCATGATTCTTTTTTAGTGAGTTTCAGCAAATATGACACTAATAAAAGCTACCAACTGTAGCTTAGTTATGTCATTACCAAGAAGTTAATGTTCAAGTTACAACTTGAGTTAAGTCAGGCTCTCTGTGGAGCTTTACCTTTGAGGGACTGTGCAGGCCTCTCTGGCTGCAGCCACGCAGACAGTCTGCTTGCTTTCTTGGCTCAGACTCTGTTTGAAGACAGGAACAGTCTGCAGCTCCTCTCTCAGCGGGCTGGAACTGGAGCCCGAGTCCAGCAGGGTGCTGGGACTCTGAGGAACAGCAGAGCTCAGCTGAGCCTCCGCGCTGGAGGACGGGAACTCCTAACAAACAAACAAAAAAAAAAAAAAATATATATATATATGGGCATTCGATGACAGCGCTAGATTGTTTAGACTTCACACCATACTTTACCTGCAGTACCTCTTTTGAATTTAAGATTAGATGAAAATCAAATTAAGTGTAGAAAGAATATAAAAATGAAGCTGACAGATTAGAGAGATATATTGAGACCGACAGTGTGAAAGGGCTGATTAAACAATTTAAAACAAAATGTCAATGTGTAAGGACATTTTGAGTGGAACTGCACGAACAAAAAAACTATATATCTAGGAAGGTGTGCAAAATACTTCCAGACAGTGTAAGGAATAAATACTTCAAATGAGGTAGATGATAAAAAATACACACATGGGTAAATGTGTGGAAATATAACAGCAAACATGTTCCATATCAAAGATACATTTGTAAAGGTCTTGGCATGTGCTCTAAACTTATGGGAAATATAGAATAACCTTAAGTACCCCGGTGTGAAAACCTACCTGTCTGTCTCTGCATGCTGTGTCCTGCAGTGGCTCCTCCAGCACTGTGGAGGTGCTGTTCAGAGGTTTAACAGCTGCAACAGCTGATCTCTCTGCTGCTCTCCTCTTCTGGCCTGGCTTCACCTTCATCACTGACGGCTTCACATTCAGCTTGGGTCTCACTGCAAATGACAAAGTTTTGGTTCTTTACTGTATATATGTACACATGACCAAACAATCAGGTTTCTCTAAATCCCTTACCCCACTTCACGATTTGAAAGGGGAAATGACCCAAAAATTAGCAAGAAATTAGTAAAACTAGAGGAAAATTACATATTATAAAAAAAACACAAAAAACAAGGCAAATACAACTTGATAAAAAAGTGCTTAAAATTAACATATTTTAAATCATTTAATATAAATATATATATATAGTTTTTCCCTAACCCTTTTCCCCCTAACATTATTAAAAATAATGTTCTAAATTTACTAGTTTTCTCCAGTTAATGGAACATGTATTACCCAGTTGCTCATTGGCTTTTGACCCATGTTTTTTTGGAGAGGGTAAAAAAACACAATTTTGCTCAGGCTTCAAAGATCAAAATACTTCTTAAAGGCATCTGAAAGCAGCACAAGAAAAGTGTCGCTTCAGGTTTCAAATAATTAAGTAAAACTGGGTTTCTTGTTTACGTGACTTAAGAAATCAGGTGCCTGCAGAAAGCCAGCAATAACAAAAGGTGCTTTTCATTATGCTGACTGGTCTCCTTATGTCCCTCACGTGTGTCTCTTGCTTGAATTTTAGCTCCTCCAAGTGAGGATGTGTGAGAAAGATGCCAGAAAGAGGCGCAGGGACGGGGGAGCCCAAGTTGCCAAATGACGAGGTCACTATAGCACATGTAAATGCACCGATTGTACTCTGGAGAAGAAGTCAGGAAGTTTTCCTGCCTCTCCAAGTTTACAGTGGGTTGCCTTTACGCTCAATCGGAAACAATGGTAGCAAAGAGAAGTATACATGGTAGTTAAAGGTGAAGTACCTTTGGTGTCTGCAGTGTGTTCTGGGGAGTTCTTGTGATTATTGTTCAGTGTTTTATCAGCTGCAGGGGCGTCTGCAGCGGGGCCTCGGGGAGCTGCTGTGGCCTGCTTAGCTGGTGACAGTGTGGTGGAGCTCCTCTTGTTTTTGTCTGGGACCTCCCTGGAGCTGCTGGGGCTCTGAGAGTCAGACTCTGAGTCAGCCTCCAGTGGAGAGGAGCTGAGCTTCACAGGGACTGAAGGCGCAGCTGGAACTGCAGCAGCTCTGCTACCAGCAGTGGTGCTGTTCAGAGGGGACGCAGCTTTGGGTTTGAGGGGGATCAATTTACCAACAGGGAGCTTTTGGGTGGAAGGGGTGGAGTCAGGGGTCAGAGTGGTGGAGGAAGGTGATGAAGAGCCCTGGCATGTTAGACGGACTCTAGCCGGGACCTTCCTCTTCAGGGTTCCTTTGTCGGCCTCTTTCTGAGAAGGCTCTGCTTCAGCCGAGCCTTGGGCCTGCTCCTCCATTTCCTGCCTGCGAAGGCGTTTCTGCCGCATGATCTCCTCAAAGGTCTTGACCTTGACATTGTTGCTGGTGGCAGCACTGGTCTACAAAGGTACAGCAAAACCACCATTACACAGAGCCGACAGAATAACAAGCAAACATAGCCAACACTGCAGTATCTTTCAGACTGTACCTCAGGAGCAGAAGCAGGAGTTTTCAGCGGCTTCTCTGTAGCCTCAGCACTCTTCACTGTTGGCACGTTGCCTGCAGTTCAACATAAATTTCATGTTAGATATTCAGAAGCATAGTATGCAAAATGAGGATCTGCAAATTTGAAGAGGGCTGTCAAGCAATTCATTTTTTAAAATAGTGATTAATTGCAGACTTTCAATAGTTAATCGCAATAAATTGACTTATCAAGTCACTGTCTGTTTTATACTGCTGGCAAAACAAATTTCTGGCCCACACAACTGAATTATTCAAGTTTCTCGCCAAAAACTCAATTTTCTTTTTCCTTGATCTTACATTTTAACAGATCATGATGATGTTTTCTTGCTTTTACCTGATAGTCATTTTATTGAGCTGACCTTGAACACATCACGATGAAACCATATGCAACCTCATTTGTTTAGCTAAGTAGCTCTTATTCTGACGATTTCAACTCGAATTTCAATATTGGATGACTATTTTCAATTGTTGGGACTGTGCCGGCTGTGCAGCAGCAGCAGCTGATGGAGTTTTTCAATCAAGAGAGTAGAAGTTTCTGCAATTAGCTTTGATTTGATGCACAACTGAAGTGTGCGAACGAGTGATTGGATTTAAATCATGTGACTTCACTCCAGACGTAATGTTATGTAGAAGACCCTTGGGACTCAACCGCATTATCGATAAGCTCAAATGTAGGGCTGGGGCAATGCGTCGACGTACTCGATTACGTTAATACGTCGATTCACAAAGCGTGCGTCAACGTGTCGCACCGTTTCACACAGCATGCCTCATGAGAGCGTGAGCAGCGCTGAGCATGTTGTTTTTTGTTTAGGCACTCGTGTATCGGGTTACAGCGTGCACACTGCCCGCCTGAGCAGCGCTCGTCAGGTGCGTCTGAGCTGCGTGTCAGCTGCAGCACATCTAGAGAAACGGTGGCTCGCCGTTTTTTTACATGTGGCGCTTGCGTTAGTTGACTCTATACCACTTTATACTGCAGGTTAAAGTCTCTCTCTGTCACAGAGAGGAGGAAATACAGAGAAGTTTGTTTTACCTCAACTGTGTCTCTGTGGACAGAATGCCATCAGTTGCTGATACAATGCAATTTATTTTGAAACATGTACAGGATGGGGCTGTCAGCTGTGCAGGAGCTTGTATAACTTCATAAATGAGTGGAATATGTGCTTATAAATATGATAATACAGCATATCAGCAGACAGCAGTATGCCTTAAGGCCCAGTTAAGGCTGGACTATTTTTATGCAGAGAGAATGCAACAGTTATAATTCATCTCCATTAGAGAAATGTTAGTGTTATTCAAATTGTATTTATTTGACTGTAAGATGTTTTGTTGGACTGCTAGATTTGAGATTAGTTACTGTAACAGAGTAACTGTTTTGTTACTCCTCCTAAAAGTGACTTGAATTTTACATTGTTTTATTTATTTTGCTGTTAGATTTCTAAATGTAGATTGCACTACACTCCTTTTATTTGAGTGGAACAAGCTCTTGCATTCATTTTATTTTAGAGAGACTTTATATCAGACTGTAAAACACAGATTGCCAGTTAAGACTGGGCTATTTTTTGTTGGGGAATAATGCCCTGCAGCGTTTTAAAATGTTATTTTCCAAAAGTTTTGTTGTTATATTATTTGAGTAATTAAAAAATAATGGTTAAATCAACAACAACAAAAAAATCGATAGATTAATCGATTAATCGAAAAAATAATCGATAGATTAATCGATAAAAAAAATAATCGTCGGGTGGAGCCCTACTCTAATGTTATAGATTTTTTGATTTTGAAAAAAGAACCGGGTCCTTAATAAAACCAGGTTTTAATCCCCATCCCTACTCCTGAGTACCAACAGAACCCATTTACACTCAGGTATCTTTCAGAAGTCTCGCCATTATTCCACCCCCCCTTCATGAGGGGCTAGTATCACATGGTATCACTGGATTCCTCACGTCCTCTTTTGTCATGATACTAGCATTATTGCTCTCGATTCAAAACTTGGCCTGGAAGCGCCTCTTTAAGATGAGAAAGTTGGCCGGTGATGAACTTAATAAATAAAAAAAACCAAAAACAAAACAAAACAAAACAAAACATTAACGTGTTAATTTTGGTTCTTAATAGCATCATGATTACCATGTTACCGCTGACAATGCTAAATTCAAATCGAAAGACATTTACCACAGAGCACACATTCCTTGAGTCAACACACAGGGGATTCTAGAAGGAGGAGCTGCTGTCTTACTTTGTGAAGCCATTTTCTTGATGCGCAGCAGGCGAGGCTTCTTGGTGTTGTTCTCCTCAGTATCAGAGCTCTTCTTATTTTCAGCCTCCAGCGCCTGCTGAGCCTGAAGCTTCCCTGCCTTCTCCCTGCGGATCTCCTCCAGAGTCTTCACTCTGACCTCCCCGACGTTTGTAGCCTGAGGGGCCGCAGTGTCAGACTCTCCTGGGCCCTTGGCAGGAGCTCTCTCCACAGGCTGCTTGGCCTTCTTAGGGCTGGTTTTCTGCTCCTGTTCCTCCTGCCTTTTTTTCTTGGCAAGAAGGATCTCTGAGAAGGTTTTGACATGGTTAATGGGGACTGCTTTGACGGTGATGGCTCGCTTGACACCCTTGGTGGTTTGGGTTTTGTTGATTTCTGGAGCCACAGCTGAAGGACCATCTTTCTGACTCTGAGATTTTGCTGCTTTCTCCTGTCTGATCTCCTCCAGAGTTTTGATGCGGATCACCTCGGGAGCTTTCTTTGTCTCCATGTTGGTCTCTCCTGTTCGTGGACAACAATAAAGAAAGATTTAAACCTTTGAAACCTGAGCAAAAACGTTTCATTCTTTTAAAAACCTGAGAAAAGGCAACAAGTAAATTGGTAGATATTGATAAAAGGTGACAAGAAAACAACCTCATAACCAAAATTAATTTTAAAAAAGGAGTGAAAAAAAAATATTAGAAAACTATCTAAAAAATAGAAAAATGTCCAGATAATTTTCTTGTAACTTTTTACTTATTTTTTGTTAAGCTGCTCATTGCCTTCCTCCCACGTTTTTGAAAGAAATCAAGCCAACTTCAGACTTCTTACCTGGTTGAGTGGGTGAAAGAGACCCAGGCAATCCAAGTCTTTCCCTTACAGGCTTCGAAACTGCAGAGGAAAGAAATAGGTTTGAATATCTACATTTTTCATTCGACACTTTGTAAATTATCGGCTCAATCAAAACAACAACGCTTTAATTTTTTTCATAGTTCCATTACTGCTCTTCCCACATTAAGATACATCAACTAACATCATTATTATTTTGAGTTAAATGCTACAGCTGGTGTTGAGTGAACAGTAGGTAGATTTTGATGTGTCTTGATATTTACCTTTCTGAGGGGGCATTAATGGCTCGTCTTCATCCACAATTCTTCCCAGACGCCCAGCCAGACTCCTCCTCAGTGGCAAACTTTCTCCACTTATCACATCTACAGCAAAGAAAAGCCAAGAATTTCTAATCTGTGCAACCAAGACTGTCATTATCAGCACTGCCACTAAATCTGTTTATAAGGTGTGAGTAGGGAGGAAGCTTACCGGAGTTGGGCACCTTCCTTCCAAGTCTTTCAGCCAAACTGCCTCTTGGTCTCCCAGTCTCTTCAAAGCCAAGAGGACCTAGGTTAAAAGAAGGATCACATGAAGGTTGACAACAAGGTGATGATAATTTTATTTCTCCTTGGGAATGAACATTAACATTTTTCTTTGGTTTTTTATATGAGAATTTTCAGACCAGATACCTTAACATGGTACAACTATCATTTCACTGTAAGATAAATAAAGATAAAAGGAGTCAGTTCTTATTATTCTGTTTATTTTATCTGTCAACAGCATTATTCCAGTCAGCTAAGCTAGCATGTTATTTTCTAAATTAATTGTTATTAAGATCCCAGGCACTGATATTACTTTACACTAATCATACATAAAATGTTTCTGCTGTTTCTGAAGAATCTACATTGAGCAAATTCATCATGAGAATTCCTCAAAATCATACTCCACCATATTATCAGAAAGAAAGATACAATATTCAATTAGTAAGTAGGTGGGATGCTGACCACACTTTTTGTTGTTTTTTTTTACCATCTCTCGCCTCGTAGAGGGCTGGTCGGAAGAAAGCCTGGATGTTTTCTTTCTCTCCATTGGCGGAGGGATCAGCACTCTGGATAGGGTAACCGGCTCTCTTCATGCTGGCCTTCAGGGCCTTCCTCAGTCGGATCTCCTCCAGGGTGCTCACTCCAAAGTTCAGTGAGTCGTCTGTTAAGGCACGACATTACGTCATATGATACACAATCATTCCATAAAGACCACATAGGATTTGGGAGAAGAGGAGAATTATGACCAATTATGTTGGCAAAATTTAGGCCGCATCCAAAACATTTTCATTCTAAAACACAGTTTGAAAACAAATGCAATCTCTTTACAAGCAAGCATTTTAGAATTTTCAGAAATAGTCTCCATCCATAGTGATACGGCTTGAAGTGCATATCACGTGTACTTGATGTAACCTTAGTCTCTGCTCACAGTCTCACCTGATTTGGGTAGTTTTCTTGGAGATGAGCCAACCTCTCCCTCTTCTGAGAACTGATCTGGAAGCATAAAGATGTGTGAGTGCTAGAGATTACCAGTAAAATACTGCTAATAAATGAGGCCTAAAAATAAAGAAGAAATTTTGAGATCAGATCCAGCTCACCATCTTCATCCTCGTCATCATCTGCTGGATTGATCACCACTGGTGGGTGGGTGGGACTCGGTACTGGCTCCTGAGTTTCTGTCTTGACGCTCCTGAGCTGGGGATTAGCTGCGGTGGGGAGAGGAGCGGGTGGCGGGGGAGCTGGTTCCTCATGTGGCTGTTCCTCATTCTTGCTTAGACCTAGGACAATTACAATCATTATAACTAATGTCTCTCACTGTGGATGTGAAACTGTCTTTAGTTCTCTATATCTCATTTCTTAGTGTGTGTGCTTTGGAAAAGTACACTGACTTTTATCAGGTGAGACAAAGATGCCATCAATGTAGCGGGGCCTTTCATGGAAGAAGGCACAGTGTGGCTTCTGGCAGCCGGCTGGCTGGTTCTCCCAATAACACGGGATCTCCTTTCGTTTTTTCTGTTTTGAAAAAAAAAAAGATAAATTTAAGTCCACAGAGTTCTTCTTATACATTCAACGGCACAAGTGAATTTAAAGGAGGGTAATTAGGACCAATTTAAAGGATTTTTCTGGATCTATAATCCAAATCCTATTGTCACACTGATCATGATATGTTTCTCCTTTCAAAACATTCCATAATGATGAAAGAGAAAAGATCTAAATCTGTGGCATTAGACTGTGGACCTCATTGGTTTAGATATTATCTGATATTATGGAGGAAGAGTTAATACTTCATTTACCATTTCTTCAAGGAGAGTGTTTAGATGGAATGCTCATTTTAACGTGAAACCATATACCATGGTATGAAAATTGATTATTATCATGCCATGTACACTCTCTTATCTATGGTATTAAAAAAACATAAAGAATCTTATCTGCACACACACATCTCCTTTTCTTTTCAACTGCCTGTGAGACTTTTCACTCCCATTAAAAGACAAAAGGTTTCAAGTTTCTGTTACATTTTCTTATTCGAGCAAAAACAAAATCCCTTCTATTTTCATTCCTTCACAAGTCATTGTAACTGATAATTATAATTGTGTAAAAATTCATATCATACTGCAAAACTGGTATATTTTTTGAGAATTTGTGAGGTAGTTATCATACCGTGAAAAACTCATACTGTTACAACCCCAAATGACACAAAGTACACACAAAAGTGTTTTTTAAAAATCTGGATTAAGTGCAAAAACACTGCTATTGCTGGTATCTTGGCTATTTAAAAATAGCAGGTTTGTTTAGAGTGTCTCGTGTTGCAGAAATTATGTTTTTCTCTGACCAGTTGGTGATCTGCAGTGCTTTGACTCCTCACTTAGAACTAAACCGAAGTGATACCAAAAAATAAATAAATTAATAATAGGCAGTGGGAATGGGGCATAAATCACAACTGAAGCTTACCAGGCTTTTCAATTCTTGTTTTAAATAAAACCTGATTATGTAAGTTAATAATGATTGAAGTCTTATGAACAGTCTTATGAACAGTATTATTTGTAATGTAGCGAGCCGACATGCTAATAGAGTGATTGGTTTTACAGCACACTAAGTGTTCCTCCCAACAGGTCCAGGGACAGGAGTGGAACTCCTGTCTCAGGTTTACTGGGAGACTTTTTCTTCCCTTCGTTAATGGCCAGTCAAGACACGCACAGCCTCGAGTGGGCAAAGCTTGAAGGGGATATTTCTGAGCTGTCTTCAACCAAAAAAACTCTATTTAAATGTTTCTTACTGTGATCTCCATGTGGCGAAACTTGCAGACGGTACGGAAGCAGCGTCCTTCCTGCCAGAGGTTGCAGACGATCTCGCTGCCCATGGCTGCCTCACAGTGTCTGAATGGGCAGCTGTCTCCCTGCACAGGAAATACAACACAGTAAGACCCCCACACTTCTTTCTGGTCACCAGTCACTTTCTAACTAGTCACACCGTGTGTGTGTGTATATGTGATCTTTGTGCTCAAATGTTGCTTACTTTAGTGCAGGTGGAATAGTAAAAGAAGTAGCAGTCGTCTCCATTGTTGCTCATAGTAATGCTGGTATGCGTCTGGAGTGGCGGAGGTGATGAGGTTACAATCTTCAAACCCAGCAGCTGGATCTCTACAGGGCCAGAGGACAGAGTACAGCAACACATCAGACACAGAGACTTTAACTCATCACATCAATTCACTATGAGTTTCCAAACATGTCTGCACAGGTAAAACTAACAGCAACAAGTCTACAAGCAGTTGTTAATTTTGTTAAAAAGAAAGACTTGTTTCAACTTGTACCTTTGGGATTATTATTAGGTAACACAACATACTAAGGGTTTTAAGTTTGTCTTGTAGCTACTTGAACATTCTGATCTATTCCTATGCTTTGAATGCAACCATCAATGAAAAAGTATGTAAAAGAAATAACATAAAAATGATTAAATGAGGTGTAAAACGGGAGCTTATTAGAGATTAAGTGAAGAGCTGTCATTGTAAGGCCGAAAAATAAAATAAAATAAATAAACCAGCCATGGTGCTGTTAAAGAAATATGTTGTTTAACAACACACAGCACAAACATTTTTTTTTAAATATGTTTTGTTTTATGATTTGTACTTGCCTGTATATATGGAGAAGCTGAAATACTGGGGAAAGCATTTGAAATAAAATGTGTTTTTTAGATTATTTCAAGAGGAGGCCTTCTTTGGGGACATTCCATGTTTTAATACATTTGTGTGCAAAGGCTAAAAATATCTTTGCGTGAGACCGATTCATTTAAAAAATGAACAGAGACCAGGAAAATATGTAAGGAATAATATTTAAATTATAAACAAAACAAGTGACACAACAAACTATGTAACCTGTTGACAAATCTGTGATGTTTTTTTTTCTTCTGGGAATTAACCCTTTGAAATCCAAGCAAATTGGCTTGATTTCTTTTAAAAATGTGGGAAGGAGTTACAAGTTACAAAAAAAAACCTGAAATTGAGAAAAAAACCCAAAATAATTAGCAAAATGTTTAAAAAACAAGGTAAAATAAATTAATAATACATAAATATATACTTACATAAAACTCAGTTGAAAAAATAATTATAAAAATCTGAATTATTTATTTAGTTTTATGGACATTCTTCCCTATATTTCGAATCATCTTTTAAAAACATCTCTCTCTTTCTGTTCAAACTAATTTTCAGGTCATTTTCTTTTCCTTATTTGTTATGATTAGTAGGACATTTTTGAAGAAACCCGATGTTGTCCCAGGAACTCATGGATATATATATATATATGGTTATTTAATCTGTACTAACAAGCCATTTTTGATATTTTGTTTCCCTGATTTTTATTTAGCTTGGGCCCTTTTTACCTGAGGTGGCTGAGAAGTACTCTCCCTCTTGAGTGCACTGCTGGTAGGGTGTCTCCGGGATGGTATGGAGTCCTGAAGGAACACTTGATCCGTGAGTTAAGAGGAAAAGGGGGGTGGGTCGCCCAGAGACACTTGTCTTCCTATGACATCCCTTCTCTGAGACTCGGAGACATCTTTATCTCCGCCAGACTGCTAAACATTACTGATGGATGGTGGATTCAATTGAGTCCTTTGGGGATTTTCTTTTTTATTATTTTTTATTAATAAATGAAATAAATAAATAAGGGGACATGAACAGCCAGAAAAGAAAAAAAAGGGGATCCAAAAATGCTTAAATTGACGTGGCAAAAAGGATTGGATGGTCGGTGGAAAAAAAAATCCTCAGCTTCTTCTTGGACATGGTGAGATTTGGGTGACGGCAGTGGGAAAAATGGGCTGGATATTCCAAGCCTGTAGCCAATGCTGAAGAGCAAAAAAAAAAATCTTCTGTATGGTCATAGGGGGGCAAGCTATCCGTATCCAGGGATTCCCACAAAGGGCCAAGAGGACGGTTTAAAACCTACAAAATCAATCAAAAACACTCCCCAGGGAACTGAAAAGATGTTATTAAGAGACAGACAGTTGTGCACAGATACAAAGGAGACAGTTGGACATTTCCACACACAGGAATAATATTGTGAGACAGATGTTCTTTCAGTAGTGACTTCAGAGGAAACTCAAATTCGATTAAAACAGGGGTCCATGTCAGTCGACAGACTCACTGCTACTACACTATATCATCAACCCATGTCTACTGTCAAGTTCAAGTGTCTAATCCAGAATAAAGAACAATTAAATTTGCTATTTTCGGGAGTCCAGGCCTGTGTTGTTTATTTTTTACAGACATGGAGGCCTCATGTCGACAATTATGAAAATCTCTTGCTTCCATCTTAAAGAACGTGAAGAAAAATTCCATCAACATTAAAATAAATATTCATACAGTTACCAACTCGAATTACGAGTAGTAAAAAGAATCATTTCCTGGAGCAAGGGACTTACTCTATTGTGATATTACAGGCAAAATACGTGAGACAACTAACCAGAATAGGCAAGCAACATACGTTAACAGGTCACCTTCAGTGTTGCTTCTAGATGTGTGGTCAAACCTTTAAAACCAAGAAAGTCAAGAAAACAATGAGATACTTACTGTTGAATAATAAAAAGTAGCCAAAAGCTAGCTGGAACGAACTACGACCGATTCCCGGCAGTGATGGGAAGACGCTAACCATTCAAGTACAAAGAAATTCCTATTACTGTAAAGTTATGAAGATATCATGACGACTGATACATAGACACTGAAAAGTTAGCCACATAAACTACCGCACAACTATTTTAGTTTGGCTAACACTTTACATGCTGTGCTCGTGTAGTTTAGGCTTATTTTAGCTAATGCTACATAGCAGGGGCCTACCTAAACCACCACTTTCTCGCGACCTTATAGTTAGCTAACACAAGCTAATACGACGGCTATTTATTTTGCAACAGCCGCGCTGTTTAACATCATATTACACACTACAATATAACGACAAAACATTATGTAAGCAAAGTATGCGTTGTTAATTACCAATTTCAATTCAAAAAAAGATTTAAAAAGTTGTGTAACGTAGGAAAGACCTCGTCCCGGTTCGTTGTCTGTCTTCGCCGCCGATGCTATGAAACCACAGCAAAATGGCGGCCGCGGAGATAAAAACGAGGAGGGTGGGCTAAACAGTATGCTGCGTTCATGTCCCCTGAAAAGCTTGTTAATTTTACCGCTTTCTTGTGTTAAAATAAACCACTCGTGTGCTTCGTCGGACATTTCACATTATTCAGATGGGAATATTGTTAGTTTTCATCGACCAGCTACGAAACCAGACAACAATATTGCTGCATCAACAATATAATATATAATACTATTACCTTTATTTTGATGCTATGGGTGGATTTTGCTGAAAACTTCAGGCGTTCACATAATGTTGAATGCAAGAGTTAATGAATACGTCTTTCACCACTGGCTTAATTGAGTGTTGGTTTAACTGTTTCTTTTAAGTAGCCCAAACTGATGCATATGATCAAAATACCAGGGCAAGGCCGCGTGTATTCCATTCACAGTACAATACATAACCTTCCCGCAGAGGCGCAGTGTGAGCTCGTTTTTTCATGTGGCTGATGCACCTGAATGCATCCTTCACGTGATATGGAGTTTACGCTAGTTTACTCCAACAACTGTGGTTTACTATTATTGGTTTACTGCATTTAGAGGAATAAGTGCCATTATCAATAAAGTGTCATTAGAAATAAATAAATAAAACGAAACAAAACAAAAGCCCCTTGCAATACCAAAGCAAGCGGAGGTCTGACGTACGTACGTTTTCTGATGTACGTTTTAGCTCCGTTAATTTATTTTATCTCCATTTATTTATTTATTTATTTATTATTAGGCTACTTGAAAAAACAAACAAGCAACAAAACAAACAAAAAACAAAAACAAAACAAGGACAGCATTAAGAATATTTTTTCCCGATAACCAGTTTGATAGAGTTGATGGTATTGAGTTTTGACTAAAATGTTATTTTTCTGTTGATAAAATCCAGATTAAGTTTGCTAGTTTTCATAAACAAGCCTTGACAGCTTAGTTGCTTGCTTATAAACATAACTTATCACCCCATAGGCACTTCATACGGAACAATAAAGGACATTTTATTAAAAAATAAGACTATTTTCTCTCATAAATGGTTACTTATTAAGCAACAAAAGAAATCTAAATAAATTTAAGTACCTGTAAAACCAAAGGATCACGCAATTATTTTCAACAATACACCAGAAAGTGTTGAGGTGTATTATGGTCCATTTCTTATGGTCCTCATTTGGTCAGGCACAAAGAGACCTTGAGGTCAGAGGTCTAGGGATGGTTAGTGTGTAGAATACTGGAGCCAGGTTAAGAATAACATGGAATGAGGCTCCCTCCAAAAAAGGACATATTTATGGGGTCTTGTGATTGATTACAGCAGGTGAAGAGTTGTTTCACTGAAGAATGTATTGATGCTTGGACCTATATAAGAGACTTGCATGAGCTGTAAGACAGAGAGATTCGTATTGGTCCTGAATCCTCTCACAGGCAGACCGTGGTGCCTGGTGGATGCTGAACTTTGTTGTAATAAACTTATTCTTATGCAACCAAGTCAGTGTCAGCAGAGGTTTCTTCATCATCTACACATCATTGCTATTTGATAAACAACAACAGTGTCTAACACTTCTTCATTACTCTGAGTCTGTAGATCTACCTGTTAATTGTTAAGGTTGTATGGAAAATATCTATATTGGTGGAACTAAAACAGAAGTGTTCTAACAAAAATATTGGAAACACATTAAGTTATGCTACGTTCATCCATAATTTTTGGTCATCTTTATTTAATAATATACAATGGGAAAAAGTGTGGGAAATATGTGATGAATAATGTATAAGTCACAAGCTTAAGAAAGTATCCTTCCAGATATTACATAGAATACATCCAGTACAGCTTGTGTTGCAAAGATTCAAGCTAAATATTGATTCTAAATGGGATTTCTGTTAGCAAGAATAAGAAAGTATTTGTCATTTATTTCTTCAATGACCTTACACCAGAATGCTTTGGACTGATGTTGCCAACTCTCTAAAAAGAGAAACTTAATATAAATGTTCAAATAGATATATCTGATGTAATGTTATAGGCTAATTTAGGCCAGATAAGATTGGAAATAACAAATTGTATATCAATTTTGGATTATTTTT
The DNA here is from genome assembly GCF_026936395.1 of Plectropomus leopardus. NCBI lineage: Eukaryota > Metazoa > Chordata > Actinopteri > Perciformes > Serranidae > Plectropomus > Plectropomus leopardus. The sequence continues at coordinate 3,796,073 of NC_142177.1, read as the reverse complement.
GGAAATTTCATGTTCATAAGAAAATGAAAAAGAAATTGTAAAGTGCTGTTTTTTTTCCAGCAATACACACACACACACATTTATACATACATATATAAAGACATTTGTGTAACTAAATATTTATAATATGATGCCTCTAACACAGTATTCTGAAACGTGAATGCAATTATTTTTGTTTGTTTGCTTTTTTTGTCTTTTCTCTTTATGTAATTTAAAAAAAATGAATTTATAAATGTATTTTTCGTTTGGTTTGCTCTTCTATGTATCTGTATGCATTTTTATAAATAATTTTGTATTCAATAAAGAAAGTTAAAAGAAAAAACAAATTCTGGTTTACTTGTATATGGAAGGCTTGTTTTCAAATAGGCCTCATTCATTGAAAACTTTCTATCATTTATTAAAAAACATAAATATATTGTAGTTATAGCTTAGGTCCTTACTGTTTGGATCTGCAGTGCTGTGTAGCCTCCTGTCCAGCAGATGACGCTACAAACAACCACAGTCTTCTCTGAACATTCGGCTAAGCCAATCAGAAGCCCAGTTAGGTAGAATAAGGCGGGTCATACCACAGCCGGTAGGCTTCTACTTCCGGTTCGGTGGATGTAAACAGAAGGACGTTCCGCCTCTGGAGACAGCGTCAGAAAACATGACCAAACTGGAGCTGCTGAACGTGTTTCTGAACGACAGGCTCACCGCGGCCGCTGAGGAGATTTTCCGCGCCGTTAAGAACACGGTGTTGGAGTATCAGAGCGAAATCTTGCGCTCCAAGGAAGAGAACGAGCGACTCAAACGGCTCCTCAATGTAGCCGTCCAGCGGCTCCTGCTGCAGCCAGGTGAGGAGCAGCTGCTGCCTGCCAGTGATGTGCTCTGTTTACCGATGTGCTCAATGTCACACCAAACCCCATTCACAACACGTCCGTTTTAACACAGCCTCGTTAACGGGTGGCACTTGTAGCTGTTGTAGCGAACACTGGCATGCCCAGTGTCACACATTAGCTAGGCTACATATCATGTTAATGAATGGAGACTGACATTACAACAGCTGAAAAAACACAGAGCACAACAACACCAAAATAATAGGCCAGTATCAATAATACTCATCAATCATGAAACATAATGAAAGAAAAGAAGAAAAAGAAAAAGTTACAAATATTGCATTAATCTCCCAGAAACCAACATTTAAATTGCTCCGTATATGGTTGATACAGAGGGTTACATGATCAGATTTCTTAAGCAGTCGAGATGGTTAGCAGTTGTGATGGTTTGATATGAGAAATTATAACATGTAGGCCTAATGAAGCATCAAGAAAAGATTCCAACTGATTAATCAGGGTTTCCCACACATACATTTATTTGTGGCGGGCTGCCACAGTTAAGACGTCTGCTGCCACAAATAGATTTTCTAGCTGTATTTAAATATATATAGTGTGCAGTTATTTATTGCAGCACATTAGGAGTGCAGAGCTTGTTGTTGTCAGAGGTGGAGCAGCAGAGAAAGTGAAACTCAACCGTTTGATGTGCGGGGTCTAAAAGTTTGCATTCACTTACTCTGCACTCTGCTTCTCCTCTCACCCATCCACAGATTCTGTTTCTATGGGAGACACTGGATAGTAGATTCTTATTAACTGAAAATTTGGTTTTGTGAATACAATATAGGTTAATAAAGCTGTGCATTATTTTAGTATTTGTAAATAAACTAGTGTGTGTTTTCATGGGAATAAAGGAACATGTCACTCAGCACAAGATTGTGGCTCAAGGATGTGTTGTAATTGTTTTTTAATAGTAGAATTCACTCAATCCCACTATCAGAAAATAGATAGAGAATACGTATGCTGAAGTAAGTAAGCAGTACAATGAGTCAATTCTTTTTATTTTTGCATTTCTATAATCATACCCACACATACAAATATATTGAAGTCGTTAAGACTACCCATATTGTAGCCATCCTTTATCTGTCCCTACCTCCCCTTGGAACAAGAGTGCACTCAGAGAACAGTGACTGTTAGGCAAATACCAACCAATAAAATTTAGGGGAAGGAAAGAAAACTGAAGAAATAAATTGAATTAGCTGAGAACGAATAGTAATAAATGAAATATATAAAAAAGAAATAAAAGAAAATAAACACATATATAGTAAAATAAAAAATACTGATAAAACAAATCAGATTAGCTTATCTAATCAACGGCGACACCCAGTCCTAGTTTCCATAGGTGTTACTCCAAAGATGGTGGAGAGTGGGAGAGGTTAAAGAGGTGTATGACATAAATGCAGTTAACACGGAGGACCAGAGAGTGACTAGGTAAGGACAGGACCAGAACGTGTGACCCAATGAGACTGCACTGATCAATTCATCTCCAGCTAAAATTATTTCACGCACTAAGAAGACAAAGTGAAACTGGAACTGTGTTTTTATAGCATACTGAGCGATATCGCTGGGCATTAACTGCAAAAGACAAAGCAATGCAGTTTGTTTATGCCAGTACTTGTAGCATGACTGTGCCGTTTGTAATCTTTCAGAAGCTCACTCTGTCCAGCCCCAGGAAGATGGTCAGCCCTGTGAGTCTGAGTGGAGGAGCAGTGTAGAGCTGTTGCCACAAATTAAAGAAGAACCAAAACTCCAAAGCATCCAGACAGAGGGTTCACAGGAAGCGAGCGACTCAGAGGAAGGAAGCTGTAGTCACGTCGAGCTGCTGCAGAGGTCACATCCTCCCCCAGCTCAAATTGTGTGTGGCAGACAAAGTGTCTCCCCAGCTCCATTAATATCCCATGAGGTAAAGGCAGAGAGTGACAGAGAGGACAGCAGGAAACAGCAGCCTGCCAGCAGCTTACCATCCTCCCTGACTGTTCACTCAAACTGCAGAGCTGCTCAGACCGACTCTCATACCGACGCCGCGAAGAGTCACAGGACTCAGAAAGCAGACCCGCAGGTGAAAGCGTTGCTCCGCTCAAACGGAAAACAGAGCACGCACATACTACAGGTCAAGAACGTGAGATCCCTGAAGCCGCCCCCGCCTCGCTCCTCTCACCCGAGCCAGAGCATCCAGAGGTGGCACAGCTGCAAAGAGTGCGGGAAGGGCTTCAGCTTTGCCTGCCAGCTGGAGGTCCACATGCGCTGGCACACCAAGGAGAAGCCGTACAGCTGCGCCGTGTGCCGCAAGAGCTTCACCACGGTCAGCATGCTCAAGAGGCACCACCGCATCCACACGGGGGAGAAGCCCTTCCGCTGCCATGTCTGCGGGAAATGCTTCAACCAGTCAGCGCACCTCAACACCCACTTCAGGCTGCACACCAGAGAAAGGGCCAGCTGGAGCCGGGCCCCGCACTCCAAGTGAACAGAGACTCACAACAAGAAACTCATCTGACATCTATAAACTTAAAAAATGCTTTAACTGGACAGATTTCAGGTTCAAACAGTGTACAATTATAGTGTGTGACTGTGTGTTTTGTCTGTTGTGCAATAAAGTGTGGTCCATCAATATTTACGATCCAGTGATTGTGTTGTTGAACACCCTCAAGAGAATTTAAAGGGAAATGTTTGACTTGCTAATCTAAAATTTGCAGACATGGGTTAAGTGGAAGCCATGCAAGAGTCCAGCAAAGCAAGCAACACGAGCACAGATGCCACCTGCACATTAATTAAGCATTTATAGTCAGTCAGTCTCTCTGTCAACATGTCCAGACTGAAGGCGCCTGGATCGAACCACCAATCCTCCAATAAGAGGACAAGCCGCTCTACCTCCTGAGCCATAAAAAACTGGAATACATTAAGTCACATGAAAGCTATGAAAATAACACTTAACCTGGTCCTCTCCATCTATTTACTATCTGCTGCCATCTGCTGAAGATTTACTGGTAGTGCAAAGCAAAAAATGAAGTAAATAATAAATAAACATTCTTAGAAAACAACAACAAATCAGCCCCCTCTCTCTTAAGAAACACAACACTGTATTAAAAAAGAAAAAAAAAACACCCTGTATCACTTTCCAAAAATTACTCTGTGGAAAAAATGATATTGATTTTTCTAAAAAGGAAAACAGTTAGTTTTTCTAACTCTTAGGACTCGCTTCAATATTACACACACTCGTATCGCTCTGCACACAAAATGCGCTTTTTTAAAATCAAGCTTTAAAGAATACCATACATTAATATTATTTACTACTTTTATTGAGTTATTTTTTTTTAACCAACCTCAGTCCTAATCATAAATATCAAATATTCACCAATTTTCAGAATTTTAACCCTTTAAATGTCAGCTTTTTGTCATTCTGCCACTATGTCTTTAGATATGTCTTTGTTTTTTTAGTGTTTTTTTTTTTTATTATAACAGCAACATTGATATTTATACATTATTATTCTTTTATGTGCAGTTTCAAATACTCACACTCATGCCGCCCTGCACACAAAATGCACTTTTCAAAAATCGGCCTATAAAAAATACTATACATTAATATGATTTAAAACATTGTTTTAACATATTTGGCATATAGAGAAAATACACGCTATGTATTTCCACTAGGTGCACTGGTGTTACAATCAATGTTGCTGCTAATCACTGATATATCCCAGACAGTGATCATCAAAAAAATCCACTGTGCCATGTAGTATATTGAAAATAAATCATTTTTTGTGTGTGTGTTCTCATCTAAAAACAGTGTCATCATGACAAAAATCTGGCATTTAAAGGTTTTTAAAGGTTAGAATTCTGAAAATTAATGAATATTTGAAATTTATGATTAGGACTGATGTTGGTTAAAAAAAATAAATTCAGTGAAAGTAGAAAATCATATTAATGTATGATATTCTTTTAAGGCCTGATTTTGAAGTGCACATTTTGTGTGCAGAGTGATATGGGTGTGTATAATATTCAAGTGGGCCCTAAAGGGTTAAAGCATTTATATTGTGAATTTGGTGATTAACACATGACATTGCTGCTCTAAAAATAATATTTAGTTATATTGAAAGTATTCAAAGCAATTATTTCATAATTACATTAAAAAGACAGATAAGACTACTGATAAAGAACTGAACCTGAGAATCAGTTTGAGTAGTAGTACCAGTAAAATCGTACTGATATTCATCCCCGTCTGTCAAATCATGAAAAAGAAACTTCCTCATAACTAGTATACTTTTTTGAGGTATATTAGTATTATACTTTCTATGTATAAATTGTTGCCTTTGGCAGGGATAAAACTCATGACCAGAGTGAGCCAGAATGCACCATAAAAAAAAGAAAAAGAATTGTGAGCGAAAGTATTTGATTTAGATCAATCTCCCACTGAATACCAGTAAAACAGGTTCCGTCCAAAGATTTTTCTCACCAGCACCCGAATTATTGGCTGCATTTTTAATCCAAGTTTACGGCATTCTTCTTCACTGCATGGTTTTGTAACTTTTCCAACTAGAGTCTCCGAAACAAAGTCCACCTCAGAAACCATAGAGGAAAGTGAAGTAGGTAAAGTGAACACAACTAGCCATGCTACAACTACTGCTGATTTAACAGCTACAGGCAAACAAGACCAAAAATATTCAGAGAATGACCTCAAGTGCAACTCAACTTCACACAAAATATGCAGTGAGGGGTCCCTGCTCTGCCTCTCTTTGAGCTAAAGGGTCCTTGGTCTGAAAATCATTGAAGACTGTTGTACTAAACTGTTGGTCTAATGCTACACTAATAAATATTTTTATACTAACAATGGATCAAATGACTGAACCACAGAATATCATCACAGCTCTTAAGTTCTCGCCTCTACACAGCCTTTTAATCCCGTTTAGTTTGTTGTTGTGGGATTTGCGGTCCACAGATGATACTGACGTGACAGGTGAACCTAGTGGAGCATTAGCAGCTAAAGAGTCGGATGGTTTTCTCTCAGTGAATAATGGACTAACAGTCATCAAGTGTCCAGAACCATGACACTAAATGAAGGTTGATGCTGCTCTGTGTCTGCTGAATGTGTAAACAGACAACAGTTTGCTCACGTTAGCTACATCAGCTTCACAAAATCATAATATGACAAATGTGCAACTTCTAGCTGGATGAAGAGCTCTGTTACAAATTTCGCATTACAAAAAAAATTAGCGCGTGCATGTTGGTTTTTCAAACACAGGTAAACCCACTCACTACTGCATTCCCACTGCCAGTGAACACAGCGCAGAAGTCTGCCTCTCTGTCAGCTTTTCTGTGTGTGTGTGTGTGTGTGTGTGTGTGTGTTGTTTTGTTTTGCTGGTGTGTCTGGGCGACGTCACGGACAAGCTGGGGAACAGCAGACAGCAGTAGGAACAAGTTCTCTGAAAACGTTTCTGTGGTTTCCTATCTTTCTTTGTCTTACGTATTCAGTTTCTCTTTCAAATTCAGTGCAGGTGTATTTTGATTGGTGTTTTAGCGCTGCTCAGGAGGAGAGGGACGGTAATTATTGACAGCCCATTATTGCATCTTGCTGGTTAAGGAGCTGAAATCACCGCATTCACTCGAGTGTCGTGTTCCCGCCATTTAACCCAGGTGTGAATATCCATCGCATCGTATGCATTCTCATCACATTAAAAAGACAGATGTTAGCGGGTTTTTTGTGCAGTGGGAATTAGGCTCAAGTGGCCCAAAAAAAAGATTGATGCAGCTTTTAAGAGCTGTATTCCTTAAAAATGATATGTAGCTCAGTATTTTCATAATTTCACGTCTGTGTTCGGTTGGCTTCCCCACCCTGTCAAACATATGTTCTGGGGGAAATAAACATATGTACTTGTAATTTTCATGTAAATCTGGTGGAATAAAGATGGTTAAATTTAAATGTTTGCATCATGTCTTCCTTTTGTAGTCTATATCATGGATGTATTAAGAAGAGCTTGATACAGCACAGAGGCAGGGCCCTGTTCCTTCCTATGAGACCTGCTCAGTAGCATGTGAAGCAAAAAAAAACTTTTAGCCCTTCGCTAGCTTGAATGTCTGTCAAAAAAAAGAAGTAATCTTGCGGCTCTTTTAGACTTTCCAGATGTTATGAAACTGGATGGCTTCAATCAAGATTTGGACAGCATTATCCACAGATTTACAGATGTCTTTTTGTCTATGTAAGTCAATGGGAAAAAATCTCTCTGGGCCTGTGGGCATCACTTAAAGGAATCGAATGGTGTAATTCCACTTTTGGTCACTATACGTAAAATTTGCATTGGAGCCTGGGAACTTGGTCTATATTGGTCAAACCTGACTACACAATCTCTCATACTTGTTAATAACTAAAAATAAACCAACAGATGGGGCAGTAAATAGAGTCCAAATAGCGACCTGCCCCTTCCTGATGTATTCCCAGTGTGCTCTGATGAAGTTCCAGGCCAGTGTTCTGGGCTATGTACCATCAGACAGATTGTCTCAGCGTCCAACGTGTACTCCAGGAATCTGCAAGATAAGGGAGGCACTGACTAGCTCTTCACCTTATCTCAGGCGTGTCCATGATGAAAGAAGTTATGATGTACAAAAGAAGAAGACTGTGTAGGCAACACATCAGGACTTGGTGATTAACCCTGGGTCTGTTGACTTCAAATGCTTTAAGACAATTACCAAAAAGATGCATCTTCTCAGAAAACAATTTGACACTGGTCTGGTCTGACTTTAGGACATTGGGGGCTTAGCCTACTTCTCTAGGGAGGTCTGGGCTAAATTTCTGGGGGAATTTTATTTTATTTTTGTTTTGCATTCTCGCACCTTATGCACCCTTTTTAACTTTTTATTTTATTGCCAGAATTATTTTGAATTTTCATGTTAAAAATTGCAGTATTTGTTGGTATTTAATATTGAGGGCAAAATGCTATCATTAAATATGCATTAGCCAGAGTTAAAAAAAAGTTAAATGTATCAATTTGTGTTACTAGTTGTTGAATGTAACTAAGAACATTTAATGAAAAAATATTAGATCCAGGGCTTTTTATTATTATTAGGCCTATTCTTAGTTTTGAAACATATATAGCCTATATATTTAGATTCTGGGGATAATAATAAAACATTCAGGGATGAAGCCACGGATGCCCTGGCCTAACAACACCACTGACACTGGTCTATTCTAAGTCTTCGGACTTCACTGGACAATCTCATCTGTCACCTGGTGTTTTGAAGTTAAATAGGGCGTTAGAGGTCACCTTTAATCATGAATGAAAAGGTCACTCTGCAGAACCCTGCCATGATTATTTGTAAGGATTACAGCACAGTTTCCCTCCATGTGAAAAAGGTTAAAAGGCATTGCTTACTTTGATTCCTATATTGAAAGTCCTTCATCCACCAAGTCTGCCAGCATTCTCAACACAGTGTCCCCCTACAGAGTCATCACCAAATACATGTTAGCAGATAGACGGACGGACGGACGGACGGACAGACAGACAGACAGACAGAATAGGAGAATTAATCTACAGCTAGTCTAATGGACTCTCTACCTTGCAGTATGCTATAGAAGTAAACATCCCATCAAGCTGATGTTCCTGGACATGTTCTTGCGGAGGAGTGAGAGGATGGGCTGAGGCCCCAGAGTCCATCTCAAATGCTTCATGGAGGTTGTTGATGATATTCATATCTTACTGAGGGAAAACAAAACAAATGACATGAAGCTGTGTAAGATGGCATGCCCCTCTCGGGTATGTTTGAATTTGCACCATAGAGTGGCACAACTAATTTTGTTGTTTGCACATACAGTGACAATAAAGGCAATTCTGATTCTGTATGCCTTGCCTTACAACTGCCTAAAAAATGATAGATTTCATTATTTTGATTCTAGTAGCTATCATTTACTTGTAGTAATTTGCACATTTTAATATTTGCATCTATTAGCTGTAGCAAGCAAGCAAACTTTGAGCTATAAAGCATGCCAGGCGAGTGTACTAACATTAATAACAACGTTATTTTATAACACGAGTTGCCAACTGGACATCATAAATGCATAAACATGGTGGGAAAAAGTCAATGTTTGGTCAATGGCAACTTTTCATACATCATGATTCATTGTGTTAAATTTTTGATCACATTGGTCGGGGTAATGGTGTTGAAATTACTCCTTTCTTAGATGCATCAGGATGCAGATGTGGACGATGCTAAAACAATGCACATAACTGATTATAGCCACTTAACATGGCTTGTTGAGTTACCTGCCGAAGCTGGACAATAAACGTCAAAACAAGTTCCTGGTAGCAACCATTAATTTAATGTTTAAACATTTATGTTAACATGAAGAAATACACTACACTATATAAATTACTTGCTTAGACTGCCAGAAGCATCAGCTAGACTGAGAAGCACGAGTTTGATTTTCGGATTGGAACATTTCAATCTGATTTGTAAAGAAATACTTAAATAATACAGAAAAAGTAGCCATGTCCATTAATATAGAAAACTGAGGAGGAATTAAATCAAATCATTGACATGATAATTGTAATTGAGTGAAATCATGAGACCAGTGAAGATGCAAAGCCCTAATGTAAAGTGCAATATGGTGTTAACTGCTGTCCATGTAGAGTGACCTGGATTAAAATACAAGAATATAAAATATATAAAAACTGAAATTATATATAAATATTTAAATAAAGTGGAAACAGCTATCAGTCTCAATCTTCTTTGTAGCTTCCATGTTGTTCCCACTTTATGACTGCAAAGCACATTAACACAATGAAGGTGGAAGAACGACTTCCAAACTCTGAAACTCCGACCTTCTGATACCACATGAATGCAGCAATACTCCACAACACTGTCTGGTAATGACCCCTCCTCTGTTAGCAATTATTATCTTACCGGTTGGTGGTAAAATATGAAATGTCGACTTGGCTACGTGATGACAAGTTTGCCTGTGAGAATTAAGACCATTCGGCCGAGCCAGTCGGGAGGATAAAGACGTGTATGCTCTGTTTGAAGGGCACTTACAAGCGTCTCTAGCATCAGCTAGCCGCTAGCACTCGCTAATTAAGCTAGCGTTATTTGTGTTTCACTGTTTACTGTTGTTGATGATAATGCTTACAGTGTCAATTTGTTTATCACACTGTATAACACGAAATAAAAGTTCTGACACAATTTTACCTTAATTAAAAGAAGTCCAGTTTAAATTTACCTGTGTGATACCTGTGCAGTCAGCTCCAATCAGCTCCACTCCGAGACAGCCGGCCTGGGAGCGAAGCACTTTACACGACAAAGGTCAACTCGGAAAGATGGCTTTTCTACGTTTCACAACAAAGACTCAATAATTAGGCTTGCTTTAATATTACACACACTGATGTCACTCTGCACACAAAATGCACTTTTCAAAATCAAAATTTAAAAAATATATATAGCAATATTATCTGCTTTCATTTGGTTATTTTTTGCAACCTGGGATATGTAACATGTGCTGTTGTTGCCTAAACATAACCACATGCAGCATCATCCCACCCCATGCATTTGTTGACATCACATTAGCGCCAGCCTAGAGTGTAAAGAGCAGATGCAGAAGGATACCTAAAATGTAATATTTAGACACGGAAGTCCACTGGGAAGCTGTAACATGTGACAACTTGGGATGAGAATGTGTTGGCAACTTGCCTCCACATCATTGCTAAATATAAGGTTTTGTTAAGAACTTTTTAATTCATGAGTTTCACATGAATTGTTGACTAAATGTCTTAAAAATAATTAAAATAAATTATTTTAAAAATAATTCCAAGTTACATTTTTGTTTTTATTTATCACTTACAACCATTAACACACCAATGTGATAATATATGCTCATTATTATACATCAACATATAACTGTGTTAGTATTTACACAGTAATACCTACACCTGTCTGACACAGTCACTGGTTCATCTCCTTTACACTTTTAATGTGTCACAATTCGGCATATGTTGTCTCAAATTCAGCTCAGTGGTGTGTAGGATTTGATATTATCACATTCGTGTATGTAAAAAAAACCTTACATTTTTTACATGATATTTTCCTGAATTGTGCTATATTCTACTATTTGTGTCCTATCAGACAATGGTGGCGTATGAGTATAATCTTTGAGACCTGGAACGAAATCACTTTTCTTGTGCTGCTTTCAGGCACCTTTAAAAGCATTTAAACTTTTGATCCCTGAGCAGATTGGCTTGATTATTATATTATTATTGATTATTATTTCAGGCAATGAGCAACTTGGCAAGACATGTTCTACAAACTGTAAGAAATTAGTATATTTTGGATTTCTGTCTTTTTTTTTTTTTTTTAATAAAACAATTCCAGACAACTATAAATCTAATTACAATAGTTCTAAATCTAAAATTAAAGAAAAATTAGAATTTTAAGTAGTTTTTTCCAGGTCATCTTCCTGTGGTTGTCTTTTTCTTTATTTCTTTTATTTTTAAACTTCCCGTTTGTTTGTGAGTTTTTTTGTGCCAATTTTAAGGTAATTAATTTCTTCCCGATTTTTAGGTCATTCCTTCTTAAATTGCTCATTGCCTTCATCCAATGTTTTTAAAAGAAATCAGACCAATTTGCCTTGAACCTCCAGCCCGAGACCACCTGCCCGCCAACCCCTGGTTACGTGAACGTGCACACAGCCGGGGACGCGTGCTTGCGGAGAGGAGAGAGAACAGCTGAACGAGTGAACGAGAGAGAGAGAGAGAGAGAGAGAGAGAGAGAGAGAGACCTGCGCCGCATTGACAGGAAACACAGAGTCAGAGCTCCGGTAACGCCGACAGCTCAGAGGAGGAGGTGGATGTTTTTCTGATGCCGCTGCGGAGTTGATGGTCCCCGGTGCAGCAGAAGGGGAGAGGAGCTGTAAGGTAAGCGGACACTTTCTACTTCTCTCTGTGATGCTCGGTAGTTGATGCTCTGACGCATCGGGTGGTGTCCCGCTCGCGGCGCGAAGCTGGACCGGGGCGATGACAAGAACCGAGGATGTGTTAAATGACAGCAGGACAGGACGCAGCTTCGGTCCCGTCCTGGAGGCTCCGTATAGCTGTTGCCCCGTCTCATTGCAGTGTTTCCCGGGCACCCGGTGCACGCGGGCCCCCGCCTCTCTCTGCGCATCTTGTGGATGATGCTGCGGTTTCGGTGGGATTTTTTGCTGCTCTGCGCCAATCGCAAATAAAGGTACCAAAGTCCGATGAAATGACCGGGCCGGGCCTCGCATCTGCAGAGGCCCGTGTGTGTGTGTGTGTGTGTGTGTGTGATGTTCGAGGAGAAGTGTCATTGCAGAGGACGAGCGAACGGGGACGTTTAAAGGGCTGTCAAGTTGGGCTTGTTTGGTTTAGGCCCCGGGGCTGCAGGCTGGGCTGCACACAGGGTGAGTCAGGTCTGTCTCAGCGCTGGAAGTGGATTAGAGCACATCTGAATGTGAGGAAGGCCACTCAGAGAAAAAGCACAGCATCTAAAGACGATCAGGCCTATAGATCTCATCACCCAGTGGACCACACAAAAGTATATTCCTGAAATATTATCAGAGCGACCAGCGTGTGTGTTTGTGTTACAGTGGTGGGCTACATTACATGGTGACCTTGTTGGACTTTAGCCTACCTTTATACTTTATGAGATCACTAGTAACTGAAGTCCTAAATTATTACTTTACTAGTCCCATCTACCCAGCATTGAACGTTCCCACAGGATTGGCTAACTCACCTACAAGCTGCAATAATGTTTTAAGAAAACATTTTAACCTAATGCGCAAAAAAAACCTGTTTAAAGATCATTTCAAATAATGTGCTATATAATAAAGTATAATATATAATAAAGTGCTGACTATGTGACGTTATAAGTGCAACATTGTGAGGATGTTTTGGTGTGCGGTGACAGATTATTGAATATTCTTTTTATAAAACATTCCCAAAATTTTACATGAGAACAAAGAACATTTTTAAAGCAACATTTAGAGCATGTTATTTTTTTTTTTTTGATAAAAATGTAATGTGATATGTTAACAAAAATGAAAAAAACAATTATTTAACAATTATGTTTATAGAGAATTTTGGCCTAACTTTAAGAACATTTTACAAGGTACAAAGTAGATTTATCAGCAATTTTTTAAACATAGCTTAAAAAATGAAATTAAAATTTGTCCTTGATCCTGCTACATCTCTTGGAGGTGAAGGAAGAGTTTAGGAATCTCGGATTGAAAAGAAAACTTCACTAAAACAGTGCATTGGTTGCATTGTACCATTCTCAGAACGTTTTTAGAACCAAAAAATGCTAGCAGGGTAGTCCGTCTGTAGGCTACACAGAGTTTAGCTACATTGTTAAATCTGGTAGTTCATATTGCATGTCAACAGTAGCCCTGCTTTACAGTCATAATGTCCCCACAGGGGACTGTCATCAATAGTGACCTAAAGCATGTTTCAATCCTAATGTTTTCATTGACCATTGTCATATGATAGTTATAGTAGTTACTTTTAAGTGTGTCTTAATTAATAACTGCTGTGTATAAAGTGTCATGCATTGGAGTTATCTCCTGCAAACAATTCAGTTTTACAACTTAAATTTGAAAATGTCTTCCTTGTCAGGCTATTCAGAGCCTTCAGTACTGATGCACACTATGTGAATGCTCCCTTGTGAGTAAAAGTCCTTTATACATATTTTTTTTGAGGTAAAAGCACAGTAGCACAGAATGTACTCAACATGTATACAATATATGAGAAGCCTTTTCCAGTCCAGCTCTGAGGTGGAGCTGATTTATGTTACTTTATACTGGTGGGGTTATTTAATCTATTACAGTGCATCACCATTTATAAACTCACCTCATGCTTTGTGTATTAAATTATTTTCTGCAAATTACAAGCTATTGCTGTCAAATAAATATATAAGAAAAGTGTACATTTTCCTTTAAAATTTAGTTGATTACAAGTATAAAGTGGCACTGAAATATGTTGGCAATGTACAAGGTATAGTAGAGGTACCTAAAATACAAATACTGTCCCTAAGAACAGCATTCGAGTACATTTACTTTTCACATTTACTTTTCAACACATGTAAAATATATGTGATTAATGAAAACATGATGTTCCACCACTTAAAAATGACTCATTATCAGTTCTGCTAATTTAGTGCTAATCCTTGAATGGGTTCATAAGGTAAGCACTTGTCTGTGGTTCTCAGTTGTGAGTTTTCATGACCTATTATACTTGCAGTACCTCCTCTTCTCCTTGTATTCCTATAGTGTTCTTCCATAGGGGCTGTGTGTGTTTTGCTGTGACTGTGTAACTGTATAGAAGGGTTTGCTTATTGACTGGTGTAATGAGAGCCTAATGCACCTATGGAGAGAAAAAAAGTGGATGTGAGTTCATGTTTGAGAGAGAGTTTATTACATAGAGCCTTTAGAGAAATGGTTGACATCTCTCTTCACTCGTTTTCCCATCAAATTGCATCTGAAGTGCAGAATGAACCTTTCATTTTGACAACACACTCTTTCGAATAGGTATAGCTGCAGACTCGCCCACCATACCTACACGTCAGTCCACATGCTGCATTCAGGAGATGTATATAGTGATGTATATAGTGATAGTTAACTATATAGTGATAGTTTCCAAGTTGAGAAGTTGTTCTTTCGACTTCATTGTGTTCATGTGCTTTGAGGTCGTAAAGAACATAGAGGCTACAGAGAAGATGGGTTGCATTTCAATGCTAAGAGCGCTTAAACAAGAGGTTGAAAGCTGTTTCCACTTTATTTGTATTTTTATGTCATTTTATTTTTTATATATTTTATATATTATATTTTAATCCGGGTCACTCTACATGGGCAGCAGTTAACATTAGTACCATATTACACTTTACATGTGATCAAAAATTGATATTTAATACGTGAATAAATAAAAAAAGTTTCTTACCATTGACTAAACATTGACTTTTGCTGCCATGTTTATGCATTTATGACGTTAAGTCGGCTACTTGTGATTTAAAATAACGTTATCAATGTTAACTCACGTCTTGGACTTAGAGTTAATCTAACCCCAAGTGAAATCTTTTGCCATCAAAATATGTTTTTTATATTTATGTAAACAAGGTCTATTGGCCTAAAATTCCAAAACGAAGGGAAAAATGTGTGGTCATGGGTTGGACTGAAGTAAGACTAAATGTGTAACACAAAATTGATTGACAATTTATACAATATGCTTCAAATAACAGTCAAAACAGGGCAGGGCCAGAATGACCCCAGAGGACAAAAGGTGAATGGCAATTGCAAGGCCATTACACTCGCCTGGCATGTTTAATAGTTAAAAGTTTGCATGCGTGCTACAGCTAATAGATGCAGCTACTAAAAGTAAATAATAGCTACTGTGAACAAAATAACAAAACATTTTTTACCGTCAGTTGTTGACACTGTTTCCATGCTTTACACCATTTCTGCTGCCCTGAAATGTCACAACTCAGCAACTCAGGTATCATCGGAAATGTCCAATTTCCCACTTGTAATTATGACTTTGGAGGGCCGTTCATGTGCTTGTAACTTGTAAATATGGTAAATCCGATATTTCTGAGCACATGAGCCTCAGCTCCCTTTACTCCTTTGCCCTGAAGCGGAAAATGCTAAGTTAATGATTACATAGGCCTCACTATGAAATATGTTAGAAGAGAGGTGGTTAAGTTAAGGGTAAAGGTAATGGAAATGCTACATCTCATCACTTATGCTAATGCTAAGCTAGCTATGTGGCATTGTAGCAGGGTCCAAATAGGCTAATGTCCAGGTAACTTTTAGAATAATAATTGACTTAAGATATTTTTCTACTTAAATTACATTTCTGAAAATACAAGGTCACCTACAATATAAAAATAAAAAACAATGCTTTAGGTTGACTTTGCCTCTGTAGTAGTTTAAATACTGAGATTGCCATGGAGTCACAACATGCATGTGCAAACTGCCTGATGTCATGTGTTTGTAGCCTCATCACATGAATATATCTCAGTTTCATTTGTGTTTTTAAACTTCTGAACATGTTTTATGAATAAAGTTGAGTCATGTATCAAAAACAATATAGTATAAATACATCTTAAACATTTTGGTATGCAATAACCAAAATAATTTATATATATCATATCAATAAATCATATTCCTGTTGTGTATCAGTATGTCGGCATACTGACTGCTGTATGTGTGTGTGTGTGTGTGTGTGTGTGTGTGTGTGTGTGTGGGTGTGTGTGTGTGTGACCTGAGCCTTGGCCAGCAGTTTAATGGTCTTACATAAGAATAGGACAGGGTAGCATCTGGATGGGCACTGGGCTTACAGAGAGAGGCCAGATGTTCATCAGGTGACTGCAGCATCTACTGTATATTAAATGACAGTATTTTGACAAGGATACTATAACTGGTGATTTAATTCATATTAAATCAATTATCAATAAAATTAAATGGAAAACATAAAAATTTAAATGGAAATGGAAAAAAAGGACACACAGACACAAACATACCACGCTACTGAGTTATTAAATAACAGCTTGGACTCAATGACCAAAAAACACTATATTAGTCTCAACTTTTTGTTGTTTTGTAATAACATAATACTAACACTCATTAAAAAGAAATAAAATAGTGATAAAACTCTAACCTCATTGAAAGAGGAACTATAATGCTCATTTTTAGAATTATACTTATATTTAAAGGTATACTTTGCAGGATACCTTCATAAAAATCAATGTCTATACTATGTATAGACTGATACAGAAGATATCCCTCTCAGTCATCACTTAGGACATTAGAAGTTTGCGGTGGCGTATTTATCTGCCGACTCTGCCCTCTGCCTTTTGTTATTTTCTGAGCTTGGGATGTTTATGGGCGTGTACCCCCACAGCGCTCAGGTGAGGTCAGAGCTTTATAAAAAGGTAACCAACAGGTGCCAGACTGTAAGCAGCAGGCATCCAGCACAGAAAAAGCATATATGTAGCGAGGTGGAGGTTTATTTCTACTGCAGCCACTGCACTAGGCGTCATTATTTCCAGTTGAAGGCGAGGTAGGTGTGTTGTGCGAGCAATAATAAAAAGTCAAGCCCCTTACACGTGGGAGTGGCCACGTATGAGGGATTTCTGGGAGGTGATAGTCCACGATTTCACAGAGGAATTTTGGATTCATAACTTTCAGATGATCTGCTAAACTTTTGTAGAGTTACGTGATGCAATAACACACCTCTTGTAGGTTCAGGTTCCTTTATTTGTACCCGTAGGTAGATTTGGTTTGTAGTATATAGTGCAAGGCATCCGTTTAACACAAATTGTCAGACACTACAAGACAACATACATAAAAACATGACAGAAAGGTACAGGTAAAAAGATACAAGATAAAGGATAAAAAAATAAAATATATACATAAAAAAGATAAAATAATAAAATAATTAAAGTGCCCCAGTGCTGATCAAAATATTAGTATGTAATAAATATTATGTATTTTATGTAATAAATACCAATAAAAACACAAAAACTATAAAACCAAGCCTTAAATAAAAACAATCTAAAAAAAAATTAAAAATAAATTATAAATACAGAATCCCATGCAGCTACTGCATCATGCCTGAGGGAGCCAGTTCCTACTGATAAGCACATAGCCATTGCACCATGTCACCTAGAACAGCCAAAAAAGTGTTTCCATTGCAGTTTTGCGAAATATGACTTTTTCAAACCACCTAAAATACCACTTCATGCAAGCATGAAAACTTCACGGTAGTTTTTTTTTCAAAACTGATGTGTTTCCATTCGGCATATTTTGTATTAACAATTTAGAATTTGCACAGTTTGAGAGTTAATGGAAACCTGCCTACTATAGAAACAAAAGGATAACTTTGTGAACCAGAGTATGGAAGAAAAATGTTTGCAGAGGGAGACTAAACGGCCTGAAAAAGAAAGAGAGAAAAGTGGACATGTTAATTGTGTAAACTGTAAAGTCGTGCTCAAAGACCCAGAGAGCTGCTGCTGTCTGGACTTGGTTACAGTATGTGCCAGCACTTCACATTTTACTGTCTGCCTCGCCAAACTGGGCGTGTGCCAACAACCATCTACTGTATGTCATACACTGACTCTTGATACGTACCTCATACATCTGTTTAACCACATACCAAAAAGATCTTTAGAGTCGTGACTTTGCTCTTATTGTGATGGCAGTTTGGCAGTGAGTTAGCTGGTGCTGCTGCTCTAGAGGACTGACAAGTTGAAGTTGGCATTTTATTTATCAATTTATTCATTTTCATATCTATTTGCTTATTTATTTATGCACAATTTTCCACTTTGCATAGAAAATCCCCCATTTATTTAATTTCCCATTTTATTTTCCATTTTTATTGATTCATTTTTAAATATATTTATTTAATTGTGTAATCATTTATGCATTTATTTATGTATTATTTTCCCTATTTGCCTCCTCCTCCATGTATTTCCTCAAACATATTTACTTCTCTTTTTCCTTTTCCACCCAAAATTTCCATGCATTTCTGATGTGCCATGGGGGTGTCAACTTTTCACCTATTGGTTGATCGACATCAGCGTGGCAAATAGGCAAATAAATAAATATGTAAAATGGAAAATAAAATGGAAAATTAATAAATCTGGGAAATAATACATAAAAAATAAGCAAATAAATATAAAAATGAATAAATTGATAAATTAAATGTGGAAATTAAACAAAAAATTTTTTTTTTTTGGCATTTTCATTTATTTATTATACTTGTTTATTCATTTATTTATTTATTTTTGATTTTGTCAGTTTCAGTCCTCCATAAATTATTGATAGTATTATTATTTTAGGAACTATGCATGCATTATGCCTTCGCGCCGGCATCAGCCGATGAATAATGATTAATTCCCTCCTGACTGTCCGCTATTGGCTTCCATATTGAATGTGGGCCACAGTGCCCTGGGATCTGCAGATCTAGATCTACCAGAGCGTGACCTGCTTCAGAATGGAATATGTTTTTCCACTATGAATTAAAGATGTCGGGGCAGTCAGAACAGCTTCCATGTTACTGTGACCTGCAGCCAAGCTTTCTCTGACTTGTGCCATCTGTCAGCAGTTGTTTCATGGTCAGTGGGGTTGTGTGCTAAAAAATGACCTGGTGGGTTATGACGAAAGATGAACACGGCATGCTTAAAAATGCACCACACCCATAAACAGATGCAGGATGATATGTATATGATGTGTCTTTACTGAGAAATCTGACTCTAAGGTGTCAGGTGTCAGTCGACTTCTTCTAAAGAATGAAAGCAGAGAGATGCTGTGAACACACACTTACAAATATGTCAGGCTCTGAGGTATGCTGTTTTTTATGGCGTGTTGTCCAAATACGCCTCAGGACAAATTTGTTCATACCTGATTTGAAGGGCCATCATAGCTTACTCCTGGCTGCTTCTCCCAGCCTCTCTTATTTCTCTCCTAGAATTTGGTTTTGCATGGCCTCGGGCTAATTAGACAGCAACGGTTCTTGCAGGGCTGTGCAATTAATCAAATTTTGATTTCAATTTAAATTTCGGCTCCCAACAATTACAAAAACTATGTAATCGAGAAAAACAATTACATTCCGTTTTGCAAGTGTGCCCTAATTTTGTCTCGTGCCCTGAATGCCACGCGCATGCTCACTTCCGCCCCTCCCTCCCTCAGCCTGAGCTCAACACTTGCAGCGGATACTGCCAGCGAGGCGAGTTGTATCAGCGCGAGGAAAGATGACGAAGAAGAGCAACAGCATTTGGTGAGCAAATCAGGCGTGACAAATTCCGTTGTGCGGGAACATTTTGGATACGAGGCATCCGACGTGGAGCAAAAAAGGATAAAATGCAAAATTTGCTACATGGTGGTGTCTGCACCACATGGCAACACGTTAAATAATTTTAATCATCTTAAGTTTAAACATAAAGTGGCCTATGACCAAAAAATAAAAAACAAAAGGAGAAAATGACAACCCCATCAACAGTCATCAGTTAAAGACACATTTTACAAAGCAACTCAATATGAATTAAATTAAGGAATTATAAGAAGCTCAATGGGAAAAGTATTAAGGGAAATTAAAGTTCAACTGTTTATAGGAGTTATTTATGTTAAATAAATGCAGCAAGTCAATGAGTAATCATGATAAATAATCTTGATTTCAATATTGACCAAAATATTTTTGCCATAATCCAGCGGCCCTAGGTTCTTGCATGAAATGTTAAACTAATGTTGCTGTTTGGCCTGTTGTTCACATGACAACAGCATTTTGGGGCCCTGAAAACGGAGACTTTTGTAATCGGGTTCCAGAGTGCAGTCTTTTGAAAACTGTCGCCGTGTAAACTGGTAATGCGTGGCTCCTGTGAGAAGGGTGACATTACGCCTGCACATTACGCATGCACGTGGTGTTCTTATATTGTATCAAAGTTATACCGCCAACTGCCTGCCTGGCATGCACACGACTGCGGTTGTTTTTTGCAGATCTCTGTATTCAAGGATTATTTTCACAATATCATGTAAACACAGATTTTTTGGAAAACGCAAAGGACAGACTTTTCTGTTTTCATCTAAATGTGTCCTTAATGCAATGATGTGACAGAAGTAGTTGTGTGTCCCATATAAAAGAGCTCATGAGAGGGAACTCAGTCGCTGCCCACTTTCACACCTTTACCCCTCTGACTAGAACTTCAAGGAGTTTGAGGCCTTTAATGACTCTGGTCCCACATCTCAAATCCCAACACATGTTCACATGTTGTTGTTGTTTTACAAGTTTTCTCATTAGAATAAACCCCTTGAGAGACCTTAAGGTAATTAAAAGACAAAACTAAACAAAAATGAATAATTCAACCAACATACTGCAACTAAGACAATAAACACAAAATTCATTGGAGAGAAAAGTAAATGAACACAACCCCTCTATGGCCACAAAGAACCATGAACAAATGTTTGGGCCTTTAACAAAACTTGAGCAAATTGATTTTATTTCTTTTAAAAACATGGAAAGAAGAAATGGCTGACTTAACAACACATTGCCCAAAAAACCCCAAGAAAATAGTAAAAAGTGGCAAGAAAATTACCTGAAAATAAGCGAAAAAAGAAAAGAAGAAAACAGAAACAAACAAAAAAAATGACCCAAAAAATTTCAGACAATTAAAAAATATATGTTTTATTTTTTCTTCTGTAACATAACTTTAAACATATAAAAAGACACTTTTGACTAATTTCTTGCAATTTGTCGGACATTTGTTGCCATGTAGGTCATTACATTTTCCCCCATATTTCCAAAGAAATCAAACCAATATGCTCAGGTTTCAAAGTGAAAGGCATTTGAAGGCGGCACAAGAAAACTGATGTCCGGACAGTTTTTTAAAGGGTTAAACTGTATCCAATTAATGGTCTTTTACATGACAAAGATTAGAACCCTTTGATAAAAACCATCAAAACATATCTAAGTAGCCATAATCCTGTAATAATTTCCTTAAAGCATCTCTGAAAGCCCTGGGCTCCATGCTGCAACTATGCTGCAGTTTGGGTTTCTGGCCAGCAGATGTCAGTGTTGTCACACACAACACGTTTCCTCCAAACAGTCACACACACAGTCTGCTTCTCAGAGAGTGCGTCCATATGTGTCCCACAGTCAAACAGCAAACACACTTTCTCTAAAACCTGCCAACATGTTACATACAGAATATTCACATGTATTTCACCTTTTAAATGACTGTGAGCCCACAGTTGGTGTTGTCATTGGTTACACTACAGATATGTTTTGGTAAATAGCCAACATTAGATGTAACTTACCAGTCTATAAGAAACGCTATGACTTCAGCATCAAACTGCATGGTTTCCTTTAAAGGCACACCAACATTTACTCTGGTTTTGCTTCTTCTTACATTGCTTCTCTTCTTTGCTGCAAAATGTTTCTTCTCTCCGGAAGCTGCCTGTGATGGCGATAACTTCTACCATTGCTGTGTGTCTTACACACTAAATAACTAATTTACTGAGTATGTAACTTCTATGCTGTATCCACTGACTCTCTACACCAGCCGACTCCGCTACTTGATCCTCTCCTCTCAATAGAGGCTGCAGTGACTCACTGTTGCCTCTCAGGACAGGATGTATTGTTACAGAAGGGACGGCCCGTCCCTGGCTACCTAGTAGTGGATATCGCTGCAGTACAATGGTAAATGGTACATGGACAGTACTTGTATAGTGCTTTTCTAGACTTTTCAACTGCTCAAAGTGCTTTCAGAGACATGTCACATTCACCCATTCACACAGTAGAGGCAAAGGCTACCATACAAGGTACCACTTAGGTAGTAATCATTCATACGCATGACTCCGATGACGCTGCCCAAGGATACTTCAACATGAGGACATGAGGAGCCGGGAATTGAACCACTGAGGTTCCGATTAGGGGATGACCACTCTGCCTCTGAGCCGCAGCTGCCCTAATCCATAGGCATCTTGGACAGAACATCAAAGGTGTTACTTCTTCACACTCTGTTGACAGGGTTAGTTCATTTTTTGGATGTTTTAAACTAAAATTATGACCAGATCTTACAAAATGCACCTTTGAGAAACAGCCGGGAAAAATGTAATAATAATACAAATCAATAATGCTCATACTATGACTACTACTAATAGTAATAATAATAATTCTTTAATTTGTATAGTGCATTTCATCTTGAGGATACACATATGGACCACACACTGCTATAATTACAGCCAGTTAAAGGGAGAGTTCAGATTTTTCTGAGGTGGGGCTTTATGGGGTTCTAATCCAGAGACTGTATAATCCAAACAGTAGATGTCAGTCATTACACCCCCAGTTTGGGAAAGCAGGCCTGAGTCCAAAATGGACGCTAAGCAATATACTGCTGTGGACTGGGGCTGGCAACAAAATGTATTTTAGACACCTACAAAAAGTCCCACCTTAAAAATATCACTATCAGATGAATGCTATGCTATAATGTGAGTACTTTCACTGCTTTACTTTAATGTCAAACAGTGATTTTAAATGGGAAAAATGAGCTATTTTTTTTTATAAAGATTTTTTTTTGGGGCTTTTATTGCCTTTAATCGACAGGACAGTGTGAGCGTGAAAGGGGTAGAGAAAGAGGGGGAGACATGCAGCAAAGTGCTGAGGCTGGACTTGAACCTGCGGCCAATGTGGTGCAGGTGCTGCTGTGAATAGTTTGTTTTATTTTGTCTTATTGTGTGACTTTGGCATTTAAAAGAGTTAGTTTGGATTCACCAGAGTCGCACAAGAACACAAACTAACTAAATGATCAAAGCAGCGGTGGACCAGCAGCTCCTTAAGCAAGCTGAAATGACTTAAAGGAGTCTGGTGGCTTTGACAAGAGCATAGATGAGGAACTGAAGTCGTTAGTGGCTTCCTGCCAATGTGGGCTATCTGAAGGAGAGCTAATGCAGTGAAAATACTCTTAATATAGCGTACACTTAAACTAACATTGATTTTTTTAGACTGGGCTTTTTTTAGGTGGCAAAGATACATTTAGTTGCTGGCCCCCATCTACAGCAGTACATTGCTTAGCTTCTGTGTCAGACTCCAGCCTGCTTCTCCAAACCGGGGTCATGCTGACTGACATCTACTGTATGTAATAAACTGGCTATGGATAAATACCCCAATACAGCCCCACCTCAGAAAATCAGAACTATCCCTTTAAGATTCATTAAAAAGATGACATGCAATATTGCATTAAAATATTATTACTATTACAAAAGACTGAGTCAAAAAGACAAAATTTCTTTATTTTCATTGTTATAAAACAACGAAAGAGCACAGCATATCTCGGATGTGTGTAACTGATTCTTAAGAGAGATAGCGATGAGTAATAAATTACTAGGGGTGTGACGAGATCTCGTGCCACACCCCTAGTAAGATTAAATTGTGATGATATTTCTCGTTTAAGTGAAAAGCCTGGCACAGGGCAGAAGCCTATCAGACTGTGAGCTATCCAAACTTCTATTTGTGACTTATGGGGGGCAGTAATGCGCCTTTGCTACGTCTAGTCTGCCAGAAACAGACAAGAAGAAGGAGAAGGAACGCATCAGCAGCAGCCTATCGAGCGCAGCCAGAATGACGTCGGAGTCTGAAAATATCAGCGTTTAAGATGCCTCCGCCACTTTTAAATTGTTTGTGTGGCAGCATTTTGGGTACTATTTGGAAATAATAAATGGCAACCGAGTGACAGAAAAGACACAGACAATAAGTAAGCACTGTAAGAAAATAGTACCGTACACTGCAGCTAACACGAGCACTATGCAAAGACACATACAGAGCCACCACAGCTCGCTACTAGGGTTGGCTAAAGGCCAGACAACACTGACAGACGCCTTTGCACCTAAACTTCCAGAGTCAAGCGCCAGAGCCACAGCAATAACGAGAGACATCAGCATTTTCATTGCAGCTGATATGAGGCCATTTTCTGTGGTAGAAAATCAGAAAAAATTTTGGCGACTCCTCCACACACTGGAACTGAAGTGCACCATCCCGTCACGCGCATTTTACTCTTATTTACTTATACTGCTTTGTGCACATTAAAAACCTTGCAACCCAAGCTGGCCTCGGTGTTCCCTGCGTCACTCGTTTGCTCGGGCGGGTGAGACGTATGGCTGCTTTTTTTCATCGGAGTTAAACAGCTACCACGGTGTTAATGTCCAAGCAGAAGCAGCAACAGTTACCATCACACAAGTTAATCATGGATGTTACGACGTGATGGAACAGCACTTTGGATATGCTGGCACGTTACCTCGAGCAGCAAGCTGCTCATCTTGTCTCGTGAGCTGAGTGTATTGTCACACCCCTATAAATTACCCTCCTTTTTAGATCAGTTTTTATATCTCATGGTGGCGTTCATGCTGTTTCATATGCCGACAAGAACACACGCTGACCACATTAATACGGATTAGTTAGAAATACATAACATTGGCACGAAAATAAATACAAGCCTTTAAAAACAACCTTTATTAATCAAAGCGCGGCACAGAGTACGTAGTACACAGCAGCAGCAGGCTGTATGGCTGCTTTCCCAGTGAACTCTTATCCTGGCTCCCATTCAGTTAAATGGAGCAGCCAGTACAGATGGGTTGCAGCCAGGCCAGGTGGATTGTGGGTAAGATGGGGCGGTGCCCAGTGATGGGTAAATTAATTCTGCATTAGGGAAGCCCACTGGCATCACTACGATCACCTGGCATGCCTGTCTAGGCATATGTGTGTGTGTTGCTCACCTGGCAGGGGATTTGGAACAATCGCCCTGCTGAGGTGAATGTTGGGTTTTAATACTTCGCCTGGCATGGAGTGTAATCTGAACCACAGGTCAGCATCCAGTCGGACTCTCCCTGAGGGACGCAGAGAGAGCTGCTGTGGAGTCAGTCAGTCAGCCAACAGGATGGAGCTGATTGGTTTTCCTTTTAATTCACAGCTGCTCAATGACTTTGTAGTTTACCAGTATAACCAGGGGGACTGCTCCAAATGCCTCCACTAGCTTCTGTCTGAGGAGAAATGCGTCTTGGTGTAAAACTTTACCTTCTTGTGCCAATAGGTGGTGCTCTCATTATGGCTTAAAATTGTCATATAGATATGTTCAGGGCAGGACTCTCATCAATCACGTGAATTCTAGGCCCTGCCACGTCCACACCCTTCGACAGAAACAGAAACACATTGCAATCTAGCGTCGCCCAGATAGGATTTACAAAATTTGAAGTCAATACGGCGAAAGCTGTAGGAGAAGTTACCTTAAAATCCAACACCAGGAAATCACAAAAAGAGGCTTTTCAATTCAAAATGGCCGACTTGTGGTTTGGTTTAGAGTATGGCATTTAGGGGGCGCAACTGAGGTCATTTTTTGACACCTAAACATGAGACCTATAAAATATAAAACGTTTCACCAGTCCTGATAAGTGTGCAAAGTTTCATGAGTTTTTGAGTATGATAAAGCCCTCAAAAAAGCAATTAATTTGACAAAATAATAATATTAAGAAACGGAGCAATTTCATTGGGGTCCTCACATCAGTCAGTGCTCGGGCCCTAATAAAATATATAAATAAATAAATAACAAAGAACTGACCCTCAAAAGGTGCTTAAAAATGAAATTAATTTTGTAAATTAATTTTAAATAATTATTTATGATAAGCATAAATATATTCTATGGACACATTTCCCTAGTTTTAAAAAGAATATAATATATTCAAAGGTATAAATACCTGAATGCAGCGCAAGAAAAGTGATGTCAATCTGGGTTTCAGAGGATTAACAGGACTCGTAAAAAAAGAAAAAACTGTGGATGATATCATGACTGGCACTGCGTGGAAACTGCTGCTCTGGACAAATGTAATGGCAGTTGTAGTTGTCTGAATTGTGTATTTTCTGATTCCAGCACTGACTTGACTGTTGGTATATGGCAGCTGAAATCTCAGTATTTAACATCTAACATACTGTGTGTATATCATAGTCATTGTTTTTTTTTCTGGCTTTCAGGAAGAGTTTTTCTCATGCCAATTTTTTCTCCCATTGCCAAATGTTTTGGTAACAGGTTGTTACCATGGACTGTAAAAATAATATACAGAAGTACTGTGACGTCATCCACTGATTTGTGGATTCCTGTTTTGAAATCTTGAGTTTGGCATTTAACCTGTTGCCATCTTGGCTTTTTGGAGCCAGAGGTGACCATATTTTGGTGATGTCGAGGAGTGAGGTGTCGATTTGACTGAGAAGCATGTTCCTCATTGCTGCAAAACTGTAACAAGAATGAGTCAGTAGTTGCAGCTATTGGCTGGGTTTCAGGGAAATCAAGATTGCTATTGAAATGTTAAGTCTAACCTGGAGATGGCCATAAAAATGTTGAGAGGGTGCGCCGTATTTGGCTCTGATTTGTTCAAATGATAATTTTTCATCTTCGAACAGATAACCAAAGGTCTTGATACTGTTATCATACCAGCTTTGAAATATGTTCATACTTAGTCCAGTGGGCAAAGGCCTTATTTTGTATAAAGAGGTGCAGGGCTGAAAACCCTTCCCTCAGGTGAACTTCACAATCCTTTTCTAAGTTTTGACTGTGCTAATTATAACTGGACTGTTTTTGACCTCAAGAAAATGTCTCAGCCACAAAGTTGGGTATTTTAACCCTTTCAAACCCGGATCAATATCAGTTATCCTGTGCTGTGTTCAGACACCTTTTCACAAGCGTTTAAGAACTTTTAACACCTGACCAAGTTGTTGCGATTTTGAAAAAATTGAAAAAAAAAGTAAAGGTGACAAAAAAACTGAGAGCGAGAGAGAGAGAGAGAGAGAGAGAACAAAAACTAGTAAAAATGTCCAGAAAACTATTTAATTTAATTAAATTTAATTTTGTTTATTATAATAATAATTATCATATTTTATGTTTGACTTTTTTTATGTGCTAATTTTCAGGCAATTTTCTTGTAACTTTTACAAATTCAAAGAAATCAGGCCAATTTTCTTGGGTTTCAGAGGGTTAACATGGGAGTCAATGGAAATTGACTCACTCTTGGAGTCAGCCTCAAGTGGTCATCCAAAGAACTGCAGGTTTTGGCACTAAGTAAGTAAGTTCTGGGCCCCAGAGGTTGATGCGTGGTTCTTAAACTCTCAGTAACCTCAGTGTAACCTCAGTGTCGGAACCTATTGGCTATCATACTGATGACAATAAGCCTCCAGGAGCTGGCTCTGGTCATTTTGGCTAACCTCTATAAACAGGTATTGCATATTAATGCAAATAAATTAAAAAATAAAATAACAAAAAGCTAAATCTTCATCAGATGATAGCTGATGGATTTCAAGATTGCTTTTCGGCCAATGTGTTCCACCTCTCCACACAAACTACAAACCTGTTGCTCAAAGGGAAACCAAAATACTTAATAAAATATTTTGTCTGGTTGCCTACATATTCTGCATATCTGTTTAGAAAGATGACTGTAACCTAAGTGACAGTGCAAGTTAATGCAACTTAATGGATGCAAGTGCATTTCTTCTAAATTGATTAGTCTTCCCATAATGAAATTGGATAGCAGGATGGACCACAATAATCAATCTGCTTCACTAAATAACTGCCATCTATTTTGTAAATGGCTCTCTTTAGTGTGCAGAAAGCTGATGCATATGATAGACATTTACAAAATAAGCTTGATCTTTTCTGCCATTTCAAAACCCAAAATGTCCATGACAGTCAGACAAGTGTATGTTTATCTCTGCGTGCACTACATCATCCCACTCTACAGCCATCCTTTAATGGAAAATTCTTTTTTTACCCCTTTCCCCCATCCATCTGTGGTTCCTCTCAGGTTACCTGAGCTGTACTTTCAAGTGTCCATCACTTTTTGCTTTTCAGCAACTTCTATTTTTAAACGCGCACAGAAGCTGCTGTTTCCTCAGAGGACAGGGAGGGATGAGAGGGGCGGCAGAGAGAGGAAAGAAGATGGATGGGAAAGAGAGGAGTAAGAATGGGAAAAAGGGAGACAGAGGCACATAACAAGATGGAAGGATGAAAATAGAATAGAATGCGAGTGTCTGGAGTGAAGGGCGATGGCACAGTGCTGTCTGGCTGGCTGCCAGGTGGAGAGGATAAATAGAGGATGGAGAGAGCAGTGGGAGGGTGGGAGGGAGGGAAGCTTCCTGGAGTCTGGTACTGCTCCAGGCCCCAGCCTCCACTGAGACCACTGACTAGATGAATAGAAAACAGGAAACAAGGAGGAGAGTGTGTCTGACCGATATGATTCCACTGCTGATTGTGGTGGATTAATGCTGCTTAAAACTGATAAAACATGACCAGTAACACATTGTGACATTTCTGAGATTCATTGAGGGTTCAGTAATATACTAATCGAGCGAAGATGGGTGTGTCTCTTCTCTCTTATTAGGCCAAGAAAATATTACCTAAAAGCAGTGTTATTGAAGATGTTATCACCCTGATTATCCATTAGGACTGCCTCGCATTGTCATGGTTGAAATGGATGGTGTCAGCAAACTTCTTGTTTTAATCTTGTGTGCTTTTGTCCCTTTTTTAAAAAAAAATCATTCTGTGCTGCCTCTTTCACCTTTTTAAATTCAGATGTTTTTGCAGGTCGGTGAATGCAGCACAGGTGAAACTTATCATGAGTAATTTTATATCCCTCAGCAGCAGTTTGAGTCGCAGTGCAAATAACTGATCAGTTGATTTGGTCAGACCTGATCAGATTGATGGATGAGAAGAGAAGCTGAGTGCAGAGTGAGTGACAGCAAACTTTCAGCCCATTTTCATGTCAAAGTTGGCAAATACCGCAGCTTTTGCAGTGATTTCAGCATAAGATCCAAATGCCAAAAACCACCTTTCGTGGCTGTATGTTACGCCACCGGATGGCGTCAGCAGAGAAAGTGGCCAGACAGAACCATCAGTGGTGTTAAGAAACCCCGCTAGTTGGCCAGATGGTACCTGCTGTGGCAGCATGATACATGGACATGTGGTGACGGCTTGACGGAACCTAATGTATCAGGTTGAAATGCGACTAGTAACCATGTAATATAAGTAGCACAAAGGCGAACGGAGCAGTGATGAATGTATCTTACAAATCCTCGATTTTCATGTGGTAGTCTGGTGTTCGCCTCTTGTCTAAATGTGATGTTTTTTTTTCTACACCTAACCATGTGCCTCTTTTGCCTGATCCTAACCATGTCCTTTTGTTGACGTTCTGATGGTGGTTGCCATTTGCTTGTTGCCTAAACATAACTATGTGTAGTGTCATTCCACCATGTGCATTTGTTGAAATCATGGTAGTGGCATCCCTGAAGGTAAACAGCAGACACAGATACCTAGAGCGTAATATGCAGATGT
Organism: Plectropomus leopardus; assembly: GCF_026936395.1. Lineage (NCBI taxonomy): Eukaryota > Metazoa > Chordata > Actinopteri > Perciformes > Serranidae > Plectropomus > Plectropomus leopardus. The sequence goes on along the minus strand of NC_142177.1, from coordinate 3,766,365 downwards.
AGAAGTCACTTCAAAGCGGCAATATGTGTCGATTTGGGATGACATGTTAAAATATTTTGAGCCCTCACAATGATTGGTTAAGTTTCACTTTTACTAATGCTTTGCAGTGACAACAACACACAGGTGACAACAGTGCAGTCTAGTGCTGTACAATGAATAACCACATGAAATATATACTTCAGTTGTGCTAGAAAATCTATTTATGGCAGCAGATGTTTTAATTGTGAGGGCCACAAATAAATGAATGTGTGAGAAACCCTGCATTGCATTAAACTTTTGATCATTCCATGCAGCCACTGTAAGATAATCTTTTTTTAAAACTCTATTATTGGCTTCATATATCAGTCTAACCCTGGAGGAGGTAGATATAGGAGTGCTAAGGCAAGCCTGATGGAAGACAAGGGTCTAGGCTGCGCTCAGTTGACGCACACTGACGATGGTTCAACAAAAGGTTTGCCACAGGCTGCTTCCAAATGTAGCTGCTGCGTGGTTAAGATTTAAAACACAGTCAGCAGATGTGATCCTTGGGGACAAATGTCTGATTGGGTAGAAGCTGCTATTCAGACAGATATTATCAGGATAATTAAAGTTTAGACCTGCTTTGTTTGTCTCGCCTCTCTGCTTGAAAACATTTCTTTCTGTAGTTTATTGCTCAATTTATCTCATTTTGTTGTTGTGTCTAAAATATTATGTTTCTCTCACCATCAACTTATTGATTCAGATTTCCATCCTTTGAGCACAGACACTGTAAACAAGGTGTCCCTTAATTCGTTTTTCTGAAAAATCAAAGTTAGGATTAGAGCTTGTCATATACTCCATCCCTTTTTTTCCCTTTGCCTTCTCTCCTTCAGCTCGCTGTGTTGCTTGCGCTGTAACCAGAGGCTGAATGAATGTACATTAGGAGAATAATGGTTAAGTTGATGTGTTGTGCCACTGATAAATACTGCTTATGAAGCCCCAATTTAACCTTAATCCAGGTTGATTCTGTCAGTTTTGTGGCAGTGTTTCTCTCTTCCCTTTTATTTATCTGGCTGTCTCCCTTTCACTGTATGCCTTGAAGCATTACAACATTAGGCTGTGCATGTGCATCAGTGACAGAAGTGACACATGGCCTTTTAAGCTGTGATAAGGACAGAAACTCAGAGAAACTCTGATTTTCCACAGAACTCCATGTGCATGCTGAACTGGAATTAATTTGCAACTTCTGTTTTTTTGCTCATTTGTTTTGTTCATATGGAGAGGCTTTGTTGTCACTTATAGAGAAAAAATGGTTTACATTTTTTGGGTAAAACTGTGCACTGGCTTGTACACTCTGTTGTAAAGTACTAAAGTCGTCAACTACCGCTGCTTTGTCAGGGAATTCAGTATCAGACCTGGGCAAAAAGCCAACTTTCGGGGCAGTATGATATAGCTGGTATCACGGCCGGAGGGAAACTTTCATGGTGTTATGATATATTGCCGGTTGGCAGGATGGCACCTGATGTGGCAGAACGAAACACGGTCACTTGATAACATGGCCAGATGGAACTTGGGTCAGCTGAATGGCATCAGGTTGAAACACTGCCGGTAACGACATAATATAAGAAGCTGGAAGGTTGCTATATGGTGGGCAGGAGGGATGGGTCCCTCCTGCCCGGGCTTTGATGCCAGGGGTGTTAGACCAAACCATGATGTTTATTTCCTAAACATTACCATGTGCTTTTACTGCATAAACCTAAACATGTACTTTTATTGCCTGAAGCTAACCATGGCTTTTGTTAACACCCCTGTCGGTTCTAGCATCCCAGAATGTCAGCAGCAGATGCAGGAGAATACCTAGCATGGAATTTTTACATGCAAAAGTTCACTCCAAAGCGGCGATATGTGACGACTTTGGATGGGAACATGTGGAAAGTTCTCTCTGAATTACTGCACCCTCTAACCTCAGAATTTATACTGTTGTGTCACAGTTCAGGTATGAGACAACAGGGTAAAATGACCCACATGCAGATAAATGCAGAGCAGATTAAATTAAAAGCACTTTAGTAATTGCCATGATTGGCCAATTGCCATGGCCAAAAAGCAGGCTTTCATTTCACAACAAGAAGGCAGTTGGAACAGGCAAAAACATCTGTCAGGAAAGAGACAGGAAGCCAGATTACAACAGGGCAAACGCAGGGAGCAGACAACACGCAGGTCTGCAGAACAGAGATGAAGACAGGATACTGACAGAAATGTACTTGTAACTATAGAGCAGAGGTTCTCAAACTTAAGATTCAAAGGTCTGAATCCGATTTCTATTCAAGGCCAAAGGTCTGAAATAATTGGTAATGAGGTGATAGGTTTTTGCCCAGCACCCAGGCTCCTCAGAGAGAGGCTTCAGTAGCTCTTTCCTGCCATGTCATAGATCTCAAAAACAACTTGATTTTTGATTCATAGGAGGATTTTAACTGTCAAGGGTTTATGTCCTCACCTCTGTATTCTGAAGAAAAGGTTGTCTGTCTATATGTGTTTGCCCTGCGATAGTCTGGCGACCTGTCCAGGGTGTACCCCGTCTTTTGCCCGTTGACAGCTGGGATTGGCTCCAGCCCCCCGCGACCCTTACGAGGACAAGCGGTTACAGAAAATGAATGAATGAATAATCCTAACTGTCTCTGTGCAACTCAGACACATGGGCTTCGTGCTGAATTGGGGCAAAATGAACACATAGTTGTCCGTCTTCTCGTCTTTGAAAACTTGCTTGCTTGCTTTTCTTTGCACATTTGGATAGTGACATTCTCACTGCATTGGTGATGTAATGTACTGTCTCACTTTCTCATGCCTGCAATGCAAAACGTGAACGCTCATTAGCTATTGACTAACTTGATCATTTTGAATCGACGCCTATTAGCCGACCCTTAAACTCTGACACACGATGGCTTAAATGTCATGCGCTCACTGGCTGTCAATGTTGCCATGACAATGATGTCAAACAGGGAAAAGAATACGTTTAAGGCTTAATCTGGCACCAGGATTGCTGTAAAAATCTCCAAATAGACTATATTCTACAAAACTAACAATTTATTGATAAGAATACAACTTTTTTTTTTTCAAAATAGAAAATGTACTCTTCATTACATTGTATGATAGGTTACCGAATACAAGGTGTGGGCTGGGTCCGGATTGACTTGCTGTTTGGTCGGAATCCGGACCAGAGTCTGGACGTCTGTTGTAGGGTGTGTGTGTCTCTGGCCTGTAGACTGCTTCTGGCTATAAAGAGGTAGCAGATGCTGCCGTCACGCAGAGGAAATGAGCCCTATTAGAAAGCCTGCGTGGTTAATCATTAACCCAGTCCACCCAGTTTTACCACCCTTAGGTGAGTGCAAATCTGTTCCACTCTGTGCTAATCAATCAGTTTTTGTTCTTTTGCTCATTGTTTGACTTAACAAGCCAATTTCAGATTTAGATGGAAACCAAAATGTGCGGCAATGCCTGTTGCAGTGGATCATGATCTTTGTTTGCTGTTTTCATGTAGAATTAATAGCTGGCATGGATTATTTGTAGGCTCCGTTCTGGAGGGAACAGGCCTTTTTTTCCACAATCACCTTACAATAGTGACACACCCTTACGTTGCGTGAAGAATTAGGCTTGAATCTCGGCTGCAGCTCATCCTTTCACCAAAAATAAGCCTGAGAAGACATATGTCGGAAACAGTTGTGAGTTTTCACCTGATCATCCAGCTCTCCTCCAGCGTGTCAGAGTGTAACTAAAGCTGGATGCCTACAGGGCTGTTCCCACCATATATCCCATCTGCCACTGCGCTGTGTGTCTTCCTACAGCTGATTAACTGCATCTGGCAGGCAGGTGAGGAGTGTCAGCAACAAAAGGCTTTCTTCAGTGTGAGGCTGAACCACCTAAACCTGTTAACAAAAGGATGGCCTTCCTGCGAGCAGCACTAACCCTGTGGGGCTTTCCCACTGTGCCCTTGCTAGCTGTCACATCTCTGTATTGATCACAGTTAACCCATTGCTGGATCAATGACACTGTCAGCAGCCTGTCACCTGATATGATTGGCTTTGACACCTTAGAGGCACAGTAGATGGGTGGGGTTTGTAACACAAACACTCACACATACACATACACAGACAACTCTTTTGGGTTAAAGTAGGGAAACATGATGATTGTGACCTGCAGGCTGTTCAGGTCAAGAGAGACAAAGAGACAAATGATGACAGTGATGATGATGATGATGATGGTACAACATTTTACATTTTCACAATATTCACAGATTTTTTGGGGACCTGGTTTAAAACTGATGTTCACCTACATTTTATGTGGCTAGCATTCAATCTTTTTCATGTTTTCTGCTATACAAAGGCACTGACAACTGTAGTTTATATGCAACCTATAGATACCATAAGTCACTTGCATAAGTAGTTTATTTCGGCCCATATTTATGTTTATTGTTAGGCGCCAACCTTTTAATTTTGAATTTGGGGTGGCTGGATGATCAAACAGACTCAGGACTTTCGCCCAGAAATTCTCTCTTTGTGTCCTGTGTAAACATTGAGTTATTTGAAATTACATGAACTGATGAAACACAAGTGAACATAATGTTGTGTACCTCTACATAAACATATGTGACACCATTACGCTAACCCAATTTTTAACCCAAACCATGATCTCTTCCTAATCCTGTTCAAGTGTTTGTTATGTAAACCTAACCACACTGCGACCGTTTCACAATGTAAATCTTTAAAACATTGACTGTCAGTGGACATATATGTTATTTTTTTATATGTTATTTTGTGTTGATCTCTTGCCACAGGTAGAGGTGTGGAGAGGTTTGTTAGAGGAACAAAGGAGCTATATTATTGTATGTTTTTGAAGACTTATTGAAGACAATAAGTAAATAGTAAAATAGGTAGAAAACACAAATGGGCTGTTCATTATGTACCAGCTGCTCAGCTGATAGATCCACTGCAAATGTAAATCTATTAAAAGCACTCAAAATATAGTGGATGTGCAAAAAGAAGAAAAGGTCAGTACTTCACTCAAACAGGGAAAATAGTTCCTGTTCCCTAGAAAGAGTTTAATTGTTTGAAACTATTTTCAGCGGCAGATGAATCAACATTTGGTGCTCTAGTGAGTATTTGTGGCAGCAGGATAATGTATGTGGGATTGAAAACAAACTGCAGTTTGTGTTTACTGTAATGAAGGACCATGATGTCACCGAGCGCAACAGTGTGGCCCACTAATGTGTTTTTAATAGTTTTTGGACAACAGTGGAGCTCAGTGGCACAGAGGAAAATCAATTCATTTAAAGTTTTGGTCTGTACCAGTCCTGCAGAATACTCAGAATTATCAGCTCTATTACTAAAGCAGGACACAGTGCATCATGATAGTAGAGACGAAAGGAGAGAAGAACATAAATTATGCTGGAGGACAGAGTTTTCTGATCATTTTCAAGAAAATCAAATCATATTTATTCCCAGACTGGAGGTCTCAGAAATATAAGCCACTACAATGGAAATATTTCAAGAATGGTAAAGACATTAAAAGTATGCTTGTGTTTAATTTATTCTTTTGGACTACGCACTACATCTGAGATTACCATGATCTGTAGAATCACCGCACCTCACACACAGGCCATTAGCATGCAGCGTTAATGGCTACTGATGGGATAAGGTCACAGGTTATCCGCCTTTTCATTAGGGAGCCACGAGTTGGCGTGGGACAGATGCGTCTGTGGTGTGTGTGTGTGTGTGTGTGTGTGTGTGTGTGTGTGTGTGTGTGTGTGTGTGCGCGCGCGCACGTGTGTATTATTTTCCTTAAACTTCTTTTTGCAAAGACAGGCAGACCATCATTATCAGTTAAATATTCCCTTTGATTATTAGGTAAGGCCTAAAGAACTGAAAATATGTACATGCACTGTGCCAATAATGTATTTGACATGTATTTGATAGACATTAACATGAACAACTTAACAAAAAATGTGTATGGCTGTCCCTGAACCCTAGCAGAATGATTCACAAATAAATAATTAAAATACAAAAGTAAGAATTGTTTGGGCTTCATGTTCTTGGGGACCCACAAGCAGAGTCAAACACGGAGGGCTGGATGATGATGATGGGTTTATTGGAAAAGATAACTGGGGGAATGTGGGAAGCTAGAGATGGCAGGAGCAGGCAGGTCTGAGAGGAAGAGCTGGGAGCGGCTGGAGCTGTGAAAAGCCGGTGGATAAGTGGAAGGGCTTGGCAGGGTGTAGTGGTTGGATGGAGGTGGTGAGTTGGCATGGAAGAAGACGCTGGTGAGCTGAAGCACAGGAGAAAATGATCAATAAGCAGACTCAAAAAAACACAAGGAAAAAAAAAAATCTAGTATCAAGATACTGAGCGGCCAAGAAGTTACTGCCACTGAGTCTGATGGACTCAGTGGCAGTAACTGCGCCAATGAGTGAACAATGCCTCTGGGTTTCAAACTGTGTGGTGACGAGATGATTGAAGACAGGAGTGCAGACTGAATCAGGAGCCAGGTGAGGGAAAGCCATGCCCACAACACACAGACACAGGGGAGGAGAAACATGAGGGAGATGGGAAAAGGAACACAAAAAGACCTGGAGTCAGAGCCGGAGCTGTGACAATAATAATAATTAAATAAATAGATTTAAACCCACAGATATTTTGTTCCCGATACAATAATATCAACGTTTTTCCAAACCACGAACCTCTGCTTTTGTTTTTTTGTGATCAAATTTTATTGCTTTTTTATCGCATTATAAAAATATATATTTCATGCTTTGTGTTTACATTTAAATCATTAGTAAAGCATTTTTTTTTCGCATTTTTGATAATCATATAATTGCTCATTATATACCTCCACGCTGAAGATCTCTATGCCGACTAATTTAGAATATTTTTTTTTACAGTTCAACTATCTTTGTCATCAAGTCACACTCCCCAGATGATTGGTATAAAACCCAGCAAATCCAGCAAAACACCAGTGAAACAGTTACCTGTCTGCCAATCTGCAAATCACATATGTATAGTTGAACACTAATTCATGTGTGTATGTATGTATATATACATTTTCTTTTGACTTTATCTACATACCTATGCTTTTCTGTCATTTTGCTACAATAGTGCTATAAAGACAAAATTATTGATAGAATTATTCTAAAGCCCGTTTTCCACACCACAAAAAACATCAGCTAAGATTTGGCATTTTAATGTAGTGGAAAATGTTGTAATTGGCATTCCACCTGATTGGCATTGATGGAAATTCAACACTCGGGTGAACGCGCTCCTTAACTGGTGAGATGCAATGACGTGCTGACACAAAATACTGCCTTTCTTCACCCAAACAGCACAGGTTTCATCCATTCTGCTCTCTACTGTTTACAAACCTGTCCCCCGCATGCATGCAAATGCATACTCATCTGCTGCAGAACAATGTACACAGCTGTTCTCTACTGGCAATGGGAAACGAGTGTCTAGTCTAATTTTAGTGGGTTTACCTGCTTAAAAAAAACTGCATACTTGCACTAATTTTGGCAGAAAAGAGATAGCAGTATATATAAATATCGCCATGAGGACTTCAGATTAAGATTATAATGCAGCAGGGTCTCCCCCAGTAGGACACAGTCTGGACTTAAAGCTCTGTTCCATGTTAACACTTGAGCCTGTGTTGCTGCTGTTTCCCTTTAATGCCAACAAACTGTCAGTGTCTACTTTGAATGAAAGTCTTGTGGCATACATTAACATCCCGTCCACTGCAGCCTGCGGCTCTAGTGTCCACCGTGTTGATACGCTACAGTACGTATACAATACACTCACAATACATGCACACACACACACACACACACACACACAATGCAAATATACCCACAATGCATCTGAACCCTGAGACATACTGTGGTCCTTTCTTTTTGTTCAGTGCAGTGATTTGAAAGAGGCATATAATGTAGAGAAAAGTGAGCAGTGAATGCATTGTGTGTGTGAGTGAGTGTGTGTGTGTGTGTGTGTGTGTTTGTCCAGCTGTCTGAGACTAGTGTGATATGCTCCATGTATAACAATAGCACAGAAGTGCAAAAGCAAAATTTACCATGTCCACGCCACTGTGGATAAAGACTAAACTGTAGTTCTGAACTATTCCTGTAACATTAAAGCTTTCAAGAAATAGTAAATTGACAGGGAATAACTTTCTTTGTTGTTCCAGGCTAAATTATTATCTGTGATGAAATGTTGTGATAGTATGTTTTTGCAGGTATGCAAGTTCATTAATGTATGCGCATGCATGTATACCGTACCCTCCCAACCCAGAAAATAGTGCTCCCCCTAAAGCCGGCAGTGGCAGATATAATTTCTTAATTTAACACCTTCAATTTTGATTGGTATTGATGGAAACATAACACTTGGGTGAACACGCTTACTGCACCAAGTTTGAAAGAGAGACTAAATAAGTAAGAGATATATCGAGAGGAGAAAAGACTAAAATGTTTTCCAAGACCTCTGTTCCTACTGCTGTCTGCTGTATACCTGTTCTCTGGCCTGTCCGTGAGACAGACACACCAACAAACACACGCACGCGTGAGAGGCAGACTCGTTTGCTGCAGCACTGTGTTCACAGGCAATGGGAATGCAGTCGATTTTAAAAACCCCACTTGCACACGGTAATTTTGGTGGAAAAGGGGTATTAGTGACTTTGCAGCGTGGCCATAAGCAAACACACAGACACACACACACACCAATCCCCTCACTCTCTCTCTCTGCTGCCTGTTACCATCCTCTGTAACCCCCCCTTTTATCCTTTCAGCACCTCAGCAGATGGGCAGTAGTGCTCCCTCTCTGTCTCTGTGTCTCGGTGTCTCTCTCGCGGTGGGGAGCAGTCTTTTGATACTTGTACTGGCCCTGCGATCTACATCCCCTCCCATCGCCTCGGGGGCTCACTCCCCATTGTGTCCATTGTTTTGCCTTGAAAGTGGGTTAAGAAAGACAGCAGCGGCGGACAGAAGGGACAGAGAGCTGAGGAAGATGGGGGGAGTGATTGAGAGATGCAGAGGAAGGCTGAAGGATAGAGAGAGAGAGAGAGGAAAAATGACCAAATCAAGACGGTGGGGAGGAGGTGTTGGATTATATGAATACAAGACAGCGAGATGATGAAATGATGGGGGAGGAGAGGACAGGGGGGTTGATTTGTAAAAAAAGAAACAGATTGGGGGAGAGATGAGATATGGATACCAGAGGGTGTTAATGGAAACATGGTGCCAGTTGGTGAAAAATGAAAAAAATAAGGGGCAGGTGATGTATCTGATGTGGTAAGAGACATCGGGAAGATGGCTTTCTGCTTGTTATTGGTCATGTCATGTCATATACCTTGTTGTATTAAAGTCAATGAGAGAGGTTAATTTTTAAGGGTTGGGATGTTCCAATAAAAAGTGTGTTTGTGGGCATTAAGAGTCTCAAAATGCAAGAGGAAGTTTGATCTAGGAAAGGACTTCTTGTTTGTTTTTTTGTGGGTTTTGTTGGTTTCTCATTCATTGTTATTTATTTTTTTCTTGGAAGTTTTTGTACTCTAACCCCCCTTTCCCCACAAATTAATGCATGTATGCAAGTTTTTTTTCAAACAAGGGCAAGCCTGCTAAAAATAGGCCATAGACTCCTTTCCCATTGCCAGTAGACCAGCAGAGACATTTTTGTATGTAGGGTTTATTTTTTTTGTGTGCCCGGAGGCATACATACATGGGGAGGTATTTCTAGTTTTTTGGGCCATGTTTAGACAAGAATGACCCTACTACAAATAGTAAAGTCTTTACTTTGCATTTAAAAAAATCTGTGTTCATTTGATAACATTGAAAATGATCCTTGTGTACACAGATCTGTAAAAATAACCCAAAACACTGTAGTGTATATGCCAGGCCAGTAGTTGGTGGTGTTACTTTTTAATGACACATAGAAATACACCACGCACCTGCGCATTAAGACGTTCTTCTACAGAGTGATGAGTGTAAACAAACAAGTAGAGGATGCAACAAATCTACCCTTTGTTAAAGAAGTATTAATACCCTCAGTAGAGGCAGCAGCACAAACACAGCTCAGTAGTCTTCCATTGTTGTTTTTGTTGTCCTCCTACTTGTGAATGACTGTTTGTCTAAAATGTAACAGGCATACGCAAAGTGTTGCTGTGACATCACTGTTCTCACAGGATCTGTGCATTGCCAGTTTACACGGCACTAAAACAGGTGGCGTTTTCAAAAAATCACATTCTGGTTTCAAAAGTTTGCATTTTCAGGCCCCCAAAATGCTGTTGTAGTGTAAATAAAAGGCCAAACTGCAACAAAAGCTTAACTTTTTTTTACGCAAGAACCATTGCCGTGTAAACAGCTCCTCAAACAAGTCATGCTTGTAAATGTTTGTATTCTGAACACCTCTTTATTCTCAGTTCGATCCTGCAGAAGCTAAAGGCAGGGAGCCCAGGCTCCTGCTGCTGCTCAGACTGGTGTGGTGCAGATGTGTTGTGCTCAGGATAAGAGGTCAGGTTTGGTGCAGGCCACAGATGCTTTTAATAGAGTTCAGTCAACCCCAGATGTAGTTCAGTCACTTTTGGAAAAAGAAAAATCCTGCCAAATTCAACTGAGATCCATCTGTGGAGCACCTGAACAGAAAGATGCAGTAAAGTTTCAGATTTTTGCCCATTTGCACATTTTGTGGATACAAAAAAAATGTTGTTCTGATACTCTAAGTCCTGGTTTCCTTCTGCTGCACACACGTGATGCTTTTTTGTCAGCAAATGCATTCATCCAGAGACACACACACACACACACACACACACACACACACACACACACACACACACACACATTTCTGTAGTCCTCATTAGCTTTCAGCGCGTTCCTGAGACTGAATGCCTTTTCACAGACCTGATTTGTGTGCCTGATTTCCCTTTTATTTAACTATCACACTACTGTGAATGTGTGTGTGTGCGTGTATGTGTGTGTGTATCCCATGTCTTAGTTTTGTTCAGGCTGGATAATACGACACTTAACCAAACCAAATGACACGTCTGTCTGCTCTGATTTGAAGCGTAAATTACCCATTATTAGAGTCAATGTCATTCCTGGTCAGAAAACCACATCCATTGATTTGTCTAATAGTCCTCTGCATTTTTGTCAGCCTGCTTTGCAGCTGTTCTGTGACTAATTTCAAGGTTGCTTTTTCGAAAAAAGGGCTTGAATGCTGCTCAGATTACTTTGTGCTCAGCTGTGAAGAGTCCTGCTATCGTATTTTTCCTAACAGGCGTGTGATAGCCCCACAGCAGTAAGGACTGAGATATACTGGTTACTGGAAAACTGTATAATGATAATTCCCTGTACAAAGTTTTATTTTTTAATGGAAAATGTTTAGATGCATTTATTAAAAAATATTTCAGATTTTGTTCTATGGAATGATACCTTGTAATGTCTCAGCTGAGGATGAAGCTATAAGATGTCTGCTTTCTTTCATATGAATTTCGGGGTTTGGTTCAAATATGGTAAAAAGTGTAGAGATTAACTGAGGAAAATTGGTGTCTTTGTTCATGCAAAGCTTATTTTGTGGCCTAATCAGACTGAATTTCCATTTCAATTCATTCAGCCTGACTTCACATTGATCGCAGGCATTTTCCATATATTGCAGAGGGGGAGGGGCTGCTGGTTGCAAAACATTTTTTCTCCTTTCTCAATTTCCATCTCATATTTTTGTTTTAACATATCTTTAGTGTTACTGGACACAGAAACTGAACTAAAGCTAAACTGAACTAAAATTTTATTTTCTGTGTGAATGATTACTGGGACATTTACTCACTAAAGTGCGTTAGCATGTTTACAACCTGGTATTGGTCTTGCTAATTTCCTTGTTCATAATTACTGTAAATGTTATTCAGTCTTTAAGTTAAGCATTATTAAGGACGTAGCTGATATGAGTGACCAACATGTTCTCATTCCGAACTCGTCACATGGTGCCGCTCTTTCGGGACCTTTCGCGTTAACCCATGATGTTTTAGGTATCCTTGTGCGTCAGCTGTTTACACTCTGGGATGCTGTTATGTTGATGTCAACGGATGCATGTGGTTGGATGACGTCATGGTGGGATGATGCAGCCTGTTACCGTGATGTTAACAAATGCACATGTTTGGGGACGAAGCAGAGTGGACTGCCACGGATGGTTAGGTTTAGGCGAACGAGGGATGGCTAGAGATAGAGATAAAACCACATACACATCCACATGGGAAGCGGACTCCTAACTCTTAACTCTGTTTGTGGGACCCATCCACCTGTGCAAGTGTATAGGGAGGGCCCTATACACTTGCACTCCTTTTATTACGTGGTTACAGGGAGCATTATTACCTGATGCTGTCCTTCAGTGTCCTGTGTCCTGTGTCCTGTGCGTGTTGCATGTGGTGCTGCTGTCTAGCAGTCTGCCAGTGTATTATACCAACGCCACTGGTTCTGTCCAACTGTGTTATCATCTGACGCATATGTGTGCCCTGCATGTGGAGGGTGGCATTTGATGTCACACTCATACGCTGAAAGCACTGGCAGAGCAAATCGGAAGTTCTTGGAATGAGAACGGGTTGGAGTGACAGGTATGTGGTGTCCGTTGGCAAATTGCTACCATGGGGACAACGTAGGTTTGATAAGGTAACCATAGTGTTACCCCAGATTCACAGAGTATAGCTGCAGCTGCAGCTGTAGCTGTCGCTATTACAGTTTTCATTTCATCAAAGTTAAAACTTAAATTTTGGTTGCCTATGAAAGTCTTGTCTAGGGTTTGGTTGCACAGAAAGTACATTTTATTTGAATGGTTTCAAGTTTGTTGTTTTGCAAATAAAAATTAGCGTTTGAAGTTGCGTTATAATTTTCAAATGTTCAAATCTGATTTGAAAAGGCCTGATGAAGATCTCTGTTAGATGGAAATGTTTCACAATTAAGTTTACAGTGAGCTTTTAATACAGTGTGCGTATCTTTTGTTTGATTCTTGCCTTGGTTTGATTTTTTTGATCCAGCACCTGTACAAGTCCTTTGGATGTGTGTGCCTTCCACTTTGCTTGTTCATCTCATTACTGGGAACCAGACTCCTCCCAGGCCCAGCCTACAAGGTTTCCTAAGAACAACTTTGTCCTCAGAACAGACTTTAATGAAGAATCACAGAGACGGGCTCTTATTTTGATTACTGCCACGGAACACATCTGATCTGAACCAAGACCACAACGTTCCCCAGATAGCCGTAATCTCCAAGTTCTACATGGAGGCCAAACAATAATTCTATGATTAATTAAGGTCTTAATCCCAGTTTAAGCCTTGTGCATAATTACTGGAGTGCCTCCTCCACAGTAAAGAGGCCATTGAGCTAATTTGGAGGTGGGCTGGTTCATTCACTCAGCAACTAATCTGATGACTAATCTGTTAGCCTGGTCCATCAGTGCTGATGTGTTGCCAGTCACTGGGGGCTGCACAGTGTGTGTGTGTGTGTGTGCGCGCGTGTCTCTTAGTTTTGTTGGTGTACTCTTCATTATGTATTCATATGTGCATGGGGAGTGTATTAGTGCTGAGAGTGACAGACGTTCAGCCTGGCCTCAGGCGGTGAGCTGTCATGGCAGTCTGTGTGAATGGACTTTGGGTTACATGCTCAAATTAGTAATCCTCCCATCCAAGTTGATTTTATTTTATCCTCCCCTTCACTGCTTAACGGATGTTGCTTTGTATTTTATATATTTTGTCACCAATTTATGCCTCAAAATTGTTTGGTTGTGCTGCATAAGTACACTTTCATATGATATCTTACCTATATTACCTATATTGGTACACAGGCAAAACAAATACCAGACTGTCTGTTGTGATTCTGTCGTGTTACTTGTGTGTAAATCTCATGTGAGGGGAACCAGTCAAAGTGTATAAAGTTATCTCCATTGACCTGCAGAGTTAGAGTAATAATTCTCAGTGATTCCTACATTACAAGAACTACTCTTTGACTTTATTTGACCCTTTAACATTCACTGATGACAGATAGAGGGATAGAGTGACTTTATTTTCCACTTCAAAGGAAATTTGTCTTTGGCTGCACTTACATACAAACACATAAAACAATTCACCATAATAACACACAAATGTACAATTTGCAAGATACTATAGTGCAATCAGGCAGGCAGGCAGGAGCGCTAGATTATATAACTAGAAATAAATAGTAAAAGAGAGCACATCCTACAAATTAGTACTTTCCCTGATACAATTATTCTGTGTTCATTGACTGAATGCCAGAGGGAATAAAGGACTTCCTGTAAATGTTACATTTTTGGGAAATCGACAACCAGATGGGAGCAGCTCAAACTCTGAGTGTAATGGATGTGAGGCATCCATTTGATAACTTTAAAATAGATAACACTGATGAATGAATAAAAGTCTGAAGCCCAGTATACACTGTGCAATTTTTGGCTGTCCCTGACAAAAGTTCACCATTATGACAGAAATGTGGCGATATCTTTGGTCGTGGCTGTAAAACAGTGGTCCCACATTGCACAGTGAGAGAAGTTCAAGGATGCCGTTGTCACGGTCATGCGATCAAAGACAGCCTGGGATAAAAAAATCTAACAGTGTCAGAAAATTGGGATTAACATCTTACTGTGTGACTGATGTTACGACCTATGTCTGCTAAAAAACCAATAGAAATGCAGCATGAAATGATATGAAATGCTACAGCGAGGGCTCCATCTGTTTGTTTACATGTGGCTGTTACCACTACAACAGCATAGATGGATGACACACACCGACAAATTTTTTTTTTTTTTTTGGGATAACTTTATTTTCTGATTTTCAAATTCAACACAATTTTAAAAGCAATATTGCAGTATACACAGATACAGTATACACATGTCTGTATAAATTAATATATAAATATAAGTAACACAGTTTCAACCACAAAAGATTCAATAAAAGGGAAAGCCTTCAACAAGATCAATGAAAGGGCTCCAGGTCAAGGCAACATTTTTTGCGGTTTTTGGCTTTTTCATATCAGAGATTTTTAGAAATTTTGTTCTTGAGTATTGACGTTGATGGACCTATGTCATAGCCTGTGATTCAGTAGGTGATGTCATCACATAGTTTGCATACATCAAACTTGAAGTTCATTAAGACCCATGTCGAAGAGTGTGTTTGTTTGCACAAATCTTAAAGTCTGCATGAGGCTTTAAAAGGGACTCCAGAGGTCCTAAAATGTACCATTTCAAGAGTGTTGTCATGTTCTGCTACAGGCTGATTTTTAGATTGAAAATTGGTGAAACTGCTCACCTTAAATTTAAAACTCAGTCATCATCCGCTTTCCTCAGGCTGACCGTCAGGATGAGTCACAGCTGAGTGAGGAGTCCTCATTTTGTGCTGTTTCCCAGCAAGTATTCAGAAAACCAGTTTGTTCTGTCTGAACTGAATTTGATGGGCAATACTTTACGGTAAGCTGGATCTAACTGCTCTCTCATCTCTCATCTTCTTCCAAACAACTGACGTAAATGAGGTCTGGCTTGTAAAAGAAAAATGCTCAAAATGCTCACGCACCTAATTCCCTTTACTGTGATGGTACACAAATGAATCGCTGTATAAAGTGATGACGAGGGGGAATAAAAGAAAGAAAGTGGAAGATGAGTCTAGCAAGAGAAAAGAGTGAAAGCAGATGAGTTTTCCGGAGGTTACCCGTCTGTTCTTGTGGTCCTCGCCCACCAATTATCCCCTGGACCTTGTTATCTCACTGCCTAATTAGGTCAGCCCATGCCATCCGCTAATATGATTGGACGGGGCCCCAGCCTTAGTCAGTGTGGAGGGCCAATCATCTCAAAGGTCGTACTCCTGAGAAAAAATGGGTGTCCAGAATTGTGTTTGGTTGAATAGTGATTGAGATGTTGGAATACACAGATAGACAGGAGTGGATACAAGATGAGCTGCAGTGAAAGCAGCTGATGTGTGACTGGAGCTCATTATAAGGGCATGGTAGACAGCTGCATTGTGGTAAACCATGATAAAGTTCATAGTCATAATGCTGAAGGTCATCGGCTCTGTATTAAAGATAAATCTGTCAGTGTTGTTTCGAAGAAAAAAATACTTGGTTTACTATAAAATGGTTGAGCTAGAACATTTAGTCACCAGTATGCAATATCCAATACTTTTCACTCATAGATGAATACAGAATTATGATTCTGACCAATAGTCCAACATAAGTACCAATTATTAGGAATCCAAATTTTTAGATAATTGATGTAAAGATGGCAAACAAATGAAAGGAAAAACAGAATGGCCAAGAGGGATCACTGAATGGTTTAAACCCAAGTAAAGTTGGATTCATATGGAAATAAAGGAAGATGGCAATGAGCAACATCACAAGAAATGGCCCAAAAATTAACGAGAAATCTGTAAAACTTTACAAGAAAATTCACTGAAATTAGAAAAAAAAGTAAAAAACAAAACAGAGGCGTTACCAAAACTGATGTCGATCCAGGTTCTAAAGGGTTGATGAGTTTGAAATTGATTCATATGCTATAGCCCTCACAGTCACCCAATCCCAAGTCAGCAAAAATGACACTTGACAGCGACCAAGTCTAAAAGACAACGGTCATTAATAAATCATTAATGGAAAATGTTGAAAACCATTGGAAAAGCAGGTGAAAATATGCTCATTTTTTTGAACCACACAATATGAAACTAGCATCAGTGGCGAGGATGCAAATGTTAGCCTTGCTGCTAAAGTACAAGCCAGAGTGCAAGCAGCTCTCTTGTTGCTTGTCCAAGTTCAGAACAGAACATCCAGCTGTACTGGCTAAACTGCATCCCATGATAAGCAGCACACGTCTCACCCCAGGATGACAGGCTTTGATCCAACTCCGCTGTCAGAGAGGAAATACTTCTCCTGGCTACAAGACTGAACTTGGTAAATAAATAAATAAATAAAAAGAATGAATGAATAAATAAATAAATAAATAAGGTATAGATAAATACAGTATTCTTTATTGGTTGCTAACAGGAGTCGCAGGGAGGGGTCCCGCAGGAGACCATCCAGTAAATAGGGGGAAACACTGGAGTTCCTAAGAAATTCTCATATAAAACTGACCTCACTGAAGAGATTGTTTTCTATGTCTCTGAGTACATTGACAATGTTTTTGTCGACTTTATACACACTCTGCATGCTGAGGACAGTAAGATACATGCATACCGTACATGCTTGACTACACTTTTAATCTGCGGGCAAAGTAATCTGCTCCAATGTTTATCGTGTGTGTGTATGTGTGTGTGTGTGTGTGTGTATGCTAGTGTGCTTACAGTGCTGCGGGCCTGTGTGTACAGTAATATGAGGTCAATGGAGCATGGCAGGTCAGAATTGAATGCCAAGAAAGGGATTAGAGAGGAGTCAAGGACATCAAACCCATGTGGTCACTTCTTCATGTGACCTTCAACACACACACACACACATACGCATGCACACACACAGCCTGGTGTTGACAGGTTAACAGTGTGTGAGTGATAGAGGTCAGCCCGAATAGACTGATCTTTCACCTAATGCCATTCACAGTAGCACATGTAATGTAATTCTGCGTTGTGCAGCACTCACTCACATTATATGTGTTGTCGTCTGATGACCGTTCAAGTGTTCGGAGAGAACATTTGTGGGAAAGCCCAACTACCTCACGTGCCATTACTCTAAGTTAAGTAATGGCATTGGGGGAACCCTCAAGAAAAGCCGATGTAATGGTCCTTTAATATTCCCACCAGGGGCCATACTGTGGCCGCAGGTGTCTCTTATTGTCTCAATTCAAGCAAGGTTTAACCACCATTCTAAATTAGGTATGGTCAGGTATGTTAAACTACAGGTAACTATAGTAACTGCATTACATTCCTGCAAACTGATAATGGCTCATCCCAAGTCGTCACATATTGCCGCTTTATCAGTAGACTGTCACGTCTGCATATTACACTCTAGGTATCCTCCTACGTCTGCTGTTGATGTTTCGGGATGCTGCAACCAAAACTGAGATGTCAACACAAGCACATGGTAAGGATTAGGCAACAAAAGCACATGGCAACCAACGCTGGGACATCACCAAAAGCATGCTATAGTGTTTAGGCAACAAAACTAATGTTCACAGATATTAACTGAACTCTCTCAATGGAAATGTATACATTTGAGGGCTTAATTTGTGTTAGTTTCTCCCTTTAATTTATTTGAAGTGTGAACACTTTTGATTGGACTAATGTGTGGTTTGAACAAGTGGACGATTCATTTAACCAGGTGTATTCAAGCTCAATATACCAGAGCACTGACATGATGGCAATAATCCCGTCTCTGACCCCTAGAGTGTGTGTGTCTGTGTGTGTCTGTCCTTGCTGGTTGAGTTAACAAGTGATGACCAAATATAACCCAAGCTCAGGGGTCTCCCACACACTGCACTGACACATATAGGTCACCCTAGCAACTACACACACATACACACACACACACACACACACACACACACACACACACACAAGCTCCAGCATCATGACTGTTTTAGTGTCCGTGTCTTACTTTTTTCTCTGTCCTTGTCTCAGTTTGTCTCTTTCTGCAATTTCTTTTCTTCTTTTTTCCAAAGTCCATTTATCTTAAGACACTAGGTGGGTCTCCATTAACCCTCAAATTGTGCAAGTTGAATTTGCAAATATAAAAAAAAGCCTAATGGAAGTATGTGAAGTTCGAAAAAACTCCCATTTATCAAAGCAGGCCCTACAAGAGGTGTTATTGCATCGCATAACTCTTCAAAAGTTGAGCAGCTTTTGACACAACTTGGACTCAGATGCAGAGAAAAGCAACAAACATCAAGAACAGTTCACCAAATCCAAATCTTTACAAGGTGATCAGTGGGTAGGCAGTCGGTGAAGGCAGAAAAATATGTTGAAGGAAAATTACACAAGAAACAAAGTCTATGAAAACCAAGTTAAGCAAACAGAAGTAAAAGGTTGGAGAGCATCAACACACTGTGGTGACAGACAATGTGGCAGCTTAATAGAGGAAACACTGAGCTTTAATAGACAAGAGCTGATTACTAACTGCAAACAGGTGAGTGAAACAAGACAGGTGAAACACATGAGGTAACCAGAAAAGGAAAAAACTTAGAAAGCACTGAACACAATGAGAACACGTATCAAAATGAAACAGGAAGTAGACACAAATACATGAACAGAAACTTGACAGAATATCACAAGTCATCCATGTAGGAAAGCATTGGCCTCTCATAAATAAAAAAAAGTGTATCAATAGACTTGATTTAGACGAAACATCAATTTACGTAATAGGGAATGATAAGGCATCTAGATCCGGACACATTTTGTATTTTGATACATTTAGTTAGCAGATTACAGTGTCGATCTGTCAGTCCACCTATCTGTCCTACTGTCCAACACTTTGACACTCAGTATCGACTGACCAGATTGCACTGAGATTTGCTTTGCAAAGTCCCCAGAGGATTATTAATAATGTTTATGGTTACCCCCACACTTCAACTTTTTCACCATCATCAGACTCTTGGTCCGTCTGTGCATGAGAAATATCAATATGAAGTAGGCTGTAAAATTTACTGAGTACATTCTGGCTCTCCAGAGCATCTATTCTCTGCATTTTTGGATGCTTGATGAGTAAAACAAAAAAAAAAGGATTTTCCAGAACCAGTTGCATTCATGTTTCTTTGTGCTGTCTCAGCTGCTCTGGTTAGTCTGGTAATCACTGCCTCATGAAAAGAGTGAGACGTTTAGCTGCATGTTGTTTTGCTAAAGCAGATAAGGAGTGTCTGAGGAGGTGTGTGTGCGTGCGTGTGTGTGTGCGCGTGCATGCGTGTGTGTGTGTGTGTGTGTGTGTGTGAGCAGTACCTAGTCTAATTGGTTAGGAGATGTGTGAAATGTGTTCTGGCGCATGTGTTCTATTCCCCAGAATAACAAGCATGGCTGCAGGTGTTTCCCAGAAGTGGGGGAGGTGTGTGCGTACACTTATGTACCTATCCAGTGTGTGTGTGTGTGTGTGTGCGTTTGCGTGTGCATGTCATCCAATTCCTTCTCACCAAATCCTGATGTCTTTATAAGCAACAGCACGCTTGCAGGCATCTCCAAGTTTGTGTGTGATGCTGAGTGTGTGTGTGTTGTCCTGTGTACCATATGTGTTGATTTGCATTTGAAGGAAATGTGAGGAAATTATTCATATTCATTGTATTTTATATTAAATCAGGCTTATAACACATTGAATCCTAATGCAACAATCTTCCGCGTGAAATTAGCGTTTTCTTTAAAAACAAAAATATCATTTTACTGTTTTTTTTTTTAGTTTCTGTCATAAATTAAAATTGTTAAAATGACTGTAATTTTGCTGCAATTGAGCATAATCATGACTGACATAATTTCATTTTTTTAGCATAATATGTTGAATATTGTTAAATACCAAGTAAAACACATTGTTGTTTGCAAAGCAAAATATATACTGACATATAACCCAATGTCTCAGTTGAAAATTAAAAATAACTGCATTAAATTCAGGTGGCTCAAATAGATTGTGCATGGTATGACTATTGTTTCTATATGAGCCCAGGATCACAGACTTATTAAAATAATGGATGTAGCCACCATGAAATTACCCACTGGTTTGTGGATTCTTGTTGTGAAGCCATAGCATTTTGGCCATTGCCATTTTTGGATTTTTGGAGCCAGTAGTGACCATATTTGGAGATAACCTTAACACTAGCGGCTATCTTGATTGGTGTTTACAGATATGGTTATGCTAATGTTAATGCCAAATTTTGCTAGGGAAAACATGCACAACAAACGATTAAAACAATGTCTACTTACCAGAAAAGCTGAATATACTCTTTGAGGGTATTTCAGTCCTTTTACTATTTTTAATGATTTTTTAAAAATTTTTTAATTAAAAAAATAATAATTAGCAACTAGTTTTGCCTTTTATATTTTATCTGTTTACTCTTTATATTTTATTGCTCTGAAAAGAACTTTGAATTACTCTGTTGTATAAAATGTGCTGCACAAATAAAACTACCTTGCCTACAACCAAACTCTGAACAAGACTTTTTAGGCAACTAAAACATTACTGTTAACTTTCATGAATTAAAAACACACTGAAATTGCTACAGCTACAGCTATGCCTATTCTCTGAAACTTAAGGTTACAACACAGTTATGTTAACTAATAAATGTTGACATTGTGGCAGCAACTTGTAAAAGGATGGCCCCCACCTGTCACTCAAACATATGCCTAACTTTAAGCCTTAAAAACATTTAAACAGATGAGTTATATAAATATTCACCACCCTGCACAGTTTTTTGTAGGGGAAAACTAGGGGAAACTAGTTTTAGAGACCAAAACATTTTTTTTGTACCAGGCTGTAACCATGTTTATTTCTCATTTTTGGCATTTTAACATGAGGGTCTGTAGGTATTGACTCACACTTGGAGCCAGCCTCTAGTGGCCATTAGAGAAACTGCAGTTTTTGGCATTGGCTTCATTTTTCAGCTCCAGAGGTGGCTGCGTCAGCAGGATATGACGCTGTTCAATATCCCAGCATTGATGCATCAGTGCTGTAGAAAAGCAGCTGTTAATATCATTTACACCTTAAAGCAGTGTGTCCCACCCATACGTATCTGACTCACCATGACCAGGACTTCTGTCTCTGCAACTCTTGACTTTCTCATTTGTGAGCGTTTTTTTTAAAGGAGCATGTGACACTTTGTATTTGCAGGGTTTTGTATTTTAGTGAATGTTTAACTGAAAATTCAAAACTATTTAACCGTATGCATTTGTTTTCAGCAAAATACACATTCAGTAGATTTGCTTTTGTCAACATTCATGTCTGCATGTGTTTACTCATGCATGCCTCCATGTGAGTGTGTGTGTGGGAGTGAGTGTGTTATTGATTGGCGCAGATGTTCCACATGGCCTCCATGCCACAGATGGCCAGTCAAGTTGTCTTCTCTTGTTCTTATGTCGTCTTGGCACGTCATTAGACATGCAGGGGCTTGTACATGTTGCATGTTTGCGTGTGTGTGTGTGTGTGTGTGTGTGTGTGTGTGAGAGAGAGAGAGAGAGAGAGACTCCTATGGCTACTGCTGACCAGCTGCTACCAGAAGCTATTGTGTCACCAGACGCCAGAACTATATGATTGTGTGTACGCATGTCTGTGTGCATATGTGTGTGTGTTTGTGAGCATTGTGAGTGTGTGTTGGTTTCAGTAACCTTAGATGTGTTTTTCTTCCTCAGCTGCCAAAATATAAGGGTATTTCTGTGCTATGATTTTTATAATGTGTGTGTATGTGTGTGTGTGTGTGTGTATGTGTGTGTGTGTGTGTGTGTGTGTGTGTGTGTGTGTATGGGGGAAGAGGGCTAAGGAGGCTTAAAGGGCTAAATGAATGAATGACCCGTGCCTCCGCTTGGCCCTCGTGGCCCCACCAACTCATTAACTGTAGAAAAACCACCACACCTCCTGTTGCTGAAAACAAAGACAAGGGGGATTGAAGTGTGTGTTAGTGTGTGTGAGTGTGTGTGTGTGTGTGTGTGTCTGGGGGTGAGGCATGGTGGTTGGGCAGGTTTTTTGGGGGTCATTGTACAGACAATAGGCTTGGCGCGCGACAGCCTTTATTTGACTTGACGATCAGGGAAGAAGTGCTATACATGAACACACACACACACACACACACACACACACACAACTACTACTACTTCTACTACTATTGCTGCCATGTCCTGCTGTTTTTGTGTCTGCTGTGGACTCCGTTTACTGCGCCTCTTTGTTGTTGTACCTCTCAAATCTTTTCATGACTCTCTAAAGCGGATGCTCCTTAAACCTAGTTTGAGTTGTAGAAAATTTTATGGATTAAAGCACATCGTAACAAACAGTCTTTGGATATTTGCGTCAGAATTTTTTTAATTCAGATAAATCCAGTTGAAGAGAAAACGTTCTAGAGCAGACCTACCGAAACCCCAAGGTTGGTCTAACTTATTTGGTCAAGAAAATAAAAGTGACCTATTAAATAATTACTCAAACAAAATAGATTAACATAAAAGTATATTATACAGGAGTTGTTGGCTACTGTTTGTAAAGAATATCGCCAGACAGTGACAGTGAAAGTAGCTTCAGATTCACTCTCTTTGTTTTACTTCATTAAGACAGTGCTTTATTAAACTTCATCTTATCAGTATTTTATTAAGCTTCATTATGAGAGCACTTTATTTAACTTAATTACATGGCAGTAGATAATATATATAACGTTATTGTATCTGTGGTTCATTAAATGCTTTCGTATTCTAGTAGTATACAGTAGGTTAGATTAGATTTCAAAATATCAAGATATAGCCTAAAAGTATCGCAGTATTAATTTAAAACCATGTTGTCCAGGTATACCTGTGCCACAGAGCATCCCAGACTAAAATAAAATCCAGACAGTGCGCAGAGTCTCTGTGGATAAATACACCACCACGTATTTCCAGTGGGTCAAAGGTCATGACTGAAAAGGATTAGTTTTGTATGAGTCTTTGAATTATTTTATTTTATTTTTTGAAATAATGAAAATCCTGCATATGTATCCTTTATTTGACCAAGTAAAAGACTCATTGAGCTTTAAAATCTCTTTTACAAAAGTGACCTGGCCAAGAAGGCATCTTAAAACATGCATACTGCATAGTATGTATTTTAAGAAATCTCAGGAAAAAAATACCTGGATCCACATAACTAATTGGCCTGAGCTAACTTTCTACCAACTTTAATTGAAATGTATAAACAAAATTGCACTTCATGATCCTTAATTTTGAGTTTGTCCATGCCATAGGGCTGTAATGGTGCATGTAACCACACGCAACGGTGCATGTAACCACACCCAGAAAACACAGTATGTAGATGAATGTGCATGAGTTGTGACATGGTGTACCGTGGGGCTAGCAGCTCATAGTGCTAACTCCGTAAACAGCCATTTAACCTCCTGAGCAGGAATGAAAGGGTGGGAATTATTCTTCCACAATGCTGCGTTTTGATATCACCGCTGTATGAATACTATGCAAAGCAATGGCAATGAGATAGCCAGTAAGACATTCATAAACATGTAGGCACAGCAGGACTGGCTTACCATAACAAGCTACAGAGAAGCTTAGATTACAACACACACAGAAACTTCATTCTCTGCCCAGGACGCCATGACTCTGCTATATCTTTACATAGCAAATAGTGGTTTGCTGCTTTATTAAAGCTCTGAATGTTGCATAGAGCTCCTTTAAATACCTAGATTTAGAAAAGCCAAGATCATAATGTTGCATACAGAAGCTTTAAGAACATGTTGATATAACATCTGAAGGCCTCAGGTCAATATTTATTAGAACAAAATTTGTTGTTCAATACAATTATTGCACAGGAAATATGTAAATACAAATTACTACAAAGCATGGCAACCATTTAAATAATAAATGTATATAAAAAAATTAGACTTCAGCTAAAGCTAAAGCCAAAGCCAAGAACCCCCTTTCTGTTTATTAGCATTAATTATCATTAGGTAATAGATAATATTAGAATGTTTTTGCTTTATTCACTGATGTTAAACTGTGTTGCTCAGCTACCACACAGTATTTAAATCATCTCACAAGGAGGTCAGGCTGCAGCTGAACTTTGATATGACGGTTTTTAGATGAACTCATTTTGCTGTAAGATCATTTGACTATGACATTTGATATGACCAAATCATTTGAAATAATCCATATACAACAAGCATTTGTTTATTCTGTGCATTATCAAATTGACTGAAATTTATTTGCACATTTGAATTCTTTTTAAAGTGATATCTCACAGTTTGCATCATACTATTTACAGTTTTGTTTCTGTGCTGTTGCTGTCCGGATGGTTTTTGCACCTGTTGAGAGTCTCAGAGAGACAAACTGAAGACATAAAGATTTTAAATGAAAGGAAGAGCTTTTTTGAAGGCTATTTTCAGCACTAAGACTTTCTGCCTCTGTGTTGTTTTGATGTGTGTCCACCTTCTGTCAATGTGTACGTGTGTTTTTGTGTCTAGGGTGGGGCATGGGAGGATATTCAGCATTAATGTAGCCATAGCAACAGTTGCTCAATTACCGGTGTGTGTCTTGTTTACCTCCAGACGGTGGGCCTCTCTCTCTCATCCTCACTGTCCGAAACAGCTGCTCCCTCCCCGTCCCTCGCTCTCCCTGCTTTCACTGTCTGTCTTCTCTCAACAGTGTTTTGAGATGTCTTTCCTCAGTGTGAAGCCAAAGACACAAATACGTCCAGGTATTATAGAGCCTCACCACAATAACTAAATAAGAACTAAAAATGTCTCTTTTAACCTTTTGAAACCTGGGCTGACATCACTTTTTTTGGTTTCATGCTGCTGTTCCACAAGTATTTTAACCTTTGAGCCAATTGGTGCAATTTCTTTCAAAAACACTAGAAAAGGGCAACAAGCAACTTGGTAATGAATTGTAAGAAATTAGTACATTTATCAAATTATTTTAAAAAACTAAGAAAAAATGTCTAGGGAAATTTTTTTTTTAATTATTTTGCAAAGTTAATAATCTTAAAACATTTCAAAGGACTGTTCATCCCTGTTTGTGCTTTCCGTCATTGACCAAGAGTTGATGTTTTGTGCATGCATAGGACTCTCTCTCTTTTTTCTCTCTCTCTCTCTCTCTCTCTCTCACACACACACACACACATGCACACACACTCCCTGTTTTCTGGGAAGAACATGGTGTTACCGGCAGGAAGGGGAGAAACAAACCTTTAAAAAAGTCCCTTAATTATCTCTGAAGCCATGCATATGTGAACCATAACACAGCTGGATTTGATGTCTCAGTCTGCCTTTTCTTTTAAACTAAATTTAATCACATTTTGGGGTAAATGTAGTTGTTTGACCCCCTAAAGTTATGGATTCTGTGAAGGATTCTTTTCCCAAATGTGGAAATGACCTCAGAGTTGCTGCTTTACTGGAACTAGGTTGAGCATCAAGTCGGGTTGGCACGCAGCACATCTGTGTGTGTGTGTGTGTGTGTGTGTGTGTGAGTCCGTGCGTGCATGTGTGTGTGACTCACATGCCCCTTGGCTGGCTCTCCCAGTCCACAATGTGATTTCACCCAGCTGGGTCCTGGAGGTGGATGGACAGCTTCATCCATGCAACCTCCAGCAGAGAGGACAGGGTGTCTGCTCTGCCAGCCCCACTCACAGTGCTCCATCCTAGGCTTAGAGCCGCAAAGCCCCTGGCTGCCTGGAGGTCAGGGGTCCCAGGTGGCTGATAATGATCTAGCAAAAAACACCTCAGAAATGTGTGTGATATGTGTGTATTAGCTTGTGATGAAGCATGTGTAGCACTTTTGTTTGGCCATAGTCATAAATAGAATGATATAGCTTTTTGAAAATTAGTTTCCTGTCTTTTTCTTTTGTTTTTTTTTTGGTGTTTGATTTTACAGGCAGTTCATCATTATACAATTATGCCCATAATAATAATAATAATAATAATAATAATAATAATAATAATAATAATAATAATAATAACAACAAAGATAAAAATAAAAAATAAAACATTTATGTGTAACAAACAAAATAAAAAAAACACATTAAAGAAAAACTTGAAAAAAATGCTTCTCAAAGATTTGCATGATTTGATTGACATTTTGATTATGAGGAAGTGATCTGTCTTTAAGGATAAATAATGGAATGGTTCATGCCTTCTACTAACACGCAATTTTTTGGAAAACATTGCACTTCTCAGAAACAATAATCTCCTGGTCTGCTGTAGCTGACATGTTGGGCAATCACACACATACACACAGACACACACACAGAGACAAACATCAAAACACATTTTTGGCTCCCGTCCTAAACTTGTTTGCTCTGATGAAACAGCTCGCTGGCCGCTTGATTAGAAGGAAATAAACAACAGAGGATTGTGGGAACAGGGTGTCCTCGTGTCCAGGGAACTGCACTGCATGGGGTAAAAGAACTCACTACAGACATTTTTTACTCTCTTATTCACCCTCTTTTAATTTTTCTCTGTACTTAACATGCGTGTTTTTGTCTGTGAATATGTAAGTTATTTCTCCAACAAGAATTTTTATTGTGTACACCCCCCTTCTCCTCTCAATAGCTCTCTCTTTATATCTCTGTTTCTATAAATTTTTAAAAAGCTCAATTAGCGAGCTACCTGATACTGATGAAAGGGGCTGCTTGTGCGTGACAACGCATGTGTGTTTGTGTCAGAGGTATTGGTCTTCTGGTTTGAATATTTGTGCCGTCCCTCAAAGACATTTTTTGCAGGTTGTTTGTCCGTTCGACACATTCTCGTGAACACAATATCTCAAGAATACCTGGGGGGAACTTCCTCAAATTTGGCACAAATGTCCACATAGACTCAAAAGAAAACTCATTACATTTTGCTGGCAAAAAGGTCACTGTGACCTTGTGTCTGTCTTGTTATCCGCTTATCTCGAGAACATCTTGAGGGAATTTCTTCAAATTTGGCATAAACGTCCACTTTCAGTCACAGATGAACTCATTATCATTTTGCTGGTAGATCAATAGATGGATGGACAGGTGGAAAAAACACTTTGATGGACTATACAGAAAGGTGTCCCATGGGACACGTCTCCTGCGATACAGTGTGATGTTACTGCGTGTTACTTGGGAAGCGAGAAGAGGGGGACACTGTCTGTATAATAGTTTCAGTCTGTTCCTCCACCATATTGTTTGGCTCGATGTACAATCCTCCGTCCACTGGACAAAGCCTTATTGATGGTAACCCACATACTGTATCTGCTTACCATGGATTGGGTCTGGACTACAAAAACACACACACACACACACACACACACACACACACACACACTCTGACTTGAGAATGGGAAGTACTGGAATTTTCCTTATTTGAGGGAGAAGGAAAAAAAAACGTTGACATTCACCCACCCATACACACCTAACAAAGAATCTGTATGTGTGTGTCAATGGGTGACATTTCAGATCACAAGAATTGTTGTCCTCAGTTGCATGCAGACTGAAGACACACGCACCCGCACAGGCACACACACACACACACACACACATTTGTGAAGCTCCCTCTGCCAATATTTTCATATAGTCTACTGACTAATAAGTGTTTTTACATCTGCGTGACTTGTGTGACCCTCCAACTACTGGTTTCTACTGAATCAAAGAGCAGTGTGTTCCATGTGTGTGTGTGTTTGTTACTTTTGTACATTTGATCAGAAAAAAAAACAATCTTTCCCAGTGCCTAGGGTGAGATCTGCCCCTGACACCCGGTTCAATAACCACAGGACATGACTGCACTCTGTAGATTTTTGTGTGTGTGTGTGTGTGTAGGGGTCAACGGCACAGTTAATTAACGCATGGACCCCCCTGGCATACACTGTAATGAGTCCAGTTATTGTGTAGCTGTGACGTTGTCCTCATTTCTTATATCCCTTCTCCTTTCCTTACTGTTCCCATTTCTCTTAATTCCCCACTCACTGCTGTTTAATATAAGTTTCAGTGTGATACCAAAATAATACCTTACCTAACACCTTTTTCAACACAACCTTTTCTAATTTATCAGTCACGTATGCAAAGCCAGGAAATCAATAAAGACTGTATAAAAAAGTGGGCTTATGGAAGTAGCCAACTTGACATCACCCATTGGTTTGTGAGCTGATTCATGACAGCTGAAATTAACTAATTAACTTTTTAAACAGGCTATAAAAATGTTTATGTAGGCTATGTTAAAACAGACCCACTACACACACACACACACACACACAAAACAAGCAGGCCAGCAAAACACAAAGTACAAATGAAACACAAATCAAAAAATATATGGAAAAAGTTTAAGCAGTCCAAGTCAAGTCAACTTTTTTAAGTCTCAAGTCTGAGCTCTACAGCTCTGTTATGCTCTCAAATTCTAATTGTCTCTTGATCATAAAAAATAGTCTTTTTTATAGTTTTTTTTTATTTCTATTGGTTAATATATAATGTGATCATTCACTGATATTCATGAATAAAAGCTGTAGAGACGAGAACAAGATGTGTTTGATCAAACAACAAGTTAAGACACCAGGAGACAGCCCAACCAGCAGGGAACGTTCCTAGAACATTAGCTAATGTTACCTACAAGTTGTAATAATGTTAATCTAATGTTCAAAGAATGTTTTAAGGATGGTTATCATTTCAAATAATGTCCCTGTAAGGTTAAATGCTGACTAGGAGGTAACGTTGGAACTGCAACATTCTGAGGATTCTGAGATGACAGATCATACAATGCTCTTTTATAAAATGCTCCTGCATTCATGTCATTGATATTACAGACCATTTTTAATGAAAATGTAATGTAATGTAATATGTTAACAATAAAAAACCCCCAACATTTTAAACATTTTTTAAAATCTGTTTTAGTAATGTAACCCTAACTTTATAAAAAACATTCTAGGAACTGGAAGAAAACTACTAAAACATTGCATTGGTTGCATTGTGCCATTTTCTGAACATTTTTAGAACCAAAAATTGCTAGCTGCTAGCTTAAGATGGCAAACATACATTTAATGGACTGTCCTTTGTGTGCTGACCTGCCTCAGTCTTTATTATTTAAATTAAGTATTAAGTGGAAGTAATTGGACACACGCATAACTCTGAGCTGCAAGCTTAAGTTTGGAGGTAGTAACAGGATGATATATGAGGGGTGTGTGTGTGTGTGTGTGTGTGTGTGTGTGTATGTGTGTGTTTAGCATGGGGGGGCTCAAGTGCAAACATCCTGATGCCTGTTTGTCTGTTTGCTTGTCTGTTGCTGATCTGAGCAGAGGTCAACTGACTCAAGTCCATCTGGGCACGAGTTGATGTTGTCTTTGCTTTTGTTTGTGCACTTATATGTGTGTGTGTGTGTGTGTTAGTGAATGTCTTAGCGCACATCTTAAGAAAAAGCAGAGGGGAGTTTGAGGTTATCCTATTGTTGTCAGGGCATTTATTTTAATTATATGTGAGGGTCATTTGCATGTCAGAGCTAGCAGCGGCGGGTTGGGGGGGTTATTGATTGTTTGGGGGTGTGGCTGGAGACAGAAGGGAGCTGAAAATGCTGGCTGAGGTCAGAAGGTCAAGCCTAGATACACACACACATACACACACACACACACACACCACAAAGATACATAAAGCTGAAAATCTCTCTGTCTTTCTGTGTCTCACCAGGCCTTAGGTCTGCTTAAACTGCAGGAGGGGGGGGGGGGCTCCATAACATGCCCTTAAGGTCCAAATCCTCCACCCAGCCCCCCACCCACAGACCTCCTCTCTTCCTTTATAGATTTCTTGCTCTCTTTCTGTTTTCTCTCCCATTAAGAACATTCCCACAGCTTGAAATTGCTAATTAAATCAAAAATGTTTTTTTTAATTTTTATTTTCAAATGATTCTGTTTGACTGACGTTGACATTTGGACAAACAGACTTGTCAATATTTATCATTTACTATCTTCACCTTTTTCTGCAGGACACTTTTATCATCCTTTTTTCATTTTTTAAATTTAAGATTATTTTTTGGCCATTTCTTGCCTTTATTATAGTACAGTTAGAGAGTGACAGGAAAGGGGGAGAGAGAACGGGGATGACACGCAGCAAAGGGCTGCAAGCCTGAGTCGAACGCGGGCCACCGCAAAGGACTCAGCCTACATGGGGCGGACGCTCTACTCACGGAGCTAGAGGACGTCCCACACTTTTATCATCCTTTTCATGCATGGCTTTTGGAGACCTCACATAATTAATAGTAGTTCTCCGCACAATCTCCACCTTGAGCAGAAGTTAAATGCCACATCCATACTTGGCAACCTTTCCGATTTTCCCGGGAGACTCCCGATTTTTCACTGCCCTCTCTTGGTGTCCTCCCAGAGTCCCATTTCTCCTGATTTAGAGGGCCTTGACGCCGTCCACTCTTAAAGTGTATTGCTACACAATGCATGTCACATGCCCTCGGAAGAGAGTGGCTAACGCCGCCTTGCTAGCTGCTTGTTTTTAAGTATAATAGAGAGCATTTAATGTAATAATTCTGTTGCAGGGAAGTTGATATATTTGTCAAGAATTCTCCCTTATTTTGAGGTCTCAAGGTTGGCACATGGCATTGCACAAAGCTTGGAAACAAAAGTAAAAAATATAAACCTGAAATAGGCTATACAGTAATGTTTTGTCTATTTATTTGCATGAAACAAAGTTCCACCGCCAGATTAAATGGAGGATGTGGCGCTTTGATTGGTACCCAGACAACATTTGTATGTGGGGCTAATGTGGGTAGTAAATGAGCTGAAAAATGGGCCCCGCATTGGATTGTCCATGGGTTTCTATATTGGCATATAACATATATGCTAATTGCCCACATGGGTAAGTTTACTCAAGGTGGCCCCAAATGGGTTATGACAGAACTACCTGGGTACCAAGAGGACATGCATAGACCCAATGTGGGCATCTTATCTGGGGTCAACTTGGGTAACAAGGACAATTCTATATAGGGCCCATTTTTCAACTCATTTACTATCCACCTGGGCCCCACATACAAATTTTGGTTGGGTTACAGCCTCCAGGCCAACATGACATCTCTACTAGAGCTTCTTCTTGATCAGCAGCTGGATGCAGTGACTGCACGCAACATCTCAAAGGTCCTGTCCTCATAGTGGGGTTGCCAGGTTTGCCTTCTGCCCTAAATCCTTTTGATCCCTAACTGACTCTTGAATGGAATTGTTGTCCAGTTTGAGATCCAGATATAAACCTCTAATCTGACTTTGGGTAAAACAGCAAGTAGGGTCTACACCAACACACAGGAGTGTTCATTTACATACTGCAATATGTAGTATTTGAAAAAGCAGTGTTTACTATTATATTACTATATCTGTCATTAATGTGCTGTACTTTTGGAAGGTTTTGCTTCCACCAACCCACCCACACACACAAACACACACACAAACACACACACACACACACACACACACACACACACACACACACACACACACACATTCCTTTGACTTCCAGCCATGTCTTGTCCATGAGAAAACTCAGATAGCCTCCAGCTGTAGGGGGGCTTCCTCGCTTGCACTGCATGCATGGACAACTATGTGTGTTTGTGTGTGTGTTGGATTTTGGTGTGTGTGCATGCATGCCCTGCATTCATGCATGATCGGCCCTGTCTTCTCCGTGACCTGCGTGTGTTTTTTTGCGTGTGAATGTGCTCATGCATGGCTGTTGTGTGTGTTTGAATTTTTATAGGTTACATGTACATGTGGGGAGAGTGTGGGAGGAATGCATTTTTTTATTCACCACACAAACCCAGTGAGATTAGTGTCTTCATAAAGACAATACAAACGACTGCTCATTTATGTTCACAAGGGAAGGATGCTACAAAAAGAGAGACTTTGCCCCGGGAAGGTACATTCAAACAAGGATAAAATGAAAAGCTTTTACTGTCATGGCGATGACATTGTCTTAGTGAAGAAAATTCAAACAATTCAGTCACGTTTTAGCAACACGAAGTAGTTAAAAGTCTTTAAAATGTCAGTTAATGTCTCTAGATAGCTTATTCATTGAACAGTACTAAAAAACCTGTCCTGCTTGGGAAGCTGTGCATTTAGTGTCTTTACTTAATAAATAATAATATATGAAATTATAAATAATTTTATGTCTGTTAATTGACTAACTCAAATAATCATCTTGGCTGTGGGTGGCTGTGGATCAGAGGTAGAGTGGGTCGTCCTCTAATCGGAAGGACAGCAGCTCGATCCCCAGCTCCTCTGGGCAACATGTCGAAGTTGAACCCCAAATTGCTCCCGATGCTGCGTCATCGGAGTGTGAGTGTGTGTGAATGATTACTGAGTAGCAGGTGGCATCTTGTACGGTAGCCTTAGCCACCAGTGTGTGAATGTGTGTGTGAATGGGTGAATGTGACAAGTAGTGTTAAGCACTTTGAGTGGTCAATAAGACTAGAAAAGCACTATAGCCCATTTACTATTCATTTACCATCTTACTATAGCTAATTTGTACCTTACCTAAAAGGGGACCTTTTAGACTTTTACCTAAACGTATGTAAGAGTAACCTCTGCGAGCAAGAACCCTGAGTTATACTTTGTTTCAAGCACTTTTGCTACTTTCCTTTCAAGCTAGCATCAGCTTGTGATGGATTTCTTTATGTAGTCATCTGCTCCAGGCAAACTACTGCAAGTGTTAACATCACATAGCCTACACTGCTACATTTAGCTACATGCTAACGTCAGGGAAACCTATGATCCTATATGGATCCTGCTCAACCATGTTTAAGGTTTTAGTTTAGAAGCTTTTATTGGGGATTTTTTTCATGGCAGAAAGTGCTGCTGTAACTTTGTTACAGTTATCCCTCTGCTGCAAGTACACTGCTACATGTAGCTACGTGCTAACAACAGGGAAACATATAATCTTTGTTGCAGATGAGAATTTCTCCTTAATTTTGGATCATCTTTCTTCTGGAACATGTACAGGTGTGTTAAGAAGCGTTTATTGGTGATTTTTCTAAGCAGAAAGTGCTATTCTCCTTTAGTCATTCCCTGGCGGCAGTAATGGTGCGGAGATGCCAGGCCCCAAAGCTGCTCAGTCTTGCGGCCAATTTTCTTAGCGGCCCATTGCAGTATTACAGCGAAAAAATCCCCTGCAACCCAGAAAGCATTTTCCCCATCTCCAACTGCAAACAAGGTCAATTATGAATCTTTATATTCTGAATTTTTGAGCCATGGTGGTTTTTATGCAAGCTATTCAGCATCAGGCATACAATCAGGCATAAAACACTTTACATGACGTGTTACAAAAACATGTAAAACCTCACTCCAAAAACCTCAACAATATGGCAGGTTTGATGCACCAATTTTTTACCAGTACGTCCTCTTTCACCAAATGTTAGTCCAAAAAGGGGAAACCTGTTGCTTAATCATGTCTGTGTTTCAATTTTTTTTTTATGGTTTTGTTAAGTTTAACATGAAAAACATTAGTCCAACACATTTCTTTTGTAATTCAAAAGAACCTGTGATCTCACACACACATAACAGTGGATTGTCCAAAGGTTGTCCACAGTGTTTGAATTGCATGTGTGTGTGGGACACCGCTTGAAATGTGTGTATGTGAGTGTGTTTGACAGCAGTGGAGCATGTGTGTGTGTGTGTATGTGTGTGTGTGTGTGTGTGTGTGTGTGTGTGTGTGTCTGAGGCTCATTAATAATGTATGAGGTGGGAGGGGTGAAGGAAAGGGGGCGGTGACAGATGGAGAATCAGTGTGTGTGTGAGAGAGAGAGTGGCCGAGGTCTGAGAAACAGCGGGAGCAAAGAGAGAGAGGGAGAAAGGGATAGACAGAGTGTGGAAAAGGGAAATAGATTGGGTAAGAGATGGATAGAGTGTAGTGTTTTCCTCCATTTTTACAGACCTTACATCTGTTGTGTGGCTCCGTGGTGGATTTGGCTGACAGACGCTCAGTCTTTGTGTTTGCTGTTTTCTCTTTGGTTTCTGGGATGCTGAAGGATTGATGGGGATGGAGATACAACACAGTCACCCAGCACTGCTGTACACCTGGATGCAAGAGCTGCACTGACAGAGGTACTGATATCTCTACACTGTGTATATATGTAATTGTGTGTTTGGGAAGGGGAGAATAAACTCCTTCATGCTTCACTCTTATTTTATGTGCAGATTGTAGAACTTAGCCACCTTTCAAGCGAACATTAGAAATTCACAGTAAAAAACATTTTTACAGCATAGAGATTAAGTCTGCAGCTACAGTATAAACTGTGCGTGGGAAATAAAAACTTTGTGAAAATATACCAGATTTTTTTTTGTGTTCTTTAACCCTTTGAAACCTGGATCAACATCAGTTTCCTCTTGTTACTTTTGGACACCTTTCATAATCATTTAAACCTCTGAAATCTCAGCAAATTGGTATTCTTTTTAACTTAAAAGGTGAAAAAAACAGAAAAAACAAGGACAAAAATATAAAAATAGCTATAAGAAAATAGTTATATATATATCCCGAAGCTATTTTTTCAATACCATCATAAATTATAATTACATATCTAATATTAATTTCATCAACATTTGTAGCACTTTTTAAAGCCATTACCTTGATCTTTTGTTTTCTTTACAATTTATATTTACTTTTTCTGTGCGCTAATTTTCTTGTAACTTTTTACTTATTCCTCACTTTATTTTGGGTAATTTTTTTTGTGATGTTGTTCATCACCTTACATGCTTTTCATTTGAGATTGTGCCTATTTGCTCAATTTACAAGAGGTTAAAGCCTCGTAAAGACACTCATTTGTTGAGAAATCAGGTGCAACGATAGCAGCATGTGAATCAAACAGAATACAATGTACTGTACTTTGTCATAGATTTAAATCCCCCACAGCTCACATGCCGTGTCCCGCGATTGTGTTCATCTCCTCACTAAATATCAAAATCTGTTAAACGTGTCATTCAGGCTGGTAGTGCTCTGTGTGTGAGTGAACGCCGTTGTGAATCCATTCTGAAATAAGTCATCCTGCATGGCATGTGTTCTCCAAGCGTCATCGTTATTGTGGATGGCACTGTAGCTACGAGTTATTTTACATCTTTATCATTTTAAATGTTTAATTGGAAAAACATGTTCAATATTCTACCTGCCACACAGATCATGTTATTTCTACTATGTTGTGGTTAAGTGTATTTATATTGGCTGCATAAGTAATTATTCGGGCTGTTAAAAGGAAGAGAAATGCATTGTGGTTACAGCTGTCTATACTGCCAGTCAGCACACACACACACACACACACACACACACACACACACACACACACACACACACACATTACTCAGTCTGCCACAGTTGATTGGGAAAATATCGATTATGTCTTGTCTGTATGTTACCTCACTGGCCACAATCACTCTTAAAGCTGCTCTGTCTGTAGTTTTGTCTCTTTCTCTTTATTGATTTCCTCAACTTCAACATTTGTTATGTTCATGTATTAAGATATCAGCCTCATTCTCAGACACCTACGGTGAGAATAACAGCAGAGTTAGATTTAGTTCCTGCATAATAACATCACACAGATATGATGTGGTGTGACGGCCATATTGGAGGTACCCAGTTGTCATCACCATTGGTTAGCTGTTTCATACCAAATACTGGCTGTGTTATAATAGCTGAGTCTTAAAGGGATAGTTCAGATTGGGTACTTTCACATTGTGAGTGTATTACAAACAGTAGATGTCAGTCAGCACACCCCCAGTTTGGAGAAGCAGGCTGGAGTCCAACATGGAGGCCAAGCATTGTACTGCTGTGGAGGGTCAGGAACAGAACTTATTTAACCACTTAAAA